>NW_027515420.1:4943636-5561590 GCF_048772815.1 Callospermophilus lateralis
GTTCTAAAATAACTTTGTGAATAGGCTTTCTTTTTTTTATTTTTTTAAATTGTTGATGGACATTCATTTATTTATTAATTTATATGTGGTGCTGATACTCAAATCCAGTGCCTCATATAAGCTAGGTAATTGCTTTACCGTTGAGTCATAGCCTCTGCACTGTTTAGGTTTTCTTACATGTGAAGTTGGGAATGCATTTAACTTTTTTATCTCAATGGATTATTTAGTAAAGTTAAAACTAGGAAAATTTATCTAAAGCTAAGAAGAATTTGTGGAAGGTAGTAATTTTAGGTTTTCTTTAATAAAAAGAGTTATTTAAAAAAAAGAAAGGTTAATTAAATGAATGCTAAATTTATATCAGCTTGTTAGCAATGGTATTTTGAAAGATATGTTTAAAATTATAACTAAACAGAAGGCTTCCAAAGAGATGAAGATAAAATTGGGAAGAAAATTATTCCTTTTGTGGAAACATTGGCAGCCCTTATTAAAGGCATATTTTTATCTTTATTTTGGAAAATGCAGTGTTGTTTTTCAAAATTCTACCGAGAGTTGCTGAGATATTTTGCTGAGTAAATATTTTTTCTTCTATGAGTGTTTTATTCATCTTAAAAATAATAATCATGAAATTATATACTAACAAAAAGTTTGGAAAAGGAAAGAAAGTTGTACAGCAGTTTTCAAAATATAAGGAAACCTCAGGCAATGATTTAGGTGACTGGGGTAAATATTAAGATAACAATACCATCTATGAGTTGTCATTATATTTTGACATATTTTCCACCATTAACTCTAAAAATGCTATTTAATAATAAGCCCATTCATGTTTTTTTTTAAATATAAGATTTTGATCTTAAAAACATCATATATTTATTCTACAAAATACTAATAAAAGATTGTCAGAGACCAAGATTTAAATCCAGTCAATTGAGATAATTATCATAATAAGCTGGACTTTATTGCAGATATTTTTATTGCATTTATTTTAGCTCAACTTACATGAATGTTCTCACCATAATTTTTAAATTTTTCTATTTTCTTGATGAAGCAATTTATTTACTGTGAGTCCTTAAATTTTAACTCTACTTATTTGTATGATTTAGGCTCTTTAAGAAGCATACAAATGAAAACTCAAATAACGATTTCTTCAATAGGTAGAATGGTTATTAAACAAACTTATGCTCAGGGAATTTCCAAGTTTGAATAATCAGTGAATATTCAATTTCCAAGTTGAATAGTCAGTGAAGATTTTTAAAAATAACCAGTATTGCTTCATGTTCCTTCCATAATGGCATAGGGTTGATGTTGGGACTGTGTCTTCCTTTATCTTCAAGAAATTTCTGTAAGTGCCTCAAGGAACATATCCTTACCCATCAACATCTATTCTAAAATAGGAATTGAGACTTTGATTTAGCTTTTTAAGAGTAATAAATGTTCTGGAACACTCACAGATGACCTCCTATCATGAAACATGAATGAAAATTACATAATAGACTCATAGTTAATAGAATCTTTTGAAAAGTGACTATCATATGATTGCCTTAGATAATTTGATTTCCATCACCTGGAGTTGAAGAATTGATTTCCTAACATCCCAGGAAATATAGGACAGATAAAAGTATTGCTACATCCTAAAAATAGGTAGCTAGACATACATTTTTAAAGGCAGAGGTTAGACCATAATTGTATAATTATGTCAATATAGCCCACAATAAAATGTATAACTAAAATGAACTAATAAATAACACACAGGCTTTGAAAAAAAGTTACATGCCACATTCTTAGATGAACTTTCCTTCCACATTTAGATTGCTTTATTCCATTTTCCTTTGTTCTGCATTGCTCCTATTAAGGGAATGATGTGGATGTAATTGTCTTTGTACTGCAGGCTATCTGCCTTTTCTCTATTATCATTGGAAAGTTTTTCTTTATGTATATCTTGCATTTATGCCATGATATTTAGACTTGATATTTTTTTCCATCCAATGTGTTCCATCAGTGGGAGTTTTCAATCTGTAGATTCATTACTGACCTCTGTGTTGGATAATAACTACCATTTTTTTTCTTAGAAAATTTATCACCTTACCTTGCTATTCTATGTAGGTTTTCACTTCATGATTAATTGTTCACATCCCTAAACCCTTTTCACACATATTATATTTCATTATTAATCTTTTCCAAATTCTGTCCTATTTCTTCAGAGATATTTTCTAATTCAAATAGGTTTTTCAGAAATTCCTGCTCCATTCTTTTGACTCTCCATGTAATACCAGGTATATTTTCATTTTCAATATTTCTATCTTACCTCTAAACAATTTGCTTTATTTTCCATGACCAGCATACTTTTCTAAAAGTTTTCTGATACTTCAAATATGTTTATTTTAAAGATTTTTTTTTTACTTTCTTATATTGCTTCCTTGAATATGAGTTTGCCTCTTTCTGGAATTCATTGAATGAATGTAATTGTTTTGTTTTTCTGTCCCTCTGACTATTATCTTCAAAATGCTCTTTTCAGTTAAAAAAAAAAATCCATATAAGCTTATTCCTGAACCTAGAGCTCCATTTTCTGAAAGCCTTGTTCTAGAAAACTTATAATCACAAATTCTGTGAAACCCTTACAGATGTAATCTGTTAAAAAGCCTCTGGCCAGATTCACAAGCAGGAATGTCTTTCCCAAGAACCTTGAAGTGATGCCTCTGCAATGCAGTCATAAAGAAAGATAGAGCCCTTCTCTCCCATTGTCTGCCAGAGGTTTAGAGACCAATTTAAGTGGGTATCTAGCAAATTTACCACCTAATGCTTTGTTTTGAGAATATGATAATTTTTTTCTTTTATTTTGAGTAAATCTAATTAACAAACAGGTCTATGATGCTTTAACCCCAGATCTTTGAATCTTCCCAGTCCTTTGTTTCAGGGTAACTGAGATCTGAGTTCTGCCCTCTGCACTTTAGCAAAAGTCTCAAATTAAAACTTCCTTGTCTATTTAACTTTGATGCAATTTTGCTTTACAGCCCCATAATTCAGTGTAAAATCTTATCTTTCTTGTTTGTAATTTTTTTCTACATATTTCTGGGAATGGTTTTATGGTTATTTACAATAACGACAAAACAATTCTTTTATTCCACCAGTTTTTCTGCTTTTGGTTTTGTTCATGGATCTTGTTCAAACAAATGTGATTTTTTGTTCTCAAAATTTATGAATACTAGATATTGAATTCTGTTTGGTGTTGGTAACTCTACTTTCTGTACAGCCTTAAACAAACAGCTTGGTTTTAGACAGATTGTATAGTTTATATCAGAACCTAACACCACAATTGCTTCACATTATCACTAGCAATTAATGTAAAATCTAGTCAATGGAGAAATGTTTTGTGTTTATTGTCAAGATTTTTTGTGTGCACTCTATATTTCTCTCTCCCTCTCTCTCATCTTAGAGATATTAAAAGGAAGTGTGTATGCTCCATTTGAAAATTTGAGAAGAGTAGCTTATGTTGATAGATGTCTCTCTCTATCACTTTCCTGTTTTTATTCATAAGAACCCCATATGGTATATATTCCCAAGTATATACTAATGTTCATGTGACAGAATTCTGTTCAATGTAGTTATGATGGAAATCTTTGTTTATGGCTGTCCTTCACAAATGAATGTGCAAAATATCAGAAAGAGGGGTCTTTCATGATTCATTTGGCCTTGTTTTCTTTTTGCCTTCAATTCTGTCCTTGGGTATAGAGCAACTATCCTTGATCCATGAAGATGAAAGTTACATGATACAGGTAGCCAAATAGGAAGATAAGAAATGTCATAAATAACATCTTGCACAAACACTGTGCATCCCAGGAAAGGGAGTCTCCCTAATTGTTTTAAATGTGGATAATGAGCATGAATGATTTTTTTCTAGAAGGTAAACCCATAAAATATGAAGTAAAAATGGCCATGGAAATTCTCCATAGGAAATGGGCTATAACAGCCAGAGGGACTAATATTCTCCATTTACTGGATGATTTCTAGCCAGAGGAATGTATGTGTCATGAAATTAGTGATTACTTCAGCTTCATTTTATATTCTTATCAGAATGCGACTTTAATAAAATTATTCTTTTTCTTCACTGTATACTTTATTTAAGAAATAACATGTCTCTCAGTGATTTTAAACTGGAAGTTCATAAGGAGTCATATTAGATCAATGAAAAATGATCTACATTCCCTGTAGGGTTTGGTCCACAGTCTCAATGTTATAATCACCTATGATTTTAGGTTTTCCCTTGGAGAGTGCCTGAGTGTATTTTTTATAAGAGAAGTACATAAATACATGTCAGCTAGCCAAAGAGGTGGAAGTTGTATAGTTTTTATTTGCCTATCTAATGCAGTCTTATTCCTTTCCTAATAAAATCAGTCAACATTAAATGTAGCAGTGTGTCTTGCTAAAATTACTCACAGTACATCTGCCCTTCTACTTAAAGAGTTCAGATTGTACGATTCTGTCAATGAATTCCCACTATATATATGAGCTTTCAATTAGGGAATCTCAATGAGTATCAAACAAAAAATTTCATGAATATAAACCACATGCAATATGGAGAGAACTTGGAATTAAACACTTAGGAAATACTGCTCATTTGCTTTGGTGCAGATGAACAAACTGGAGATTTCAGAAAGCCAGGTACATCCTGCTGCTACAGAACTTGCAGAGTAGAACAGTATGGAGGACTGAGGTTGGTTGCTGTATCAGTGAATCCAAAACAAAGTTCCATGTTGTGGGACTGGTAGCACAAATGATCTGCAGAGATGAGAACTGATCAGATGTAATAGAGATTACAGGTGAAGATGTCCATAGAAAAACAATGGACAAACTGCATTGTAAGTGAACCTCTTTTCTGCCCCCAGGCCTCTAAAGGATTATGACCTGAATGTAATTGAAAGAAAGAAAGAAGCAGATGAGAGAGAGGGAGAGAAGGAAGGAAGTGAAAGAAATAAGGGCTAATAAATTATTAAAATATGTTAGAACTCATTAATGATAAAAAATAAAATTTCTAATACATAGGATGGATATGACAATGACATTGCCCACTGCTGTTGGTCCATTTCCCTTTGACACAGACCATCATATTTGGGGAAATTACTCTTTAGAAATAAAAAATAAAATAAAATAAAATACCTCTGACATCTACAAATCCTACAACATCAGAGAACAGAATGTAGTATTCTGAAAAATAGAGAGGATTTCTTAATTTTTATTATTGCTACCCATTTTACTCATAGCAAAACTATTGAGGGATGGTTATCACCAGTCCCTCAGTTGAGTGCATTTTATGTTACCTCTGAGCCATTAGAGAAAGAGGCATGTGCCAACAGCATGTATCCTTTATCAGCTGACTAGGAAACAGTGGTCTTGAGACTTGCTGGCACCATCAAAAAAAAAAAAAAAGACATTTATTATTGCCCAGATTTCTGTCCTTTGAAAAAGTATATATACAATCTTTGGTTTCATTTTGTCTAATAAGCCCTATAAAAGTATGTGTAATTCAATCTATATTAAATGTGAGATTAAATATTTTAAATATTAAATATTTTCTGAGCAATATATGATACTCTCACTTCTCCTCACCACACTTCAGGATTCCGTTGCTGTCTTTCTCTCTTTTCATGATTAAATCTGTTGTTATATTCTATGTTTGGAATAAGATCTACAGAGCAACATAAACTTTTTGTGGCAACTGCAGGTATGAAATATGCAGTGCTGTTTTCTGGCCAAGATCTGCTTGAGAACAAGGTTAAAGGCTTTCAAATACATAACTACCGCTGTTCACGAACTTAGCAAAGATATTTTCTTCCTCAGATAAAATCTGCTTTTATTTATTACAGAATAAGATAATTTTTGTGGCGAGAAAGATATTTCAAGAAGAGTATATAGGTAAAAATTGCACTCTATAAAAGACACAATGTTTCTGTTCATCTACAACATCATTCCTATATATTAATTTAATTTATGTTTTTATTTCCCCCAAATTCCAAAAGTCTAAAAAAAAATGAACATGTCTTGTATTGTTCCTAAACCTTGAGATGTCAGTAAGAGTTTATTTGATTAGTGTTATTCGAGGAGCAGGAAAAAACAAATGTATTCAGACACCCATAGGTGAAATGTAAATCCAAGTTTTATTATTAATAGAAAAGTGATTTTTCTTGAAATGGGCTTCATCCTTTATAAGATTCTGCACACATTCAAGCAATTTATAAAGATACATTCTCAGAATGAAAAGTGATGAAATAATAAATAGAAGCTTGATTTAATGAGACTCTGACACTCATTTAATCATTATTAAAAAGAATACTATACATAATTCTAGGAACTGGATTTTTTTTCAACATTACAATTAAAAGAGCTTGACAAATGTTTCCCATTGCCACTGTGCTTATTAAGAATTGAAGGAGACATGTCATGATATCTATAACTTGACTTTAACTTACTTCAAGGAGATATCAATCTATAATGGAAAGTTACTATTTGTTTACTACACTCCAAGGTATCTTCAGGTTGATGTGCTCCATAGGCAGTTTTACTTTGGCTTATTAGTCAATGACAAATAATAAATTGTTTTTAGCTTGCTTTGTCAAAATATTGTATTCAGTTTGACACGTTCACTGATGACTCATATCAATCATATGAATAAGTTTACATATGGACCCAAATTATTTTAATTTGTATAGAAATTAACACATCAACTCAGACACTTTCTCAGGCACATTTAGGTGAAAAATGAAAAAGTGCACAGTAAAGTAAAATATCTAGTGTTTTTCTCCAAAAGGAACAAAACAACATTGGTGAACTCACTTTGAAATCTTGCTTTGTGCTGACAGTTGAACTATAACTATATTTCATAAACCATAGCGCTCCCAAGTTACTGAAAATAAATTGATTTTCTGGAAATATGTGACACACAGGTTCTCAATATGAGTCTTGAACAGTCTGTCCCTAAAGTAGTTATTTCCATTTACACCCCTGACCTGCCAGTATCTGCAGTGCTACTGTAGTTTTTCATGTACTTCAAAAGCTACAGATCTGTTTCCATCCCTCTTAATCTAATATAAACTGCACATGCTTCTATCAGTTAAGACCTTCATTTTTATCCTTCTTCGATTTCATGACACCAGTGGTTCTATATTTCATAGCAAAGGGAACAGAATGAAATTACACATCTCTCAGATTTCAGCAATATCTGGTTTATGTGATTCAGGACCTACATGGAAAGAAGAGGTCATTCCCAATATTTCAGAAAATGTCTCTTTCTGGGCATTCTGTATAATAAATTTCACGATGTGTTTGAATGAAGGTGGTAAATAAAATGTTTATTTGGACAACAGTGAAAAAAAACTTTAAAGCAATTAAGTTCTAAAATGGCAACTCTCAGTATAAACATAGGCAGTTCATGAACATGTTTATCAAAACTGTGGAATATGTAGTAGTCTATAAAGCAAACCATAGGAGAACTGAGTAAGAAAAGTTGTTAAATTATTCTAAATCTACTGTGAACATCATCAGTAAGGTTAAAATTGGAGGGAAAAAACCATGAAAAAAGCAATAAAGCTGGGGGAAAATGTATTCCTTGATAATAAAAAAATAAAAATAAGAAAATGTTATTTTATTTAAAGGTAGCATTTTTCTCTATGCTTAAGGATTAAACACAAATGTACATTTTGAACATTATCCTTAAAATTTTGCACCAGAACTTTAAAAATAAAAGAAAAAAGTCAAAGACAAAAAAGTATGAGAGGAAAAAATGAGGTGGAAATAAATGCCTGAAAGAAAACACTTATTAAGCTTCCTTAAATTTAAATGCAATAAAAGACAGATTACTGGGGGAATAAATTTTGGCTAGAGATACGATGATTTGATTGTAACCCTTTTTTGAAATATGAGAATGAGGATAATTAAGAGACATAATGAAGGGTCAAATTTCTATTATTTAATGGTGTTACAAAATGTCTTTCGGCCTCTGTTGATATCTAAATAATTGTAATTCTTTGAAATTGGATATGGTAGAATTAGTTCAGATGTTCCAGTCTGTTGATCTGAGACATTGTAATATATTAACTATCTGTCACAGAACTGCCAGGCACTAGAAAGAATGTTAAGGTCTCAGTCATACAGATGGTTGTTAGGGCAAAAATCCAGTCCTGGTGTGAAAGCAGAACTCTGAATTTGGATTTTGACTAGAAGAGGATTTGCATGTGCTGTAATCCATGGGGCCAACCAGGAGTAGATTCCATGTCTATAACTGGGTAATTGACTGGAATGACTCGTCTGAATAGATATAAGCTCATTGGAAATGATGGAGAATGAAGCCCTGCTGGGAACCTATAGCAGGATCTGAATTAATGTGGAGGCTGATGCCAGAGAGCAGGAATTAAGCTTCCTGCAAACTAGGGATGTGTGACCATGTACCAGGAGTGAATCCAGAAGCGTAAGCCAAAGGAAGATCAACAAGGAACAGCTGTCACTATAGTAAATACAGGTACAAAAAATAAAAGAAAAGCCAGAAAACAATGAAATTCTAATGAACTCTAAATTCACCATTAGGGGACATTCAATATATTCCATAAAGTGTTCAAGAGGACTTGATGTTTTTCTGTATTTATATACTTTTATTCAACATACTTGTGTTAATTAATTCCTTAGAGTTATGGGCTGGGTTAATGTATCCTTCCACCTTAGTTCTTTCTGGTAGAAATGACCTGATTTAGAGTTCACATTCATTACAAGTAGTACACAACCTCAATAGGGTTATTCTTGAAGACTGATGCCATCAAGTTCCACATGGGGAAGTGACTGTGAAACCATAAAACTGTCCTACAAATACAAAAAAAGTATCTTGAAATCTGTGTCATGTTAGTACTGCCCTACCTAGAAATATATTGGCAATTGGCTCTTAATTGCAATAGGTGGTTGATTAAAACAGAGGCTTTACATTCATGTTTGGTTTGAGCTAAAACTTTTTAAGAAACAGGAAAAATAAGTGATTAAAAACTCTTTGAAAATAGGTTTTCTTCTCTTAATGGAAATGAGACAACTCTGCCTTTGTGCTGTTAATCACCCAGGCTACCAAATCTTCTTTCATTCCCTATCAAATCTCCATATTGGCAGCCTGCTAAAATTCCCTGGCTCATACAATGTTTCTCATAGTACTGAATCTAATCACACTTGAATGAAACATCTTCTATAGAATGGAATTCTGTGTTTTAACCTTGACAAATATCTTATAGGCTCTAACTGTAGATCATAATAATGTGGGCTCTGAATTTAGAAAGACTGAATTTGAAGACAGACATACCATTCACTTGCTCTGTGAGCCATTTGCATGTGATGTAACCTGTTGTGCTTTACTTTTCTTGTTGGTCAAAAGGTCATAATAATAACATCCACCCCATGGGGATTCAATGAAGATTGTAGTAATTTATATATAATACTTTAAAAAAGGATAGGGCACATATTAACTTAACTATATTAGCAGTAGTTGGAAAAGTAGTGGCAACCATAGTAGGGGGGTTGCCAAATTTAGCAAAAAGAATATAAAAATAAAAATATTAATTTAAATATTTTGTAGATATAATAAAGTATCAGATATATTGGCCAACTAAACATTGTATATATTGAAGGAGTACACAATGATGTTTGATGGATGATCACATTGTGAAACAATTTTCCCAACTTGCATACTTAATTTCTGAGAAAAAAAGAATAGTTTTTGAGGTTAAGTGTATCCCAAATATTGATGGTGGCTTTAACAGTAGTGTTGTGTACTTGTAATTCCTATGTTAGCAAATTATATTGACATTAATTATTAGTAATCTAAAAATTAAATTCACTAAGAGTCTGATAACTCATTAGTAATAAACAACTTCCACTTCAATTGCTATTGAGGTACCTTTTGTGATTTCAGAGAAAAATGAAGTCCTATAAGCAGTTAATTGACTTTTTACAATGTAAGATATTACATAATTTCTGGGAAAATAAATGAAAATTAAAACATTTAAGGTTTTAACAATTGGTTAAAAAAGAAATCTATCCTCTTGTTAATTATGCTAGATGTCATTGCTTTCTTTCTAGTCTTTCTATGAAATGTCAAGAAATTTGGGACCAAGTGTCCCTCAATTGCATTATTACATGGGTGTTAACATTATAACTTTGTAAATTCTTCTAGAGTGAAAAAGGGCTACAATGTTTTGGATTTGATACTAAAATCAACTATTTCTAAAGACAGTCTGAAACTGGCAGTACTAAGGGGTGAGAAACCTCAAGTGAAAGAGCTAATTAGGGCCATAGAGGGAACCATGAGATGGGGTCCCCTGGTGATTTTTGTTCCAATCCTTAGGTACAATATATCCAATACTAATTTCTAGTCCATATTTTTCAAGTATGTTTCTATTGTATTTATTCTGGTACTTATTTTGTAGAATGTGTGTACATTCAAGAGTGGAAAGGACACTATTTTTTGATCTCTTACTGACATTTTGGCTGCAGAATTGAATCAAAGGTGATTGACCTTATGCCGCTATAAAAATTTAAGTCAATGGAAATAAAGTCAGGGACTATGCAATACATGGTAGACAGAAAATCAATATGTTGTTCAATTTAAATCAATACATAAGATACATGGAAAACAATTTCACTACAGCCTATTTTGGCATACAAAATCAGTCATCACTTTCATTTATAAGGTAGAAGTTGAAAATATAGGAGCCATAGTCATAAATGAATATTAGTTTAAACTTTTAAAATTAAATTTATTAAGCAATTGCTTATTTGTAAGATTTGATATCAAGCTTTGTGAAGCCAAGTCTTAGTAGTTATAATGAGATTAATTTTCTACACTTTAAAACATAAAGACTGATATAAAAATTAATCACTTATATGTAGTTATCTCATTTTATGCTAATATTGTATTGTGATGAATATTTAAAGTGTAATTACATGTGCGTGTATGTATGTTTCTATACAAGTAATTGTTTTCTATAATCAGCTAATGTGAATTAAAATTACATGTTATATGTTTGCACAATAACACCAATATCACTATCACTTAGATATAATGTATAATTATTGAAAATATGAAATTATATATAGTTAGAAGAAATGTTAAATATTTCCCCAGACATTACTTTTTTAAAAAATGAAAGATTCATACACAGAATGATGAAATTTGTTTAAAAATTAAAATAGATATGTTTTCTGCTTAATAAAGCAAAGAGTAAAATCCATTAGCAAGTTTGATTTGGGCTCTTCTTTCATGGATATGCTTTTTCATTTAAATTTTTAAATGAAATTGGTAAAGCCTTTGAATAATCAAGATGTTGTTTTTACTAGACTTGAATTACTTTGCATATAAATATTAACTACTAATATTTACACAAAACTTCTTTTCTTTTTTACCCTACTGGGAGTTGAGCCTTCAATGTGATAGGCAAGTATTCTACCACTGAGCTACACCCCCTGCCCATTTCCTTTTTTTATTCTCTGAGATTGGGTCTCCTAAGTATTCCAGGTTGGCATCCAATTTGCAATTCTCTGTCCTTTTTTACACCTGTATTGCTGGGATTACAGGTCTATGTTAATGTGCCCAGCTCAAATTACTGTCTTCTGAACAAAGAAGCTCTCTCACTTATCCTGATTTTTTTTTGCCTTCTTTTTTTTTATTGGTTGTTCAAAACCCTACAAAGCTCTTGACATATCATATTTCATACATTAGCATACATTAGCTTCAAGTGAGTTATGAACTCCCTTTTTTACCCCAAGTACAGATTGCAGAATCACATGGGTTACACATCCACATTTTTACATAATACCATAATAGTAACTGTTGTATTCTGCTACCTTTCCTATCCTCTACTATCCCCCCTCCCCTCCCCTCCCATCTTCTCTCTCTACCCCTTCTACTGTAATTCATTTCTCACCTTGTTTATTTTCCCATTCCACTTACAACCTCTTATATGTAATTTAGTATAACAATGAGGGTCTCCCTCCGTTTCCATGCAATTCCCCTTTTCTCTCCCTTTCCCTCCCACCTCATGTCTCTGTTTAATGTTAATCTTTTCTTCCTGCTCTTTCTCCCTGCTTTATTCTTAGTTGCTCTCATTATATCAAAGATGACATTTGGTATTTGTTTTTTAGGGATTGGCTAGCTTCACTAAGCATAATCTGCTCTAGTGCCATCCATTTCCCTGCAAATTCCAAGATTTTGTCATTTTTTAGTGCTGCGTAATACTCCATGGTGTATAGATGCCACATTTTTTTAATCCATTCATCCATTGAAGGACATCTGGGTTGGTACCACAATCTAGCTATTGTAAATTGTGCTGCTATGAACATCGATGTGGCAGTATCCCTGTAATACGCTCTTTTAAGGTCTTCAGGGAATAGTCCGAGAAGGGCAATAGCTGGGTCAAATGGTGGTTCCATTCCCAGCTTTCCCAGGAAACTCCATACTGCTTTCCAAATTGGCCGCACCAATTTGCAGCCCCACCAGCAATGTACAAGAGAACCCTTTTCCCCACAGCCTTGCCAGCACTTGTTGTTGTTTGATTTCATAATGGCTGCCAATCTTACTGGAGTGAGATGGTATCTTAGGGTGGTTTTGATTTGCATTTCTCTGACTGCTAGAGATGATGAGCATTTTTTCATGTACTTGTTGATTGATTGTATGTCCTCCTCTGAGAAGTTTCTGTTCAGGTCCTTGGCCCATTTGTTGATTGGGTTATTTGTTATCTTATTGTCTAATTTTTTGAGTTCTTTGTATATTCTGGATATTAGGGCTCTATCTGATGTGTAAGGAGTAAATATTTGTTCCCATGATGTAGGCTCCCTATTTACTTCTCTTATTGTTTCTCTTGCTGTGAAAAAACTTTTTAGTTTAAGTAAGTCCCATTTGTTGATTCTTGCTATTAACTCTTGTGCTATGGGTGTCCTATTAAGGAATTTGGAGCCCGACCCCACTATATGTAGATCGTAGCCAACTCTTTCTTCTATCAGACGCAGAGTCTCTGATTTGATATCAAGCTCTTTGATCCATTTTGAGTTAACTTTTGTGCATGGTGAGAGGAGGGGGTTCAGTTTCATTTTGTTGCATATGGATTTCCAGTTTTCCCAACACCATTTGTTGAAGATGCTATCCTTCCTCCATTGCATGTTTTTAGCCCCTTTATCAAATATAAGATAGTTTTAACTTTGTGGATTGGTCTCTGTGTCCTCTATTCTGTACCATTGGTCCACCCGCCTGTTTTGGTACCAGTACCATGCTGTCTTTGTTACTATTGCTCTGTAATATAGTTTGAAATCTGGTATCGCTATACCGCCTGATTCGCACTTCCTGCTTAGAATTGCTTTTGCTATTCTGGGTCTTTTATTTTTCCATATGAATTTCATGATTGCTTTATCTATTTCTACAAGCAATGCCTTTGGGATTTTGATTGGCATTGCATTAAACCTATATAGAACTTTTGGTAATATCGCCATTTTGATGATGTTAGTTCTGCCTATCCATGAACAGGGTATATTTTTCCATCTTCTAAGATCTTCTTCTACTTCTGTCTTTAGGGTTCTGTAGTTTTCATTGTGTAAATATTTCACCTGTTTTGTTAGGTTGATTCCCAAGTATTTTATTTTATTTTTTTGAGGATATTGTGAATGGAGTGTTTTTCCTCATTTCCATTTCAGAAGTTTTGTCGCTGATATACAGAAATGCCTTTGATTTATGCCTGTTGATTTTATATCCTGCCACTTTGCTGAATTCATTAATTAACTCTAGCAGTTTCTTTGTAGACCCTTTTGGGTCTGTTAAATATAGTATCATGTCATCCGCAAATAGTGATAATTTAAGTTCTTCTTTTCCAATTTTTATGCCTTTAATTTCTTTTCGTTTGTCTAATTGCTCTTGCCAGTGTTTCGAGAACTATATTGAATAGAAGTGGTGATAGAGGGCATCCCTGTCTTGTTCCAGATTTTAGAGGGAATGCCTTCAATTTTTCTCCATTGAGAATGATGCTAGCCTGAGGCTTAGCATAGATAGCTTTTACAATGTCAAGGTAAGTTCCTGTTATCTCTAGTTTTTCTAATGTTTTGAACATAAAGGGATGCTGTACTTTGTCAAATGCTTTTTCTGCGTCTGTCGAGATGATCTTATGGTTCTTATCTTTAAGTCTATTGATGTGGTGAATGACATTTATTGATTTCCGCATATTGAACCATTCTTGCATCCCAGGGATGAATCCTACTTGATCATGGTGCACAATTTTTTTGATGTGCCTTTGTATCCGATTCGCCAGAATTTTTTTGAGGATTTTTGCATCTAGGTTCATCAGAGATATTGGTCTGTAGTTTTCTTTCTTTGAGGTGTCTTTGTCTGGTTTCAGAATCAATGTGATGTTGGCCTCATAGAATGAATTTGGAGGAGCTCGCTCTTTTTCTATTTCGTGAAATCACTTGAAAAGTATTGGTATTAATTCTTCTTTAAAAGTTTTGTAAAACTCCACTGTATACACATCTGGTCCTGGGCTTTTCTTGGTTGGTAGTCTTTTGATTGCTTCTTCAATTTCATCCATTGATATTGGTCTGTTCAAATTGTGTGTATCCTCCTGACTCAGTCTGGGCAAATCATATGTCTTAAGAAATTTATTGATGTCTTCACTATCTTCTATTTTATTGGAATATAGGTTTTCAAAATAATTTCTAATTGTCTTCTGTATTTCTGTAGCATCTGTTGTGATATTGCCTTTTTCATCCGGTATGCTAGTAATTTGAGTTCTCTCTCTTCTTCTCTTCTTTAGCATGACTAAGGGTCTGTCAATCTTATTTATTTTTTCGAAGAACCAACTTTTAGTTTTGTTAATTTTTGCAATAGTTTCTTTTGTTTCAATTTTGTTGATTTCCGCTCTGATTTTTATTATTTCTTGCCTTCTGCTGCATTTGCTGTTGTTTTGCTCTTCCTTTTTGAGGGCTTTGAGATGAAGTGTGAGCTCATTTATTTGTTGGTTTTTCCTTTTTTTGAGGAATGACCTCCAGGCGATGAATTTCCCTCTTAAAACTACTTTCATTGTGTTCCATAGATTCCAATAAGTTGTGTCTGTATTTTCATTTATCTCTAAGAATTTTTTGTTTTCCTCCTTTATGTCTTCTGTAACCCCTTGATCATTCAGTAACATATTGTTCATTTTCCATGTGATATAGGATTTTCCCTTCCTTCTTTTATCATTGATTTCCAGTTTCATTCCATTATGATCAGATAAAATGCATGGTATTATCTCCACCCCTTTATATTTACTGAGGGTTGTCCTATGGCATAATATATGTTCTATTTTTGAGAAGGTTCCATGTGCTGCTGAGAAAAAAGTATATCCACTTGATGATGGTTGATATATTCAATATATGTCAGTTAAGTCTATGTTATTGATTGTGATATTGAGTTCTATAGCTTCTTTATTCAACTTTTGTTTGGAGGATCTGTCCAATGGTGAGAGAGGTGTGTTGAAGTCACCATAATTATTGTGTTGTGGTCTATTTGATTCTTGAACTTGAGGAGAATTTGTTTAATGAACGTCGCAGCACCATTATTTGGTGCATAAATATTGATAATTTTTATATCTTGTTGGTGAATGGTTCCTTTTAACAGTATATAATGTCCTTCCTTATCCCTTTGGATTAACTTAGTCTTGAAGTCGATTTTATTCGATATGAGGATGGCCACCCCTGCTTGCTTGCGAGGACCGTGTGCATGGTATCATTTTTCCCAGCCTTTCACCTTCAGCCTGTGTATCTTTTCCAGTCAGATGTGTCTCCTGGAGGCAGCATATTGTTGTATTTGTTTTTTTTTTTAATCCATGTTACCAGGCTATGTTGCTTTATTGGAGAGTTTAAACCATTAACGTTTAGAGTTACTATTGATATATGGTTTGTACTTCCAGCCATGTTTGATTATTTATCTCTCTTTTTTTTAAATTTAGTTTGTTTCTCCATGATTAGCTTTCCCCCCCTCCGTCTGTCTTCACTGAGGTACTTCCCACTATTGGCTTTGGTTATTATTTTTCATTTCTTCCTCGTGTAGTGTTTTGCTCAAGATGCTTTGCAATGCTGGTTTTCTGGCTGTAAATTCTTTTAGCTTTTGTTTATCGTGAAAAATTTTTATTTCATTGTCGCACCTGAAGCTTAATTTTGCTGGATACAGAATTCTTGGTTTGCATCCATTGTCTTTCAGTGTTTGAAATATGTTGTTCCAGGATCTTCTCACTTTCACCGTCTATGATGAAAAATCCGTTGTTAACCTTATTGGTTTACCCCTGAATGTAATCTGCCACCTTTCGCTTGTAGCTTTTAATATTTTCTTTTTGTTCTGTATATTGGGTATCTTCATAACAATGTTTCTTGGCATTGGTCTACTGTGATTTTGTATGCTTGGTGTCCTGTATGCATCTACAATTTGTATATCTGTTTCCTTTTTTATTTCTGGAAAGTTTTCTGAAATTATTTCATGTAGCAGGTTATTCATTCCCTTGGTTTGAATCTCTGTACCTTCCTCTATCCCAATGACTCTTAAATTTGTTTTTTTTTATGTTATCACATATCTCTTGGATATTTCTCTCGTGATTTTTAACCAGCCTATCTGAGTTGGCTAGACTCTTTTCAAGATGATATATTTTGTCTTCATTATCTGATGTTCTGGCTTCTACTTGCTCCACTCTATTAGTGATACTCTCATTTGAGTTTTTAATTTGGTTAATAATTTCCTTCATTTCTAAGATTATTGTTTGATTCTTTTTTATAATCTCTATCTCCTGATAAAGATGCTCAACTTCTTCTTTTATCTGCTTATGTAATTCATTCTCAATGTGTTCTTTCGCTGCTTGAATTTGCTGTCTCGTATCCTCTTTAAGGTTCCATTCCATCTGTCTAAGGTATTCCTTGAGTTCTTTATATGACCATTTTTCTGATGACTCTATATCCTCCTGAATATTTAGGCTATCCTGCATTGTTTGTACTCCTTTTCTTCCTTGCTTTTTTCATGCTGCTCATGTTGCTTCTTGTTCTGTTTGACTGCTGAGTTACTGTTTACTCCTATTAATTTACTTGATGCTTGGGAGGAAAGGTATTAGAAGGGAAGGGAAGAAGTCACAAAAGAAAATGAGAGTAAGCAGGTAGAATTCAAGGAAGGGGGAATAAGAGAATTGAAAAGAAATGAAAAGACAGAAGAAAAAAAGAAAGGAAAAAAGAAATAGAAAATTAAGAAGAATTAAAAAAATAATAATAGTAATAATAAAAATGAAAATCAAAATTAAAAAAATAAAATAAAATACAATGAATTTAAAAAATGTAAAAAACAACAACAAAACAAAACAAAAATTTTAATAAATGCAGTCTTAGAGTTTGATTCACTATTGTTCCAGTAGGTGGAGCTGTGCCCACCGGGCCAAGCTTCTCCTCTCAGTAGGCGGGAGCCAGTCACTGTGCAGCAGCTCTTCCTCCCGGACTGGGCAGGTCTCCAATCCTGATTGCCTAGGACCTTCTCTTGTGTCTAGTCACTTCCCCACTTTTCCTTGAGCTAGGCCCCGCTCACCGGTGACGCTCACCACAATACTGGCTACACGCCAGGTCTGCTGCTCCTGTGAGCCTTGTTTTCATGAACTCCTGGGCACACTCTTCCTTTTTGCCATTCCCTTGGACCCTAAGTTTGTAGAGCTTGGGGCTGAGAACCCCCAGCAAATTTGCTTGCCCTCTGGTAGCCACGCCCCCGTAAGCTGATGCAAGAGACCTCAGTTGTCAGCACTGGTGGGAGCGGTAGCCGGGAGTTCCGTGCTGCACAAACGAGGACCCACCCCCACCCCCACCCCCACCGAACCGGCGGGGAGGGGGGGTTGGTCGTTTGCAGCAGCGAACCGCCAGAGGCGGTTCACAGAGCCGGGCCAACGAGGGGCCCAGGCAGGCAGCGGCCGTTCGTACGTTCACTGCAACCTGTGGGCAGCGGCAGTTCGGCGGCTGCCGGCAGGACTGTGCCCCTGCTCCGCATTGCCGAGATTCACTTCTCTGGGACAAACTGACCCCTCCAATAGAAAATATTGAAAATTTTATGCAAGTGTTTGCCTGTAGGAAGACAACCTCAAAATATATTTAAAAGCTTTCCAATATTGACAACAAATATACCCTATAATAATTATTTCTGAATCAAGTTTCTTTTGCCTAATTAATTGTTTCTGATAGAACAGATTAACTAAAAAGAAACCATTTTAAAAATAAATAGTTTCTTTTGAATCTTCATCAAAAAAAAAGATTCAAAAAAAGTATTGATATTGGGATTCTAATAACTTGAATAGTATACCATTGAAAATAAAACTTGTATAGATTTCAGAAACAGAGGTTTTTAAAATAGAAATGGCAGGGAATCTAGCTTAATGGTAGACTAGTTGCTGCACATGCAAAAGACCCTGGCTTTGATTTCCCAACTTAAGAAAGAAAGGAACACTACATAGAATAGCATTTAATTTATGTTAATACACAAATAAGCTTGTGTATTCATAAGCTTTGTTTTCTAGAGCTTGATACACCAACTATAATCAAAACATAAATTAAAAAATATATTATCTTACTAATATCATAGGTGTGCATTTTAAAGTGTTTGCATTTACATAATATATTATATGTACTATATATGCACATATACATAGTTGGGCGATAATTACTGCAGGATAAAAACATATCTCAAAAACTGGGGGAAAAGTAACCATGGATAAAATATATTGAGTTAAATTGTGATATATATTATATGAAATTATAGAGTCTGGTAACTATAGGCAAGTAAGCAAATAATTGAATTATCATTATATTTATGCCATTCAAATTGGCAAATAATATTAACTCTCACATTATCTATATGTTCTTCCTTTACTGTTTGTCTTTGTCATTTAAATGTTTAAGTTCATGCTCCTTGATACTGATGTTAGATCAATTTGTTTTGTGCCAAATACTTCTAAAAGTTCACATTTCAATATTGGTTCCATGAGATGGTCAGAGGAGGTTGGAAAATTGTGTGTGTGTGTGTGTGTGTGTGTGTGTGTGTGTGTGTGTATATATATATATATATATATATATAGTGTTAACTTATTGCTATTAGAAAATAGTGGTCTGAATTGCCCAAGACTATTCTGTTCACCATTGCAAATGTCGAAAACCTGGAAGTTAACTGGTGCTCAGGCAAATGATGTTTTCATTTACTTTGAAGCTGTGTACTGTTGATACCATTACCACCAACTAATTCTTTTATCTGTGCTACTTGCCTAGGTTATGAAATGCTTCTTTGGGGAAAATATACCAAACATAATTCAGGCTCTGCCAATGTATTTTATTAAGCAAATTATTTCTGACTACTTTTTTTTCTCTTTAAGAACAACATAGCCTTTGACTTGAATTTTGACAGATGCTAATGTTTCAGTCATCAGCAACCACAACCATATTCTCATGCTCTTCATCCCTACTCTGTTCTTAGTTACTCTCCTCATATCAAAGAAGATATTTGGCATTTGTTTTTAAGGGATTGGCTAGCTTCACTTAGCATAATCTGCTCTAATGCCATCCATTTCCCTGCAAATTCTATGATTTTGTCATTATTTAATACAGAGTAATACTCCATTGTGTATAAATGCCAATTTTTTTTAATCCATTCATCTATTGAAGGGCATCTAGGTTGGTTCCACAGTCTTGCTATTGTGAATTGTGCTGCTATGAACATGGATGTAGCAGTGTTTCTGTAGTATGCTCTTTTTAGGTCTTTAGGGAATAGACCAAGAAGGGGAATAGCTGGGTCAAATGGTGGTTCCATTTCACAGTGAATTTACTACCAAAATCATCAGTTTTAAAAAGCAAAACACAAAAACTAAAACCAAACCAAAAAACATAGTTTTAATTTATTGATTTAAAAGACCCCTGTTTGTGGTTTCAGATTTGAAACAAAAACAAAGCATTACCACCTCAACTGGGAAGTTCCATGCATCTGTTGTGACTCAAAATTTTCACCACAGTAAGCATGTCTGCATGTGTAGGGCCCTTACAATGCCCCACACTTTGATCTGGTGGTTCCAAATAAATTTTGAACAATACAAATTTGCAAATATGAAATTAGAGAATGATAAAAATAGACTGTCACATTATAAATAAATTAGGACAATACACTTTTGAAATGATATTTTTCTTTTTCAATAATATTTTTTATAATTTTTAGTTGCATATGAATACAATACCTCTCTTTTATTTATTTTTATGTGGTGCTGAGGATCAACCTCAGTGCCTCACACACACAAGGAAAACGCTCTACCACTGAACCACAATCCCAGCCCTAGAAATGCTATTAATCTTTGCTACAACGAATGTAAATGTAATGAAAATGTTGGGGGCAATATAGATTATTCTATGATTACTAAATATCCAGATAGTAAGAAGCCAAAAATACCTATTTTATTTTTATATTTTTTTAACTGCAGTGTTTTACTCTAAAAATTTATTAGAAAGACTTTTAATACAAATACATTTTCAGACTGTTGGAACACTTTAAATAACTTAAAAATTTTTTTTAAACAGCTGTATCATTTCCCCACAAAGGAAGGCTAACCATTTAGTCTAACAACAGCAATGAAATCTAGTCAGATGCAATTATAAAGAAGGGAATCTTGAATAAAGTATAAGAATGTTTTCCCAGACCATTTATTCTTTTTAGAAATAAAATGATATAATTTAAAGACTGACATAATTGCTAAGAAAATTAATAAGCATTGATTAGGATAGTTCAACCAATTTCCAGTGTCTCACTTTGTCTTTTCATTAACACATTTAACTAAGTAGTAGGCAAAGATATTTCTAATAAACAACAGTTCAGTAATTTCAAAACACTTGCCTCATGAAAACATGTCTAATTTACAACTTAATAAGAAATATTGTTAGAACGTTGCGTGGCAAGAATGATAATTATCTTAAAGCATGTTACTTAAACCCATGTAGAAATATGAGATAATTATTGATATGCTCCAATGTATAGAATGAAAATACTTGTGCAAATAATTTAACTGATGCTAAAATTATTTTCACAGTCAGAATGTATAGATACACAAATAACAATCTTTTGTTAGACCTAAGTAATAACCAAGCAAACTAAATTTTAATATACTGAACAACAAAATAATCTAGGTCAGGGGACAAAAATCAGTAATGCTCTTAAATTTAATGTCATTTGTAAAGGGTTAATATTAATGTTATAGCATGTAATTCTGATAATTAGATATTTATAGATATTAGAAACAAGAGACTATAACTTAAAGGGAAATAATGAAAGATTCTGCAAACCCAATGCAATTATAGTCAAGCCTTATGACTCATAATTAAAAAGTGAACAAGTATATGTTAGAATGAACTTACTGCAATTCTAACTTTACTGTCAGGCAAAAGTGTTATAGTTTTTATTCAAATAGAATTACAAAATTCATAGCTGTTACTAGATTTCATGGAAAAATTTATCATGAGTTTTGTATACACAAAGAAAAATGTTTGTTTTTCCACAACACATCTTTTTTTTTTTTTTTTTTTTTGGTAAGGAATCCATATACCAAGCAGTCAGGTAATTTATTTCATGGGATGGTCATGGAAAAATCAACAAATTTTACAGTTTTAGATGAATTAATGAAAACAACTGCAAAAATACAAATAATGTCAAATGCCTTTCAGATGTTTCTAATGAACACAATTGAAAAACTAGAAGTTTATTTAAGTGTAGAACTTGACATTTCTTTTTTCTTTCACAAGGTCATACAAAAGTATACCTTAGATTTCTGAATGTTAACTATTTAGCTATAAACTAACTTCTTAAAATGCTACTTTCCTGTCAAGAATAGATTATTATTGAAGATTTCACAGTTATATTTCTAAAAATGGTAAATGTGTGTTGCTTTTGATTTGTCATTAATTTTCAATCTAAGCTTTCTTTTGTATTATGCCAGTAACTATATTCTTTAAAACATAGAACAAAAAAAACCCAAAAGCAATAAAAGCATTCTTTAATATTATCAAGTTAGTACCCTGGTTTTATTAGTAACCTTATGAACACATAAACATATAATTAACTCAGGAAGTATTTATTTATCTATTTATTTATTTAGTGGTGCTGGGGATTAAACCCAGGGCCTTGTGCAGGCAAGGCAAGTACTGTACCAACTGAGATATCTCCCCAGCCCAGGAATTAATAACTTAACCATACAATTCTATTAAATCTAGCAATAGAAATGAAAGAAATTACTGTTATATGCTATTACATGGATGAAACTTGAAAACAGGTTAAATTAAAGAAGTAAGTGGGCAAAACTTACCAATAATATGATAAATATACATGTACATATATATACGTACAGAGTCTTATATATAGATATATATTCAATATCTGCAGCCAGAAAGTAGACTAATATTCACATATGGTAGGTAGATAAGGGTGTATAAGAGAGAAGGAGAGATCTGAGTTAATGTTGATGGTTATGAGAATTTCTTGGGAGGAACATTGATGATAATGTTTTAAGATTATTGGTAATATTTACACAAATCTGTGAATGGACAAAAATTATTTAAAAATTATTAAATTATGTGCTTTGAATTGGTAAATATTACATACGGGAATTATACCTCAATGATTCTACTTTCTAAGGAAATCAGAACATAAGATGTAGAACTATACACGGTCTGTCAATAATGGCAAAATAAAGTTTCTAACAAATAAAAGTAATGAAGAATAAAATTGTAACCATCTGATTACTACTTAATAAAAATAGGTAAGTTTGCATGTAACTTAGTAATGGGTGTACTCCAATCAAATAGTAAATAGCAAAACCAAGTAGATATTTTTTTGAAAAGTTAATAATCATATATCTGACTTATTAAATCTTTCCCAGTAATAATATGAATGCATGATCATGGAGGCCAAGAAATCCCACAGTAGTCATCTGAAAGTTGGAGAAACAGGAACCTCAGTGGTGTTATTTAATGAAAGTCTAAAAAACTGAGGACAAGCAAAGGAATGTTAAAGTTTTAAGCCCTGATAAGAGTACAAAGACTCACAAATCAGGAACTTGATGCCTGATGACAGAAGATGAATACTTCAGCTGAGAGAGAAAGAACAGCAGAGAGAGAGAGAGAGTCATTTTTGTGTTCCTTCACATTTTTGTTCTGTTCAAGCCATCAATGGATTGGATGATCCACCTCAACAATGGTAAGGAAGATCTTCTTTACTCAGTTTGACTGATATCCTAGTATCTTTAAAAAATACTTCATCTGGCTGAGGATATACCACAGTTGCTACAGTGCTTGTCTTGCATGCACAAAGCCCTGAGTTCAATCCCCAACATGCGCGCACACACACACACACATACACACACACACACACACACACACATAAACAAACAAACATGAAAAAACCTTTAAAGATGTAGTCAGTAATAATGTTTACCAGCTCTCTAGGTCTCTTTTATTCACATAAGTCAAATGTAACAATCAAATGTAAATACATACAGAGAGGATATTGGTCTTACTTTTCCTTGTATAGGCTCTAACAAATTGGTCCATCAACAAGTTGTAAATTGATGTATACATCTTTGTTTACTCTATCATTTTGAGCAAAGTATGATGAAAATATTTCTGGAAACTTTCTGGAAATTTTTGCAAGAAATCTGATTTAACATTTAAACTATCTTTTAAATTGCTTCTTCCATATTCAGGTTATGAAACAAGATTCAAGAATATTTCTTCTCCAAATTCTAGTCAACTACACAAAATTAAAGAGAATTAGTGTCCTCTTGATCTTTCACAAAATTTTGAAGTCCTTTGCACTAACAGGATGTGTTCATCTTTATAAATTCTGAGGCTAGATTTCAGTAATTTAGACACTGAAAAAATGCGTTAGTAAGTTTCTGTAGGCATTGAGACACATAAAGTAAAACACTTGTTTATCAACAGTTAGCTTATCAAAACCCACTGAGCTTTACTCTCCTTGTGGACTTTCAGGTTAGACCTTGTTTGCAGAATTCTTTCCAACAATTATTCCCTGGTAGAAAAATATTCTTTATGGCAACACTAACCAAAAATAAGAAAAGGGAAGTGAAAATATAAAATATGATTTGAAATTAGGCAATTAAAAATGCAAAATTAGTTTCAAACTACATAGAACATAAAAGTGGAAAGAAGAAAATGATTAAAAAATGAATTAGAAGAACGTAAGACAGAACAAATAGGAAGAGAAAGAAAGGTAAAATAGGAGAAAGCAGAATAATGAAAGAGAGAGAGTATATCTAGTTTAATTAATTAAGAAAAATATATTAAATTGTCTAGAACTCTGTGAACTATGGGGGATCAAAATAAACCTACTCAGAAAACAATATAAGCAAAAAAAAATTAGCATAAAATACTATGTATTTCTCCTTGTCCAGATATTTTAGATGGAGAGATTCCTTTTAAAGACTTTCAGATTTGGGATCCTCTAGGCATTGGAAGTGTAGTAAATGTTCAAGTCCTCTGAATGTCTTTAGTCATGAAGGCTGTGACTAAATAAAACATCTTTTGTGAGACACCATGTAATAATTTTTTCCCATATAGAGATTAGCACTCTGTTTCAAGAAAATGCACATAATTCATGCATATGAGCCTATCTACATGATCCTCACACTGTCAAACTCTGGCATGGTCCAAGTAATTCTGAGAAACTCCATTGTGGGTCCAGTTACCTGGACCACAAATATCAAAATTTAATGCTTGGGCTACAGTTGTGGCTCAGTGGAGCACTTGTCTAGCACATCTGAGGCACAGGTTCGATTCTCAGCACCACATATAAATAAATAAAATAAAGATCCATTTACAACTAAAATAATATTTTTAAAAAAGTAAATGCTCTTCACCTTTCTCTGCTTTGCAGACCAGCAGAATGGCAAAATGTATACCCCAAACCCTAGAGATGTCAATGGATCTTCGACATAGCCTCTTTTTTGGACTCTTACTGAATCTTTGGGTGGGTTCATACTCTCTCTATAAAACATGAATAAAGAAAGAGAAACAAGCAGAGCCACTGCCACATCATTTGTGGATCCTCGGAATGACTCTGTGTCTGGGAGAGGTGGCTGAGCCCACAAGGATCTATTCTGGGGTGGTGGCTGTGGACTCTCAGCCTTCCACTGAACCCAGCAACAGGATCCCTGGCCCTAGCCCCCTCCTGAGTCCATATAAAAGGATCTAGTTTAAACTGAACTTCTTCTTGGTCACTAAACTCAGACTGCCAGTTCTGTTTGTAAAGCCTCTCTGCTTCTTCCCACTGTGCCTTGAGTCATCCAGAGATGGCAGATGGATGTGTCACAGTCTCTCTTCTGGACCCAGGATGAAGTGGTGTAGACATGGTCTGACCTAGTGAAGAAGAATGAATTTTAGGTCTTTTATATTGAAAAGTTGCTGAAGTTCCTGATCTTCCTTGCTTTGAAATAAATGCTCTTGTTCTTTTGAAAACCAGTATTTCTGGGACTCACCTAGTAACTGCTTCTCTAATGTTACACTGATATTCTCTCTCATGACAACACTACTTCATTATGAAGACACACACCTATTACTTGATTTAATATCCCGGAGCAGTCAGTATGTGCTGGTGCCCCTAGTCCACCATTTGCCTTTCCTCACACCTGAAGTTTTAAATGTAAGTAAAGATGATGAAATCATATTTTAGTTGACCCAGAATGTAACCTAATTATCAGTCACTTCTTCTGTAACAATTAGAATTTTATTGCATTCATACAATTATATAATTAAATAATGTTAAATATTGTGCATTAGTAATTTCAATGTATCTGATTCATAAATTATTATTAGAATTTTGGAAGTCAAGCATAACCAGACTTGTTATTACTAAACAAAGAAAATACTATGAAAAATATGCTTCAATAATTACCAATATTAAATCAGAGAAGGGCATTTGTAAATATATTTATTGAATTATATGCAGCAACAAACCTATTTATATGAATATTTATATTGACTCAATTTATATGGAGACTATTTTTTAAAAATTTGTATATTTAAATTGCAAAAAGTAGCCAAACATCACTGTAACAGCTCTACCTTTTGGTACCAATTTTTTGTGTTTGTCAGATTTTCATTACTAAAAGAAATATTTGAGATAATACATTTTAGAAGATAAAGGGGTTATTTTTGTTCATGGTTTTGGTAGTTTCAGTTCATGATCAATTGATCTTATTGTTTTGGATCCTGAAGCGAATGAAAGCACTGTGGCAAGAGGATTTGGCAGAAACTGCTCTCCTCAATGCCATGAAGCAAAAGAAAGTGAGTGGCAGAGGACCAGGCTTCCCAGTCTTCTTCAAAGCCATGTCCCAGTGACATCAAAGTCTCGCACTAGGTCCCACCTCTTCTCAATAGTGCCAATAGAGACCAAAACTTAAAGCAACGGGCCTTTGGGGTATATTTAAACTATAGCAGTCATATATAAACAATGGTATTTTTATTCCTGGGTAAAAATGATCTAGCTTAAATCAAGAATTACTTTAAGTAAAGGGAGACTTTTATTTTTGTGTTTATTGGAGTAATTGAATTCACTATTAGACATTTCTATTATAGTTTATGAACAGGAAAAATCTCTGACTTGTGCAAAACTCTACTATATTTCCATAATTATCTTCTAAATTATCTTGAAAATAGGGTACCATTTTAAGATGTCTTAATTGTGTGTCTTTTACTTTAATCTCTTTATGAAATATAAAAGTAAAACTTTTTTAGTTTCAGATTTGTTACAGGTAGTTTAATAATGTTATTTGATTTCCAATCCAATCAAGAGTCTTAGCAATGTGTAATTTTGAATATAATTTTGAATGCAATAAGGTTGTGTAATTTTTTGTTTCTTTGTAATTAGGATTGATCCCAAGGGTATGTAACCACAAAGTCATATCCCCATTCTTTTTTTCTATTTTGTTTTGAGAGAAGGTTTAGCTAAATTGCTTAGTGCCTTACTAAATTGCCAAAGATGACTTTGAATTCGCAATCCTCTTGCCTCAACCTCTTAAACCATTGGGATTCCAGGTGCATACTGCACAAAGTAGTTTGTGTTAACTTTAAAAACATTTAAAGGAAAAAAAATCTTCTTACAAATTAGACTGTCTTTAGAAAGTATTGTTTAAATTTATATTTCTTAAAATTAACTTTGAGTTCTATTTGGTATTGAGAAACTGGACTAAATTTATAAAAGAAAAAAAGCATAATATAAATTTAGAAAATGCATGGGAACAATGACATTATATAAAACAAATGCAATTTATAATGGTTCAAATTAAACTTTTAAAATTTTGCAAAAATGGTATGCAATCAATAGAAGCCATTCTTTGAATTTTGACATTGTTCTCTTCCTGGGCTTCAATTATCCATTAGGATACTTTGTGGTGATTCCCATGTATATGTTAACATAAATATTTTGAGCATGTTATGGGCTAGACTGAGCTATTATGTACAATATGTTAGAAGTACTAAAAGAATTAATGATATATTCAAATTAATGATGGATTTATCAGGACATTACTGCATCATAACTTGTGGAGCATGTGTATACAAACATGTATTTGTTTTATAAAATATACATGTAAATATAATAATACATATACAGTGAACTATTAAAACTATGATTTAAATTATAGTGTTTAAAAATTAAGTAAATCAAGACCAACTGTATTATGGAGTATTCATTCCCAAATTTAAGTTTTCACACTCTGATGATCTTACTAGATTCATACACATAAACATACGTATACATTAGATCTGCTTAAATTTTACAACTCACATTAGTTCCTTTATCCTTCAACAAAACAGCATAAAGATATTTTGAGTTAACTTTTTATTCTGGCTAATATTTTTTGCCTTTAGGTGTAGAGAGATGTGAATAAGCCTGCAGGTTCCAAGGTTTCTATTTCAGTTAATTCATATATGAAGACCCTACTACCATCTCATATTCCCCTACATTAAGGTAAAAAACGTCAATGGCAGTTCCTTTTTCACTGGGATTACCCTTCTCAAAAGTTTTTGTAGTTATCTTAGGAAATATCACTCATTCAACATGGCAAGTGTAGCAAACTATTAATTTCACCCCCACCCCCTATTAAAGCATGATTATTCCTGGAGGTATAGGTACAAATATACCCAACAAACTGCTAAGCTCATTGTTCTGATCCAGGCAGCAGATGGTCTGCACTCTTTTGAATGTATGTGGATAGTCATTAGAATGCCTATAATTTCTTAAATTAACAATGTTTTTCATAGCAAAATATTCTGTGTTGTATTTTTTTTTCCTCAGCCTAGGAGAATAAGAGGAGTTTGCATTAGCCTTCAGAGTGAGAAGTGAGTGATGATTTTTTTCTCCTTTCTTTATTTAATTTCATTGGAAAACAAATTATGGAACCACAGTTAAAAGGCCAAAGACCAAGTGTGAAGAAGTTCTAAAGCCAGCTCAATGGTGAGTGTTATGCTAATTAGAGTAATTAAACAAAAGCATATATATCAAATCTTTATCCTTCTGCTTTTTTCCAAGTTAATAAATAATTACAAACAAAATACTCTTTAGACTCACTCATTAGAGGGATGCAATAGTCCTAAGATCTACAAAAGATTATATTAGTGATGCCGCCCCAATCACCTTGTCACAGGTACTTCCCATTCATATTCAAATCACTGGCTATAGAGGGAGGTATTGGAATGTCTTGCATATGTTTGTGAATTTCCATAACTCCTATTTTGTTCCAATACTCTTTTCTTATCTTTATTAAGTGATTAAGTGCTATATTATAGTGACATTTTCTCCTGATGTTAACATTGGTATGGTCATAATAAGTGAGAATATTGATCAAAATCTGAATTATTTTCTTAATACTAAAAGAATGTTAACAAACATCATAGACTGCCTGCCAGTGGCTCAAACAAGCATCCCTAATTAAACCTGATCAAGCCAGTGGGAAGGGCATGATGAATCACTATTAACCCAGAAGAACAGTTTTGATTTATGGAAGTTGTGGGAGTTTTAGGCAGAGTTTTTTATTGTTTTTTAAAGCATCTTTGGACATAGCCACCTGTATGAGGGAAAGTTATAAAAAATCATTTTGTATTTTGAAATTAATTTACTTTAATTACACTTTAATTGAAACTAATGATACCTCAATTAATGTTAATGTACATTTTTTTCATTTGCAGATAGGATTAAAAACTTCTGGAATTTTGCTATGATATTATTATCTAGATTAGAATGGAGACATTTAACAATTCAATTGGTGTATTGAGAAGGTGCATGTTTTCATTGGAAATCAAAATATATCTTTGTATTGTTTATGTAAGAAAAACTAGACAAGGGATGGAAAACTAGTGGAGCATTTCATTAAAGAAAAGAGTAAGGGTGTTGGGGGACACAGATCAGTTGGTGGAGTGTTTGCCTCACATGCACAAGGGCCTGGGTTCAATTCCCAGCACAACAAAAAATAAAAAAAGAAGAATAGGCTTCCATCTACCAATTATGAAGTGGTAAATTTGATAACAAAAGAGTAAAGTTGCCATTATTTAAAAGTGATAAGATTTGCACATGAAACTCTAAATTATATCAAATGTAGAGAAATCATTAGAAGCATATATATACAATAATTTGAGAAAGAAAATTATAATATTCTACAAAGTAACCTTAAGCAGATTTGTGGGTAAGAAGTTTCAATATCATAAATATTCTAATTATCTTATCATTTGCCCAGGTTTAATAATATAAGTCTGATAAAATTTTAATCAAAATATCAGTAGAAATTTATTCAGAAATTTAAATTTCAATTATAAATATTATATAAAACAAAAATTACTGAGATTATTTATACCACTGGTCACAAACAACTGGCAGTTGTTTGTCTTTCCAACAGTAGGACTGACATAAAAGAATGAAAATTAAAACAATGTTGAATTGTAGGAAAAGTTGTACTTCTGCTTTACCTAAAGGGAGCTCAAGGAAAGATTTTAAGTTCTCTGGAACTTTATCTTATGATATATTAAATTTGTAGGTCAATGTATGATTTTTGTGTTTAATGCAGATCATGAAAAATATTATTGACATGAAAATTAAGTGTATCTTGATGCAAATCAGATGCATTTATGTATAATATATCAGTAATATAATATATACATGCACTTCAAACAGATTAAAACTTTAGTGTTGAAAACAAACTTTTAAATATCTAAGTAGGAAATATGTTTAATAATAGGGTAGGGAAGAATTATTTTAAACCACTAATTCAACTGAGAATATATGGAAATTTAATTATGTTTAAGTGGATACTATTTTCATAAAAAGACACCTTGTGGAAATTGAAAAAAAAGGAACACATGGAGAATATATTTCAATTTTTAAAACTAAGAACATTATTACTGATATGAACACTTTTAAATTTTTAAAACAATCAGAAGCAGTAGAAATGTAAACAGAACAGGGGCAAAGGATTTTATTAAAAATTTCAAATAAAAAGATTATATGAGCAATACATATTTGAAGAGATGCATATATTGTCCAATAATTAGGGAAATGCCAATCAATGTCATTATAAAATGAAGTTTCATATTCACTTTACTGACAAAAAATAAAAGTGTGAATGTAATGGTTTATTATTCAAGGCATTTGAAAAGTGACTCAAAATAAGAGCCAGGGTGTAGCTCATTGGTTGAGTCTGTACTTTGCAGGGGCCTGAGTTCAACAATAAATAAATAGATAGATAAATGAGTAAATATCTGAATGAATGATATATAAATAAATAAAACCACAGACTCAGTAGCTTAAACAATGCACATTTAAACTGTTACAGTTTGGGAGATCAGAAGATTCATAGGGCTAAATTCAGGGGTTGGCACTGTTGAATTCTGTTTTGGAAGTTCTAAGGAATAATATATTTTCTTTTCCTATTTTGCTTTTAGAGATTACCATGGTTCCCTGGCTCATGTTCATTTTTTTTCTTTTTTTTTTTTTCTGAGGGGGGCGGTGGTGGATACTGGGATTGTACTCAGGGACACTCATTCACTGACTGCATCCCCAGCCCTATTTTGTATTTTGTTTAGAGACAGGTTCTCTCTGAGCTGCTTAGTGCCTCCCCATTGTTGAGGCTGGCTTTGAACTCATGATCCTCCTGCCTCAGCCTCACCAGGCACTGGAATTACAGGCATGCACCACAGCGCCTGGCTTCATGATTACTTTTTGTCTCCTATCACAGCAATATTGTTTGTGTCTTTTTCTCATCAAGTCACTCTGGTGTTGTTTCTCCTGCTCTCTCTCACATATGTAAAAGGCCATAGTCATTAAACAGGATTGTAGATAACTGAAGATATCTCCTTACATTAAGGCCAGAATATTAGACACCTTAAGCCCATATTCACTCACATGCACCATCTTGTCATGCAACGTAGAATATTACAATATTATGGGGATTAGGTTATGGAAAAATTGAGTTGGCCTTTTTTATGCCTATCACAGCATCCAATACTATATACTGTAGAAGGAGTGTGTCTATATCTTTCTTATTCACTGTTGCTAGAGTGTCTTTAAGATAAAGAATTTAGTTTATTAAGATGGTGAGAATCGTGGTAATAAACAACCTTGTTATCTTGGTAGCCTCAAAAACTATTTCTTGCTCAACAAAAATAATCACTGAAGTAGTGATAAAAATATTTGTAAAGATGTAGACTTAGAAAACTGTGACACAGTAATTATGCTTGGAATTTTGTATCTAAAATAAATTTCTGAATATGTGCTTAGGGAGATGTGTAACAGCTCTTGGGAGCAAAAACCTGGAGCCAAACACCCATAAAACTGTAGAATATTCATACAATAAATATTGTACCTCAGCCAAATGGTACTTCTCAGCCACAAACTGATAAAAAGACACAAGGAATTTTTTGGAAAAGTCAGTTGTTTTCTCATGCTATGTCAAATTTAATCTTACAGTGGAAGGAAATATCTAATAATTCCCTTCAAAGGAAATGCATAATTATAAAAATTATATTTTTATATAAATAATTCACCATAGTATGTTTTAAGACCAAATGCAGTTATTGTTTCACTTGGGAGTTATTCAGTTACCATCTACAGGTAGCTTATGTTTTCATGTTGCCACTTCCCTACAGCTTTCTTCATACTCACGTCCCTGCATTATGTGTCTTTTAATGGATATATTTCTGAAACTTTATTTAGTCAGAGAACATATAAAGAGATCAAAATAGTATTATTTTTTATATTAGTCCCAGTTTCTAGACTATAGAACTTTAATTATCTATATGTTTTTCTATAAAGAGTTAGGTCATAAATATCTGGGCTGTAACAGCCACATGTAGTCTGTGTCACTGCTCCTCAGTTCTCATACGCAGTATGAAAGTAAATATAGAAAATACACAAAAAAGATGGGTGTGTGTATGATGAAATAAAACTGTATTAGTAAAATCAAGCCCTAGGATGGATGTGGCTCAAAGCTATCCTTTCCCAATCACCTCTCCTGGGAAAATGGAATCTAACTTGCAGACAAATAAATATATTGTTGGTTCAGATAAGTGACAGTAAAATGGTTTTAGCATATATGAATATACATTAATTCATATTGAAATTTTTGAAATGTTTTAACAAATGTGTGAGCAAAAAAGCAAGTTAGGATGAAAATCAGAGTTCTATCAGCTAAGTTTTATAAATTAATATCTTAGTTTAAGTTAACGTAGAAGTGACTTGCCTCATGTCTGTATTAATATATAATGTAATTAATCTTCCTAAACCTGTTTGATAATTGTTCATTAATCATGTATTATATATTTGACATTTAAGACCAAATTGTATTGAAAGCAAACTGTACTCTCTGCTAATTTTATATGAACAATGATATTCTAAAGTGGATCATCATTATTTTCACTTTTAAATTTTCAATATTCTAAATATCCTTTTATTTATATTATATTGTGTTTTTTATATCTAATTGGTAATTTTGATTATTTTTGCATTGGTTGAATTTAATGTTTAGTGAATTAACAAATCCTATGATAATTCCCTAATATCCTCTAAAATATCCCAGCAAACTTAACAAAAAGTAATTCATAATAAGGAGCCAATAAAATAATGAAATATATCCTTAAACAGCCTCAAAAGAGAGATAAACATATTTCCATTACAGCATTAATAGACTTTGTCAGGTTATTTATGAAAACTACTAGATAATGGTTTTTCATTTTTGTTTATATCCATAGTTTAAAAGTATATGGCATATCATTAATTGATTGGCAGATATTATACAAAATAGAGCACTCTGATATTTTTATTCTCTTTTAATGTTGGCAATTCTATTTCACTTTTTAAAATCCAGACAAAATCTATTGAAGTAATTATGTTATTAGAAAATAAATGCAATGCAGTATTTGAATTCCTGTTAGAGCACACAGTGACATGAAGTTAGTAGTGCAAAGGCTTTTCCACATGTTCTCTGTTGCAAATTTATTTACTTGTCTTCATTTATACTTTTAAAATAATTAAGTACTAAGAATTTAGAAAATTGAACAGTTGTTTGATTCAAAAAATCCTGGAGAAATAAAAAGATGCTATACTGTCTTTCTAATTATTTGAAAAAAAGTCATTATTCTACTGAATTCATTACATAAATGTCAATTATTTATCCTGTAATTCTTTTTGTAAAGCTTTGTCAATTTTCTATGTTCTCAGACTAGTCATATTTGCTTTTTAAATGATATATAACTGATACTACCCCGCTCAGATTCACTAAAATATTGATTTTTATAAACATCTATTTATGTGTTTCACATTCATTTAGGAATAAAAGAAAATTTATTCTTGTGAATTGATGGCATGTATTGATTCATTTAGATTTATTTGAATCAATCTAGTTGCATCTTTTATGGGAGAAGCAGTTTTACAATTTTATGATTTTATTCCCAAATCACCCACATTTCTGGTCAATTCCCACAGAGAGGAATTAATTTTCTTTTTTCTTTCTTTTTCTTGGGGGAGAGGGGAGTTGTAGTATAGTTGAAAATTGGTCTGCAGCTAGTACAATTAAAAATTGGTCTACATTCATGACCTCATGTTTTTCTTTCTGTTTTACTTTTTGTTTGTTTGTTTGTTTCTGTATGACCTAGCACAGCACCTGAAATGTATTTGTCATGCTACCAAAATTTATTGGTTTAAACAATGACCAAGTATTTTCAAAGCATTGTGACAAAGTCTGTATAAACAAGATATTGTGTTGTATCCAAAATAATTTTGATCCAATCAGATTCATTATACTCTACAAAATAGGAATTCTTAAATGAATAGATGCTTTCAAGAACACATGAAACCAACATAGGAATAGTGCACTGTTTTGTAAGGGGAGTTAAGGAATCACAATCTGTACTTTTATTTAATAAAATCATTTTTAATTGAACATATAATAATTTCATATGTGAAAAAATAAATGTTTACAATAATAAGATATAAGTATGTATGTATTAGAATGGCCAAAATCTAAAATATGGACCATGTCAAACTTCTAGTGAAACTGTTGTCCAACAGGAATTTTCATTAACTGGTGGGAAGGCAGAAGATTTCAGTCTCTTTGGAAGAAGTTTGACAGTGTCTTCCAAAACTGACCATAGCTTTTTATAACATGAAACATCAATCCCAATCCTAGGTAGTTTCTTAAATGAGTTAGAAACAGGTCCTACAAAAAACATGCACATAAATATTTGGAGCAGATTCACTCATAATTCCCCATATTAGAAATAACCATGATGTTTTTCAGCAGATGATGGGATGAACAAACTATGGTGTATCTATAGAATGGAATAATCAACTTCACTAAAAACAAATGAGCTCCCAAGAACAAAAAGACATGAGCAAACTGTAATTGCATATTTTGAGGTGAAAGACATCAGTTTTAAAAGCACAAATGCTCTGATTCCAACCATACAACATCTTGGAAAGGGCAGAAGTAGGGGCAAGCACTAGCTTCCAGGAGTTGTGGAGACAGAGGTTGGATGAAGTGGTGAAGCCTGGGCGTTGGGAGAGCAATTTAAATGTTCTATATGATACTCTAGTAGTAAAGAGATGATATTTGGCGTTAGACAAAACAGAGAGTACTATACACATACATGTAATTATGGACTTCAGCTAATAATGTATCATCTTTGTTCATTAATTGTCACTAATATATCATATCAATGCAACATGTTAATAAGAGGACCGAGTGAGGGCAGGGAGAATGAGAGTTTTAAGAGGGAACTCTGTACATTCTGCTCTGTTTCCTGAAAACCTAAATCCTTTTATAAAAATAAAGATGACTAACTTTTAAAAGCAGAAATTAGAAATATTAAATACATGGTTTATGATCTTTTTCATTGAAAAGGGAAGTGATAACTCTTTATATCTAACCATTATAACTTCTGTGATACCTTAAAAATTCACAAATTTATTTTATTCCTAGAAGGCAATTTATATCACCAAAAAATAAAAAATAAAGATTTAAAATTTCTAGGAGGGATTTTTCTGATGGATTGGCTATTGTATCATGACTTAATGGGCTCCTACAGTCCCACCCTTTGCTCTGTCAAGTTGTGGTTACCTCCATCTCTAGTCCTGTGACTTGCTTTGACCCAAGGAACATAACAATTAAATGACAAGCAGAGATGTCAAAAGGACCTCCCTTATTAACATCATGGCAAAGATATCAAGAATTGGCTTTTCTGAAGTATGAGAGAAAACATGAAACTGGCAAAATGTAGTCTCAGATATCAAACTAAGTTAGTAAGAGGCAATTGACTTAGAGTTATCTCTACAGTTTAAATTATTATATATTTAACAATAATTTAACTTATTAGGTAAACAAACTTAAAATTACTTTTATATGTAGTTGTATAACAAACAGTCAGGTTGTAGTCAGTCATCAAGCAGCCGAGAATCACAGGTAGCCAACTGATCAGATCACACCCAAATAAAGTAAGCACCTCACCACACCATATCTATATCCTGCTGCATTCAATTAGAACATGACTCTATTTGCCTTCCCCTTGAGAATATAAAGGTTCCCTTACTTCTCATGCTACCAGGGGAAGCTCTCTGAATGTTTTTTTTAGTTTTTAGTATTGCACCATCAAAAGAAAAAAGAAAGAAAGAAGGAAGGAAGGAAGGAAGGAAGGAAGGAAGAAAGGAAGGAGAAGCAAAAGGTGTAATCACTTTGGAAAGCAGTATGGAGATTCCTTAGAACACTTGAAATGGAACCATCATTTGACCCAGCTATCCTACTCCTCAGTCTGTACCCAAAGGACTTAAAATCAGCATATTACAGTGATTCAGCAACATCAATGTTTATAGCATATCAATTCACAGTACATAAACTATGGAACCAAACTAGATGTTCTTCAATATATGAATGGATTAAGAAACTGTGATATATATATATATCCATACACACACACACACACACACACACACACACACACACAATGGAATATCACTTTGTATTAAAAGAGAATAAAACTGTGGCATTTACAGATAAATGGATGAAGTTGGAGAATAGCATGCTAAGGGAAGTAAGCCAATCCCCAAACACCAAAGGACAAAAGTTTTTCACTGATAAGTGGATGCTCATCCATAGTTGGGGGGTGGAGCAAGGGAAAAATGGAGAAACTTGAGATTGGGCAGAAGAGAGAGAGGGAAGGGGAGGGTATGGGGGGAATTTTGTGGAATGAGATGAACATTATTACCCTAGGTACGAGTATGATTGTATGAATGGTGTGATCTACATCATGTGCAACCAGAGAAATGAAAAATTGTGCTTCATTATGTAAAAAATTAAATTTAGAAAAATCATCCTTTTTGTCAAGAGTTAACTTATATAAGATTTTCTCTTAACACATCTAAATGGACTCTATTCTACACACTAGTCCTCAGCAAACTCTGCTGACCAGAAACATGTGAGCAAAAGCCGCATGGGTTTGCTGGGCCTTGCTCAAATTAATAGATATTACGGAGCCAATGCACAGACTTAAGAGCAAAAAAAAGTGGTTAGTTTTGTAAACCCATGATGCTTTGGTATAGTTTGTTATGCAGCTTTATTGTGTCAGAAAATTCATTTAGTTTCTGTTGAAAAAATATTGCTTGTACATTTTCACTAGAACTGCATCACAGATTAAGACCCTATGTATGTTTTAACATCTTCAAAAACTGAGACTGAATATATGGAACGATTGTTAGATTAACTGTATATTTCAGTTCTAAGGGATATATAGTATTTAAATACCTGGAAAAAATAAATGGATTATTTAGGGGAACAAAATGTCTCAAATTAATCTCACATAAAAAAATAGAGACAATAGAACAATAATGCATTAATTGTCCCTGGAATAGGAAAAAGAAGTAAATAATTTATCATATAGTCTTCACAATAGAGAATTTTAAAAATTTAAAATACATTATTACATTATATATAATATGGATTATAGAGAGCCAACTTTAGGTAAGAAAGTTTTATGTCTGAGGCCCTCCTACTCTAAGAAAGCCTATTATTTTTGCCTAGTAATAAAAATAGTAACTTAATATATTATCTATTAATCATAAAGGGCATAATTTCAAGATAATGTCTTCTGAATGAGGTGATGATAAGGATGTATAAATGTTATAAGTGTGCTCTAAAGAAATCAGAGTATTATTCTGACATTTATCATTAAAATCTAAAATAGGTAAGATAATGTCTTGAGAAAGCTAAGGATTGTAGACAATTTCACACTGACACTAATTTGTTTGCTCCAAAATTCCTGTGTTAATAAGAATATATTTTCAAGAAATAGAAGCCATTTGAAATACAATAACTTCTTCAGAATATTTCTTTTACTTTCAACTGGACTTTTGCCACATTATACTTTCCCATCTTTTATTCATTATAATGCCCTCCAGCATATTCCCCAGAAATATTTGGCTGAACATGAAAAGTAACTCACCCTGGGTAACAAAGAGTTCTCTACAATGTGCTCACACCACATAAAAATAGACTGTTTAAAGTTAGTAACTCTATCTATGGGCAACTTTGAATAATATAGGAATCATAAAATATTCCAATGGGTAGAATTTGAAAAATATATATTGTGGTAAAAAAGCCAAAGTCTATATCAAATCTTAGAATTGGCTAAGTGTTGAAAAGTTATTTTAAAACATGTTTTTCACCTTTATAAGGCTAGGAACTCTTCAATTATATGTTCCTAAATAATGAGAATAATAACCCAATTAAAGCCTGCGTCTATGGGGACATGCAGTAGGTTAGGTTAGTAGTCACATAAATATGGCTAGGGAATGTAAAATACAATAGTATAAACAGGCTGATTAGCACATTGGTAATGGTTTTCTTTGAACAAATCTGAAGTTTGAGCTCACTGATATTTACTGTGGTTGTCAAATAGCACACTCTAAATACAAAGATTTACCTGACCAAATAAATATGATGACACATTATTGTACTGTCAGTTTATTGCTTACCTCAATTTTTCTAATTCTTTTCAAAGAAACAATGAGGAAATGTTCCACAATGGTAGAATTTCAGACAATAAAATTTAAAAAAAAATCTGGACTTTTTCTAATCAAAGCCTATAGGTATTTCAAATCTGACCAATTTTTCAGCACTAATGACCATTCATGTGTCTTCACCATTGTCTTAACATGAAAAAGCCAGTCAAATACATTAGGATAGAAAGAATTCAGTGGACTACTTTCATCATAAAGAAAAATTCATGATTTTTTTAGTGTCATGGCCTGGCTTCTTACATTTAATTCATGTCTACATCTTTCAACATGGAAAGCGTACAATATATTCTCACATTATATTACATAATAAAGCCTTCATCAACAAACTAAATTCACAGTAAACAAATTTACACACACACACACACACACACACACACACACACACACACACACACACACACATATATATATATATATATATATATATATATATATATATATATATATAATTTCTCTATCAACTTGATGGTTTTTTTGGTCTGTATTTTATTTTCTTTCTATAGTTAGCTGTTATTATTGTTGTTTTGCTGCTGGGAATGGAATCTATTGCTTCTCTCATGCTAAACACATGCTTACCACTGAGTTAAAACCCAAGACCTAGCCAATTAATTTTTTCTACTAAAAAGGAGAGATATTAATATTTGTCAATCAGAAAATATTCTGCTTCCTGGAAAGCATTGCTCAAACTATGAAGAGTGTTTTTGATACGATTGTGCCAAAATTAACAAACAATTTTACTATTCTCTTAAAGATTTGATTACATATTATTGGATGCTTTGGAAAGTCAGTGGTTATCATAACCATGCACAAACTATTGTACATTCAGTAACATAAAATGCCCTTTTCTTATTACAATTCTACACCAATGCTTTCTTTTTATAAAAAGCATTTTTTGATTCTCCAGATAGTGATATAAATATATATTATAGGCAAAGAAAATCAGGGCACATCTAGTGATATATGAGTTCCGGTGATTGGAATCAATGCATCTTCCCCATATGTAAGCTAAATTGTCACCAAATGGTTGTCTGGTCTTTGCAAGGAAGTTTGTCCAGCTTCTGTCTTGGATACTGTATATGTAGGAGTTGAACGTTAACCAGTGGCTGTAGCTAGATCCCACTTGACATTACAGAGCCCATTCTCTGAACAAATTCTGAGCATTCAACACTCGAAAATCAGACCATCAGCTCATGAGACCCTTGCTGTCAAACCCTGAATGCTGATGAGTAGCAGTGTCTGACATTCACATGACGTGTTATTCTGTAAGTGTTTTTCTGATTAATGTTATAAAGTCTAGCTAAGAAAATGTTTTCCATCATTTTGAAAGAGTCTGAATCTGTGAAATTGTCAATACTTTTTAGATATCTATGTATTTTTAAAATTTTGTCTCCTTTTTGAACATACATGTGTCCTAATGTGACATTCAGGGTAGTTTCCAATTTCTATTCATAAGTCCCAATTAGCTTCATGCAATTAATATGTGTATTATCATTAAGTGTTTGTTAAGTGTCATTAAGATGAACATTCTTTGAGTCTAATTTATGACTAAAATAAGAGAGTTGAAATATTCATAGGGCATAATGGTGAACACTTAATTTTTTTTGCCAATTGAAAGCCAACTATGTTTTATATTCTCTATTGATGCACACCAATAACAACACTTTTGCCAGATAATTAGAGATGATTAAGTGCCAAAGGCTATGTTATTCTACTACAGTCAGCTACCACATCTGGAAAAGAAGCTGCGATTTGGATTATCACCTGAAATTTTGTCCTTGGTGTCATCTACCACAATTCAGATATTTTGCACTGCTCAACATTGTGACAACATCTAAACTCAATTTGTTGATAAAAATAACCTCTGTAAACCTCTTGGAAAGGGAAACTATTTTTATTTGACAATGCTTTACTTTATGGTCTTTATTCTACATTAGGAAAAACCGATGTAATTTTTCTGCCATTTGCTTGTTATATTCATTTCATTACATACTATGGGACTGGATAAACTCCTTCATAGTCTTTGGAAACATGACCCCACTATGAGTTTTGGACCAATACTCCACTGCTCAAGTGGTCTCTGTAACTCTCTCTGCAAATGAAGGTTATGAAGAAGCATGGTTTAAAGTCCTCTAGTTTCATATCACTTCAAATCTCCCATTTAAGCATTGTAAAATCTACATATTACTTTCCCTCAAGTACAAATTTATTGTTGCAAATTTATAAGGGAATAAATAACACATGCAAACATGGTAGTGTTGTTGGGTTGCTTCTTATGGCAATATGACCTTTCAATATTTGAGTGAGATCTGAGTCATTAAAATGACATAGATCAGAGAAGGAGAGAAGATACTGTGATTCTTCAGCTGAGAAAGTTGACATCTTATTATCTTGTTGTTGATCTTATACAAATCTAGCAAAATTCTCCTTAACATCTCTTCTACATTGAAACACTAAGATTTACTATCCTTTTCCCCAAATATCTGCTGACTAAGGCACTGTTTATAACCCAGGATTTATTATACCTTAGAATAACTGTATTTACTTTGTCTTCTTTGTCTCTAACAATTAATTATTATGAATAGATTCTTTGGTTTTAAATTTCCATAATATATTGCTGATAATAAATAGTATTAATAATAAGTACTCATGATCTAAGATCAATGAAAATCTCTTTCCTCCATTCCCAGCCCACATAGACAATTAATAAGAAAATTCTTATGAATTGGGGTCTTGCCTTGTTAGATCTTTTCCTTATTCCTTACTAATTGCATCTAAGGAGTTTCTTCTGGAGCCATCCAAGATATGTAAGTGAGGCCGCACTTCCTACCTAGAACCTCCTCTTCTTGAAAAATATGTCTGTGAATCTCTGACATTTCACCTCATTTAAGGTTAGCCAGTTGTTGTGCCCTATCCCAAAGGCAATTATCAAAAGATTGTTAGGATTTTCTTTAAGTTTCCTTTCTTGAATAACTAATTTTAATTCAGGGGCAGTTGTCCTCTTATTTAAAACAAGATTTTCTAATTCAACCTCATTTTTAGCCCCATGAGCCATGGTGCCACCTCATTCAATGCCCTCCAGCTTGACCTGAAGTCACAGCCCTCATTTCCTGCTACCACATATCAGCCAGTACTATAATTTCCTTGGCATACTTGACATATTTGCTCTGGAGGAAGAATTTTAATATCTTCCTCCTGTTGCTTTGACATAGATAATTAGTTGAAGCAAGTTAGGGTTATAAAAAGAACAAGGTTCATTACAAAAGGGACCAAAACTATGGTAGTATTTGTAGGAAACAGAGTGGGCCTCCATGAAACTTTTATCTCAAAGCACACCAAATAATAGAAGGGACATTTCATTTATAATGTGTTTTGGCAATGACAATCAATGTTTTTTTTCAATGCAAATTTCAAATCACAGAATATCAAGTGGAATACAAAATATTTTGTTTTCTGTGCATGTGTCAGGAAAATGATATTAATGTGAACATACTGTTTATAATGCTTCTCTGTTTATATTTTTTCACATTTTAAGGCCTTCATACTCAATCTTAGTTTGTATCTAAGTTGCATTGTGTTATAAACTTTTTTATAAGTATAAAAGACTATGTTATCCATGTGTCCTCGTAAGGTTGAAGGTTGTTAAGTAGAAATGATCAGAAGGGTCATACCATTGAAAAGAACAGTGACAAGAGGAATAAGTATGTGCACTGTTGTGATGTGCCTTATGTAGCTTGGCTCATGATGATTGTTTCTGTGCTGAACAGATATTTTTTCTCATTACTTTCCTCTAAACAACACAGTATATGATCTTTACATAGAATTAAGTATTGTAAGTAATGCAGAGATAATATAAAATACTGCACATGGGAGGATTCAAAAAATTGTACCATTTTATATAAGGGACTTGAGCATCTGCAGAGAAGAATATCCACAAAGGGTCCTGGAACAAATCTCCCAAAGATAACAAAGGAAGACTGTAACTTAATTTCAACAATAAAAAAATTTCTCTTCTAGGCCTATTAATTAGGCTCTTTCAAATTATGATCTATCATTTAAACTAATGTGTTCCATTTAAAGAGCTTATTTGCCATTGGTTCTTATTTCCTATCTTACAATTTTCAGGAAAAAAATGAGTAAAAGATAAAATCAATTACTTTTAACACAGTACATATTTAGTATCAAAGCATGGCCCCTTAATTGATAATAATGCAACAATTACACCAAATAAATCTGTGTTCTTTTATGATGTTTATATGAAATCATGCAACAAAGTTTCCATATTATCTATTGACCTGGTTTGTAATTATTAAAATGCATTGCTTTTGCAGTAGCAGATTGAGGGACAAACCTCATGCATGAGGCATTAATATAACTAAATGTTCTGGGCAGAAATTTCATGCATTGGGTTTCATGACCCGGCCCACCCGTTAAACTTTATTTATCATTTTGAAAGTATAAAAAGAGCAGGTACATATAGTTTTAGGATATAGGATTACATCAGAACAGCCAACCAAAAGAGCATATTGATATTCAAGTCCTAAGTTGAATAAATTTAAAACAAGTTAACAATTAAACATGTAACTATTAAATAAACCACAAAACAATGTTAGCCATGTTTTGCTTTTACTGTGTAATTAATATACCAACATCTGATCATCTATTCATGGATTACACCAAAAAGCAGTTTGTGGGGTGTGTGTGTGTGTGTGTGTGTGTGTGTGTGTGTGTGTGTGTCTGTGAGTGTGCATGTGCATACATGTTCATGTATGTTTAATACCTGTCTGTGGCTAAATCCATAACCCAGAACACTAAAACAAAAGATGGGGAGAATGCAGGTGAGTCCTGATAGTGTGACCCTTGCCTGCTTCCATGAAGAATTTTTGCTAGGGAAAAGCTCTCTTTTTATGTGAGAGGTAAGGATATAAATAAGTAGCATTTATGTATAATGCAAAAGCCCTGTCTTTCTAGACATGTGCAATTTAGGCCAGAGTGTAGGATTTTGACAGTGGGCTGAATGTAAATACGCAGTTCACAAACTGAATACATGTTAGAAATAACGAAGTGCAGAAAGAAAACAAACATGTCCTTGAAAATGTGTGGGCAAGGCAAAACTACTTCTTCCAGAAGGACTTACTACCAAAATTCACTACTGAGTGAGCCTGGGTGGGCATTTGGCCTATATTTACATATACATGTACATATATATCTATTGCAAGGCTACCCTTCACCTTAATTGGAGGACTCAGGGGTACAATCTATACAACTGGCTAGTTTAGAATTAAGGCAGGCAAAAAGGAATGGCTATAACTGGATCCAATTAAGGCTGAATATTATACTGAAAATGTAACACCAGACTTTCTATTTTTCACACCACATATAGTAGCCTGATCCATTACCCTTTCTTGCATCTCTGGAACCAGGCAATCCTGAAGCCATTATATAGTTGGATTTAGCTATTACTAGAGTTAGTTTCCCTTTTTGCTCACAAGAATTGGAAATCTCTTGCAATCAGTTGAGTCTTAACATTTGGTAAATGGAAGTGGAATTCTGTGTTGAATCTTAGAATGTGCAATTGGTTGAACCAGTATGTGGCACGAGATGTATATTATGTTATAGCTGACTAGATAGATAAATTATGGTTATTGAATATTGGAACTGAAACAAGGGCTTCTATGAATGCTTGAGTTAGGTAAAATTATTCCATCTATTTAACTTTGATTTGCTTTGGTGAAAAGGTTATGACCTGCTTTTTAAATAAACTGGGAGAAATTTTAGTTGAAATCGAATAATCTCACACATAAATCAGTGTTTTGAGACAACTATTTAAGGCTAATTTTTACTGAAATATTTAGTTGGAAGTAATTTATTTCTTCTATAGTTCTTGCTCTTTTGAATTTTTCTGTTATTAAGTAAATTTAGTTGTCGTGTTTAATAATTTTTTTCTACCATTATTTTTGCTAAATATGCATATACCTTAACACATTTATTAAATGATACAATATTGACATTTTCTTATTTTCATAATTTTTAAGGAAAAAGTTCTTGAATTTTTAACATATTAATATTATATATTACTCTCATATTTTATTTTATAAAATTTCCTTTTTAAATTTTTCTTAATTTTTTTCTAATTTAAGTTTTTTTTTCCTTTTTTGGTATTGCATACAGATTTGGCCACCTCACTTAAGTTTTATTCACAAAACAATTATAATTCTGCCAAGGTGGTTTGTATTCTTTCTTCACATTTAGAGTCTGTATTTCAATCCTCTTTCTCTGGCTCTCTTTCTGTTTCTATATCAATTAATTTATTTTGGTTCACATTTTATTATTATGATATAATTCAATACATTCTATTTATGATAGGTAAAAGTCTCACTGTGTAAAAGTAGTTGGAGAAAAGTCTGGCCACATATTCTGTGGGGTTTTTATTGTCTTCAAGTTGTTTTGCTGACTCATCTGATTTCAAACCTATTAAAAATTAAAAACATTCAATAGGTTTTGTAGAAGAATTTATGCCTCAATATTTACATTTTGTTGTTAATCTCCTTCTAGGGTCCATCCTCAGCTTCCATGTTACTATCCCAGTAACTAAAACCCACGTTAAAAAACTGGAGATATTGATGAATAATGACCCAGAAGAGACTCTGAAGATTTGTCTTTGAAAGTTTTGCTTCCTCTTTTCAATTACCCATAACCATACTGATCAGGCAGTTTATTTCTATTATTTAAAAGTTTATAAATAAATAGTAAAAATATAATTAAATTCTAACTGAATTTTCCCTAAATATACCAACAGAAAGAAACATAAATATTAACAAAATGCTAGAACAATAATTTTATGGTAAGCAGGTGTACTTTAATTTGATAAGAACTACTCAATAGTTTTATTTTTAATAAAAAGAAGGAAATATACTTCATATATCTAAGTAGAAAGTATTGTTTTCTCTGACTTTGATATCTGTGGTATCTAACTGATTGCTTTGTGACTAGGTACTGATTGACAGGACCTTAATGCAGAGGCTTTATAATAAATAATTCTCTGCTGGTGCTGCTGCTTCTGAGTACCAGAATGCTCATTTCAAATTACGCCAGCAAACTTCATGATTTAGTCATAATCTAAGGACTGTGAACTACTGTGTTTGACCAAACATGTTTTCAGATTGAAAAAGTATTACCATCTATACTATCTCAGTAGAACCTTAAAACATATTTGAATAATATTCAAATTCCAAGCTATGCCAAAATTAAATATTTTGTCTATATTATTTTGTCTATTCATTTGCTTTTATATTGCTTTGTTTTCCTTTGAGCTGCTATTTCTATGCCCCTCTGACACACACATGAAAACTACACATAGGAAAACAGATAAAAGACTTCAGTTTGGATGTCTGTATTTACACTAAATCATCATCTTTCACACTGTGTAAAACTTCTTAATTGCAGCTATACATTTTCAGTGACAATTGAGTAACTGTCAATTGTTGACATTGTTTTCAAGGAACTAACATACAGAATAAAAACTGATAAAAAAATTAAATAGTGTCAAGTTACAAGGTTTTGATTTCAAAGGAACAATTAAGCCTACTAAAAGGCTAAAGAACATCAAACACTAATTAAATTTCTTTCAAGTAGTTTTGCGTGAAGAAGAAATAATATTAGAAACCATTCAATACTTCAATATGTGAAAGAGATAAATTAAAAAAAGATTTCTAAATAATGTTATATAATATATAATAATGTTATATATTAATATATATATAATTATTTATATATATATTATTAGTATATATATATATATATATATATATATATATATTAATTTAGGAGTAAAATAAGTAAACAAAAAATCTGAATGTACAGTGTCAAAATCGAGGACAAAAGTCTTTTGAACTTTGTTTTTAACCTAGTGACAATAAGCATATTTTAGTTTGGTAAAATACAATTTTAGTTGTGAGGAGCAGTGACTTGGCTAAGGATCTCTGAAATTTGGAATTTACAGGTGCAAAGGTAGAGGTCATGATTGCTCGTTTGCTATGGTGACTCCCTGTTTAAAGAGGTTCTGTGCAAGGCACAGGACTATACATCTTGAACTTATGTTCAGAGAGGAGCTGCCAGGGGTAGAGAATTCTGAGTGCAAAAATATAATTATAATTAGTTGCAAGTATTTTGTCTTTCAGCCTGCCTGCTTTGAAGAAAATTTTTCACAGAAAACCCTTTTGATAATAAAACCTACATAATAAACATGCAGAGCTAGCTCTGGGTCATTGTTCCTCCATCAGAGAATGGTCATCCCACCTGGTCCCAGCTTTCTCTCTATGTGTGTGTGTTTATCTTTTCTGATCCCTCATGTCCCTAGCTGGTTTCTGAATCAAAGGCTGTGCAGGTAGTGGCATTTAGTTATTAATTTATTCCAGTTATACTTAAGAAAAATAGTTGTCTCTTAATGACAATTTACAATTAAAAACTGAGTGTTCTGTTCTAGATTTCATATTACCCTTACCTACCCCAACAACAGAAACATTCCCTTCACTTTTATATTGTTACGATGGCATGACTTCCTTTATAATAACATACAACACTTGGTTTTGTTAAAATTAGACATGTGAAATAATGAAAATGCAATAAAATGTTTGTGAAGACTTTATTGAATAAACCTGAAAACTACAAATTTAGAGATTGGAGAATAGCAGAAACCAGCACAAGCGTGCTTTCCTTAGGCCTGGTTGATCTGTTTACTCTAAAAGACAGGCTGGACTAGGATTGTCTGGTTCTCAATGGCAAAGAATTACTTTTATGAAAGGAGGAATTGGTGTCAAATATTTCTTAACTGTCTTAAGGTTCAAGGAATTTTTAAGAAAGTAACAGAGTCTCTAATATGCAATTTCAGACAGGTATTTGAAAAGAAAAATATTGTCATTATACAAGTAACAAAAGAAAAATGTTATCACTCTTCAACTCAACAAACTAAAAAAAAGGCAATAAAGACTTTTCCTCTCTTGCCCTTTTTTGCCTTGCCTTGCCATTGATTTTCCCTTTCTAATGGGACAGTTTTCATTGAATTACCAACTGAACTAAATTCATATTTTAAATCACAATTATTTATTGAAACTGAGAAAAAAACTACTTATACAATTACAAGCTGAAATTCCCAAAACTATTTTAATTTTTTTATAAATACATTATTACTGAAGTAACTTCTCAAAGATCTCACATGTTTAACTTGATGCATAAAGCCAAAATATCTAAATAATCATGAATCTTTAAAAAAGAAAGCAAAACTATGCTGCTATGATACTCATAGATAGCTGTTATGGCTATAATTGTAAGTATATTAAATTTAATGGACAGATGTCAATCAAAGTAATGATGTTTAATTATGGAAAATAGAATGAAATTATAAAAAGGAATAAAAAAGGTTCACTTCCATTTTGTCCACTATAGTTCTCCATTTATTACATAGTTAGTCAAAGAGAAGATGAAATTTTAAAAAGAAAGTTTAATGCTTTAAAATTGAACATATGATATGATGGTTATATTAATTCAAATTATTTATTGGCTATGATTGTCAAAAATAAATTTGCCATTATCAGGGCATTTGATTTCACCATGATCTCATATCTTATATTCAGCAGTATGACTTCATCTCCCTGTATTTATGAATGTAAATCTCTCCCACTGTGGAGAAAAAAAATTCAAAACAAAATTTTCAAGTGTTTCTCCTTGGAAAGATTGCAGAAACTGGGTACTTAGAAGTTATTTTTTTTTCTTTTTTTTTTTTTGACTGTATTAGTCAGGGTGTCCTGAACAACTACATCAATACACTAGGAAAATATTGTCATTATACAAGTAACACAAGAAAAATGATTTAAATTTGTTTGCCATATTGAAAAACTAAATTGACAATATTCAAAATTTTTATACTTTATTTAAATTATTTATTTATGATAGCATAATAAATTATTTATTTATGCTTGCACAGTAAATTATTTTTAACAGAGAAAGTCCCATGATTTTCACACATCTTTCAATAAACCTAGGATATTTATTAAAATAGTATTATGAATTATTAAAATTTCCACTTTTTAATGAAAATAATAGCCTCATACCATCAATATCATAGCTACTTTTGTAATTTATTTGGGGTTCAATCTAAAATCTCTGCTAATTTAAGAATGTCTCTTTCTGAATAAAATTTAAATTTAGGAATAGTTTCAATATGTAGCAAATCAGAAAATTATACATAGATAGATAGATAGATAGATCACTAAAATATGGGAAGACCTCCAATGCTCATGAATAGGCAGAAGTAATTTTTAAAAAGGAACATTTACCAAAATTAAAATACAAATTCAATGCAATATTCATGAAAATACCAAAGATAATCTTCATGGAAATAGAAAAATATGAAAAAAATCATATTGAAAAACAAAAGACCCCAAACATCAAAGAAATTCTGAGTAAAAAAGAGCAAATATAAATACATCACAATACTATATTTCAAATTATATGAGAGAACCATGATAACAAAAATGGCATAATGCCATCACAAAATTAGACACATAGGCAAAAGGAACAGAGCAAGAATCAAATGGCACAGCATTAAAATGAAGTTTCTACACAGTAAAGGACAAAATGGCATACAGAGACAGCTTAAAGATGGGAGACAATCTTTGTCAGCTACTCCCTGCAGAGGACTAGTGTCCAGAATTTATAAAGAACTCCAAAACTCTGCTGAGTGCATGCCTGTAATCCCAGTAGCTCAGGAGACTGAGGCAGGAGGATTGTAAATTCAAAGCCAGCCTCAGCAACTATGAGGGGTCCAAAACCAATTCAGCAAGACCCTGTCTCTAAATAAAATATAAAAAGGGGCTGGGGATGTAGATCACTGGTTAAGCACCATTGGGTTCAATCTGTGCTTAAAAAAAAAAAAAAAAAAACTCTACTCTTAAAGAACAAGTAATCCATGAGCAAGAAAATGGAACAAACACTTTTCATATTAAGCCCAAATGGCCAACAATCACATGAAAAATTGTTCAACATATTGAGCTATTTGCAATTAAAAACCATACTGAGATTCCATCTACTTCAGTCAGAATGGCAAACTACAAATGTAAAAAAAAAAAAAAAAGATAAATGCTGGTAAGGATGTAGATATAAAGAATTTTTTTACACACTGTTAGTGAGAATGTAAATTAGTACAACCACTATGGAAGTCAGTGTGGATTTTTCTCAGAAAGTAAAAAAAAAATTGAAATAACATGTGATTTAGCAATAACATTCCTGTTGTTTATCCAAAAGAATTAAACACAGCAACCTTTAGAGATTCATCCATAATCATTTTATTTCAGCACCACTCAAAAGAACCAAGCTATGGGGGTTTGGGGGCAGGAAAAACGGTGGAATGAGATGGACATTATTGCCCTAAGTACATGTATGAAGACACACATGGTATGACTCTAATTTGTGTAGAACCAGAGATATGAAAAATTGTGTTCTCATATGTGTAATATTATAATGCATTCTTATGTCATATGTAACAAATCAGAAAAAAATGAAAAAAGTACAAAGCTATGGTATTAGCCTTGGTGTCAGTGAACACATGTATGAATAAAGAGAATGTGATATAGCTAGACAATGTTTTATTCTGTCATATAAAAGAACAAAATTATGTAATTTGTAGAAAAATTGATGGAACTGGAGAGTATCATGCTAAACAAAGTCAGTTAAACCCAGAATGACAAGTACCATATGTTTTCTCTCATATATGGAAAGTAATGGGAAAGAGGACTGGAAAAAAAAGACATTATAAAAAATTATTTTTATAAAGACATTATAGTAGAAGACCGATTGGGGTGGAAGGGGAGAATAAGTAGGAGGAAAAGGAGAGCATAAGATTAGTTACTGGGGAATGAAAGTGATATCTTATAAGCATGCATCAATATGCCATCATGAAACTCATCATTTAATATAATTGCTATGTATTAATAAAATAAAAATTAATATAAAATCTGTACTATAAATATTAATAATTAAAATATGTATCTACATATTAAAATTGATAAATATCCTTATTATAATAAGAATAATAAATAAATAAATAAAAATCCTTACTCTTCTGAATTCCAACAAAAATTCAAACTTTGTTGAAAACATAAAAACTCGGTATCAATAAGAGTGGTCGATTGAAATATTGTTTAATAGAAACAAAAAATTTTGTATGATTTTTTGCATGAAGTTTTAACCTGGAGACATTTTAATTTTTCTATTTCAATTTTTGCTTATGACAAATTATTTTCTTATAAAACCTTAGAAATGCAGTGTTAAAAATCAAGTAAGAGTGACAAGCATATGAGTCAAGCCTAATTTTCAAAAAATAAGACTTAACACATTGGAGATTACTAATAGACACCAATTAAATAAAATAATTAGTTATTATTATAATTTTTAACAGTCTGTCAACTTTAACCATGATAAATATATAGAGAAAGGTTAAAAATATTGCACATAATTTTTATACAGAAACTAGAATATATGCAATGGAGTGCATATTTTTTCATTTTGATAACCAATTTAAGAATACAAGTCTGTTTCTTTGAATTAAAAAGTGAAACTTTCAAAAATTGACAATGATTTAAGTAAATTTATCATCTTATTTTAAAAAAATGATATTATCATATGAAATATAGGCAAAAAGTAAGTTCTCTGAAATTGAATCTCTACTAGAAGTGATGACATAACAAATTCAAGTTTCTAGTTCCTTCCTTCTTTTATGTGAATGAGGTTGCACAGAAAATATGTAAATATAACCTCAGCATCTCATTTCCACACATATCCTAGTTTCCTAAAAAACTCTGCAATATTTAAAAATGGATAAAACATTAACTCAATAAAATAATGTTTTTCACCCTACAAATTTTAATTTATACTTTATTAATGTCCTACCCCTAGGGTCCAATTATGGTCTTTTTTTGAATAAAATGAAACATAACTTACAGTGAAATAAGGCAGTGATTGAAGGAAAAGAGGGTCACAGGGAAATTATGCAAGTCCAACAGGCTCTCCTCTACATTCTTGAAAAGAATAGAAGTCTAGCAATGGAGATGGGCGATAAGAGCTGAAGTGGGGACATTTGATTTGAGGTATAATCTGTAGAATGTGTGATTCTGGTGAAAAATCAAATAAATTTATTTGTCTGAAAGAATGATAAGTTCTGAGAAATGTTCTGTGAATTACAGACTAGCTCCATGCTTCATTTACCCAAAAATAAAATAATACAGAAAATTGAGGAAATATTCAGTTTTTCTTGGATAAAACATGTTGCATGGGTTGGGGATGTGGCTTGGCTCAAGAGGTAGCACACTCGCCAGGCATGTGCAGGGTGCTGGGTTCAATCCTCAGCACCACATAAAAGTAAAATAATGATGTAGTGTCCATCAAAAACTAAAAATAAATAAATATTTAAAAAATTCTCTCTCTCTCTTAAAAAAAACATGTTGTATCTATGTCTCTAGTATTAAAACTTGATTTTTTTTGGATTGACCTGTATATACCATCAGATAAGACATATTATATGCCAATTAGAGAAACATGCATTGCTTTACTAAAGTTTAAAAGAAAGGACGGATGAACAAATATTTCTTTTTTAGTCAAGGTTCTGGCTTGAATTAACTGCCCTTAATTTATCTTAAGATTCATGTTAGGTACCTATGATTTCTTTTTCTTCTAAGGTTTTTTCCTATCAATCCATATTACAAATATCCATGTTCACAAGTATTTGAGCTCTCAAGTAATTCATAAAACTGCACTTTTCCAGAGTAAAACCACCACTGGAGGCTTATAAACAGAAGTCCAGGACAGAAAGACTGATCCAGGGTTTAGCCTAAGTCTTACTGTTTTGTGTAGTCAGTAAAGTACATATAAATCATAAGATATTATACACTTTAAAGAAAAGAATACCACTTCATCTAGTTTTACTTAAGAAAATACTAGATGTCTTAACCAGAACAATCAAACAATAGAAAGAAATAAAATATATCCAAGTTGGGAAAAAAAAAAAGACTAATGTCACTGTTTTTAGGTGGCATGCTCTTATGAGAAAACTTCAAGATTTCACCAAAAAAATATTAAAACTAATTAGTTAACTGAAAAAATTAACATAACAATTCATATTATCATTACATGTCAATAATGAATGGTGAGAGTTATTGTCAAATATTCACATGTACCTAGGAATGTTAGGTCGGATTCATTCCAATGCTCTTCTCTTTTTCTTTCCCCTTCATCTCCTTCATGTAGTCTACTGATGTTTCTTCTATTTTCATAACTTTTTATCTTAAAGAAATGGCATGAATTTTTCACGGTTATGAAGACTATGTCCAACATCCATGTGCCATTTTTAATGGTTTCTAGCGAGAAATAGAAAGAGAATACATTTTATCTTTTTTGTCTTATCAAAGCTAATAATTCCATCATGGATGCTCTGACCTCATGACCTAATCTACTGATAAATGCTTTATGCAGATCCCCTCTCCAAATACTACCACATTTGCAGTTAAGACTTCAATATATAAATTTTGGGAAAAACCAATATCCATTTCATAATATATTCCCTTTTCTGTATTCATTTGGTCTATAAGTCTTATAATTAAATTTTAAAAGATGTGTGCATCACTCTACATTCTTTTAAAATAATTAAGATATAATAGACTGAAATACATTTAAATATCAACTTTATTTATAGATAAAAATATGTAAGCATTCATTTACTGTACATCAATCCTCCATTTCTATGCCCAAACTCACACTGTCAGTCAATTGTTTCAAAATTCTAACATGGCTTTTAAATTGAGTTTTCCTACTAGAGTCTAAATTAATAGAGAAGAATAAATATACACAAAAACCTGTTCTGAAATTTATCCTTTGCACAATGTCATTTAATTCTTTGCAGATCTTATATAGAAAAAAATTGAGAAGAAAACCCCCAAATAAAAATGTGTTACCACTGAATAAATTACGTGAAAACAATATTTGATAGAATGGTACACTTGCATATCAGGTCTTGTAATATCTCCTTGAAGCACAGTTTCTCATCAGACCAGTGTAGGATGGGATGAACCTCCACAGGATCGTGAATGCTGAATGGAAACACAGGGTTCATGGCTATTGTATGTGTTGAAGAATCTTTTATTTATTCTACAATGGAATGTTAAACATATTGTTAATAATCTTTTAAAAAGGTGGATTTTACTTTTCTAGAATTCAGTGTCTGTTGAAAAAAATATGAATAAAAACTATGTATAATAAAAACAGACCTAACATAAAGGATGCAGAAATTCAGAATCATACAAATAAATGGTGATTTAGCATCTAAAAAGGAAGCTTTTAAAATCAGTGTCAAAGTTTTAATAAATTGTGATAACTGGAATAATTTAAAAGGATGAGATGATGTCTGTATTACACTATTAAGATAAATTCAATACAAAGTAATTTTATATTGAAAACATGAAAAATACATTTGTCCAAAAACAGTGTTTACTATCCTGCCATTAAGAAAAAGTAATTAATTCATGATTTTAAAAAAAAATTAACAAGATTCAAAATGGGTAAATTTACCAAACTTCAACTTTTTGGTAACATACATATTAGTGTTAAAAATTATGTAGTTTTCATTATTCTGACAAAAACTCATTTTGAAAATACATTAATAAGAAAATTCTTTAATAACTTAATATGATAATTTAAAACTAAGTCCTCAAATATAGCATATGTTTTATATATATTACATATAATTAATGAAAATTTCTCTAGTGTGATCTGGAAGTATATTTAGGAATATAAAATTTAAAAAAATATTTGAAAAGCAAATTAGTTTGGCTTAATCATATATTTATTTATTCATTGTTATTATTATATATATTTTTGGTACCAAGGATTGAGCCCAGGAGCACTTAAACTGAGCCACATCCCCAGCCCTTTATATGTTTTATTTTGAGGTAGAATCTAAGTGACTTAGGGCCTCACTAAGTTGCTGAGGCTGCCTTTAAACTTGTGATCCAGCTGCCTCAGCCTCCTGAGTCACCGGGATTAAAGCACTATGCCCAGCATATTTAATAAGATTTTAAACATTAAACATATATCTTCATAACATTTATAGAATAAATTAATTCAAATTTAAATTTTTAGATATAACAAATTCTAAATGACCCCAAATCTGAGGTAATCAACACATGATAAAGTATTCTGCTGGAAATGTAAGTATGGTCTGTTATCAATTTAAAAAAAAGTATTATGAATTGCTAAATAAGAGTAACATTGTAATTGCAGTATGAAATTAGATGTCAATAATTTTTTAAACTTTTATAAATTTATTTAATCATGGTAAACACAATTAGAAGAAACCACTAAAAAAGTGTTTATACAATATCATTTTTAGGTGTCAAGAATTAGATTTATTTAATCAATAATTTATACTCAATTTTATTGTTTACAAAATATAAGTATTTAAAAGTTGCATAAATAGACAATAAATACCCTGTACAATGGTTTTACTTTGCAGAAAATCCAGTGGAAATTTTATTACTACAGGTGAGTAATATCAACTTCAAGTCACTAATATACCCTATTTAACATATAGAAGATCTCACACTTGATATTTTGACTGAATTCTGATCATATAAGTTATGCTAGTACCTTTTTTAATTTTTATTTTTTGTGCTGTAAATTTTATATAGAGAAGCAACTCCTTCAAGTTGGAGAAAATTTTTCCCATAAATAAGATATGGACTACCCCAATAAGTCATTTATATCTTTGGAAATATTGATAGTAAAAAAGTCACCTGTTAAGGTCTGGGGCTGTGGCTCAGCAGTACAGTGATCACCTGGCACATACTATACTACCGGCCTACAGTGCCAAGGGGCAGGATAAGAAAGAATTTTGGAATATAATAAACTCATGATTCAGGAATCTCCCTGGTGTGCCAAGGTAATGCAACAACAAATGGCAATTCTAAAATTTGATGGTTATTTAGATCTATTAGTTGATAAATATCAATAGATGCGTAATATTCAAATTAAGTTATACAATATTTGCTTGTGTATAATTTGCACCTGCTTCTGGGCATGGAAAGAGAAAAACACTTCTTGGGCATAACAAACAGCAAATAAAGGTATGTTCAATTGTTTTGTGGATATGAATTTTCAGTATCCATGCAATCTTTTGGAAATCAAAATATTTGTGTACCATAAAAAAATGAAAATTTTGGTTCACAAATAGGGAGACATGGCAATGTCTCCAGGAATATTTGTTTGTCACCACGAGGTTTAATGTGCTTTTGTAATCTAGTCTATAAAGGTCAGAATGATGGCACTCTTTCTATGATGCACAAAAGAGCTAACCAAAATAAGAAATAATGGGGTTCAAATATTGGGACAATCGATGTTGAAAAAATGTTAATCATTTTTAAGAAATAGTTATTTTCCATAAACATTATTCTAATAATGTAAGATTGTTTAAAGATAGATTATGTGAATTGTTTTTCAATAATAGAAGAATTTATTTATTTGTTTATTTTTAAGTTAATGGTGATTAAACACAGCAGTGCCCTACAACTGAGCTACATATCAGCATTCTTATTTTGTATTTTCAGATAGGGTCTAACTAATTTTCAAAGGCTGGCCTCAAACTAAGTCCCCTTTCTGGCACTACAGATACACACTACTCTGCCTTGGTAAAAGAATGTAATATATATATATATATATATATATATATATATATATATATATATATATATATCGCTGTAAATTTTATATAGAGAAGCAACTCCTTCAAGTTGAAGTAAAATTTTTAAATATATATATATATATATATATATAATACATATGTTTAAAAAGGAATATTTTAGTAAGTAAGACATCTTTTATTGTTTGTTAAAATTATCTTATTTAACTCTACAAACAGTATTCCTAATTTACCTATAGAAGCATAGGAAGGGACTAAAAAACTTATGATCATTAAAACCAAGAGGAATCAAGCTATAGTAGGAATCTGAGAGGAATATGTGCATCACAATTCTGAGAGAAATTGTTGGGAAGAATAAAAGATACTTAACAACACTTTGCAGAGAGAAACATAAATAACTTTCCCAACATGACGTAGATGGGAAAACCATTTAGCATATTCCCACTATCTGTCTTTATTTTTTACACAGAGATCAAAAATTGAAGAATAAACATAAATTTATAAATTTATTTGTTAGTATAAAAAGCATATTTCATATACCAGCTCTCATGTAGTTTTCTAATTTCAGAACTAACTGGAAGAAATCTCACTTGAAGAAATTAAGTCAGTAAAATTGAAATTTATAGGCAATTGAGATCAGAGTGTTCAACTGCACTGATATTCATTGTCTGGTGTTTGTGAAGGAATGTGGTCCCCATGAGTTAACATCTTTTTATAGGTTCACAGGTTGGAGAGTGCGAAGTAATGAATGTCAGAAACCAATGCAGTGGGGTTGAAAAAAACAAAACAAAACAAAGCAGTATCTCTACCACTAAATTTATACTGCTTTAGAATCTACTAGAGGACTGACATGTGTACATTAACAGCTGGCCATAGTAGCTGATGGATTCAATGAGTGAACTCAAATATACAGTTTTCCAAGCATATGGAGAGTCCTAGTGCTGTGATATAGTAGTTTATGAAGGTGGAGAGAGGGTATATTTTTAGAATTTAAATTTTTAAAATTCCAGTTTAAATCACTAATACAAAATGGGACATATTACAAATATCTATGTGTCTATGAAGAATTTAGAATATGTTGAAAATTCTATAATTTAATATTTTCCATTCACTCAAATTTATAAAATATTCAGTGAATTAAGAAAATGTTCTATAAACTAAGGCACAGATAAATACTTCATAATAATTGTTGGATATATTGACATAACCTACAACACACTGGCATGAATCAATGTGTACCTAATTAATGGGATTCAATGTATTTGTAGAAGGTAAGTGTAGTATATTGAATCATACACTTGTTTTAAAATTTACATGCAAATGTGTTCTGAAAGAGGTAGCAGAAAGTTGAGTGGTACCTGGAATACAACATAAAATAACTGAAATGTAGTTTGAGAGATACTTATAGGTAATTATAGCCTAGCATGATATGTTAAACTAAAGGTAAGAGAATGTTTTTAATATTTCCTATTCTTATGAATAGCACCAACAAAAATTGAGCAGTAAACATTCTTTCTTCTCACTCTCTTGTTATATGTTAACACATCAGTATCTATTAAGTTCTACATTTTAAGATGGCAATTATCAAGGAATGGGTTTTGAGAAGAATGCCGGAGGAGATAGAAAAATCTTCAAGTTTTAATCTAAGATACCCCTGAAGATGATACATTTTATTTTAGAGAGTAAAATGGTGTGGGGTTCATGTGGGCAGGCAATACAGCTAATGAACCAGGTTTTATGATACTATATCACAAAATATATCTTCCTTGCTTCTTCAATATATTGCCCTCCCTCTTGTAGACATCCCCTAGAAGAGTAGTACAATTTTTACAGTTGATGTCCCTACACTGATGTATCATAATCACTTAAATCCGTGGTTTATATTAGGATTCACTTCTGATGTTGTTTATTCTATGGATTTTAACAAATGTACAATGGCACTTGTCATAGTTATAGTATCATGAATAGTATCTTCACTGTCTTAAGAATACTTTGTGCTTTACCTATTAATTTCCATTCATCCTAACTTCTGGGAAGCACTGATTTTTCTACTGTATCCATATTTTTCCATTGTCAGAATTTAGTTGAAATCACACAGTACATGACTTTCTGAGGTTACCTGATTTCGTTTAATAATATAAACTTTCCTTCATGCTTTATCCTGGTTCAATATCTCATTTATTTATGGTGCTCAATAATATTCCATTGCCGGAATGTGTCAAAGTATTTATCTGTTTATCTGCTGAAGGACAACAGGTTGCTTTTTTCATTATTTTGTTCGAAGACACTATGAAGTTTTGTCTTCAAGTATTTGAGTAAGCATAATTTTTAATTGCTTTAGGTAAATAACAATCAGTAGTTTTGGGATCCTATGGTATGAATATGTTTACTTTTATAAAAAGCTAGTGAAGTACCATTCAGCCTGACTGTACTATTTTGTACCCCACCTTCCTTGAATGAACTTCTGTTGCTAAATTCTTTGCTACCATTGTCACTAGTTTTCTGGATGTGGGACCATTGTTATTAATGTCTGGTAGTATCTCATTGCTGAGTTACTTTACATTTCCCTGATGATTTATGATCTGGATCATCTTTTTCTATGATTATTTTTATCTTTATATTTTATTTACTGAGATGTTTATAAAGGTCTTCAGCTCATTTATTCAGGTTCTTTTGTTGTTGTCTGTTCTCTTTTAGTTACATTTTTCTTTTATATTATGATAATATTTTTTAGATATGTTTAACAAATATTTTCTACCAGCCTACAATTTGTCTTATAATCTCAACGTTTTATTTTTTCATAGCAGTTTTTATTCAATGAATTCCAGCTCTTTGTTTTCTCCTTTTATTAAGAATAAATCATGCCTTTTTAATTGCATCTAAAATACATTGTCATACCAGTAGGTTTTTCTCCTAAGTGATCTTCAAGATAAAATTTCATTTACATTAAATATGTGATCCACTTTGAGGTGATTGTGTGAAAGATGTAAAGATCTGTGTCTAATTACATTTTTTTTTTTTGCTGCAGATGTCCATTTGATCCAGTGCCATTCATTTAAAATAACATATTTTCTCCACTTTGCTCTTTTGTTAAAGATCTGTTGATTGTATTAACTTGGGCTTAATTGCAGGCTTTCTATTCTTTCCTGTAATACACTTTCCTATTTCACCAGTATCATTCTGTCTTGGATAAAGGCTAATCATAACTCAACAAAGTAATAGAGCTAACATATTCGAAAAGTTTCATATTTTATTAAAAAAGATCAATGCTATTTTGTAACTTATTAAATTTTTATTTAACCAGTACAATTATAATGATAGAGTGTGCAATCCTCTTCTTGCCAACAGAAGTAAAGAACAAAACTGAATGGGGAAAATAAATAATTCCAAAAATAAACATGAAAAAAGGCAAGTAGAAGCGGAACAAATCAGAGATTAAAATTTTCTATAAAATGGACTCCAAGTATATGAATATTCATGATAAATTGAAATAGACTTTATTCTCCATTTATAATAACTAATCAAACAAACAAACAAAGAGGTAGACAGATTCAATATAGAGAACACACTTGTGGGGAATGGTGGCACATGCTATAAACCCTGTGGTTTGAGATGCTAAGGGACAAGGATCACAAGTTCAAATCCAACAAAGGCTCATGTGTGAGATAATGCAATGAAGTTTAGAAGTGACATGGTTGAGCGATGAGTATCAATACCCTAATAGGGATTAATTAGGTAGTTAGGGTGCGGCCAGAGAAGGTGGATCCTTTAGGCCTGACTTTGAATCACTCTTCTCTGAGATGTTTTTCTCCTCCATACATTTTTGCTATGATGTCCCGCCATACCTGAGCCCAGGGCAATAGAGCTGTCTGTGGACTAAGACCTCTGAAGTTGTGAGCCCCAATATTAACTTTTCCTCCTCTAAAATTGTTTTTGTCAGGTCTTTGGTCACAGCAATGAGAAAGCTGACTAAAACAATTCAGATGGGAAAGTGTTTATTAAGTTAATTGCCATTAAATGACTTTAGTTATATTTATCAACTTTGCAAAACAATTAATAAGTTAATCTTCTTGAAACCATTTTAATAAAATTAAATTGATTCTGATTATTTAATTGCAATAATCATGTCACTTTAGATTTCAAATTATTTACCACTCTATCCTATAAACCTAGATACCTCCTCTCCATTTCTTGGTATTTTATAATAAAAAAAATAAAATCTACTTGAAGGCACTAGAGAGTTAACAGTATATGAAAAATGGACTAGTGCAGGTTCTGATGGAGGATAGAGAACCGTGGAATTGAGCCAGTATTGACATCCACTGCCATCCCCTGGACTGGGAAATTGGAGGCTTAGCAGTGCTCTTGGCAGCCTTGTGGAACCCCGTGGAAAAGAGGATTAAAATATCAGAACTATGAAAAACGTTCCCAGACATGATGAAGTTATTTCAGAAATGCAGTTATGATTTAACATTTTAAAATTTTGTCAAAAATAATTCACTACTTTCACAGAATAAGGAGAAAAACGATGACAAGCAAAGTAGATGCACGAATACCTCATGTAAATGAGCAATTAGATCATGATTATAAATTAACATTAAAAATATTGTAAGTACAGTAGAAAAAATTGACTTTCTTAATCTAGTCAAGAGCATATACAAATATATATATATATATATGAAAGACGGCTGGGGTTGTAGCTCAGTGGCAGAACACTTGCCTAGCATGTATGAGGCACTGGGTTTTATCCTCAGCACCACATTAAAAAAATAAATTAAATAAGGCATGATGTCCATGTACAACTATAAAAAGATTTTAAAAAAGGAAAGATTGAAAAATTGTACTAATATTTAATCAAATATGACACTTAAAATACCACCAAAATATCTTTGAGCTAGAAAAATGTGTGAGCAATGAAGTGCAAGACTTCTTTAAAAAAATAAAATATTACTGTGATAATTTGAAGATGTATTTAAAAAATTAAGCATATAGATTATAAGACACTATTTTAAATACTGTAACCCTTTGAAAGCTGTCCTTAGAGAATTTTTTTAAATAGTAAGTTTCATAGATAAATTCACCTCAGGATTAAAATGTTATCCATAACAATTCAACAATTTGCCAACAGTAAAGTTTGATATGGTGAGAGAGTTTTGGCATAATATTTTGACTGATTTACATAATTTATGAAGAAAAACTTTACCATCTTGCATTTCATCTGCTAAAATTAGCGTTAAAAATGAATGTTTTCAATGCTCTCTAAAGATCTGCATAAATGAGACTATTGCTTTCAGCCCTTTTGGATAAGTGTAATGCTGGAAATATTTTGTTGGAGGGCATAAATAAATTTAAATGCAAATTGTTTTGTGATTATTTAATGTGCATTTTACTTTATTTCGTGATTAAAAGTTAAGACTGGAAAACCTCCTCCTGGAAAGAGATTTTTCAGTAAAAGCTGATCTTAAATTCTCACTTCTTGGTATCTGTTTTTAAAAAATGCCTTATGATCTGATTACTCTATGAAACTATAAGCCAATTACAATATTACATATTCCATACAATATTGTTGGATAAATCATTGATATATTTTATGTCACTTATTTGTAATAGTAAATATTTATAATGTGTCACATAAAATTTTGATTTTATGATGCCAGACTGAAGATATCCTTTTGAAATAAACATTTTTATTGATTTTATTTAATATTTATAAGCAGTATCACAACTTTGGAAAGTATCTCCATATAGTTTCTAAATATAATATATAACAGGCATTGCGCACTTTACTTCATGTCTATTTTATAGGGAAAAAAAGTCTAGAAGTTAATAATGTTTTTGATTCACATACTTGATAGATTTTAGGGAATTATTTCAAGATTGCATCAAGAGTAATTTAATACTTAGTCTTAATTCAGAGGAATTTCTCAACTTATGTGCAGAGGTGTGTATTTATCCTGGAGTACAAATTCTGTGATTTAATTCACTGTTCTGTTGATTAGAATAGATAGTTTAATAAATATTCATTCTTTTCATTTTTACTATGCCATCACCATAAAAATACTAATATTTCCTGTGTGATAATAAAAGAGAAGTGGGTAACCATCACATTGAAGTTTCACAAGAAACAAAAGTATATAAAATTTGAAAGAACTCAACCAAAAGCAATGTCAATTGAGTTTTAAATATATTCCTTATCACAATGACATTTTAAAAATTTTGTTATTATTTTTAAGGTGCAAATAATTTTCCTATGTGGAAATATTTCAAAAGATACAACCAGCTTACTTGTGGACAATAAATTCAAATACATAAATGAATTCATATTTTATATGTATATGCTTTATTTTTATTTTCCTAATCATATTAAAATTAAAAAAGTTTAATAATCAAAATATTTCCTTTTATTTTGTATTATTATTAAGGAAATTTCAGAGAAAGGTACTTCATTTTCATGGACAGTTTGCTGCCAAAAAAAAGTTGTTTTCAAATTCTGTGTTATAACAAGTAATACTTGAATTATTATAGCTAGTTGTAGGGGGAGGAAGGTTGTACATGAAAGAACCTTCATTTGTAACATTTGAATGTTATTATTTTCTTCTTTTTGTAGCTCAGTGTAACTTTAATGTTACCACTTTGTACAAGCTTCAAATTCATATTCCCATAGCTGATTGCTAATGATAAGCAATGCATTTAGTTTCTAAGTTTTAAAGGTGCATGGCATGGTAGACATGCAGAGCACTAACTTAATCTACATTTCATAAAAAACAGCACCATATCTAATAAACTATGAGATATTCTTTTATTTCCTGAGATATGAATACCAAGATTAAGACTGATGCCTGTATATAATAGTAAAACATAGCAATACATTCTTTTTGATGTGATTCTGTAAGAAATTCAATATATATGATTCTAATATTCTTAGAAGAATTTAGGGTTTTCAAGCATCCATGGCCTAAGCTCCTGTGAAGTACTTTTTTTTTCATAAAATGAAATATATATAAACTTCAAAAAATTCAACTGATGGCAGGGATTTTATAGTAAATCCATGAGACACAATGTCAAATTTTCTCAAAGTGTTGCCATCTCTACTTTTTGCTGCGTATTCATCATAAAAGGATTTGGGGAATTCATATCATTATCTATCATTTTATTTAACTTTTTGGATGTATATCTAAACCTGGAGATTAGAGTTTAAGAAAAATGTATATTTCATCTCAGTATTTTTAAAGCAAGAAAGTTATGAGATTTGATCTTAATGTTCTTTAAAAATAATGTTCATGACAATAATTAAGAAAAAATAGCATTTACAAATGAATTCTAAAGAAAAATTTGCAAAAATAATAGAATTATGAAGTGTCCATCTTTGAAAAGTATTGTCCACTATCTTAGTAGAAAGATACATATTTTTATCATACAACATCTTCACAAGAACAGTAAGAAAGGCAAAAAAATGAAAAATTTTACTGGGTATATTTTCTGTGAGATGAATACATGCAGTTTTTTGGTGAAAGAATTCAATTGCCTAAAGATTTATGAGACATAGAGCAATGTAAGAGGATCTCTGAAGACTCACCAATAATAATACATTCATAAATCTAGATTATGACATTCTTTGGGGCATTTTTTACAAAAAAAAAAAAAACAGGTAAAGAGCCAGAAAACTTAATAGCACCAGCTCCATCTTTAAACCATTTGAAATCCATAATAATGCTTTATCCATATGGATTGTTTTATCACATTGATAGTATGAAAATAAATCTAGATAATATTCACTGAGGGAAATATATAAGGCATTTTTAAAGCTCACTTCTATTTTTCTTATAAATATTGGTTTAAATCATCACTGTATTCTGAGTTCATTTCTTTAAAAAAGGAAGTTCTAAATGGTTTGAATTTTCAAGAAACCAATTACTACAAATTTGAAGTTCTCAAGTGCAATTAATGAGTTTAATAACTTTCCTGAGAAATCTGTTTGTTGAAAATAATCTTCAAATATTCAGTAAAATAAGCATCTTACCTCCTTGTTCATATGCTCATAGAGTGATTACTAAATTAAATAAGATGTGATGATTTAAAGAATCCATATTGTCAATATCCACAAATTTTTACACTAATTACAGTTATTCCTAGGTTTATATTTTTTCTGGTGACAGTTGTCTACTTTCCCCATTGCTACTGCTGCTAATGTATCAACTACTGTTCCCATAGTAGCTCAACCATATCAAGCTTTGCCTGACAGTTTAGAGTGCTTAACGCAAAACATTATTCCAAAGCACTTCATTTCCTATACACAACTCCTGAGTCAAGTCGTTTTAATTTTTGTACTTTTTCAAACAGATGAGGCAGAGTGAAAAATTTAATGACACTCTCAAAATAATGTATTTAACAAATTCTTTATCTACTTAGAATTTCATGCCCATGACTATGCTTTACACTGAAGTACTAGCCTAGAGTCCTACAAATTAAAACATTGTTTTACCTTATGGAGGAAAGCAGCATATTGGAAATGTGACCATCCTCATAGAACAGAAGCATGAGACAGGCTGCTTGGTTCACATGCCAATGATCATATCTATTTCCTTTCCTGACATGATATTCAATTACAAATGAGATTAAAGCAATTATGAAGTGTGGACAGTGAACATTTTAGAATTACTTGCAGTCAATAGAAGTGTTTAGAACAAGTCATTAACACTACACCACTCTGTCTAAAGTAAGAGCTAATGTATTTTGAATAAATCATATAAAAACTACCTGTCACATCTGACAGAGTCCACATGGACATTTTATGTTAATGTCTGATAATATGACTCAATTTATATTTTTATGTATCCCAATTTTCCAGGAAATATTAATTGGAAATCACTTAGTGAAGAAATTTAATTTTTTGAAAAAAAAAGAGATAATGGTTTCTTAAATTTTGTGTATTTATCTTCTCAATTTATTGAAAATTGTTCTTCACCTTAGCATATAAATCTTAAAAAAACAAAGATGTATATGCTAAATAAATATTTAATACACAAGTATTTATGGCTTACCTGGGAGAAAGTTGTAAAAAACCCTACCAGATCCACTAATGTTTAAAATCAGTATCTGCAATTCTAAAAAATTCTGCCTTGACATGTTAAATTAATCTTCTACAAAGTCTCAAAACAGAGATCAAACAATTTAAAAGTAGTTTTTGTCAATTTTCATTTCAGGGTTTTTGTCATGGCAGAAAAGATCATTTTTCTAATATGTTAATATGTGAAATCTAATTCTTTATTGTTAAACTAGAATATTTCACTAATTCTAAGATATGTGTTTTTCATGTGAAAATTACTAACTTTAATATATGACTTCTGAGAAATCATTATGTAGTACCTCAAATTTCAGGATTTTCTTTTTCTTTATGGTACATCAAATAATTTTATATCATGCAAAGTATGATACATAAGATATGATAAAATATTTTGTGTTTAGCTCAGTTGTAGAGCACAATGCTGTGACCTAGCATTCAATCCTCAGCATCATAAAGTGATTTCTATATGTAATGATATCTATATGTAAAAGCATTTACTATGGACATGATTTTTCTACTTGGAAAACAAATGAAATCAAACTGTAAATGCTCTCTTTAGAATATATTTTTCCAATGAAGCACACTGACAAACACAAGCCTCAATATTCTATGCCAAATATGCCCATAGACTAAATGAATAGAATTCTGAAGGACAGGAGTTTATCTATTCATTATCTATATATATATAATATATAAAATTTAAAAGGATGTATATTTGTAATTAATAGTTAAAACTTCACTTATGCAGCACATTTTATATCATTAATTTAAAATATGATATCATTAAATCATTCAAAACAATGGAAATATAAAATATTTACAACAGTGATTTAGTGAAACCCCCCTTGATGATATACATGCTTATTATTTGGGAGGTTTTGAGTTGGTTTCAATCCTAGCACACAGCAGTCCAACTTCACTTCATCTTTTGTCAACATTCAGACAAGGGATTTGTTTGGTCTCTTTCAGAATAACTTCTATTCAATGACCTCTCCCCCATTTTTCATGCCCTTTCCATAGGCTTTTGTTTATTAAATAATAATAATAAACAAATTGCACAATTTAAGTTATATAAGGGGAAGGAATACCTTAATATTTATTGTTTACTTTTATCATAATTGTCATACTTATTGGATTTTACTGTCTCTTTAAAATATATTTTCCAATTTTGCCACAAGTTAGAATCATATAGTTTTCAGTTAGCTTTTTCATCAAGAGCAACAACAAGAGTAATGTAGCATCCTTTTCCCACATTCTTGCCAATATTTATTGTTGCTTGTATTCTTGATAATTTCCATTTGGAATGGAGTGAGATGAAATCTTAGAGTAATTTTGATTTGCATTTCACTAATTGCTAGAAATGTTGCTCATTTTTTTCATAGAGTTGTTGATTGATTGCATTTCTACTTCTGTGAAGTGTCTGTTCAGTTTCTTAACCCATTTATTGATTGGGTTATTTGATTTTTTTTTATGTTAAGTTTTTTGAGCTCTTTATATATCCTGGAGATTAGTACTCTATCTGAGATGCATTCTGTACAGATTTTCTCCCATTCTGTAGGCTCTCTTTACACATTATTGATTGTTTTCTTTGCTGAGAAGAAGCTTTTTAGTTTGAATCCATCCCATTGGTTGATTCTTCTGGTGGTACTTCAAATTGGTGCAACCACTACGGAAAGCAGTATGGAGTTTCCTTAGGAATCTTGGGATGGGACCACCATTTGACCCTGCTAGCTCTTTTGTCATTTTATAGACAAAGTACATAAAATCAGAATAGTACAGTAATGTAACCACATCAATGTTTATAGCAGTTCAACTCACAATAGCTAAACTATGGAACCAATGTAGGTGCCCTTCAATAGATGAATGGATAAAGAAACCATGCTACATGAGCACAATGGAATATTACTAAGTCTTAAAGAAGAATGAAGTTATGTCATTTGATGGTAGATGGATGGAATGGGTGAATATCATGTTAAGTGAAATAAGTCAATTCTGAAAACCAATGGCCGAATGTTTCCTCTGACATGCAAATGCTAATTCATAATATGAGGTGGAGAGGCTAGGGAAGAATAGAGGTACTTTGATTCAGGCATCTGGGTAAGAAAGGAGGGTAGGAGATACGGGGGTAGAAAGAATAGCATAAAGAATAAAACATTAATACCCATGTGCATATATGAGTATGTGACCAGGGTGACATACATCTTGTACAACCAGAAGAATGAGAAGTTATACTCCATTTATGTATGATGTGTGAAAATGCATTCTACTGTCATATGTAGCTAATTAGAACATAAAAATAAATAAATTTCAAAAAATTGATTATTAAAAATTTGAGTTAGTGCCCTTTAAAATGTAACAGTTTTTCATTCTTAGTTATAGCTAATACTTATATACATTTTTATGGTAAAATGTGGTGTTTTGATAGATGTATGTGTTGTGGGATAATTAACTCAAGCTAATTAATATAAAAAACAAGAACAATGTGGCAGAGGCATAGTTTATCTTAGCTCATGGTTTTAATCCTGCTTTAGTGTAGTAGTTAGAAAACCCAAACAGTCAAGACAGAAAAACTATGTAATTGACAACTTACAAATAGATTAAAAAATTGTAGTAAATATGCACAAATAATTCTTATTTAGCTGAAAAATAATGTCATGTGATTTATTATGAATGAAACTGGAGAACATTATGTTGAATTTAGTAAACCAGGCACAGAATGACAAGCACCACTTTATCTCACTCATATGTGAAAGTTGGAAAATATATAAAAGTTTAATATAAAATAGTAGTTATCAGAGCAAGGAAAGAATAAGGAGGATGGAAGGAGAGGAAGTCAACCAACGGGTACTAAGTTCCTGATATGCTATTGCATGCTTATGTGACTGCTGATGGCAATAATGCATGGTATATTTTAGAAGGCTAGAAGAAAGGAATTTTAAAGTTTCCACTTAAACACATTACAAACATTTATGAAAATAGATGCATTCAACCTTATTTAAGTATTGCACAACACTACATATGTTGAAATGTCACCTGTTACCCAGTTAATATTTATAATTTTAGGAGTCACTGAAAATAAATTGAACTTAAATATAAATAAATCAATGCATAATGGCTTGATATATAGGAATCTCAGTTATTTTTCATTCTTTAACTTAAAAAGCAATTATTTGCAAGTTGTTAAAAACAACAGGCCAGGGAATATTTCTTCTAGGGGCAGAGAGCTCTACGTTAAGTTCATGTGCCATGTGGTCTCCATCACAACTATTCAACTATACTGCCACAGCGTAAAAGCATCCATGGAACATGGAAAAACACATGGTTTTGTAAATGTTTCAAGAAAAGTTATTTATGAAAATAGATAGGAATCTTAAAGACCATAATGTGCCAAGTTCTGAAAAAGACAATTATCACTTAGGTCACTTAGTTTGACAAAAAAAAAAAAAGGAATGATGTTTTAACTGTTTGTTTCTTCCTAAAGCCCAACTATTTTTAGGAGCAGTGCCATTTACCTACCACTTTAGTAAAATATTTGTTTTCATTGTCTCTTAATCCATTTCTTAAAAGAAATTTCTGAAATCTAAAATGAAAACTATGTAATTCCAGTTCTGTTTTGTAATGTCATGCCTATGAAATCTATAACTCCTTCTAAAATTTGATTCCTAACTTGCAAAATTGCTTTACTTACTTTACTTATTATATATAATCTCATAAGAACCTAAGTTTAATAAAATCCAAACTTAACTCAGCATCTATTTCACTCTGTTCTTCTCCAAGTGATAATTACAGGAATGATAACTACATTTGTCTCTTGCCCAATTGAGAAACACCACTCTATAGATTTTCTTCTACTCGTGAGCTATTCCACTCATAAAAGAAAAAAAGCTCTTCTAATTCTGTTTGCAAAATGCTTAGCTCCTTTTGTCCTTATTTCCCCAGTAATTTTTTTCCAGTTAATTGATTTATAAACTTTCTACCCATCTCTTTCTTATCTTTACTATTTTTTTCTCCCTCAAAACCACCCTTTGCACTGCTACCTGTGCACACATGGTCAGAACACTAATTTTAATAGTTAATACTTGTTTCTATTTACTTCTATGCTTTACAAGATGAAAATATTCACTGTGAACAAAATGCTGTAATGACCTGTGGGAAATTTGAATAACTCTCCAATTCATCACTCCAACCCCACCCCATCTCTTTCAGGTTCTTTTCTGACTTCCTTCTTGCAATGCACACTGGAAAATAATGGTCAATTAATGCACTTGCCAGCCTTCTCATTTTTCTGTGCATATGTTAATTTGCTAATCCTAGTTCAGTTATACTTCTTTAGATGTTCACTTAAATACTTTCCATGACTTGATAGAAGTTTTAACTAGTCTGAGATATCTTTCTTATTATTTCCTTTTATCTATTTATATAACTGCATATTTTAATCCCTATAGAATTAAACTATTTCTCATTAGAAAGCTACATTCTTGAAGATGGAACACTGCCTTTCATCAACAACCCCTTAGTATGTAACGCAATATTAGAATTACAATACAAGGATAGAAAGAATTTTAATGGTTAAATTAAATAAAGGATAAGTGAAAGATGCCAATATGAGAGAATGACTTCTAATTCTTTACCACAAGTTTAGAATGCAAAGATTCTTTATATTTCCTGTACCTTTTTTTAAATCAATGTTTAATCTGTTTAAAGTTTCTACCCTTGATCTCATTTTCCCTATTTGAAAACAGATAAATGTATTAACTTCATAGTGTGGTATGTATAACAAAACATTATTTCTGTTTTTTCATGGAAGGACAATTAAACATAATTCAAGGTACTTTATTCATCTGAAACATATATTGAAAATTACCTCAGTTTGTAAGAAAAATATAACAGCATAAATTTTAAGGCAATAATTAATATTAGATATTTGTTAAATCCCTAAAGATAATTTGAATATGTCTCAGGAATTCATATATTTATATTCATATTTAATTTCTGTATATTTCATAAATGAATAAAATAATGTATACATAGACACAATTATTTAAGAAGTGGAATCTATTACTTTTTAAATTGATTTTCTTTTTGGCTATCCTGAAAAGTAAATTATAGATACAAACATTTATATATATGCATATATTTATATATACGTAAATATGTACATTATATCCATATATTTCACATATCTATCTGATATAGTTACTGCAGCTGGAACATCTTTGAAGTCAGATTTTTAAACTATTATTGTGTGTTTGTGTTAATGATGAAATTTCTCCTTAAAATTATTTTATTCAAAGATCAATATGGAACTATCTATTTCAAAAAAGTTAAATATGCTCTGTATGAAATGGAGGTGAGGAGCTTGGAGGTAATCTGCTGAAAGCACAGTTTGCATCTTAATGGTTAACCATCATGTGCATCTAGAAGGAATTAACTAAAAAATAACCCCTAAATGACAGAAAGATCAATAGAGGGAAGGGAGCCAGGAATGGGGAGAAGGAAGGTGAAGGAGAAGTACTTGGGACTGAATTACAAAAAGACATATTTCATGCTTGTAAAATTATGTCTAAATAGATTCTACTATTGTGTATAACTAAAAAGAAACAATTACAAAAGAAGGAACAAATCCAAATGCTGTTCAAATATCTGTATTTTTTAATAAATTTGCAGAACTGCACATTTATGTCCCTAGTGTCTACCCTGTTCTTCTTTCATATTGTTTTATATTTTGTATATTCATGAGTAAATTGTGTGAACAACATATTTCTTATTGATTTAGGATGGTTTGAGTTGAATTAGATGTCTTAGAATTATATGAAAAATATAGGAGTCTGATATTTTTAAAATTTTCCTCATTAAAAATTTACATTCATGGCTGGGGTTGTGGCTCAGTGGCAGAGTGCTTGCTTAGTATGTGTGAAGCACTGGGTTCAATTCTCAGCACCACATCTCAATAAATAAAATAAAGGTCCATTGACAACTAAAAATTTATTTTAAAAAAACTTACATTCAATATTACTGTTTAAGAGGGACAAACTAATTTTTCTATGACAGTGTTTATATATTTCTAATAATCATGAGAGACATTTGTGATTGAATATTTTACCATACCAAAAGAAATAAAATTAAAATATTGATAAATGCAATATTTATTGTCAAGAAGTATGTAATATTTTTCTTAAAAAGTAAACATACAGAAGTAAACAAACATATTATACATACTATATTGTCTTTTTTTCCTCTAAATAATGAATATTTGATGGTTTTAAGATAGAGGATATTTGGACAGATTTGGACAGAGGATGTAGATCAGTAGTGGTTTGCCTTTTGTGCCTGAGTCCCTCAGTTTTATCTGTAGCAATACAAACAACAACAAAAAATTCAACTAATACTCCTGAAAATAATTTAGTACCATTTTATTTTTATATCTATATCTTGAATAATTAAACCCCATAAAATTTTACCTAAATGTTGATAATTTCATACCTAGTTTGAAAGCATTATTATCTTCATAATAAAAACAGTATTATTTTTTTTAAATATTTATTTTTTTATTATAATTACACATAATAGTAGTACTCATTATGACATATTCATACAAGCACATAACAAATTGCATGACTTTTCTTCCCCAGAATCTCTTCTTTTTCTTTCTTTCACCTTCCCCCAAAATTCATTCTTCAACACTAGAAACCTAATTCTTCCCTTCTATGTTTCCCTCCTGTTTTCTCTCCAACTTTCATAGAGAAAACATATGGCCCTTAATAGTTTCTCAGAGTGTCTTATTTTGTTTAGCATGATGCACTTTAGCTCCATCCATTTTCCTGAAAATTACATATTTTTGGTCTGCTCCTGGAACTTGTTTATAGCTTAAGAAAACTTCATTGAATGTATTTTTCACATTTTATTCATTCATCTATTTTTGGGCACATAGGTTGATTACATAAATTGCATATTGTGAATTATGTTGCTATAAAAATGTCTATCATGCAACAGTGTAGTATGGTGACATCATATTTTTGGGATAAATATTGAGGAGTGCTATAGTTGGCTTATCTGATGATTCCATTCCTAGTCTTTTTAAAAAACTCTGTATAGATTTTCATGTTTGTACAGTTACAATACTACAACCAGTATACAAAAATTCCTTTTCTCCATATTCCTGTCTACACTTTTTGTCATTTTATTCTTGTTAATGGAGATTCTCAGTAGAGTGAAAAGAAATCTCAGTACACTTTTGAGTTGCATTTTCTCATGGGTTACAAAAGCCAATATTTTGGGGGGCTGGGGTTGTAGCTCAGCGGTAGAGTGCTCGCATAACACGTGCAAGTCCCTGGGTTGGATCCTCAGCACCACATATAAATAAATAAATAAATAAATAAATAAAGGCATTGTGTCCAACTACACCTAAAAAAATTAATATTTTTTTAAATGCCAATTTTTAAAATTATTTTTCATAATTTACATTTCTTCTTTTGAGAAATGTCTACTCAGTTAATTTGCCTATTTACGTATTAGGTTATTTGTTTTTGGTACTGTTTTTTTAATTCTTTTTTAAAAAATATCCATTTATCTAACTGTAGTTGGACACAATGCCTTTATTTTATTTATGTATTTTTATCTGGTGCTGAAAATCCAACCCAGAGCCTCACACATGCCAGACAAGCACTCTATCACTGAGCCCCAGCCCCAGCCCTGTTTTTTTCATATATTCTGAATATTACTCCTCTGTCAGAAAGTTACAAGAAAAAAATTATCCTATTTTTTAGGCTATTTATGATCTGGTTTCCCTTGCTGTTCAGAAGCTTTCTAATTTCCTACCTTCCCATTTATTAATTCTTGAATTATTTTGTGAGCTGCAGGATTCCTAATGAGGAAGTCATTTCTTTTACCTATATGTTGGAGTATTGGCCCTATAGTTTCTAGAAATACCTAGAATAAAGTTCTGTTAAACACTATATCTTTGTTCTGTTTTGAATTGATATTTCTGCATGATGAGAAAGAAAAATCTAGTTTCATTCTTCTATATAAAGACATCCAGTTTTCTCAAAACCATTCATTAAGAAGGCTATACCTTCTCAAATGTATGTCTTTTATGCCTTATCAAGTATCAGATGACTATGTGTCAGTTAATTTAGGTAGACTAGAATTTATAAAATTATTTATAAGTAGAGAAAAATCACTCATTATTTATTTCCACATTTATTTGTAGACAAAAATTTAGTGAGGATGTATTTTGAAAAATGTAGTGTGAAATATATAATGTGTACACACATATAATGAAAGTGTTATCAAACAAAATTTAAAGATATTGTATCCCAGATGTGTTATTTATATAAAATATGTATCTATGCATGCATATATTTATTTATTTAACTAAAGATAGAGTTCACATAATATTAAACTTTTTAACGTGTTACATAAACCATTATAAACATATATTCTGAATGTCACAAATACATCATTATCTCTGCTCATTTAACCAGAAGAAGGTGAAAAATCTTAACTTTTTTTATTTATTTGTTTTGGGTATATATGTAAATATGTATTTTTGCATTTATTGTTAATTTTATATGTACATATCCTTAGAAAATATATTACTCTTTATATATATATTTTTCCCTAGAAAGTAGATTACTTTACACACACACACACACACACACACACACATATATATATATATATATATATATATATATATATATATATATATACACACACATATATAAAACTTTTTTTTATAACTGGATTTATAAAGGAGATCATAGGGTTAATATATTATTTTTGAACTTCCTTTTACATTTCCTATGATTTTTAGAAGATTTATCAATGTGGATGTTTAGATTCAAGATGAATCCATCTCACTGCTCTAATGGATTTCATTTTGTTTAGGTCTTATATTTAAAAATAAATATTTAATCTTTAATCATACTTAATAAATATTTATATTTAATTATATAAATATGGATAATATTTAAATTATTTACAGATTTTTTTGGCATTAAATTAATGCCAATACAAGTCATCTGTGTAATCAATGGAGTAATCTGTATAAGCTAAATTGTGTGCATATTTAGTAAATTTATAAGGAGTACATTCCTATGCATGGAATAGTTGAGCACAAGATCATTATTGATGACAAAGAAGTGTTGAAGGTTGTCACCTTGATAACATTTTATGAGCAGCTTATGCTCTCTCTGTTTCATCTTCATGGTTATGGAATAGACGTATTTTAAAATATAGATTCACTTTGCAATGTGAATGGAAGTTCACAGATCATTGGTTATCATGTTTACAAATTCAATGAACTTTACCAGTAATAAAAATAAAATAGCATCATTTATTGTCATTCTTCTGTAATCTTGCATAATTATATAATATAAATTAAAATTGGTAGTTTCCTAATTATAGTTTGTAAAAAAATCTATTTTTTTTCATTCTATTTGGACTCAATGAGTGTGAATGAGGCAAATCATTATTCTTTTTTTTCCCCTCTCATAAGAATGACTTTATGTTCCAGCACCAGGTAAGGATATGTTAATTCATCTTATCCTACTGATATGCAATACAACTAGAGTTATTTCTAAATTTGTTTCTCAATTTTTTTACAGATCTGTTTTTTTGCTGCATGCTTGCATTCACACCTCTTTTCCCATTAATTTAATATTCAGTACCTTCAAATATAATGTTATTATTTTGGCCATAAAGAGAAAGTAATAGTTTAATTCCTCAGTATTTTATATTAATTTCACACTCTATAATAAACAAAATAATGACTTTGTTTGCTATAGAGTCTAGCTAATAATGTCTAGCAACACTGCTGCAATCTCATAAGTTCTAATAGGTTTTCTTCTTCTCTTTCTTCCTTAAAAAACTTATTATTAGTGAATAAAATGAACTTTGTTTCTCTTTCCTGTTTGTGTGAATTTTATTTATTTTTCTTATCCAATGTAAAAACTGGGAAATCATATATATTGTGAAAACATTGATAATACCTTATGTTTGATTTTAAACAAAATGATTATACCATTCTTTACTAAGTTAGCTATTAATTTTTGAAAGTATCCATTACAAGAGGCTCCTACCCCCATTCCCAGATGGCTAAATATATGATAAACGATGTATTTTGAAATTTATCAACTTTTAAAAACTGTTCCTTTTTTATTATTTTTTTTTAATTTAATCAACAGACATGGTGAATTGTGCTTATAATTACTCAGTGAAAAAGAGAAAAAACAGAAACTTTCTCTCTTCATGTTACTATATGCAACCTTCCTACCATTTTGTTTAAAAACAAATTAAATTTTTTAGATGTTTGGGATATTAAGTTATTTTTATTTCACAAAATGTTTTGAAATGTTCTCTTCTATATAAAGTATCAAATGACTTTTTATATTTGAAATAAAGAATTTTTTGAAGTAGAAATTTTTGTTGAAAATTCCTAATTTCTAATCTTTGTTCATGTGTGTGTTTGTATTTGCTGATTTGTAAGAGTAGGGTTCTGCTGAGAGCCACAGCCAAGTTGAAATGGCCCCTGGCATTTTGCCAATAGTATTCATTGACAGGTGAGGCATTACTATCCACCTTGACTGCTACTTTGGAGTTCTTGTGCTACTTTGGAGTTCTCGTGGGGATTCCTGGGGATTCCCGGAGAGTTCCCAATGGTTGGAGAAGTGCAGGAGGAGGGATTGAGGGAGGAAATATTTTCAGCTGCTGGTTCCTGGATGAGCCGCATGGGATTTGGGAGAATTCCCCAGGAGCATGTGTGAAGTGTTTTGGTGGAGTTCAAAAATAAAGTTTGTTCCTGCTTCAGTGGCTCATGGTTTGTGCCCAGCCAGACTGCGGCATTTGGTGGCCCATGCGGGGAATGCCTGAAGCTCGGGGGTAAGTGAAATTACTCTCCACTAAAGGAAGGTGAGAGAATGGGTGACCATTTCAAAAAACAATGTGTTCTTGTTTTGATTTGTTTTGTTCTTGTTTCAAGCTACCTATCCCTAGAACTTTCCCAGGCAAACTGGGAAAAATGGTTGGCTCAAGGTTTGAAGTTGTTCGCCCCTGAGGAAGAGATAGAAATAGACCACAAATGTACATGTCAAGAAAATGGGAAAATTGATACAATGATTTTTTGTTCCGTTTTTGTTTCATTCTGTTTTGGTTTTGTTTTGTGTTATCTTATTGTGTTGCGTTATCTTTATAGTAGATTAGAAATTAGTAAAAAACAAACCGAAAGAGTGTTAAGTAAATTGTTAGAGGTTCAGACCATGGAGAAAGAGATTTTAGATCAAGTAAAAGAGAAGGTCTCTCAAGCTAGTCAGACAGAGGAAGAAAATTTAAAGGAAGAAAGCTTAGAGGAGAAACAGCTATTAGGGAAAAAGCTACAACAGGAGACTGCTAATAACACCGTTCTATCACCAGAGGGCGTAATTCAACCAACAGCTCCACCTATGGAGACACCCGAGTGTCCCTCAAGCCCCGTAGCTGATAGATGGAATCCTGAGAAAGGGCCTCATAGATTAGCATGCCCTGTACTTGAGCAGGCAGGAAGGCAGTGAATTCACCATGCTTTAGATTTCAAAACAGTGAAGCAGTTAAAGGAGGCTGTAACAACCTATGATTCTCAAGGATACTTCACTGTAAGCATGGTCGAATCCATTATCAACTTGGACATGACACTAGCAGATTGGGCTAGCATATATGGAGGACAATATTTGTTATGGAAGGTTGCCAATGAGGAATTTTGCATGGAGATGATTAGACAAAATGCAGCAGCTGGTTACCCTCAAAGAAATCTAGATATGTTGTTAGGAAAAGGACCTTATAAGGATCAACGGCAACAAATTGAATATGATCCTGCTATATATGCACAAAATGCTTCAGATGCAGTTAGGGCATGGAAGACTTTACAAGAACATAGAGATTTACAAGGTCAATTATCTAAAGTAATACAGGAAGCTAATGAACCTTACACTGAATTTGTAGATAGGCTTATTCAAACAGCTACCAGAGTTTTTGGGGATACAGAACAAGCAATGCACTAATTAAACAACTGGTTTATGACCAAGCAAATTGTTGGTGCATAGAGGTCATTAGACCATGGAAACATGGAGATTTAAAACACATATATTAAATTTTGTAGAGACATTAATGAACAAGGGCAAGTCATGGCAGCTGCAGTACAATAGGCTTTAGATGTCAGGGCAAAAACATGCTACAATTATGAACAAACAGGACATTTTTAAAGGAGTTGTCCCATAGGAGGAGGGTTTAACAAAGGTAGGTATCACAGGAGTAGAATACCGGGTATTTGCCGTAGAGGGAGACATTGGCCTAATGAATGCCATTCTCAACCCACCATAGAGGGTACTCCATTATCAAAACATGGACAGGACCAGGAGTTTACTCACGATATCGTGGAGAAAGGCATCGGGCTTCATTGCCAAAAAACGGACAGGTGGGCCCAATGCTCCAGGGCCCATGACCACAAATATACGGGGCACTGGAGGAACCGAGAAACACCATGGAGGAACCCAGTAACACCATCAGGGTAGTGCCCAGGACACATTATCCATCAGATCTCTCATCAGATGAACCAGAGGGAGCACAGGGTTGGACATCTGTGATCTGTGCCTCTGCCAGAGCAGTACTAACTCCAGAGATGGGAGTTCAAATCATTCCCACAGGAGTAAAAGGACCTCTTCCCCAAGGAAGAGTAGGCTTATTGTTAGGACACAGTTCTTCTACTTTAAAAGGACTTATGATAAGTCCTGGGGTAATTTATCCCGATTATGAAGGTGAAATAAAAATTTTAGCTAGTTCTCTAAAGGGCATATCAGTAATTTCACCAGGAGATAGAATAGCACAGTTATTAATGATACCCAGCATACATGATAAATTTTCTAGTAGTAGTATAGAAAGAGGTTCCAGGGGATTAGGCCTCACAAGTGTAGATTGGGCTATGCTGTCGTTAAATTTTGATTCTCACCCAATGCTAAAACTAAATATTCAAGGACATGAATTTAATGGGCTACTGGATACAGGTGCAGACCTTAGCATCATATCTCCTCAAGAATGGCCAAAACATTGGCCATTACAACAAGCCACTCAAATGCTTCGTGGCCTAGGAGTGGCAACTAATCCCCAGAGAAGTGCAATGGTATTAGATTGGAAGGATTCTGAAGGATGTGAAGGAAAAATACAGCCATATGTATTGGATCACCTTCCTATAAATTTATTGGGACAAGATGTCCTAGTTCAATTAGGTTTGAAATTAATAAATAACATCAATGGGCTGGGGATGGGGCTCAAGTGGTAGCACGCTCGCCTGGCATGCGTGTGGCCCAGTTTAGATCCTCAGCACCACATACAAACAAAGAGGTTGTGTCCGCCCAAAATTAAAAAAAAATAAATATTAAAAAAATTGCCTTCTCTCTCGCTCTCTCTCTCTCTCTCTCTTTCTCTCTCTCTCCCTCCCTCTCTCCCTCCCTCTCCTGTCTCTTTTAAAAAAAATAACATCAATCCAAATGCACCCACTATTAGGGCTAGACAAGGTTTCAGGAAAGAAAAAAGATTAGGAGAACAAGAACAAGGTATAGCAGCACCAATTCAAATAGATCAAGGAATAAATAGACATGGATTGGATTTTCAGAAGGGGTCACTGAGGCAATAAAAATTGCTTGGAAATCAGAAAGACCAGTATGGGTTCCTCAGTGGCCCCTGACTAAAGAAAAGATACAAGCAGCCCATGACCTGGTCAAACAACAATTATCGAAGGACATACACAACCTTCAGTATCTCCCTGTATCTCCCTATAATACTCCCATTTTTGTCCTCAAAAAGAAATCTGGTAAATGGAGATTATTGCAAGATTTAAGAGCCATTAATAATGAGATGGTTATTATGGAACCTGCTCAATCAGGGATTCCTCAATTGTCTGCTTTGACAAAAACCTGGTATATTTTAACAATAGATATTAAAGATTGTTTTTTTTTTACTTCCAATTAATACTGAGGATAGTCCACATTTTGCATTTACTATCCCTGCACTGAATCATGGAGATCCTGATCAGAGATATGAATGGAAAGTACTCCCTGAAGGGATGGCTAACAGCCCCACTATGTGTCAAATTTATGTTAACAAAGCAATCCAGCCACTTAGAAATCAAAATCCTGAACTACAAATATTTCACTATATTTTGGATGATGTATTATTAGCACATAAAGATAAAAACACATTGCTAGAATGATATGCCACACTTACAAATTTAGTAAAAAAATTATAATCTAGAGATAGCAATAGATAAAGTACAATTAAATTTTCCAATTAATTATTTAGGAGTTCTATTATCCTCAACCATGGTCCATCCACCAAAAATTCAAATATGAGTAGATCAACTCTAATCACTTAATGACTTTCAAAAGTTATTGGGAGACATAAATTGTATAAGGCCTTATCTAGGCATACCAACAGGAGAGTTGAGACCTTTATTTGATATCCTAAAAGGTCCATCAGATCCAAATTCACCCCACATGTTAATGCCTGAAACAAGAAAGGCATTAAAAATTATTGAAACATATATGGAAAATATGCATTTGGATAGAATTGATATGTTTATCTTCATTATTTATTGTAATACCAACAAAAAATATTCCTACAGGAGTATTTTGGGAAGAAGATCCATTATTGTGAACACATTTATCTTATTCTCCTAACACTATCCTTACTAGGTATCCTGAGGCTGTAGGACAATTAATACTCAATGGAATAAAAGCAGCAAAGGGAGTGTTTGGAATTTCTCCCAATAAAATTATTACTCCATATTCTATGGATCAAATTGATGAGTTAGCTAATGAGTTAAATACTTGGGCAATTATCATGTGTAAATCTAATGTTTCATTTGATAATCACTCACCATCTCATCCTTTATTGTCTTTTCGTCTTCACATCCTGTAGTTTTTCCAAAAATGACAAGAAAAACACCTATCATGAATGCTCCAAATGTATTCACTGATGGGTCAAATAATGGTACAGCAGCAGTAGTTGCCCCTGATCAAACTTTTACATTTTTAGTACTCAAACAATCAGCTCAAAAGGTAGAGCTTAATGCAGTATTACAAGCTTTTGTGATGTTTAAAGATTCTGTATTCAATTTATTTTCTGAAAGTCAGTATATAGTTAATGCTATAGTATCCCTTGAAGATGCTGGTAGGATTTCTCCTTCCTCTACTGTTTTCTCTTTGTTTTCCACTATACAAAGTCTAATCTGAGACAGAAAAGATCCATTCTTATAGGACATATCAGAGCACATACAGCCCTTAGTTTGGGCAATTATTTAGCAGATAAAACCACACATGACATACATATTTTCTCTACACTAGAAGAAGCTACAAATTTTCATAAAAGGTTCCATGTCAATGCTAATACTTTACAAAAGTGTTTTAAAATAACTAAGGAACAAGCTAGACAAATAATAAAACAATGTCAAAATTGTGTGACCTTTTTACCACAAGTTAATCTTGGAGTCATCCTAGAGGATTGATACCTAACCATATTTGACAGATGGATGTCACAAACTTGCCAGAATTTGGAAAATTAAAATATTTGCATGTTACAGTTGATACATCTTCTGGATTTTTGATGGGCTCCCTTCATGCCGGAGAAAAAACTAAAGATATTATAGCTCATTGCTTACAAAATTTTGCCATTGTGGGCATTCCAAAACAGTAAAAAACAGATAATGGTCCTGGCTATACCTCTACCTCTTTTAAACAATTTTGCTCATCATTTGGCATTACTCACATAACAGGAAACCCATACAATCCACAGGGACAAGGCATAGTTGAAAGAGCTCATCAAACTATTAAAATGTACTTATTAAAGCAAAAAGAGGGAATTGGAAAAGGGTATATATCTCCCAAAGATAAACTTAAAATAATCCTTTTTACTCTAAACTTTTTAAATTTGGATTCATCAGAGCTTAGTGCTGTGGAAAGGCATATGTGTCCAAAAATTGTACATAAGGCTAAGGTACTTTGGAAAGATATTCTAACAGGACAATGGAAAGGTCCTGACCCAGTGATTGTCTGGAGTCAGAAGTCCTGTTTGTGTGTTTCCACAGGGAGAACAACAGTCGATTTGAATTCCAGAGAGACTAACCAAAGAGATTTCTACAGACCAAAAAGAAGATGATTTGACTCAAATCCATAACAGCTGATATCCAGAGCTCCAGCTTGGCTATTCTTACATCTGTGACAGTAATTAACCAGCATGCTTTTTTCAATATCTATTTTATTATTGCCTTTTCCCATATCATAAAGTTCTATTTTATTTTTTGAGCTCATACAGACCTAGGTTAATGTTTTTCTGATCAGTTTTATTTTTTGACTGTGGAGTTTTAAACAATGCAAGGGAGATTTCACCTGTGTAAAGCTACAAGGCCTTTACTATTGTCTTATGTGTTGTACGTTTGTGTGCACACTTGTGTTTTGAGTTGTATGTCTGTGTGTGCGCATGTCAATATATCATATATGAGGAGCGCTCATGAAAAAATGGATCTGAATTTTTTTATACACGTGATTTAAATTGTTTAATTTAAATTTGGTAAACAGCTGTTTAGGATTGTTTTAATATGTGAACAAATAAGGAGGTTAACAGATCTGTTTGTTTACTTTCACCTTTCCTTTTCATTATATTTAATAATTCTGTTCAGGATTAGGTAAATTGTTCAGAAAATTTTTTTCTTAGTACCTGTTGGAATGTTACATAATTTTTTTTTTAGCCATCATTGCCAGAATTCCTATCTTCATCCCAGTGCTGGTGAAGACAAAGATAAAACCAAACTTTAGCTTCTTTGATAGCTATCACAGTAAACTGTATAAACTGATGCATCAATGAATAATAACTCAACAAGTAATGCTCAATCAAGGAGTCAATTTACTTTGGGAGGAAATGGACATATTGATAGATTCCTCCGCTTTGAACTGCTTGTAGAACTTGCCTGGACTATGTATCACTTGTATATATTGTGAACTATCTGTTGGTGCAGCAAATTGTGGTAATGCTGGCGTTTCTTTGCTGATGGTGTCACCGGAGGTACATTTTGTCAAAGGAGCCGTCAATTGGCTTAGTGTCATTGCATTTCTGTATCCTCCTCCCTTCTGCTAGTGATGGTCTAAAATTTGGGGGCCAACAGATGTGAGGCAAAGAACCTCACCCCCCACTGGCACCAAGGCCAAATTTGGGGGCCAACAGAGGTGAGGCAAAGAACCTCATCCCCCCACTGGTGCAAAGGCCTATCCACAAGTATAGCTGTATGCTGGACTGGTAGTCAGTGACGGGTGTGATCCAATTGCAGTGGTACCAACTTAAGACAGGAGGCTGATGCCTAGAGGCCAGCTCATCCAATGACAGGTAAGGACCATTTATTGTATTGGACAACCTAATAGGCATGGTCCCTAAGCCACATTGCTTGTGGTTTAATTAAACAGAAGGGGGGAGATGCTGAGAGCCATAGCCTAGTCAAAATGGTCCCTGGCATTTTGCCAATAGTATTGATTGACAGGTGAGGCATTACTCTCCACCTTGGCTGTTACTTTGGCGTTCTCTTGGGGATTCCGGGAGAGTTCCCATTGGTTGGGGAAGTGCAGGAGGAGGGATTGCCAGAGGAGATATTTCCAGCTGCTGGTTCCTGGATGAGCCGCATGGGATTCAGGAGAATTCCCCTGGAGCATGTGTGAAGTGTTTTGGTGGAGTTCAAAAATAAAGTTTGTTCCTGCTTCAGTGGCTCGTGGTTTGTGCCCAGCCAGACTGCGGCAGGGTTATATGGACATATTAAGCTTATTCCATATTTTTATCATTAGTTAATATTTTTGTTGTCTTGTTCAATCTTTTTCTGGTAGAATCAATTAACAAATAGCAGGTACCAATTTTTTTATGTCCTTAAATATTATTGTTTTCAACATTTCTTCTTTTGTTTTTATTCTCAGACTATATGACCATATACAAATATGGATGAGTTGCCTAATAATTTTCATGAGATTTTTGTTATATCTTTAAGTCAGTAAAGATCTTGGATAAAACACTTTAGAGAATGGTTGTTTAGAAGAATTTTTTTTAATTTTTAAATAACTCTGGGTTTACATAATTTATTGTTTGCGATTTTATCTAATTTTATTCTGTTGTGGTCAGAGATCTGTAGAATTTCAATCATTTTGTATTTCGGGATTGTATTTTGTTTTTCTATTGAAATTTCTATGGAAATTTGGAGAAAAAATATTTGCCTTGTAATTGCTAGGGTGTTGATTTTTTTATTAATGTAATTGAGTGCAAGCTCATAAAATTGTTGCTCTAATTCAGGTATATTATCTTGATTCTTTGCTTTCTTATTCTAGCAGTTGTGCAGAGAGATAGTTCCTGCTATTATTCTGCATTGTCTTTTCTTCTACATTTTGCATCATGAATTTTAAAGTTTAATTACTAGTTCCATATATATGGAAAAGTATAATCTCTTCTGAATAATTGGACTTCTCCATCATTGTACCAAAAGCAACAAAGGCCATTCTCTGTCCCTCTATAACTGTGCACACCCAGTTTTGTTAACCCTGTAGCCCTTCTGCAGAATTCTGTTTTTTGAGCAAAATACCTACTGAGTAACCCAATGCTCATTCATTATATTTACTCTACAGTTTTTTCATTGTTGTTAATCAGCAGAGTACCACATCACATTTTCTTGTCTCTTCCGTTGTCATTATTTTCTATTCTTACCCTAGTACCCTGGGTCTGAAACTACCAGTTAAATGATTGAAGCTTGAATTCTTAACCACCTTCTCCTTTCATAGAGAACAAGTCAATATATAAAGCACTTAGAAGAGTCCATGGCATAATGTAAGTGCTACAAGCATAAGCATTTGTCTAGAAATTAGTATTGCTTGTTGCCCAGGTATATTTCTGTGGCATTTTTAAATGACATTGTAACAAGTTAATGTGCAGATTTTTTTTGTAATTTAGATTTTCCTTCTACTTTTTGTTTGTGTGTTTCAAGTAAATCTCTTTTTTAAAGGTCATTTAGATGATTTCATTTTTGTTTGTTATTTTGTAATATCATTGACAGATTTTCTTTCTTATATTTGGGGAATTTAGTTTGTTTACTTTTTAAAGTATTCATTCTTCTATGGATCTATATATCTAAGTATACACAAACACACATAATTTATTGCCTTCTTTTAAATATACTGAGTTTTGATAAATTATTCCATTATCTTTTTTCCCCCAATATTAAGTATTGAATCCAGGAGCACATTATCACTGTGCTAAATCCTTAGCTCCCCCCGCCCACACCTCTATTTTGTTTGTTTTTTTTTTTTGTTTTTGAGATTGGGTCATGCCAAGTTGTCAAGGCTAGACTACAACTTGGGATACTTCTGCCTCAGCCTTCCTGGTTTCTGGGATTATAGGTAGGTGCCTCTGTGCCTGGGCTCCTATTTATCTTTATCAGTTCAGTATTTATACTGTTTCTTTTTTAATATTATTGCTGATATTACATAAATTCTGATAAATATAATCTAATCAAATATACTCCTAATTCTGTACAATAAAACTAACTACATTTGAACACTCTGGTTTGGATAATAGGTGTTCCCCCAAAGCTCCTGTATGAATGTAGGAATGTTTCCTGGTAAAGTGTTGGATTGGTAGAGCTGTAACAATAAATTCATTCTAGCGTGAATGACTGGGTGTTAATGTAGGCAGGTGGGGCATGGCTAGAGGAGGTGTGTCACTGGGGATGTGCCCTGGAAGGACTCATCTTTCCTGAATCCCCTTTGTTCTCTCCCTTCTCTGTCTCTGTTTTCTAACCCTCAATGATCTGAGTCACTTTCTGCTATGTGGTCTTTCCCATGACATGCTTCCTCACCTTAAGTCCAGAGCAAGTGAGTCGATTATCTATGGACTGACCTCAGACACAGCCCCACATAAAGTTTTCCTCTTTTAAGTTGCTCTTATCAGATATTTTTGGTACCAGCAATTAAAAACCTAATTAAAACATATATTTACGTCTTATTCATAGCTTTTAAGCTTATATTTTTCCAGTATATTTAAAAATATGTTCATTTTATATATAGTGTTAATGCTATTAATAATTATATTACAGTTCAATTTAAAAATATATTCTCTGCATATTTAAGTCTATTTGTATTCCTGAATCATCTCTCTTTTTAGAAAAAAAACTGTATTTATTATTGTCATATATGTTTTAAAAGTTTTGCTTGTGGGGGCTGGGGTTGTGGGTCAACGGCAGAACAATTTCCTAGCACCTTCAAGGCACTGGGTTCAATCCTCAGCACCACTTAAAATAAATAAATAATTACAACTACAACTAAAAAATACATTTAAATTTTTTTATGTATGTGAATGTGTGTGTGTCCCTGTGTATTAGTGTGATGATATGTTGCTTATAATGTCTTTCTGATCTTGTTTTAATGAAAAATTACATGCATAAAATATGTATAGAAATGTCATATTTTAATGTTTTTTAAATCTTGATTTAATTATGATACATTAAAAAATGACCTCTCAAATTTGTGAAGTTACTGTTCAAATCTAATATCAGATCTTTCCTCATTTGAAATTTTGTGCAGCATTTTTCTTTCTTCTTTCAAATTACTCAGTGTAATTACTATTTTTCAATTTACTACTTTTTTTGCAATTATGGTATTACTTATTCGTTCAGTGCTTTCAACTGAATTGCCACATTCAGTCATGAAGTTTAGGGAAAAAAAATATGTATCAATGTACAAACGTACTTTTAATACTTAGGGGTAAGTAAGTTTTTCAATGGAAAATAGCAACTGACATGAAAATGGAAAATTAAAAGAAACAAATTCCCATAAAGATACCTGATTATTAAAAATGTAGGCTTATATTTCCTGATTTAGGATGTTATTCTTCATAATTGTTTTTTTATTGTAAGGTTTCCCTCTAAGAAATGTCCACTAAAATATGGAACCAGAGATAAATGACATAATAAATGGCACAGTCATCTGTGGTCAAGTTTCATACATCACCATGACCTTACACTTAATATTCTTTATCTTCTCACCTATGCATTTTATCACCTGAACACACCCTACTTTTGACAATATTGAGTGTGTTGATGTTCTCTGAAGTTCCTTCCATTCTACTTTATTTGATAACTATTTAGTCATCTTCCTGGGTCCAATTTAAATATGTTTTCCCTATGAAGGGATTCCTGCAGACATTTTAGTTACCTGAGCTCTTGTTCTCTTGATGTAGTTCTACTATTCTATTAACTTTATTACAGAATAAAAAAATATATATAAATATGATGTTACATATTATTTACCTTCTTTTAAAATAAAAAAAGATATATTTAATTTTTATATTTAGAGATAACATGTCATAATAAATTGTGAGATTTAGTATAAATATGTATAGCAAGTAGATAATCTACAATTGGTTGAGTTTTAACAACCCACCTGAACACTTCATTAGTCACATTTTTGTTGTGGGTGTCTACTTCACAAGCACTCTTCAAATCTTGGTGATTGAAGAAATCCCAAACTTGATATATGTTTTTGATATTTCAGAGACTAAGTGTATCATAGTCTGACTCTCAAAATGTGCTACATGAGGAATATTACTTAGTATGACATTAATACCTAAGAACATTTGTGCTGGATTTGATTGTGAAGATTATGTCTTGAGAATGTGTATAATTTTTGTATATTGTCATAAAACATAGCTCTATAGTGAAGGGCATGATGCAGAAATTGTTTGGCATAATTTGGAAGAAATAGCAAATAAATAAATTTGTTCTAAGATACTATAAGTTTCATCTTATGGATCCATCATATGTTGAATGGCTTCTTTATCAAATATAAAGCTTGAAACTGGGGTTGTAGCACAGCAGTAGATGCCTTGTCTAGCATATACAAGGCATTGGGTTCATTCCTCAGCACCACATAAAAATAAAATTAAAAATGTCCAATTACAACAAAAAAATATATTAAAAATAAATAAAGCCTGAGAACCTTCTCTTGGTATGTTGTTAAAATTGTCATATTCTGAATGCATAATGCATTTATTTATCTTTTCTCTCTTTATCAATTTGAAACAAAACACTAACTTATAGTACAATTGAGTTAGCATGATTAAGTATTCACAATTCCATGAGTATTGTTAATAGCACACAGTAATTACATTTTTAATTTCAAATATATTTTTGGAATTATATTCTTGTAGAACAAACAATATGCAGTAGATATTATATATGCAACCCTTGAAATAGAATATTACATGAAACCAACTATATTATTCCATAAACTTGGAAGATTCCTTATTATAGTGGCTTCAAGACTCTAAAGTAGTTAAATGGTTTTAATATACTACTAATTTATCCAATTTTTAATTCTCTTGATTTTGGTCTCTAAACAATCTGATTTCAGTAGCCAATCTGTACTCATACTAATTTAATCATTTTCTAATACTTTTAATTTTTTAAAGTAACATAGTAAATATGACATACCATAAATATGAAAATGGGAAAAATATTAACATTGAATATGGAAGTTAAATTTCAGAATTAGCACCTTCTAGAGGCAAAACAATAGTGTATGTGTGTGTTTGTGTGTGTGTGTGCATGCATGTACATGTCTACAAATAGAAAGTGGTCATTGTAAGGAACTAGCTATACTACATGGGAGCTAGATGTATCAAGACTTATTGTTGTCAAGATGAAGAGCAATCCAATAAACCACTCATAACTTCCAGTTCACATGCTAAAGCATAAGACTCAGAATAATTGATCATATATTTCTAATCTGAGGCCAGGAGTTTTGAAATTCAGGAGTAGCTACTATTTCTGTTTTAGTTCAAAGTAAGGAAAAAATGATTTTCCATTTTAAAGGCAGTCAGGTAGGAGTATTTTTTAATTTTAATTAATGTACCTAGCTTGTGGCGGTGAATCACCCTCAATCTACTTTGTTCAGTCTATAGATTCAATTGTTAGTCGCATCAAGAACCACCCCCTCAGACACATCTAGAATAATGCTTATTTAAATATCTGCGTATCCTGTGACCCAGTCCAGTGGACACATAAAAATAACTATCACAATTGTGTATTAATAAAATTTAAATGATGCATATTAGCATGTATGTGTGTTCTTCCTGATTAGAAATAAGTAAATAAGTCTCTTTTAGAATATCAAACCAGTGAGAAGAGAGGAGAACAAAATATGCATATATCAATTAGGTATTTTGGATAAAAAAAAATGATATATTCTATGATTAACATCAGCAGAAAGAATTTTCTGGAAGATTACCTACATTTCATGAGAACTTAAGGCAAAACTGGTCAAATAATCCTAAGAAAAGGGCAGGCACTGAGTGAAGCCCAAGACCCACACCAAGATGCAGCAAGTCATAGATATGACTGTATATGGCCATAGGAAAAAGGAAGAATACCTCCCCTCCCCAAATGTAGCTAGATCTTGAGACTGATGACAACATGATCAAAAACAGTCCAGAAAGTTTATTACTCACATATGGAGACATCTGAGATTAAAAAAAAAACTCCCCAAAACTGATCTAAATGCTGGGCACAGTGGTGCACACCTTTAATCCGTGGGCTTGGGAGGCTGAGGCAGAAGGACTGCAAGTTCAGTCAGCAATTTAGTGAATCCCTAAACAAAAAAAAGGGCTAAGGATGAGACTCAGTGGGTTAAGCACCTAAGCACCCCTGGGTTCAATCCCCAGTACCAAACATACAAACAAACAAGACAAAACCTGATGTAAAAACAACTTAAGAAGGCTGGGGATTTAGCTCAGTTGGCAGAGTGCTTGCCTTGCATGCATAAGGCTCAGAGATCAATCCCCAGGACTAAAAACAAAACAAAACAAAACAAAAAAAAAAACCTAAAAGGTTGAAAATGCAAAGATAGGAGACTGAATTCTTTTTTTTTTTTTTTTTTTTTTTTTTGGTGTTTTGAGGCAGGTTTGAAGAAGTATGACTTGTGGCAATGCAGCACCCAGGTTTTATTATCCATTTGCCCAGATGCCAGGTTAAAGGAAAGTGGTAGAGTTGAAGCTAAATAGCTGTCAGCAGTCAAACAACATAATGATGCTTTTCATATATTAAATTTGATTAAAATTCATGTGAGAACTCAAAAAGAGTACGGTCCCTGGGATTGGCCATGATGTGTTCACATATCTGAACTAGCATCCAGAGAATTGCACCTATATTTACTTATTCATGTGGCAAATACTCAGGTAACTCCCACATGCAACACAGTGCCCTCATCCTCACAGTCCAACTCCCTGACCATGGTCCAGAATCATAATAACTGAGGTGGACAACTCAGTGTGGCTGACAAAATGACACAAGAGCCCCTTTCCAGCTCCATTATTATTTGTAAAAGTTAAGTGTTCAAAGTGTCCTGTGTTTTTTCTATTCTTCATTAATCCTTTGGTGATGGTTAATTCTTAATCAGTGTTGATAGATTCAATTTTACTAGAAGTTCTGACATAAAAAAAAAGCAAATTCATGAAGGATTTCTTTCTACCTTCAGACATGGTAAACCTATTTATAAATGATCAAAACTAGAATATGACCATTTTAAAAGTGTTCTCATGAAAGTGAAAGTGTTTACTTATTCAAACAGAATCATATTAAATATGAATTTCAGCTAACTTGTGTTATTACATATAGCACACTACTTAAAGATACTCAGTTTTTCCCTTCATCCTCTTGTTAAGCAAGGAATGCTATCTAGGAAATTGTACTTTTTAATTTTCATTTTTTTGGTACTCTACCACTGAAGAGCTAAATCACTGTTTCTTTCTTTATTTATTTAACTTTTTACTTTTGAGGCAAGATTTCCCTAAATTGCTGAGGCTGGCCTTAAACTTGTCATCTTCCTGTTTCAGCCTCAGGAGTTACTGGTATTACAGACATGCACCACCACACTTGGATTCTCTCTTCTTCTAACATAGCCCTATGGTGTATTGATTTCCTTTGCAGTGTTACTCTTACCTCTTGGTTAATATGTTTGCTTGTGAAGTGAGAGAATGTGTGTTGTGTGTGTGCACCTAAGCATTATTTAAGACAGGAAATCATTGACTTCTTTCTTGTTTGTTTTTTGCTATTTGAAATAGGCAATAACTAAACAGCATTAGAGTTTATAAATCCTAAGAGTCCATGAATGGCAAACAATCTCTTATCCGTGAATAAACAATATTGACTTAAAACATTAAATGTATCAATTTATTTGGAAACTGAAGTACTGGATGGATGTGGAAATTGACAGAAACAATACATGAAACATGAATATGTTTTAAGGATCAGGCTAAAGAAAAAAAGTATTTTCACAACAGATGTGTACTTCATTTTAAGTTTTAAACATGCAAAATTTTGTACCAATTTAAGAAAACACTGTTAGATTTTTATTTGTGATATATTCTATTATAAATATCTTACTGAAATTTTAATAAATATACCTTATTTTTCTAATTAATGACTTGTTTTTAGTTAATGGTCATTTTCAATGAGCAATTCATTAAGAGTTATAGAGAATTTAGCTGCAATTTCTTCACATATTATATTGCATTTCTCTTTTGTCAAGGTTTACCTTGACAAAAGAGAAATGCAATATAGATTTCTGTAGAGACATTGTCTTAGTAAATAATGTATACATTGAATATGAGCATGATATTAAAGTGACTCTAGAGAATGTTCATGTTGACTCAGCAATCTTATTTTGGTCACTCAGTTATGTAGAAAGACAGCGACTATTGGAATATGTGGATATGTTATTAATATAATCTGGCATTTTCTAAAACCCAAAGTTGGGTTACTAAAACATAACAGAAAATATGTTTATAAAATAATGAATGTACATTGTAATGTTTTGAGCAACCAATAAAAAATAAAATAAAATAAAGTAAAAAAATACTGAATGTATTTTCTTTATGAAAGTGTATTAGAATGTTTCCAGATCATAAAGGAAATATTTTGGAAATTTTCTCAAGATTTTATACCTTGCAGCCTGTTAGCCCGACAACATTATAGGACATATCACAAGCACCACAAATATGAACTCATGGTAAATGTGATTTCCTTCCCCTTCTCATATGATTCTATTTCATATTTTAAAGTAAAAATTGGATTTTCACAAAGAAAAGCTCATTTATTTTACTACTGAAATCTAGTCCATTTAGTAAGTTGGTATTGTGAAAATGTTAAACAGCAAAAAAGAAATATTTTTGACAGTTTTGTCCTAACAGATATTAGAAAGAAACCACGTATACCAAAAAAAAAAAAAAATGTAAACTAGCCTCTTTAAACACATGAACACACATACACAATTTTATTTATATACACTGTTGCTCTTTTTTACTATTATATAATTTATTATGGTATTTAATAAAATAGAATTTAAGTAATATAAATAGAGATGATTGATTAAGTTACTGAACAAAGTGTGAATATTTATGACCCATTAAAAGATATCTACTATATAAAACAATGTAGTAAAAACCAGAAGGGACTCAATTTGAGGAAAAAATAATGTCATATCTTTGCGTGAAATTTTGTGTGCACAAATAAGAAAGAATTACCAGATTTTTACTTGATATTGAAAATTAAATTCATATATTCTATATATTCTTGATACTATATTTAAATGAATTTATTTTTATTTAAGTCTAAAATTTACTAGAAGAAAAACTAAGAATTAAGTTATTAACTGAGTGTGCATGTGTAAAAAGAAAGGAAACTTGAGAAGAGTTCTGAGTTCAGTATTGATCTTCTGGCGGTGTGAAAGCCCTTTGAATGGTTTTGGGACCCTTGCTCCCTTAGCAAACATAGACATTAGGAAATAAGTCTGGCTCTGGCCCAGATAAGATAGATCTGAACTTGAAGATAGAGTCAGATTTCACATATTTTTAGAGTGCACAATGTAAGGATTCTAGCAATACCTTACTAATTTCAGTAACAGCAGATGTAGAACGTTTGTTGTTAGCACCCCACACTGATACTAATCAAGAGGCCACATGTACAATTGATTCAAGTTGTTCTGGAAACAGCAGAGAAATAATATAAACATTGTCATATAGTGGCAAACAATATTTCTTTAAGAACACACATTGAAACTTCTAGGGATATCCCCAAAAGATGTGTGTGTGTGTGTGTGTGTGTGTGTGTGTGTGTGTGTGTGTATTTTGTATGTTTGTATGTATGTTTCAGGTGAAATGAATATTTTGCAATACTACATGAGGGTCTGTGACAGTGCAATTAAGAACTATGACATTAATAAATATAAACCAATTTTAAAATATCAGCCAGAGGGTGCATGGAAACATTGCTCACGAATAGGAAATTGATCTGATTAAATTTTTACTTGAAAAATAAATGTTGTTTTAACTGTAAAGCAATCATGTTCAACAATAAGGAGAAAGGATGTGATTTCCTCACACATTTAAAAAACCTTAGTTTTCACTGTATACCTGGCACTTAGTTACCCAACCTTGAATTGTTGTTATTGCAAAATTTAAAAGTCATAACGTAATTTGTCTGTGGATTCTATAAGCTCTTTTATTTTGAAATATAGGAAAACAAGCAGATACACCATAGTTGATATGTTTTATTAAGATTCAACTATTAAATGCTTATTTATTATTTGAGTTCTATTGTTTGACTAACTTAGGAGCTCAAAATCCATTCAATAAACTAGACAAATTGGGAAAACAGTGTGGCCACAGTCTCATGGGATTATGTGACCCAAGTCTGGGATTTCAGGAAAGATCTCCTCCAGCAATGACTTTTGAGATAAAATCACATGAATAATAATCATTTTTACAAGAAACATTATACTCAAGGCAAAGAGACTCCCTCTTGAGAAACTCAAAGATAAATAAAGTTTACAGAAGAGAAGGAAGAAAGAAAGTAAGAATAGGTAACAAAAAAGAAGCAGATTGAGCCTTTGAGGCCATATTGACAATGGTCTTTATCATGAAAGCAAACATCAACCCTTAGAGAATTCAAGTGTGTGTGAGTGTGTGTGTGTGTAATGCAACAAGTATATTACATATTATCCATTATAAATTTCTTAGGCATCTCCTTAGCTTCTGTGAAACATACATTTGAAAAATTATTCTGAGAGTAAATAAAAATTTTTGTGTGAGTACCAAAATTTCAAAAACAAATCACACAGACACTATACACAAGGTAAGCTATATGAGAATGATTCCATTTTTAAAATATTAACAGATCAACATAAGTTGCCACAGTCTGGCTGGACACAAAATCACGAGCCACTCACAGCTTTGTAGATTCAAACAGCAATTCTTTATTCCCGATCTCACACCAGCCCTCTACCAGCACGTTCTGGGGAAATCTACTTTCTCTGCCCAAATCCACGTCCTCTGCCTCCCAAAAACTCTGAATCCCAGGAGAGACTCAAGGGGAACTCAGGCAGCAGGAATAATCTTAAACCTGGAACCACCCTAAACCCGGATCCGCCCTGGTCCTTGAGCAAGGTCACCTTACATGCAATGTTACTGCAAAATGTCGTATTTCCACGAGTCCTTCCACTAAGCAACTTGGGGTACTCTGGCAAGGAAATTGCCATACCTACTTGACTAATGGCTCCCAGCAATAAGTAAAGATAAAGACATAGTGTAAAACATTATAAAATGTATCTAATATTGTTCTCAGAAGAATTTCACATAAAATGCTATGTATTTTCTTACTGCTTGTGAGAATTTTATTGCAAATTATATTAAAATTAATTATTAAAATTGACAAGTTTATGTTAACAGTATCTATACAACAAGTTTGATTTAATGGCTACTTACATTTTAAGAAAAATCTGAAACTCATAGTAGGGATTTAATGTATGTCAGCTATTATTTTATCAATTTAAAATTAAAATAGTTCAAAGGATCCTAGATTTGTTGGTGAAATTATTTCTTACACATAAACATATGAAAAGAAAATGTTGCAAATTTGTTATCATTTTTTGTTATTTTTTTCTCATGTTTAAACAAAACTTCTGAAATATTTACTTCATAGGTCTATTTAAATATACCCTACATACACAATTTATAAATGTGCATTTTAACTACAAAATATAGCTATTTGTAAGTCATTTTAATCTTCAGTATATATATATTATAAGTTGCCAAAATATATATGAGGCTGTTATTGCATTTCATGTGAAATCATGCATATTTAATAACATTCCTTTTAATATTACAAAAATGCTATAAGACTACAGCATGCAGACTGTGTTTAAATCATTATTATGGCTACTATACAGAAAATGAATAAAGAGGGAAAGTATTTAAATCTGTCAAGTTAATAGCATTTATACATTATAACATTTACTTTTCATTTTTAGTGATCTGAATTGGAGATTTCTGATAATTTTAAATTATAAAATTACACTGATTTAATTTTTGTGTGAGAAAACATTGTCAGAATTTCTAGAAAACTATCTTAGATGTTTCATTATTTTAAGTGCTCTATGAAATATATTTGTAAACAGAGCATTCCTTCAAGGCAAGTATTCGGTATTTATAGTTATCTATTTCTGCCTAAGAAAGTGTCTCATAACTTAGTTGCATAAAATAAATATTCCATTCTTGCACATGGTTCTGTGGACCACTAAGTCAGTTCTGCTGAGCTGCCTGTCTCTGTTCCATGCATTGATAATATGACAACTCCAGTAGCTCTCAAGACCTACTTTTAAGTTTACTACCCCATATGACTGGCAGATATTTGTTAGGTTAACTCTCCTAGGAGCCAAGCACAAAGTTCAGTTCTCAGAGTCTTAGGCCACACATTGAGTTCAAAGAAAACATGTTTACCATCACTTCAATAAAATTAGATGGAAAAGTAATAGTGAAAAACAGAAAAGGAGCTTTAATTTGTGCAACTAATCTGGGAAGACAGGGAGAACCCATCTCCTTAGCCCTGTCTTCCAGGGGCTGACAATGACATAGATGTTTCATGGAAAGGAGAATGAGGGCAATGTTTGGGGTTTTTCATAGTCATAGGGAGGGTCTGCAAAGCTGCCAGGGCATTTAATCTTGGTGAGGCATGGTCTGGCAGATCAGTGTTTCATGATGTGCCAGGCAGGGACTTGTCATGAAGAGAATGCTGTTGCATTGGAGATAGTTCTGAGCAGTATTACAAATGCTTATCAACTTTGTTCCTGGAATTGAAGATGACTTCAGAAGAGAAGGGTTGGGATGTCTCAGAAAAAAAGAGGGGAAAAACAAAAGCAAATTAGAAAAAAAAGAGGAGTCAAAATAGGGTCAGTTCAGGGAATGGGACCATTTTTCACAGTTTAGGAGTTGCTCCTGCAGCATGGTGTTTGAAATCTAAGGGACATATCTGGGCCTGTAACATAGTGGAGAGTTATGTACACCGTATGTTGCAGGAGCAGTCAAAGTCTCTGCTCAGATTTAGGGGAACATGAACTCTCACTTCTAGAAGAAAAAATCTACATCCCTTTTATCCATAAGTACTAAATGTTTTCAGATGAAAATCCATGGTGATCTGCAGTTTTCAAAAATAGGTATGTGGATATATCCTAAAAATAAACTATAACAAAATAGATTGCTCTCGTGGACAATGGATGGGATAAAACTGAACTCCCGTCTAGAATTATGGTTTTAGGTTTTAAATACTCAAGTTGTCCATTTATATTGTTCATAACTCATTACTGTATGTTTTGAGATTAAGGCTCAGGCATGACTGCAATCTCATCACTGGAATTCCTTTGAAAGGTGTAGGTTTTTTCTCAACTAATAGTAATGTTGCAGATACATAAGGCAGAATATATGCAGAGTATATAAGGCAAAAGCTGAGTTTAGAGTCACCATATACATGGTATGATCAGAGATCTGTATAGATTTTTGTCAGCCAAGAAGATGAAATAAGTAGTGTTTTGGAATGGGAAATGGGGAAAGAAAAGAAAAGAAAATAGATGTCCAATGGGGAATTAAGAATAGAATTAACACAGGGCATAGTGACACACAAATATCATGCCAAGACTTGGGAGGCTGGGGCAAGAGGATTGCAACTTCAAGGCGAGCAGTGGCAATTTAGCAAGACCCCATCTTGAAATAAAATATAAATTAAATAGAAAGGCTGGGAATATTGTTCAGTGTTGGAGAGCCCCTAGGTTCAATCCCTAGTTTAAGGGTTAAAAAAAAAAAAAGAATTAAAGAAAGAATGTGGTTACCCCTATGGGTGACTGGAACTTATAAATTTACTGAGAAAATTTTGCAAGACAGTTCAGAATGTACATGTAAGAGTTACTTCCTGCCTCACAGGACAGTTAGTGGTGTATTTATACAACTACTATCAGTAGTTGTTGGTTAAAGGATCCTCCAAGGGAAACTATTTCCCTGGCATTTCCTGTATAATTTTGGATGGAAAAGTAAGGTACGGAAATTAGAGAAAGCTTCAGGCAAAGAAGCCAGATGTTTGCAGTCATAAGTAAGTGCAGAATGCACTGAGTCCTTCAAATGAGGACACATGCTTGAGGACTACTCAGCACCTGCTACAAATCCATGAGAAAAAAGAGAATGCTATATCTATGTTTTAAAATATATACTTAAGAGTTATTTCATGCTGTAGATATATACCCTGTGAGAATATAAATATGTTTATAGGTTTCAGCTACATAATTTATAATAAATTTTAATAACTTCATGTTTAAATAAAAATAATCATTAGTATTAGAAATACATTCAAAATTTAATGTCATATATTATGATAAATTCTCTGGACTTTCTACATGTTCAATATAGAATAAAATTTAATCTAATTAAAAATTTTAGTAATGCTTTTTAGCAATTTTTTCAAATGTTTAAAAGGAATTCTTGAATATATATATGTACATATACAGTATACAGTATGAAATACATATTAGATATCTAGTATCTAATACTTTTAATTGATTCATATGTAAATGTACATATATATATCATTACTTAAATAATAAAAGCCTCTTTATCAATGTCTTTGATATTCCTAACACAATGTGCTAATACAGATATATCATCAAAAATTAAACATATGTAATAATAAGAATATTAAATATGATTTTCTAATATATCACTAATAATAATGAAATATACATGGATTCCCATCAAAGTACATTTGTACTATTTGTTTGCTTTCAAAGTTTTTAATCCAAAACAGAACTTTATACACTTCAGTTTAATGTATTTTGGTTATTTAAATATTTTACCCAATTATAGTTTTACTTAAATAGACTTTATAGATTGTCTTGCAATTTTAAATCATCTAAAATAAGTATTGTCTTCTGATGCAATCTTATTTAATAAACATTTTAAAATACTAAGTAAGTACTTAATGTTTTTGTGAACCGGTTCTTTTACTTCTCTCAGATTTTTTTTTCTATCCTTACATAAAAGGATATATTGTTACAGAAGATTCTTCCAGCCTTCATTAAAATTCTGTGGAAGAAAAATGTATTAGGACTAAATCAGCAGTCATGGTTTGTATGCTTAATAATCATTTCACTGGGTTTATTTTTCAATATCCCAAGGGTATTAATCTTTTGAAAACTCTCTTGCAATTGAGATGATCCCTTTCTAAAATGTTTCTTCATTCCCAATAGTACAATATTATAAGTACTAGTTCTACTTTCATGGAGTATCAACTAATTTGCAATCACAGCAGATCTTAAGCTTTCTTCCTTTAAAATGTCTTAACCTGTCAGGGGTTATGTTCGTTCAATTAATGTTTGCTGAGAGAATTAATTCTCTTATAGCTTTGTTAACTTCTGTTTTGCCCAAAATCTCTCTGAACAGTATGTCATAATTTTATCCTGGTGTGTGTGTGTGTGTGTCTGTTTCCTGACATCTAATAATAAGTCAGGAGAACTATTTCATGAGATGCTTTTTCAACCTTTTAAAATCCAAAATTTTCAGAAAATAATTTGAAAATATTTTTATTATGGAGCTAAATTGAAAATACCAAAAAGATTTATAACAATACTTAATATTCTTGAATCATGAGAAAAATGTGACATTTACAACTTTATGGAATAGATGATATTTATAATGGGTTTGAGATAAGAACACAGATTTTTTTTTAAATGGCTTTCCCATTTATCTTAGGAAATAGGATAATTCATTTAAAATATGTGTGCTTCAGTTTCTTAGTGAGTAAAACTGCTTTAAAAACATTTTCACAACTTTCTTATTGTGTATATATGTTTGCAACATGTTACACTTAAGGGACACTTGTTAATCTAGTATGCACATATTAATAAATTGATCATTGGAAAGAATAAATAGTTCAGAAATATGTAAATGGAAAATGATTCATGTAGATATGGTAAAAAATAAATTGACATGAGGACTAAAAATATTGTTATTACTTGTATCTAAAAATGGATAAAGGAAAACAAATTAAATCAGATCTCAAATATTTTGATATTGCTCTTCTGTCAAAAGATGCAGGTAGATATTAAATATAAATATCACTTTTTCCCCATTTCATTTGTTTGGTATTTCTTCTCTATTGTTCAACATTATTACTTTTTTATTTTTGGTTTTATATCATTTATGAATTAATTGAAAGAAGAGAATTTGCCTTCTTCATACCTTGTACAATATTTCTACACTATTAACACTGTGTTGTTGATAGTGTAGAAATTAAACAAAAACATTTCTTTATCAATTGAAGATTCTCTAATTAGCATAATTGAATGAGAACCTAGGAAAAAATAAAATACTAATAATAATGATGATAATAATAAGTAGGCCATATGTAATGATATATTATGTGGAAACTAGAAGTCAAAGAGCATACCTAAAATGGATCAATTGGGGATATAAGATGTGTATACATAATGGACAATTTATATAAAAACCATAACACTGGATACAGTGTGGGGTATCTAACTGGGTGCCGGATGCTGATAGTTATTGAAGCAATAACTTCCCACCACATGGGAAGAATTGCTCCCGGACATGGGGAGGCAAGTCTCAGATGAAATAAGCATGAGTATTAATACCATGAGTAAAACTACTTTTATAGACTAAGATCATCAGAAAATATGCCTGAAAAAAAATATAATAGAAAAGAGAACCTGTGAAACTTTTAAATTTAAATTTTAAGATTACAAGTTTAATGATAAAACTGAAGTTGGTATTCTCTTATCCAAGGCTTTGATTTGTGTTATTTGTTTGCTACTTCTTAAGTATAAAATATCTGGTTGGTTTTATAAGCTGTTTCAGCCATAATTATTGAAAAATTAGAAAATAGATAATATCAACTATAAAATGCTATGTTATTATTGACTGGATGGATGATCCAGATTTCTAGTAAGCAGTTTGTGAGTTCCAGGGAGTTGCCTAGATTTCAGTAAGCTAGATTTGAGAGCATTGCTAAGAAGGGGATTTAGTTACTGGTGTCTGGCTGTTCTTCACATTGGTATGGATTTGTGATTTATTAAATTTCTGAACTGAAAAGTACAAAAACAGAGAATTGAATAACTTTCTATTATACATAGCATACCACTTGCTGCACAAAGAACAAGGGGCAGTCTCTGTAAAAGGTGACAAAAGAAATGTTAGGCTGGTAACTCATGATGAACACTACAATGGAAAAAACTTTTGTTTATGTGGAGACAAAGACTTTAATTAATCCAATCATTAAATTATGGTATGTTTTCTTATTTTAAATACTTATGTTTTCTTATTTTAATATAAACTATTATTTTTTTTTAATTTCCATCATCTTTATCACTACTATTAACAATAGAATATATACTCTTAATTTTAACCATGCCAATATATATCCTCATATGTTGAGATCAAGGGGTTATTCCATTTTCAAGATATTTTTGGTCCTATAAAGGTAAAATTTTCTGTAAATATTAAGATTTTTTTCACTAGTTAGTAAATATGTAAATAATCTCCCAATTTAAATCAAGCATGAACAAGCCTGTAACCCCTAAGGCAGGAGGATCACAAGTTCAAAGCAAACCTCAGGAATTTAGTTAGGCCATAAGGAACTTAGTGAGACACTTTCTCAAAACTTATTTTTTTTTTCTTTTAAAAAAGGTTTAGGATGTGGCTCAGTAGTTAAGTGCTGCTGGGTTCTAACTCTGGTACCAAAACCACCCCTGTAATGTTAATAATAAACCAATATAGTGAGTTTGGTCCAATATTTCTGACAGTTGTTTTATGGTAGAAATTCAATTGACTTTCACTAGTATTTTATAATTGAGTCTCTTTCACTAAATTAGTCACTATTTAAACAATTGATCCTCTGAACAACCATATATTAAAAGTTCATTAAAACAATGTTTTATAAAATATTTAGTTCAGTAAAATGCAAGATTATTAACTTCTAATATGTATGTAATATGTCCTCTCAGGAAGCATAAAAAGTTATATAACAAAGTACAATATTGTTTATTTCCAAGTAATGTTAAATTTTTTCCCTTTCTTAACCATGTGTTCAATAATGAATACTGATTTAAATAAACAAATAAAAATAATTGTTATGTAATAAAGCATTTTTTCAATAAAAATGCATTTGGATACCTCTGAAACATCAATGACAAAATAACTAAATGTCACCTGTATTGTTTCTATATACAGGAAGTCAAACAATAGAGTAACTGGAGAAGATCCTTCAGTAATTGTCTCACCATAGTGGATACCAGTTGAAATAGCTATCTATATTTCTACTTTAAGCCACTTCCACTTAGCTTTAAAATGCCAGTGAGAGGTCATAGTGCCTGATATTAGTGTAATAAAATTAAAAGATGCTTTGAAGAAGGCAGGAGGTTAAGATTCACTGGAATCATCATTCCCCTAACTCCATTGCACATGGACATTATCTATGTCGGGGAAAGAGGGAATTTAATCTATACCTGTGTTAATCAGTCACCTTCCTGTTACTGTTACAAAATTCCTGAAGTAGTCAACTTAAAAAGATAAGTTTCTTTTGGCTCATAGTTTTAGAAGATTCAGTTCATGAATGATTGACCCTGTCATTTTGATCCTATAGTGATCATGTGTGTATGCTAATCTCATGCACAGATATGAAAGAGACAAAGAAGGAACTGATATTGAAATATCATTTGCAACCATATTCCTCCAGTGATCTAATTTCCTCTCGCATGGCCTCCCCTCTTAAAAGACTCTACCACCTCCATTACTGTCATAGGCTGGTGACCACTACTTTTATACATGGACCTTTGGATGATATTTATGAAAAACATACCAAGACCTTCAACTTGAAACTCAATACCAGGAATAATATGTCAAAATTCTGTGTTGGACAAAAAACAATAACCCCATCTTGGAGACAATAACTACAAACTGAGCCCCAGGAATGACATTAGCTGTTTGTCTTTACCAACATTTCCAAACTTCAGGCAGCAGAGGTGGGTGTAAGAATCCATTTCAGGGTTGCAGTGCATGAAACCTGAACAAAGACTTTTCTTTGGAGCTCATAGCTTGTTCTTCATTGTGAGAACTGTCACCAGGCAGAAACCAAAAGCTCTCTACCCAAGTCAGATCTCACAGATCATGCTTCTATAGATTCCCTAGCATCAGGCAGGCAGAGACTAAAATGCATGTGGGGCAGACTTGATTTTCTCGCTGCAACATTACCAACATTATTGTGGGTTTGAAACAAACTACTATTAGGACTGTGCTGATCCCTACAATTGTGAAACACAGATGGAAACCAGCTTAGCATCAGCCTTGGAGGCTAAGCTACCCATTTCCCAACCTTGAGCATCATAGCTATCTGCAGACTCTGGCTTGCAAATGGAGTACACAGAACTGCTTTGTTAATGTCTAAAGATTTGTGCCCAAGTAAGATGGACTTGTGTTTGAGTCAGCACCACTGCCAGGTATGGCATGGGTTTGGGTGCTCCTCTGAAACTGTTTAAGTGCTTGTGACCATAGAAATTAGGCAGGTCCCAGCTTAGCATCAACACCAGCAGCTAAGGGCAGCCTTCAACAATATACCCAATTGATTACTATCCATTTCACTAGGGTTAGAAAAAGTAGTAAGCACAGAATGTTCTCTGGTACTTAAGTGCTAGGCTGGTGAAACCTAACTCGAAGAGTACCCTAATGTTTCCATTCTCCAGGCTTCTCTGTGGCAAAAGGGGGAAAGAAAAAAAATAGATTCATATGCCAGAAGGAGACACACTGCCCCAGACTTCTATTACAGCCAGCATCATCTGTATTTGGCTGCAATAATCTTACTATTTCAGAAATGAGCAGTGCATAATAGTGTGGGCCATGTTTTTAGCCCAAACCAGTGTTGGTCTTTGCAATATGTAATCCCAAGTATTGACACAACTTTGTTGGCATTGGTGGTCACAGACATGATGTAGTTGTTAAACCTGATTCCTCCATAGTGATTTTGCCCAATGTCAGGCAGAGTCCTGCAATGCCTGTCCATAAAGGAGGATTGTTGGCCCTCTTTTACTCTAGAGAAAGAATCAGGGGGAGAAATGGAGAGGGAAAAGGTCATCAATGGTTTCTAAATTATTGTAACACAAGAGTAAGAAATCCTGGTGTGGTATGGCACAGTAGAGTCACCATATAATACAGTCATGTACTTCACATTTAAAAATCTAAAATAAAATATTTGAATATTTTCACAATAAAGGAATGATAAATATTTGAAGAAGTTTATGTAAATCAAGTTAAATTTGATTTACATGTTTCAGAAAGTATACAAAAATCCACATGGTAGCCCATTAAACTGTATTTTTATGTATCAGTTAAAACAAATTAAAATTTTAAAAACCTGAATGATATTTAATATTCTAAAAATTAAAGTTATTCTTAGAATTTTCTATGGATTGATTTTTGTTTTATCCTAAATTTGTCTGCTGATAACCTAATCCCCAATGTGATCATAATCATTGGTGTGGCTTTTGAGAGGTCATTAGGTTTAGATGAGGTCCCAGTGATAAAATCAGTGTTCTTATGATAAAAGGAAGGTCTTTTCTCTCTCTCTCCCTCTCTCTTTCTCTCTCTCTCTCCCTCCCTCTCTCCCTCCCCCTTCCCTCTCTCTCATGTGAGAATACAGAAGAAAGGTGGTAATTACAAATAAAAAAGAAAACCCTCAGTAAGAATAAGGAACCAAAAGTGCTGGCACCTTGATCTTGTATTTTTCCATCCTCCAAATCTGTAAAATATAAGTGTCCTCAGTTTTATCTGTACAGTATATTTTTGATATTTCAGCCTAACTAATATTGCTTTCACAGGTATTTTATGATACTTCTTTGAAAGTGAAAATATGTGTAGACAGAGCACCCCCTACGTTGCTGATGTACTTTCATGATTTCTGTCTTTTGTTTTCTCTCTTGTTCATACATAGCCTTTAAAGCAATCAAGTAATGTGACAAAAAAAATTACCAATGGAGTGCATAAGCCAGTAGATAGGAATAAATTTCCTGTGTGATTTTAGATTGTTTTAAAGAAAACTGAAAATTTGCTGATGCAGCAAAGTGTAATACAAATCACAAAAATTCACCTGTTCTGACTCCTAGATCAGTTATTTTACAAAATTACTCTAGGGTATCAAGGCCTTCTTTTACAGGAAATAATTCATATTTTGAATCTTTTGGCTATAAGCATAATTGAGTAAAAGGAAAATGTGAATTAGAAGCATGGGTATTTTGTATCATTTAGCTAGATAACTATTAACATATTTTAGTGAATGTCTAAGCAACAGAAGGTCATTCAAAGGTTATGATTTTATACAATTTGTCTATGAGAACATAGTGTATTAAAGATAAATGTCCTCTGTAAATGTTTGTAGAAAAGACTAATAGTATATATATTGTGTTAGGTGTGATCACTCTGCATCATATTCAATGAACTTAATAAAGCATATATAAATTGCCATTTTAAAAATATTGTGCTTATTCATAAAGTTCTTTAAACTCATTTATACTACCTACACAATACATATTGTCATTAAGTTGGGGGATCCAGTTGGACACTTTTGGATTTAAAAATTAGTCTTAAGTTGGTCATGGTGGTACACACCTTTAATTCCCGAAGTTCAGGAAATAAGGCAGGAGGATTTCAAGTTCAATGGCGGCCTCAGCAATTTAGTGAGGCCCTATGCAACTTAGTAAGACCCCTATCCCAAAAATATACTGAAGTAAAATGGCTGAGAAAGTGGCTCACTGGTAAGAGCACCTGCGCTTAATCCCCAGTACCAAAATAGATAGATGATAGATAGATAGATAGATAGATAGATAGATAGATAGATAGATAAGTCTTAAGAAAATTCTATGGACACATAGAGAATAATTGAGGCTATTACAAGGCTACATAACAATTAATAAAATTATTTTTATAATCAAAAGTAGAACTGAATGTGGTGTTGTCTAATTATGTTGAAGCAATCCATCTTTTATCTACTACAGAATATATTAAATGTCTAATTTTATTGTAAAAAATATCACTAGATAAAAAAACTCAATAAACATTTTTGAGAAAAATAAAATGAAAAAAATATTAATATCACTAGATAAAAAAACTCAATAAACATTTTTGAGAAAAATAAAATGAAAATATATTATAACATTAAAACTACTAGAGTTCAAATGAAAATATAAAATGTCAATTAAAATGATTTTCCTATATGTATCCTAGAAACAATCAATTGTTTAAAAAAAATCAAAACTGCCATGTTAATAAAAACAATGAATAAAATGTGTAAGATGATGAGATTAGATCATTCCATCATCATGCATGAAACTGTCTTCATTTGAATGAAAAGATTATGTAAGAGGTAACAACTTGTTATTGGATAAAAATGGAAGACAGATTTACATTATTCAAATTAATCTTCCCCCAAACTAGGGAGCTAAGTATGGAGGTGTATCTAGAGAAAAAGAAAAGGAAAAAAAGAAAATCAGAGATCTTCACTTTGAATTATAATATAAGATTTGTCTCAGAATAACCCAGTGACATACAGAAAGCCCCCCTGTGCCAGGCCAATAGTCATGGACTGAGTTTCTAGACTGGCCTCTTTGCTAGTTGAGAAGTTTAGGTAAGTTCTGGCCTACATTACCATAGGCTAATAAGAGTTGCCTGAGGTCAGAATAAATTGCATGTCTTCATTTCTCAGTGGCTTGGAATCCAGCCACCAGCTTCAGCAACTAAGGAATTCGAGTCTGATATATAATTTGACATGTTGAACCCAAGCCTAGAAAGCTACTTAGCCCTGTAATTGCTGTGATGGTCATGAGATTGAAGACTGCAATAGAAAATCTGCCTACATGCATCTATAGGATTACTCTCCATGTCCCATATGAAGCCTAAATGCAAAAGCTAGAAAAAAAAATCTCTAATCCACAGGCATTGATGCATACCCACAACAATTAGGAATAAGAAGGGAAATATTATATTATCAATGGGCAAACAAAGATGCCAGTGATTGACCCTAAAGAGATGAAAATATAAGATCTGTCAAAGAATTTATATTTATTTTTAAAAGACTCATCAAATTGTCTAGAAACAGACAGAAACAGAGCAGAAAAATTTGGACAGAGAGACTGAAATAATAAAAAAACAAATTAATAATTGCTGAAGCTAAAAAATATAATGTAGAAAAATAAAAGTACAGTAAAAAAATTATTAGCCAAATTGATCAAGTGGAAGAAATAACCAGTAAAATAAAATAAAATTTTTTGGAAATATATAGACAGAGAAGAAAATATAAAATGAAAAGGAATTAAAAAATCCAAGATTTATGGGACAATACCAAAAGAGCAAATATACGAATCACTGCTATTTAAGTGAGAACAGAGAATATTAAATGAAGAGAAAGATTGCTTTTTTAAAGTGCTGTAAATTTTCAAAACTGGTTCAACCTATAAATATCCAAGAAGTGGAAATTCAAAGATTTCCCAACTAATTGAATCCAAATAAAACTATCTTGTAAGAGATTATAATCAAACTGTTAAGATTTAAAAAAAATCTTAAAATAAGCTAAAGAAAATATGTAAATAACAAAAAATAAAGTTCTGTACCTAGCAATAGAATTCCCAGTAAAAATTTACAGTCAGCAAAAAGGGAGTTGCATGACTTTTTCAAGGTGATGAAGCATAAAACAAACAAACAAACAAAAACACTTAGAAAGAGATTCTGCCTATCAAGGGTGTCTTCCAAAAATGAGGAAATTTTAAAAAACTAACTAAATAAAGTTTTCTCAGACTACCAAAACAGAGGGAGTTCATCACTACCATCACTGTCTTACAACTATTAAAGGGAGTTTTTCAAGCTGAAAGAGAAGAATTTGAACAAGCAACACAGTAACATTTAGAAGTATAACACTCACTGGTAAGAGTAAATACACAAAGTGAGAATAATCTAACAATATGATTTTGTTGTGAAAATAACTTATACATGAAGTATAATAGTAAAATAATGATTACAATAATTTTAAGTTACATGGAATATAAAAAGTAAAAACTCTGATAAAATTTAAATGAGATGGCTTTGCTTTTTTCCTTGCATCCAAATTTACTTTTTGTAAGCTCCATTTACAAAACAAAAATCAATAATAAATACACTAAAAATAAAAATTAAAAAATAGCAATTCAAAACATACTACTTGAAAAAAAATCACATCACCACAAAGGAAGACAATAAAAAGAAACAGCTACCAAAAGTAAAGAATAATTAATAATGGTAGTAGAAAATACCTACATACAAATTACCTTGACTATAAATGGATTAAATTCTAACAATTAAATAATATAGAATGGCTGAATGGACGAATCAATTTTTTAAAAATCCAAAAATCCAAACATATATGCTGCATATAAGAGACCCACTTTACCTGTAAGAAAAAAGATGGAAAGTGAACAGATGGAAAATGATATTCTATGCAAATGTTTAGCAAATTATAGTACAATTATCTATTCTTCTGGCAGAAAAAGTAGATTTTACATCAAAAGTACAAAAACAAAGAAAAAGATTAAATTAAGAAAAGAAAGACAGCAATTATAAGTATATACGCTTTCAGTTTTAAAGTACTTAAATAAGTAAAGTACTATAGACCCTAAGCAACATAGTGAGACTCTCTTTAAAAAAAATGGGAAGGGTTAAAATTGTGGCATAGTTGTAAAGCACCCCTGAATTCAAACCCCGGAACCAAAAACAAATAAATAAACTAAATAAATATACTACAGATATAGAGAAATAGGCAGACAATATAATAACAACAAGGGACTTTAACACCACTTTCAATGTCCAAGATATTTAGTTGCATAGCAAAAAGATTATGCAAATGAATGTCTCAAAAATCAGGATAAGCTTACTTAAACTAAAAAGTTTTTTCACAGCAAGAGAAACAATAAGAGAAGTAAATAGGGAGCCTACATCATGGGAACAAATATTTACTCCTCACACATCAGATAGAGCCCTAATATCCAGAATATACAAAGAACTCAAAAAATTAGACAATAAGATAACAAATAACCCAATCAACAAATGGGCCAAGGACCTGAACAGAAACTTCTCAGAGGAGGACATACAATCAATCAACAAGTACATGAAAAAATGCTCATCATCTCTAGCAGTCAGAGAAATGCAAATCAAAACCACCCTATGATACCATCTCACTCCAGTAAGATTGGCAGCCATTATGAAATCAAACAACAACAAGTGCTGGTGAGGTTGTGGGGAAAAGGGTTCTCTTGTACATTGCTGGTGGGGCTGCAAATTGGTGCGGCCAATTTGGAAAGCAGTATGGAGATTCCTGGGAAAGCTGGGAATGGAACCACCATTTGACCCAGCTATTGCCCTTCTCGGACTATTCCCTGAAGACCTTAAAAGAGCGTATTACAGGGATACTGCCACATCGATGTTCATAGCAGCACAATTTACAATAGCTAGATTGTGGAACCAACCCAGATGCCCTTCAATGGATGAATGGATTAAAAAAATGTGGCATCTATACACCATGGAGTATTATGCAGCACTAAAAAATGACAAAATCTTGGAATTTGCAGGGAAATGGATGGCACTAGAGCAGATTATGCTTAGTGAAGCTAGCCAATCCCTAAAAAACAAATATCAAATGTCATCTTTGATATAATGAGAGCAACTAAGAATAAAGCAGGGAGGAAGAGCAGGAAGAAAAGATTAACATTAAACAGAGACATGAGGTGGGAGGGAAAGGGAGAGAAAAGGGGAATTGCATGGAAACGGAGGGAGACCCTCTTTGTTATACTAAATTACATATAAGAGGTTGTAAGTGGAATGGGAAAATAAACAAGGTGAGAAATGAATTACAGTAGAAGGGGTAGAGAGAGAAGATGGGAGGGGAGGGGAGGGGGGATAGTAGAGGATAGGAAAGGTAGCAGAATACAACAGTTACTATTATGGTATTATGTAAAAATGTGGATGTGTAACCCATGTGATTCTGCAATCTGTACTTGGGGTAAAAAAGGGAGTTCATAACTCACTTGAAGCTAATGTATGCTAATGTATGAAATATGATATGTCAAGAGCTTTGTAGGGTTTTGAACAACCAATAAAAAAAATAATAAAATAAAAAAGAATACATTTTATGGAAATTAAAAAAAAAAAGAATGTATTTCAGGAGGAGAAAAGTGCTAGGGAGTGATATTGGCCAAATTATATTGTTATGATGTGTGCATGTAAAAAAATATGTACAACTTTAGTGTACCAACAAAAAATGTGGAAAGGAATAATATCTTAAACCAGGTATTGCAGAGTTCAAATGAGCTTAGAATTTGAACTTAAAGAAAAATTATATTCGTTGATGTTTTTTAAAAAGGAAATCAATACAGAATATGTGGAGTTACTTAATTTAGAAAATGTCTTTAAATACAATTTCGAGCTTCAAGAGTAGATAAAGGCTATATTCAGAAATTCTTTGATGCCCTGGGTTAAGCTATTTAATCTATATACATTTAATCAAAATTATATTTATAATAAATAATAAATATCCCTCTCATTCATGAAAAAAAAGAATACTTCCTGTTATGTACTTAGTAATTTTGCTACTAAAAGTATTGTCTGCAGACCAACAACATCAGCATCACGTGGGGAATTTGTAAGAAATTTAATGTCTTAAGACTGTTCTAGTTTGTATAACCATAATCTGTAATTGGAAAATATTGTTATGTGATTTTTATGTGTCTTACAATATGTCAGTCACTTCTTCTCCAGCAAACCATCATCACATTATTCTGATTAATAACATCTATATCTAACTCAAGTAACCAGCTCACCTATTCTCAAAATCTGTTAATGAAAATCTTGATTTTATACACTAAATTTTTTTTTCTAGAATGCTTTATCCATCTTTCTATCTCTATGCTTTCATATCCACTCTTTCTTGAGAACACCACTTCCCTTGTACTCCACCCACTAGTTGATGATTATTTTCTCATGTTAACCTTGAGGACCCTGGGCTCAGTAACAGAGAGCATAGTTTAGTAACTTCTGTGTATACTGTTGCCACCTATAAACTGTTGCTATTCTGCTAACTGAGCAACATACTTTTTTTAAAGAGAGAGTGAGAGAGGAGAGAGAGAGAGAGAGAGAGAGAGAGAATTTTTAAATATTTATTTCTTTTAGTTCTTGGTGGACACAACATCTTTGTTGGTATGTGGTGCTGAGAATCGAACCCGGGTCGCACGCATGCCAGGCGAGCGCGCTACCACTTGAGCCACATCCTCAGCCCCTGAGCAACATATTTTTGCTTCTGGGAAACACACAGCATAATACCAAGTCATACACATGTTATTTTATTCTACATGAGAGTATTATGATACTGCAGATCAACTCTCTACAAAACCAATTGGCTTCTTTATTTGAGAGGTCAGAATAGCTTAAGGATATGGGTAAAACTTAATTTTAATTAAAACTTACACTAAAACTTAAAATTATGCTGCTTCCAAGGTCCAATGGTGATAACATCAATTTCAATTTCTGATCTTATGGCTAATGCCAGAGTAATAGCAATAGTCCTAATTGTTCTCATTCCAAGAAGACAAACAATTGCATATCTCAACATGTAATATTCTATGTTTTTTGATCATATCAACATGTATCTTAATGTTATATATAACTAAAAGCAATCAATAAAAAATAAATTATTAAGAAATAAAACTAAAAGTGAAAACAAACATAAAAGTAAATTTAGAAGATCTTACTTCAGAACTGTGTGAAATACTGTTCCTAATTTCAGGATTCACACCAAATAGATTTTCTTTATTTTCTTTGCTGTATTTTGAGAAGTTATCACATATTGAGAAATCCTCAAGTGTCATAAATCCTGATGGTCTCTTGAACAGTACCGATTATCTACAAGAAGCACAGTGAAGTACTTCTTTCCAATAGGTTCAGATGTATTACATATATATATATATATATATATATGTATATATATATATATATATATATATATATATATATGTGTGTGTGTGTGTGTGTGTGTGTGTGTGTGTGTGTGTGTGTGTATACACACACACCAGGGATTGATCCTAGGGGTGCTGAACCACTTAGACATAAAGGCATATCCCCAAATTGCTAAAACTTTCTTTTTATTTTTTATTTTTATTTTTAGACAGGGTTTTGTTTACTTGATGAGACTGGTCTTGAGATTGTAATCCTCCTTCCTCAGCCTCTGGAGCTCCTGGGATTATATGCATGTGCCACTACATCTGGCCCTTCACTGAAAGTTCTTATATTGTTTTACTATGTTGCTTATAGAAAGTAGAATGTTCAGCAATTACAAATATTGGAGAAAGTTGTATAAAAGTGAATTGCAGATTGTGGTAACAAATTTTTTAAAAATCTAATTTATGTTGCACTTAGTTGTATAAATATTCTAGCACTTTTGATCATAAATCCAACTGGTCTTTCTTTATCATCAGAATAACAATATTTGGCACTGAATGGAAATTATGATATTTTTCATATTTTTCTAAAATATCTAGCATTGGTAATAAATGTTATAGAAGATAGATAATTCAGCAAAATTAGCTAATAATAAAGCTTTAATGACAGTGAACAATCTGCCTTTAAAATTTTCTGTAAGATGCTGATCCATTTATCTTCCTACTCTAAGAAACTGACAAAAGACATGACAACGATGTCATCATTTCTTAAGATTAGTTTTCCATTTTATCATTGTATGCTATTCAGCTTGTCTTATTTGGATGGGCTGTTTTGTCACAGCTTGTTCACTGACTCCTATGTTTATATTCATGTATTTTTTATGAATAAATTTTGACTAACATGATCATTCTCTGCATCCCTAATTTAAAGTGTGTCATCTTTAATTCTTTTGTGAGTCAGTCAAAAGCTAGAGTCATAAGCCTGTCTCTCTACTGTGAACACTACGGCTTTCTGGGTACATTCTGAGAAATATAGCAGATGTTCAATTTCAAATTGCAAATGTATTGAACTTCTCTCTATTATATGTTCTGCTATATTAGATGACATTGTTTATTAACCACTGCAATCATACAAATATTATTCTCTGACTACATGATCTGTTAATTATATACAAAAGGATATATTTGGGGCAGGTACATTTTCAAAAATACAAACACAGTCCTCATATATTGGAACCTAATGGGTTTGTCACTGGATGGATGCTTTGCATTAATTTATGTTTATAACCAGTACTAGCTCTAAAATACACAAGTGAGCTAAAGTGCTCATATCAACACCACCTATTAACCTGACAAATTATATGCCATTGATTTGGCAAACAAAGAATCTAGTAAATGGTCCAGGTTGAATTCCTTCATTAAAAATATTACCATGCAAGAACAGAATGTTGACATAATTTTGATTTAAAGACAAATAGGGGAGATTTATATTATTCTCATGTTGTTACAATAGGGATTTGAGCATTGGAACACTCATGGTGAAAAAAATGAATTATTCAAATTCAAGAATGCACATCCCTTTTCTGGAGCTACAGTTATGTCATTTCAAATTATGATAATGACTAGTAATCCTTTTCTAATATTGAGAATACCTGACTCATATGCCAATAGTTCACTGTGAATTGATATGTTCTATGTGGCTACTGTGTTCATCATCTACAAAGTTAAAGACTATAGTTTTAGCATAGATTAACCATTTTTCCTTATATTTCTTTAGTAATTAAAGTGAAATTGATTGTGGGATAATGATACTTCAAGATAATCATATGTTACTCAGGATGCATTATGGAACCATTTCTATAAGTTGATTTAAAAATTGTATGTGACAAGTTTGAATTCAACTTTTATCATAAACACTGAGAGAGGGTAATAATTAACTTGCTTTCTTTTACACATTATCTAAAAGTATTGACAAACAATCAAAAAGTACTCTTACACTCTTAAATACCCTTGGTAATTTCCAAATAACAATGTACAATAATAACTTCTAAAATTTTTAGTAGAATTTATGGTTCAAGAGTATCAAAATTGACTATCAACCTGACTTCTTGTATTGTGTAGTTCATGACCCAAAATAAATTCCAGATTGAAGAAAATCTAACTATACAATTCCTTCCCAGATTTGATTATATGACTGAATACAAATATGTGGACATTGGCTTAAATATCTGTTAATATTATATTGTGTTAAAGTGCTTTTGTTGCAATGTCCATAGTTATGTAACTTGGATTTAATGGGTATAGCAAAATGCTTTTGAGCATCTTAGAAAATCTCTAACATTGTCATGTGAAATATGGTCAGAAATGTGTATTGCAGTATGGTATCTTAGGGAGGATATTTATCTGTATCCTTATTAAAAGATTTGCCAGAACGTTAAGATCACATTTAGGATATCACAGCAAGGGCTCTATTGCCCCTTGAAATTAGATAATTAGATTAATAAACAGTGTCTCTCACATCTGGGACTAATATTCGAGAATAAGTTTCCTAGAGCAGTTCCAGGAAGAATAAGTATAATATCTGTATAGAGAAGCTCATTCTCATTTAGTCATTTAAACTATTCCCTTGAATTTTCATTCTGAGCCAAAGAAATAAATGTTAGTTCACTGGATTTCTAAATATGAAACTTTTGAAAACATGACAATGTTGGCTTTAAGTTTGCAACATGAGGTAATGTGCTCTTATTATGATTTTGATCCATTAGGTATTGTTCATACCCACACAGACGATGCTGAGATATTAGCGTTCTTTTTCTTTTTCTTTTTTTGGCAAGGGTGTATCAAGGCAATAAATGGTAAGATAGTACTGTCCCTTTTATTGGTGTTGCAATAAAGGCTTAGGTCATACTCTCCCTTTTATTGGTGTTTCTCCTCCTATATATTGTTCTTTTCACTATTAAGGTTCCCTTAAAAGTAATTCAATTGTGCTCTTTGATACTTCCTCAGTTGGAAACATTCGGTTATTACTTTTAATTGTCTTGTTGTCATTTATGCTTTTTCTACTTGTCCTTTATAATAAATCTTATAATGTTTTATAAATTTATCCTAAAGCAGCATTCAGGCACTCAGCATTAAATTTAGCTTTTGCTGACAAAAAAAATGTTGCTAATATCCATCCCAAACTCTTTAGTCCAGTCAAGAAGTTTCCATGTTGTCATGAAATTAAAGTCTTAGGTAAGCCCTTCATGGCAACAGCCCTGCAGGGTAAGTTACCTTCTACCTAGTGATTCTGTGCCCCCTTTTATATTTTTTCCTGATTTTCTGAAAGATCACATTTTTGATGAATAACTGCCAGGTTTTTATAATGAAGTCAGAGAAAATTTGCACAACAACAAAAATTTCAAAACATCATAATGGAGTTTTCCTTTCAAAATAGCAACCCTGAGCCAGCTTTGTTAATTTTTAGGTGTCCATGAACTAATCATTTAGACACCAGTTACATGTTCACCAACCTTTCTGATGGCTTAGCATGTCATTTCTGTCATAATCACAACCCTTGTGAGACCCATTGAAAAATATTTGTAATAGCCCAAGCCATGTAAATTGAAATATAGAATACTGCCAGCTTTTTTGTTGGTATTAATGTCCCTCTTTTTATTTATTGTTGGAAGTATATAGTGAAAGAAAGGGATTTTTCTGAAGATGACCTAGTTTGTGAGTTTGCTTATCACATTACAAACTGTTGGACAAAGTAAAATAAACTTCATGTGCCATGTTGAACTGAAAACAAGTAAACCATTCACTTATTAGCCTCATGAATTCTATCATTATCATTGGCTGAACATGCAGTGGAAAATAAGTATAATTTTCTCTTACATTTAGCAAACATTTGATTTTAATGAAATTTTAATGAAAGTAATTAAGACATTATTAAGTAACATTGCTCTTTGAAATATTTGCTAAAACTAAAGTGATCACAAAAGGGGGTGCTTTCATTCATGATGGTTCTTAGACTATTGGAAAAGGGCATTGAGAGGGCTGTGGTAAAATAAAAGTCATCCTTTGATCTTCTCTGCACATTTTAATACCTATTCAAAAGTGATTGGCCATAAAATTCAGTTATTAGTCAACTGGTACAGTATTTTGTCAAGGAATGGAAATAAAATTTATTTAAAAATCTAAATGCAGGAAGTTTTCCACTCCCTAGCACACCAGAGGGTACGTTGCTGAAAAGATAGTGGATATTAACATGAGGCTTATTTGAAATATGTGTGCGTTGTAGTACTATGATGGACAGATTCAGTATTGAAATCTAATTAGTCATCTTTATTATGCAGAGAAACTTGGCTGGACACCAGTATTTAGACTAACAAGTGACTAACATTTTTTCTTAGAATAAAATAATTTATGCAGTCTATTACATTTGCTACATGTGGAATCACTGATCAATATTTATTTTTTTCTTCTAATAGTTTCCATATATTTTAGAAGATAAGAACAGAGTACTATCTGTGGCATTTGTATGTGCAAGAGAAGAATACAATGTATTTTTAAATTTTATTGTTAATTTGAATTTTTCTTAAATCTACTGATATGTCCAGAAAGTGGGAAGAGTATGTCACAATGTTGGTCAATTTTGTCCAATAATAGATTGTTATTTACATTCTGCTAGAAATTTCTATTTCTGTCTCATAGCTCTGTCCACAAATAATATGTTCAACAAATTTAACTCTATTAAGAAGTTGAAAAATTAATATAAATTTGATGTTTCACAATGATATTTCCAGATCTAAGAAAAGGCCTAAATAAAATAGTTGTTTTGTGATTAAATAGATTTCCTTTTACTGCTATTAGAAATAATCTTTGTTAACTGGATACAAATAAATTTCACATGTAAAAGTAAATTAAGCCTTTTTGGGAAAGCCCTTTGGAATGAAAGCATAAAAACAGTTTTGAAAAAAAAATAAGGATATCAATCAGCAAACTAAACTTAGAAATCTAAATAAATGAAAATAAAGAAGATATTGAATCAGAAAACTCAAGGTTTTGTTAAATGCTCACTAGGAATCCTATAAGATACAACAACAACAACACAATAATTTACAACTGAAAGTCTATAATTCGTACTAAAAATGATAACTAGTAAAGCAGAATATTCACAGTCAAGTGCAGAAAAGCTAACTAAAAATTCTCATTTTTGGAGGTGAGACAGAAAAGATGGAAAAAGGAGAGAAGGGTAAAGAGAATAAGGAAGGAGTGGGAGGGGGAAAAAGACAAAAATTTAAAATACACATAGCATGATAGCCATCATAGGAGTACTGAGATGACAATTACTACTTTGAGAATATCCTCTATAATTTGAGATTATAGACTGAAAATAATTGCTACTGATTTTTGTTACATTATGTAGAATTCATTTATATATAAGGTGACATGAATTATATCTATGTTGTGCAAATATGGCTTCCAGTGGCATATATTGATTAACATTGAAAACTATATGATAATTGTATGAAATAATTTGTCATTAAAATGTGTGGTTTCCTGTTCTATTACTTTTCTATAATAAAACAATATTTATAATGTACAGTTTTTAATGGAATGCTAAATAATCTCAACTTTCCTTTACATTAAAGTGTTACTATTCCCTAGAGATTGTATGAGCAAAGGATTTCATAATATTATTAACAACACATTGTTTTTTACAATTTAGAATAAATTTAGAATAACACATCATTATCTGTTTATATGAAGCCTAGAATTTAATTATCCACGTACCTCAAAACAAGAATAAAAATAGAAAGATGCAATTTATTGTATCAAAACAATTGAATTTTGAAGGATAATAGCAATAATACCAATAAATACCAACAATAAATGTATATATATCAAATGACTCCCTGACAATAACTTATGAGCAAGCAAAATGTTTGGAAAAATAACTTGAATTAAAAAAATAATAACTTTTATTTATAAATATGCATTTACACATATTTGGGTATATATTAATACATGATAATGTGGAACTATACATGTGAATATAATTTATTTGGTTTTAGTCAATACACTATAATTATATACAAAAAAATGGATTTTTTGTGCAGTATTTAAACATATACATAACATAATTTGACCATCTCATTCCCCAGACCTTTCTTTTCCCTCCGTCATCCACTTATTCTTCTCTACCAATCTTCATTCTATCAGCTTACAATTTTTTTAAAGAGGGAGGGAGGGAGGGAGGGAGAAAGAGAGAGAGAGAGAGAGAGAGAGAGAGAGAGAGAGAGAGAGAGAATTTTTTTTAATATTTATTTTTTAGTTTTCGGTGAACACAACATCTTTATTTTATTTTTATGTGGTGCTGAGGATTGAACCCAGCGCCCCGCGCATGCCAGGCGAGCACGCTACCACTTGAGCCACATCCCAGCCCCTCTATTACTTTATGATTGCTTTAATTAGTTCATTATAAATAACCATGCAGACATAAACATAAATATATTTTATATATGTATATATCACATTGCAGGGTTTATAGAATTTTTCTGATTAAAATTTGACAATTTTGTTTTAAAGTTTTAGTTGTTCTCTTCATTTTATTTACAAACTTAAAGTGTATTTTCAGAGTACACTTGAATCTGCTACAAGGTCATCCCTTAAGTAATATTTCTGATTTCCAATTTTCCAGCACCCATTAGTGTATACAGATGTGATTGTAATTCAGATAATATTAAAGTTAGAAGATAACTCAGTACAGTTATTTCTCTAGGGACTGTTTTCCTTCAATTACTACCAAATCACAATGATGAATAAAAACTTTATATTCATATTTAGCAAAATTTTATAATTCCCAGGTCATCCTGCCTGTTCCTGTTGGACATTCACACTTGAATGACTTGTGAGAAATTGCAGTTTTAAATCTTCCATGGCCAAATGTGTCTGTTTACTACAGTTAACATCTTAGTGAATTATTCTGTAATGCATCCATTTATCAACAGGTCATGAAAGAACATAGTCAGAAAGGAGAAACAAAATGTCACATTACTTCTTACATATTTTCTTTTTCTATTTCCACATAATAAATTATATTGACAATTTTATCTTCTAAGTATCAATTATATTTTCCTTTTCATATAAAAATTCATGTCAGTATTTTGATTCAAAATCACATTGTTATTTCCTGGCTTCTTCTCTAATCTTTCCACATCATAGCCATTTTGCACCCTCATTAAATTATGGTTTTACTAATATACATATTCAATTTTGTTTTCCTGTTTTTCAAAATTTTGAAAATGGTTCAATTTAATCTTGAAAAGTGGTATAGTTTGAATCTTGTATTACCCTAGAGGCCCATGTGTTACTGGGTTTCTGGTCTCTCTCTCTTTCTCTCTCTCTCTCTACCAAGCTCCTCACTATGATGTTCTGTTCTGCCTGTCCACAGGCTCAACAGAACTAGAGACAAGCAAACATGGACCAAAACCTTTGAAATCATGAGCTAAAACGTAAACCTTTTCTCATTAATGTTTTTCCTGCAGTGACTAATATATAAAACAAATCTTTATCAAGGCTGATATCAAATCTTTTTTTTTTAAGTTTTGGTGATGCCAAGGTTTGAACTAAGGATTTACACATGCTAGATAAGCTCTCTGCCAAATGAGCTACATCTCTCATCCTCTTAACTAGTATGTGCCCACCATGTCCTTAGAAAACATGTGCATGTTACATCATTCCCAAACTTTGTGCTTTTTTTCATTTTCACACTTCTGCAATCTCACATCCTGCTTCCACTGCCTTAAATACTCACCTTGAAGTTATCTGTTAAGTCTCAATGACAGCATATTCACCATGTCCTAATGGTCTGCATGAAGGATCAGAAAATATTTCACTTTATATACCCTGCATGTTTTACACATTTCCTTGATAACAATAATCTTAGATTAGTTTTCTATTTGTGACATCAATGCAAAATTAAAGATGTCTCAAATGAATTGGAGCCTCAAGACCAGTATTCTCCACAACTGAAGTGGTATAATCCACTCTAGTGTAACAATAACACTTGTTGTTGGGGAAAAAAAATCAATCAAAAGTTTTCTAACATTTAATACTATCAGTGACTCATTCTGAATTTGATGAAATTGCTAATGTTCAAATTCATCCAAAATTAATTTACTTTAAAAATTATGGTAACTACTAAGCTAGTTAAACAGGATGTTGACTACCTTGTCAGGATGTGCTGGACCATCTAATATATCACGTTGGCAGAAACCTGACATGTGGAAAGTGTATACTTTTAGTAAGTTTAATAAATATCCTCCACCTATATAAGTGACCTCTCATCCCTAAAAATAATCTCATGTGAGGAACTTATGTTATTCAAAATATGTCTATGACCTTAATGAGCTCCTAAATTGAAAATTGTAAAACATTACCTTTATTTTGACTTATTTGTACAAGACTCATTCTTACACTAAAACATCAAATTCCACAGTATGGAATTCTACACCTGTTGGGTAGCAAAAATGCTTCCTTTAATAACTTATTGTACAAATGTTAATGACTTATTTTGAGAATAAGTTACTCTTTGGAGAGCAATTTGAAAGTTATTAGACATATTTTGAGATTATATAATCATGAGCATAACCCCCAATATATAAATCAGGGATTTCTTTATGGAGAGATAAGAGTCAACAAATTCTTTCAAATCATTACCACAGGTTAGAATTTACTCAAGGAAAAAAGACAATTTCCTTTCCATGATCAATCCAATATAATCCCATGAAACACTCTCAGCAAAGTTATCAAATTAATAAAGGGATTTTTTATGTTCTTTTCTTCCTTATCTTTGCCCATGTTTCATTTCCCATTCTTATTTATTTTGCTTTCTCAGATATATCCTTTTCCAGGACCGATTTATCTATCTAGGTTTGATTCGTAAAAATAAAAAATTAATATTATTATAAAATTATTCTTGTATTCTTTACATTATTCATTTAAATACTAATTTTGTTTAACTTAACTGATTAGAAAAAAGTATATGTATAGTATGTATAAGGTGAGGATAAATTTTAGATATATTGTAATGAATTCCAGTATACTTTTCATCATAAATATAATTTAATAAATGTAGAGTAAATATGGACACAATAAAAGAAAAACTATCTACAAGGTGTGAAGAAAAATAATTTTGAGTGAAAATACAATTCAGTCTGCTTTCAGCCTTGTGGACAATTCTCTATTTAGCATGTGTTTTGTCTCCTTTCTTTATTTCAATTTACTAACATACACAATTTTATAATTTAAAAAAATGATGATTATGCTTCTTATAAATATTGAAATGAGTAGAATTTATAAGGGACCCAGAGAACCATTTATGCTTCTGTCACAAGGAGCCATGTCTGACCCTTCTAAATGTGTTTTACCTTTCTATAGCTCTTCTGAAAGTACAACTTCTTTTTTTTCTATTTCAGAAACTCAAGATCACCTTGACAATGATTGCCCCATTTGAACCATTTGAGAAAGAAAAAGCAGAGCAATTTTTCCAAGGACTAAAAAGTTTCAAATGGGCTGAGATACTTATCCCAGACAGCCAAATGACCATTAAAACAGAGATGGGCGGTTGTGGAATATGAAACTAATTTGAGAAATGTGTATTGTGACATTTTTTTATTACACAAGCAGTCACATAAGCTCTGCATTTCCTTGTAGATATGGGGAAAAGTTATTCTTGCCATAGAAATGAAAGGACAGTTAAAGAGGGAAACTCATTTATATAGATTTTCAAATGACTGTGATAAAACCAACAATATCAAATTGATATAAGTGGGGAAATGATGAGTGCAGGAAACCATTTAGCATCTGACCCTTGCCCCTCTGATCCTTTCAGAGACATTAGAAATTGACACAAAATCAAGCAAATATGAAGCAGGGAAGAATTTAAAAAATGTTTACAAGCTACACCACATGTAAATCCAAGAGAGAGTATAGAAATGTCACCATTCTTAAAATCATATTTCTTAAAATATTTTAAATGATTTGGTACTATTTTCACTCAGCATTGCATTAAATAAAGGATAGTGTCCTTTAACTTGATAGATGTAATTCTGCAGCAGTTTGGCTGAATGCAGTAGTCCCTGAATGTAGCTCACAGAATCAGGGCTATATCTTTATCTCTATCTATATATTTCCATACTTAATAGAGTTAAATATTTAATTTGATTTAACATAGCACTGAGAAAAATATATCATCACAATATTAAGGCTGAATATTCCTATGTATGAATAAATTAAAACATTAACCTCAGGTTTTATTTTGTGACCTAGAATAAGTCACTGTTAGAAAAAGAAATACTAGGGGAATGTAGAGGGCTTTAGCAAATCATTAAATAATCCATGTGAATTTGATTGCCAAGAATCAAACTTTTTTATTATTCTTACATTCTTATAACATAATAGTTCAATACAAAATTGAAAAACTGAATATGAAAATCTACATATACTCTTGCTCTCAAATTTTTATTAGTTTTTTGATTAAATGTTCAATTCTACTGGTATAATTGCAAAAGTCTATATAGTCTATACTTGGCTGTGAAAACTCATTTGTAAGGTGTTCTTCATAAGTTTAAAATAGTTTTTGATCCTCTTTATAGTACTTACCATTTTTTACAAAAGAAAGTGAAGTTGCTTCTGAAATTGTATTTATACAATTCTTGCAAGTTATACAATAATCCTAGTACATTTCAGGGATGTCACTTTATTATTTTTTGGTAATCATTTTCAAAGTCTGCAGTATCTTCCCTTGGAGGCTATGCAAATTTTTGTTAGATATAAGCCTTCTCATATTTTATTTCAGAAAGTCAACATAACCCATCTGCCAGTTTCACTTCCCAGATGTATGCAGCTCAGCCAAATGGCTCTAAGTTCAGCTTTATTCTGCCTTTGCAGGCTATCCTTTACCCACCTCACATTTTCCTTGTATACTTCTCTATTGATACAGGTGCAGATGGAATGGAGAGAAGAACAATGCATTGGGGACAATAAATGTTAGATGTGCAAGTATTTTGACAGAAATTTGAATTATACTTTTGAAAAGCAAATTGGATGGTTGTAACCCTGAAAACTTTGCCGGATATCTCGTTCCACATTCTGTTTCTATATGTACTTGAAAAAGACAGTCAAATGTATAGACACATTTTAATAATTACCAAATTAAGATCATATAAATTTGCAATAATTTCCCACAGCTGTTGTTTTAAAAATGAATCTAGATAGTTCATAGATGGCAGATAGATTATAAATTAATAAATATATAAATAATGGTTATGGCATTGTAGAGTAATTTTTATTTATTTGTTTCATTTTATGAAGATAATAAAGTGTTATAGATAATATTTAGAAGACCTTATAATCTAATTATTATTGTCATTTAAAATAAGAGTTGAACAATTAGAGAAATCCTCATTAACTCTACCATTATGTTTTTAACTTCTCTGAAATGCTCCAAATAGAAACATATTGTGAGTAATTTATTACCTCAAAATTGCCTATTGGAAAGGATATATTTGTCCACCATCATTTTGATGATCCAGGTTCTAATGTGAAAATCATTAAAATTGTTTTAACCATTGAAGTACAATTTGTATAATTTCCCATTTTTAATCATGCACTAATAGTTTGGCCTGACAAATTGATAAATATTCTTTTCATGTTAAATATTTTCTTATCTTTATAAGAAAAGCATCCAGATTTAGGAGACAGGACATTATACTCCAGTGGATGATGGAAGAGGAAAGGGTGAACAATGCTTTTGAACTCATAGTCATTTCAATGTATTCACTGTGTGCAGTGCCTATGGATAAACTAAAACATGAAACAGACTTCATGCATACTTGTGAACTCTCTCCATTTAGATGATATTGGGACTGTAAAACTTGGACATTTGTGGGAGAAATGACATAAAAAGAACAAAAATAAGTATTACTCTTAGAGATATTGGTATATTTCATAATCTGAATGAGTACTTTGTGTCATTTTCAAAATACCCTTTTTACTCAGTGGCAGCTTTTAATATTGAAATGACTTCATCACAACTTCATATTAGGAAAGAAACCATCATATCTGCTTCTTAGAGTCAGAGATTTCAGGATGAAACAAACAAACAAAAAGCACACATTTTTCTGTAAGGACATTAAATTTTCGTAAGGATTTTGACTTTCTTGTCAATTTAACCATTCTTCCCAATGTCTTTGATACTCATTTAAAATGAATGTTAAGGAAAAGGACCATTTTATCCCTTACATAAGTTGAGAAAAGAGAATAAACAGCTCATTTTCCTTTCCAATGGTGCACCACTCAAATCAGGACACAATGGTGTCATCAAATATATATTCTTTTTTAAACATTAGTAAAAATAATTCCAAAGAGGTTTCTTACTTTATAAATACTTTTTAGGGTTAAATTTAGTGACTGATAATTAATAAAATCGATAAAGGACAATTAATTCATGATATTAACAATACATATTTTATTTTACTTTTTTAAAAAATCACATTTTAAAATCTTTATTTTCTATTTTAAAGAATCAAGAATAATAACACTCTTATGAAATAGTAAAAATATCTTATTTTTAATTTGGAGAAAATTTTATTTTTGAATTACCTTAATTGAATATGCACAAATATTTATACAAAAGGAGCATCTAAAGGAGTCCGATGCTATATATAATATATAGCAATTTCTGTTTATGATGAATGTTGTATATTATGCCATATTTATTCTGAAGACATTTTGGGAATACTTATAGTTTGGTAGTCATGGAATATATTGGCAATAGAAAAATTTTATATAAAATTGATTTATATTCTAGATTTCTCAGTTAATTTTCTTTTTCCTGAATAAGTTTTATAATTATTTTTTTTCTACTTTCACATCTACTAAAAATGATATGACTATTCATTTGGGACAAAAGAAACAGAGAAATCCATTTCTAAGTACCTTTATGTAATGTAATGTTCTTCCTAAAACAGAGGTTAGAAGTGATAATTTGAACGTTAGTTAATAATTCAAAAACTAGGGGCTGGGGATGTGGCTCAAGCGGTAGCGCGCTCGCCTGGCATGCGTGCGGCCCGGGTTCGATCCTCAGTACCACAAACAAACAATGTGCCCGCCGAAAACTAAAAAATAAATATTAAAAATTCTCTCTCTCTCTCTCTGCCTCTCTCTACCTCTCTCTTTCTTAAAAAAAATAATTCAAAAACTAATCTGAAATCCTCTAATATGCAAGAAGTAGTACATGAACCTATAGAACTTTTTTGAAGAGTGGGAAAACACAGGTTTATCTTTCATTGATTAGATAGACAAATATTCTTGTAATCATTCATTGAGAGACTAATACGAGGGCTAAACTTGCTTTCAAAGAACCCTATATTTAGTTATATACAAGCCCATATTCTAGTTGGCATGTAGTATATAGTTACTTAAGGTTCCTTGTTATTTACTTACTTTTTCAACAGACATATCCTGTTTGCTTACAGAGATTTGGAAATGCATCACGATGTGCACCTTGGGCCAACCTCAGTGTTCCATTGATTTGTGTAGAGAGTAGGATATGTATTCCCTCACAGAACAAGATAAGACAGAGTTGACAGTGCCATTCTCTCACTTTCCAGGTAATGACATCTATCTGCATTATCTCTTCAGACTAGAATGGGAAAGTACAGTAAATATGGCCTCTTCTTTATTGTTAGACCAAAAAAAAGTACAGAAACATGTGTATCTTTACGCTGAGCCAGAATCTTACCTGTTTTATATATATATATATATATATATATATATATATATATATATATATATATATATATATATATATATATTTCTTCTTTACTGTTCTCTTGGCCTTAATCTAAAAAAAAATCTTTTTCAAAGGTACACACACATCTGCATGGTCTTCATTATGATGAACTATTTGTTAGCATCTTATTGGTCATGGGGTGAATACTCTGCTTCCTTATTTATCATCCCACTTTCATTTGAGAGGAAATTCCCATTTTCTCTGCTGGTCTATGCCAATATCATGATCCTCTCCCCAATCATTGCTAAACAGATCCAGAGCTTTATCTTATAGGCTTTTCTCACCTTATTCATATATTTAACAGCTGCCTATTCTCCATTATCTCCACTACTTTTCCCTTTTTGGTAAGCCTTCAAAAATCATTATGCCCTGGTAACATGGTATATCTCTTTTTCTTAGTTCTTGTGACAGGACATATTATAATTTAAACATAATGGACAATCTTGATTGATGTTTTATATCAACACAGGAAGCTCAAGCATACAGAGTTTGTATATTTTAGCACACTCCTATTTGAATCCTATATAGCTCCTGTTGACTGGCATTTATTAGCTGAAAGAAGCCAAATAATATTTGGAGAAGACTGTATAATAGTGTATACAAACTCAAGAATGCACTGAAGAAATTAATATTGAAGTAAAATTTTGGATTTTTTATAAATTTAATGCTTATATCCACCTATGTATTTCTAATAACTGTCTATCTGAAAAATTTACATCTATATTTTACAAATTAATTATCTTTTGCATTATTTTATCTGGTCCTCTTTTGCTCAAAGAACTGAATGACTAAACATTATGGCTAAACATAAATCTGGTTAGAAATATTCTTAGGGTCCCATAAGGTAGAGAATACTGGGAATACTGCCCTCTTTCCTTTTTCAATCCAGGTAATACTGTATTAGACAATCTGTAATTATGATCCACTGTACTATGTGAGTAAGACCATTTTTCTCCTTAATTTTTAACTTCATTGCTTCAAGTAAAATATGAGAATATTTATCAACTGATGAATTTCTTTTTTATTTTAGATTTTTTAAAGTGTATTGAAAAACTTCTTTCCTTACTAACTTTACTCATAAATGAAAAGTGGGAAAGTTGAACAGAATGACAACAGTGAAGAGAACATATGAAGACAGGTTCAAGGTTAAAATATTAACCTTCTGAAAACAGTGTTCATTATATAATAGAATCTTACTCTCAGTTTTATATCAAAAGTTTTGTTTTGATTCAGTTTTACTAAGAACATAACAGTCCATGATATAACTTAAAATTCACTTGTTTTACTTTACCACTTAGGAGGCATATTGGAATGCCCCTTTTTGAAAACTAGGAAAAATTACTTTTTTTCATGATTTGGATGCCAAAATTTGCTACTTTACTCATTCATTTAGTATTATTAGCATCTATGTAGATGCAGGTCTAGAAAAATGGATTGTGTTTTTATGTTCTGATAATATTCTCCATTTCCAAATCTTAGCTTTGCTACCAACTTGTAACATTAGACAATTGGTTTTATCAATCTAAAAAATTGATATAATATTGCACTTAGGTTTAGAATCTCATAAAAAAGAGGTAACATTACAAGTTTATATTAAAACATAACTTTGATATTACAGGATGCCATTAATACATTCATAGCTTTTTATTCATTTGCATCTATTCTTTCAATGTAGGTATCTTAATTTGTGATCTTTGCTCCTCAAATTTGCTGTACCTTAATTCCATTTTTCTGTAACTGCCAGCTATAATATTGATAATATTGTGAAATAAATAAAATTGATAATATTGATAATATTGTGAAATAATAAAATTTTCACAATATTTATAATATTGTGAAACAAAATTGCCCCAGAGAAGAACAGCTCATTATCAAACTTCAAGCAAGAAAAAAGATAAATTGAGCCTTAACATTTTTTTAACATGCTTAGACATTGCCACTCATGGTTTGGCAGGTTTCAGAGAAATTGAAAAGTTTAAAAATTAAATACATTATCTTAAATAACCAAATGATAATCCTGGCATTTGGTAGCAAAATTAGAATTATCTCCTATATGTAAACTATTGCTTATAATTCTGCTATCAAAACATCAAAAGGGAGAAAAATATACAGAAACAGATAAAAAAGTTCCTTACACTCTGTGAGGGCTAAACCAAAGTGATAGGTTTACAGATTTTGTGAGTTTGCTCTAAGAATTTCTGATTAAGATTGTTGGGTGTTCAAATTTTTAATTGTTTAATTAGCTACAATAGAGTAGCATAAATAATATAGAAACTTATCTTAAGAAAAAAAATGAATGATAAAAGAGAATTTACCAAATGACATTTCTCAACAATTATTAATGTTCTGAAAATAAATAGAAGCATTTATGTTTATGGGAACCTGGCTATGTGAGCAATAAGAGCATACCTCAAGGTGTTGCAAACCATAACCTCTAGGGGAAAAAAATACAAAAACTTCAAGTGTATTTCACCAAAGGCAAGAAAATGAGGGAGATGTGTGAGACTGAAAATGATGATAAAGCATGAATTCAAAGAGGAAAGTCAGCTTTGAAGTTGGGAGCTGCCTCGGGGTATTTGATAATCACTGGATGCTGTCTTGGGTTTTAAACATCTGACTACATATTAGATCAAAACAAAACAGAGTCCACACATGGTAAAAGGTCAAATTTAGGATCCCATATAAAGTCTCAATCCTTAAAAAGGGATGCTATACATAAAAAATGAATAAATTTAAATCTCTGACATATAGAACTAGATTGCAATTGCTTTTGCTTACTGACTTGTAAGAATAGTAAAAGTTCCTAGAAAATTCTCAAATGAGTTGTTATCTAAACTCACAAGAAATGGTAATTGCAGATGACTTGAATGATTTTAGATTAGGAATTAGGAAACCAGGTAAATGCCAGATACACCTGTCTGAAGCAAACTGCCTTTAAACTCAATTCATTAAAAAAAACACACACACAAATAAATGAGCATGTATTCACAATGGAAAAGGCAATATGGACATTTGAAAAAAAACTCTGGATGAAACTAAGAGGATATAACAGAAAATATAAATGTGTTTAGTTTGTCTAAAAAAAAACAACTATGTGACATTATAGAAGACAAAGAAGAGCTGAGAAATGGACCAACTAGATTTAGAAGAAGGCCTTTTAAAAAATAAAAAGGTAACAATTATCCTTAAAATTTCTGTGCAGATTGGAGATATCTGTGAGAATTAGTCATGATAAAAATAAATCTGTTATGGATCAACATCCTTAAATTTGAAAAATCATTTGGCATTTGTTTTTTGGGATTGGCTAACTTCATTTAGCATTATATACTCCAGCTCCATTCATTTACCTGCAAATGCCATGATTTTATTCTCTTTTAATGCTGAATAATATTCCATTGTGTATATATACCACATTTTCTTTACTCTTTCATCTACTGAAGGACATCTAGATTGGTTCCACAAATTAGCTTTTGTGAATTGTGCTGCTATAAACATTGATATGGCTGTGTCTCTGTAGTATGCTGTTTTTAAGTCCTTTGGGTATAGAACAAAGAGTGGCATAGCTGGGTCAAATGGTAGTGCCATTCCTAGATTTCCAAGGATTCTTCATACTGCTTTCCATATTGGCTGCATCGATTTGCAGTTCCACCAACAATGTATGAGTGTGCCTTTTCCCCCACATCCTTGTCAACACTTATTGTTATTTGCATTTTTAATAGCTGCCATTCTGACGGGTATAAGATGAAATCTTAAAGTAGTTTTGATTTGAATTTCTCTAATTGTTAGAGATGTTGAACACTTTTTTATGTATTAGTTGATTGATTGTATATCCTCTTCTGAGACGTGCTGTTTAGTTCCTTGGCCCATTTATTGATTGGGTTATTTGTTTTATTGGTGTTAACATTTTTGCGTTCTTTATATATTCTACAGATTACTGCTCTATCTGACATGCATGTGGTAAAAATTTGTTCCCACTTGGAGGGATGGGAGGATTAAATTAACTCTATATATGGCAAAGGTGAAAGAAAAGGGAGAGGGCATAGGGGTCATAAAGTTGGTGGAATGTGATAGTCATCATTACCCTAAGTACATGTAAGAAGAAATGAAGATGTGACTCTACTTTGTGTACAACCATAGATATGAAAAAATTGTGCTCAATATGTGTAATATGAATGGTAATTCATTCTGTTGTCATATATAACAAATCAAAATTTTGAAAAAGATTTTTCTCACACCTCAAAAAACAAATAAATCTAGAGAAATAAATAGTATAGGTGATGAGGAAATGAAAAATATAGAAAGGATCCCAAGAGGCAGTGAAGATAACAAGAGAAAATTTAACATATGCTACTTATTTTTCACAAGTAGTTAATAGAAAAAATACAATGCACAGCTTTCAAGAGATATTAACACTCTTCAGAAACATTTATAGTCACAAATTCTTAAATAAAGAAAATCAATTAATTCCAAATTAAAATGAAACATTAGGTGAACATTTTGTCATATTTTGGTGAAGCACCACAGCCCCCAATGCAATGAAATTATTATAAAAGTAGTTGTAGGAACTGTGCAGGGGAAATTATATACCAAGAATAACAAGTAGAGAAAAAGTAACACCCAGATTATTTCAAGCAACAAGGAAAATGGACTGAAACTAAGACAAAAGAAAGAACTGGGAAGGATATAAATGAGAAGATCTACAAATGCATGCATTTTTTTATGAATCCCAAGGATAAAATTAATTCAATAAGATAGAAATTAAGAACTTGAAATATTTTCCTATCCTCATCATGTATAAAAAAATGCATGAGAAACCACCTTCACCATATATAAAACCTAATAGTTCATATACTTTACTTATAATTAATATTGCTGAACCAAACAGCATACTTTAAAGATTAAAAGTTTGCTAGTGAGAATACATCATATGTACATATATGACTATATCACACTGAATCTTACCATCCCGTCAATACACAAGGCTGGGGTCCTAGTTAGAACAAGGTATATCCCATGCTTGAATTCTTATATCACAATGGATTCTACTTTCATGAATCTCTAAAAAAAGAGCCAATAAAAATACATCATGTCAACAGGCATACAGTGGAGCTATCACAACAGACAAGTGACGACATGTTTATTTACCCTATGGCTTATTAGGCATTCATTTTCCAACAATGCAAGTTCAACAAAGGCAAAAATCTTTATCTGATTTTTGTTTACTATTACAATTTTAGAGGGTTATAGGATAATACTGTCCAACACAGACATACATTCATCAAAGAAATGCCTGACAATTTAACCCGTGGTTTAAAAAAAAATCACCTTCCCCTAAAGTTCTTATTTACTTATTGGTACTGGGAATTGAACCCGGGGACGCTCAACCACTCAGCTGACCTTTTTTATGTTTTTTTTTTTGAGACAGAGTTTTGCTAAGTTACTCACTCAGTTTACCCACTTCTGGGATTACAAACATTCACCAGAGCACCTGGCCATATATTCGTGATCAGTTAAAAATTAGATGAATTTCCTTACAATTCATACGACATGAATTCTTACTTGTTCAGCAGGCAGAAATTATTACTATTGTGTAGACTTAAATTTCTGTGTCCTGTTATATGATTCTCTTGAACTAAGTTCTGAATTTTTGATGCAATGCCAGAAGATATTTTGTTTTTATTTTTTACATGTAATATATTTTCTTCAAATATTAAACTTTGTTTTCCTCACATTTTAAAATTAGGTGGATTTTTGCAAAATGAAATGGAGAAGCAGGTGTCAGCAACTAGAACACACACAGGCTGACAGATGCAAAACAAATAGAACAACAAAAGCATTTGGAGTCTTTACATTGTTACCAGTCTGATGCCTTAGTGCAAGCTGGAAAGTGCTGGGAGGATTGGTCTTATGTTTATTCATTGAATAAGAAAAAATGCAAATTTTCTTTACCCTTTGGATATAAAGTTCTGTGAAAAATGATAAAGTAAAAGGAATATTTGAATGACAGTATCTGCATACATATTTACATTACAAGCAATAGGAATATTTGTGATTCCCAATCATTCATGCACTGTATGAATAAATATTTTAAAATCTGCTAGTAGATATTTCTTTGCAAGAGAATAATAAATGAAAACCTTTGGGCAATTAGTTTCACCTTTAAAGGTGACCATATTTAAAGCTAGTATTCTAATACTTTAAATCTAACACCAGGTACATGATAGGAAAACCTCAGATGTATTTTTATTTGGATTATGCAGTTAAATTTTAGCCCATTGGATAATGAAATCCTATAAATAATAAATATTAGTTCCCTATAGTCTTTAATAGAAAATTTCCTTTAGTGGATTTCTTACCTTTTATTAAACCAGGTTGATTCTTGTGTGAACAATTTTGGAAATGTGCATTCCCTGACAGTTGCTGTGCAAATTCAGGATGCTTAGAACTAATGAAGTTGTCCTTATTTCTTTAGATTATATATATTTGTCTTTTATCTCCCAAACTCTGACTCAGTTTGAATTATCTGAAACCCATGAGATCAATCTCATTACCCAAGACTACACATTAGTATTAGAGACTAGAAAATAAAAACACATACATACACATACCTAAATATTATCATGTGTCTTACTTACACACAAATACACATATGTAATGGGAATGCATAGATTCACATACACACCTGATATAAAAATTCAGATGGCCAATGCTATATCACTTGGGAAGTTGGTTTATAAATTGCTTTAAAATATATAGACTTAGCCTTTTTTAATTAACAAACAAACAAAGAAACAAACAAACCAGAATGCTTCCTCTAAATATATAGAGGCAGACAGTACAGTTTATCAATGTTGCTTTTCAGTTACTTGCAGGAGTCTGAAAACATGGAAGACTTCTCTAAATAAATTTGTTAGTTGACAGTCTGAGCTAAAAGTGGCTAACATCATTAATGGTAAGTAGCTGAAGTTTCTCATGAAAAAACTCAAATATATATATTTACACACACACAAATATATGTATATATAATATTTAATAGAATCTATATGGATTTAAAAACATTATTTTTCTGTATATACATAACACAGATATTTCTGGACATGTGATTCTCTTGTCACACTCAAAAGTTAACAAGAATATTGGCCATTGTCTATCATTAGCTAGTCTCTGTAAGAGAATCTTCCACACATTTTTATAACCATTAAAACTCTGTGTCAAATAATGAAAAACCAGTCACAAATGAAAATTTTCTCAGCAAACCTGGGATGTAACATGCACTCCAGTTGTATGTAATAGAGAAAGCATTTCTTTGTTTTCAGGCAGACAAAATTAGATCTGGATATTGCTTAGTGATAGCTAGGTTGACTTATATTCTCTAAGCCTGAGTTCTGCCATTTTTAAAATATAATAAAACATAATTTATATATATTTACTGAATATTACACAAAACTAAGAATTTAAGATTATTTTCAGCTTATTTTGTTCTCAGGATATGACGTATGTTTTATGCTCTTCAAAGGTTACATATTACGATTAACCTAAATAATTAAGTGATTTCAATTTTGCATTATGTTAAATATCCTAGAATTATTTTAATTAATTTTTGTGTTGTTCCCAGAAATAGGTGAAGCACTAGTCTTTAAACTTTTCTCACATAATATTTATTAATAATATAGAAAAGAAATAATTGAAATGGAGCTAGGTTTGTAATAACATTCACAATTTTTTTTACATCATAAGGTTTATAACTGTCTATACAGCACTCATTTCTCACCTCAAGTCAATTCAGCCTTCATAAAAATAGTCACATATTTTCTGTTCTTTGTGTATTTATTTGAACATAATGCATTCTATAAAATCGAACCTTTATAAGTCATGAATGTGAATAAAATATATAGAAATGAAAACATTACTTAGAGTATGAAATCCATTATCTTATCTAATTGTAAAAATTCACAATTTTTGCTTACTTATTTCAAACATGTTTAAGCACTTTTAAGTGCACTCATTACAGCCATGTCCTAAGGTGGCTTCATTCTGAGCTGACTGCTTTTTTGATTCATCACTAGTTTCACTTGTAGGTATTCACCAAGATTCTATTTTTTAAAAGTTTACTTATCAACATAATTTTCAAACTTACTTTCCTAAAAAGAAGCTTCAAGCAATTAATTAATGTGCTTTTTAAATTATATTTTGCATCGCATTGCTCCCAGTCAAGAATTTTCTCTTTTGAGTTACAAAGACAATCTGGTTACATTCATTCATGATTTGGATTATTGGCATCAAGCTATGGCTCTGAGTGATCTTTTTTATTGCGGAGGGTATTTTTCTCAGAAGAAAAACAAAATAGGGACTTTTTGAAACTTCAAAGAAATAAAATCCATATTTTAAGTATCTAAATAAATCTCACATTTTTAAAATTGTGGTTAATGAAGAAATTGCAGATAGTTTAGCTACTTCAAAGCAGAAGCATATTTTACAACTCAATAATGTCCAGTTATTATAAAAGTTTGCTGTTTTTATTTATCATAATATCATGTGTTATACAAACTTAACTATCTTATTCTTAGTCCATTTCATCAGATTGTCATTATAGCTTTTTTAATGTAAAAGCTCTCAAAATACAAACAACAGTAAAATATAATAATCTCCCATTCCTTTCATTACAGAGTTCATTCAGGGGATATTAGAAATTGAATGCATTTTTTTTTAATTTGAAGTAAGTATGTGGAAGAGTCATAGAGCCACTAAGGATGATCAGAGAGGATGAAATTATTTTAAAACAAAAATAAGTTAAACTTTGAAAATTCATTAAAAAAATCACTCTCCAATTTCTCTACTCAGTAATGAGTGATGTCCTAGAGGTGAGTGAGTGGACACTGGTCACTATGCTGCTGTAGCTCTGGTAACAGTGTTTATACCTTCTGCTGGGGATAAGATTTTTTGAAAAGTATTTTTCTTTTCCTTTGTCTACTACATTTTTATTGGTGCATTATATTTATACATAACACTGGAGGTTATTTTGAAACAATTATTTATGAATTGAATATAATTTGCTTCATTTCAGTCCCCAGCACTTCCTCTTTCCCTCCCCTTTTCCCTTTCCCTTTTCTCCATCGTCTGTGTACTGGACTTTTTTATATTTATTTCATTTATTTATGTATTTTTTTGGTAAATCAATGCATTCAATATGTATATGAGAGAGAGAGAGAAAGAGAGAGGGAGAGAGAGAGAGAGAGAGAGAGAGAGAGAGCACTAGCATGCACATAATTTGGTCAATTTCTTTCCCCAATTCCTTCCTTGGCTTGTGTATCCTCTCTCACTTTCAATCCTCTTTCTCTGCTGCATTGATCTCCCTTTTATTTTCATGAGGTCTTCCACGCAGTTTGTTCTCCTTTATTTTGTTCTATCTCCTGCATATAAGAGAAAACATTCAACCCTTGATTTTCTGAGTCTGGGTTATAATGCTTAGCATAATGTTCTCCATTTCCATTTATTTACCAGAATATGCATAATTTCATTTTTCTTTATATATATATATATATATATCACATTTTCTTTATTCATTCATATGTTGACAGGCACCTGACGTGGTTTCATAACTTGACTATTGTGAACTGTGCTGCTATAAATATTGATGTCCCTGTGTCAGTGCAGTATGATGATTTTAGTTTTTTAGTATAAATATGGAAAAGTGGGATAACTGATTCATATCTTGGTCCCATTCCTAATTTTTTGAGTAATCTTACAATTGCTTTCCAGAGTGGTTTCACTGATTTGCAGTACCACAAAAAATATATGACTGTACATACTTTCCCCCCACATCCTCACCAGGATTTATTGAAGATTGCCTTGGAGGGGGAGGGCTGCGGTTATGGCTCAGTGGCAGTATAGCGTGCTTGCTTTGCACATGTGAGTCACTGGATTTTCGCTTCAGCACCACATAAAAATAAGAAAACAAAAAAAGATATTGTGGCCATATACAAGTAAAATTTTTTAAAAATATACTTAGAAAAAAGATTGACATTCCAATTGGGATGAGATGAAATCTCAATGCAGTTTTGATTCATATAACCCTGATTGCTAGGGATATTGAACATTTAAAATATATTTATTGACCATTTATATTTCTTCTTTTGTTGACAATAAAAAGATTAATACAGCCATAACAGAAAACATTATGGAGGTTCCTTAAAAAACTAAATTGCAATTTGCATATGATTCAGCAATCCCAACATGGGGTTCACATGCAAAGGAAATGAAATCAGTACACCTCTGATGCTTGCATAGCCATGTTTGTTATGTTATTATTATTAATATTAGTAGGTTTATATGGAGTCACCTTGCTGGGAGCCATCAGCCAAGTAGGTATGACAAATTCCTTGCCAGCTTACTCCCATGCTGTCTAGTGGAAGGACTTCTGAAAGGTGACCTTGCTCAAGGACCAGGGCAGGATCCGTGTTTAGGGTGTTCCCCCTTTAGAATAGGGCAGTTTAGCATAATAGGAGATTAGGGTGTTCCCCCTTTAGAATAGGGCGTATCCTGCTGCTGAGTTCCTCTTGAGTGCTTAGGGTCAGACAGTATATTTGGGAGACAGAAGCCCATGCGGAGTGGATTTGGGCAGAGTAGTGGATTTGGGAGAAGTGGATTTGGGCAGAGAACGTGGATTCCCCCAGAGCGTGTTTGTAGACGGCCGGTGTGAGTTCGGGAATAAAGAATTGCTGTTTGAATCTACAAGCTGTGTGGAGACTCGTGATTTGTGCCCAGCCAGAGACTGCGGCATCACCTAAGATCCATTAATTCATAAATGCATGAGGAAATGTGTTATGTAAACAAATTGAAATATTATTAAGCCACTAGGAAATATTACATCCTGTCATTTGTAGTAAAATGGACTGAACTGGAGGACATCATGTTAAATGAAATATGCCAGAGACAGAAGACAATTACCACATATTCTCTCTCAAATGTATAAGCTAAAAATCAAATAGCAATAAGTAGAACTGCATATATAAGAGCAATTACTAGAAATTAAGAAATTTAGAGTGGAGGGTAGGTAAAGGGAGGCTGCATTCAATAAGTGCCTGCTGTATGCATGCATGAAAATATCACACTGAACCCCAGTAATATGTAAGACTAATTATATTAATTAAAAATAAAGTATTTTTAAATAATGAAATAATTGTCTGGGTCCTTACAAAAAAGTTTGAAGTTTAATAATATGAAAAATTTTTGATTAATTTACTTATAGCAAAGTCTTTAAAAGGAAATACAGTCATGACTTTTGGCTTAAAGAGTGTTATTGGATAATGGGTGTTCCCTGAAAGCTCACATGTGGAAAAACTCATGAGAGTTTAAAGGTAAAATGATTGGATTATGAGAATCATAATTAAATTATTGTACTTAATCCCCTAATAGGGATTAACTGGATGGTAACTGTAGGTAGCTAGATGTGATTGGATGACTTGGGTCACAGGGGGCCTGCCTTTAGGGATATATATTTTGACCATGGTGAGGAATATATTTCTCTCTACTTCCTAGTGTGATTTCCTGAGCTGCTTTTTTTTCTCTCTGCTTTTTACCACACTCCTCCACTGTGATGTTCTGCCCCACACTGAGCCACAAGGAATAGAACCAGCTATCTATAGACTGAGCCCTCTGAATATTCCCCAAATAAACTTTCCTTCTTTAAAATTGTTCTTCTGAAGTCCTTTGGTCACAAAAGTGAAAAAGCTGACTAAAACAAAGAGTTTAGAAATAGGCCATCACATACTATACTCTTGTAATACTAGTAAAAGTTGATACTTAGCTATGCAGCCAAATTATGTTAAAATTTCAATTTGAAGGTCTGAAAAAACTGGATCTGTGAATTATTGAAGCAAAGATGTCCTCTTTGGAGTCCAATGAGAATAAATAGAATTTTATTACTGGAATTAAGAAACAGTAAATTTTCTAACATTTATAAGTGCTAAGATTATTTTGATGATCACCTCTCCTCTGAGTTCAATTGAAATTTTGAAATGGTGATTTTAAAGATATTATGATATATAAAACCATCAAAGTTGAGCTGCTTATGTGAAATTAACAGTTATTCAACTAATGCTCAGTGTAACCCAGATTTTTCTGCTTATTGAAGGTAGATACTTTCTAAATTTTCCAATGTATCTTAGTCTTTCTACTCATTTATGACTTTGAAAAGAGATACTCAGAATATGAGTAGCTTTTTATTACATGTACATATAGATGGAAGGAGGATCCATAAATTTAATATTCTGCTTATTTTCAAGATTATTCCCCCTTAACATCTGCCCTTTTTTGTGTTGCTAAGGTTGGAACCCTGTACACTGCACATTATGCACACATGGTTTACCACTTAACTGTGCCACCAGTCCCAAATTCTAACTTCAGATTGGTGAGTTTCAACATTCATGTCTAAGATTAATTTTTATATGGTTGAATTTAGTTAAACATTTCTGTTGCTCTTAACAATACCAAAAGTGAAAATAAATATGAATTTACATTTTGTTCATGTTATGGTTCTTTGGTCTGAATTATTATAATATAGTTTATAATATACATTAATGTCACAAAATAATCAATACTTTATTGGTTCTTCTAATTTAAATGTTTGGGAGTATTTCACATACTTTACTTCCCAGATAAATTTTAGTAAAAAAAAAAAATTTGTTTTGTCTCTTATTAAAACAAAATCATCCAAAAAGTTTTATGGGGAAAAAAAAATGAAGAAAACAAAATGTTGTCTTTTCAATGATGAGGTTTATTTACATACATGGTATTTATAATTGAGTATTTCATATGTTTCTAAAAATTTCTGTTTTTTAATAATTTCTACATAATTCTATTGAAAGCCTCTATACATATATGTTACAAAGATATCACTTTTATAAAATATTTATGTGTTACTTTGTTTTGTTAAATAAAATGTAATAAAACCAAATATGTTTCTGAACTCTAAATTTACTTTTTTTCAAAGTTTAGTACTTCTTTCTTTTTGAACATGCTTCCTCTTTTATAGCAGCCCCCATATTTTAACTGTATGAAGTAATATAGCAGTAGCCTTATGCTATCATATAACTATATACTATAATGGCTCACTATGATACCTATTGAGGAGCATTATGAATAACAGTTGTTTACAACTTCATCTTTAGTTCAGAGGATTTATTTCATGTTCTCTTAAATGCTATGTAATTTTTTTTATCTAATGTTGTTTTTTATTTCACCAATTTGGTTTTTTTTTTAATTTTTGAACATTTCTCTTTATGAAAAGTCATTATTCAAGTCCCTAACTGCTTTTCTCTTGGTCTGTAATTCACTTCATTTTTTTATCAAAATGCTTAGTTGTATGTAAGGTCTAGTTCTCTCACAGTCACTTGTCTTTATACCTTTCAATGGTATAATTTTGAATAAAATTTTTATCATAATGTTGCCGAGTTTATAATTTTTTAACATTTTGTAATTTTTTAGAAGAAATAGCACCTTTTTTGTGATTGTTGAGATTGAAATTAAGGGTGCCATTTCACTAAATTACATTCCTAGCATTTTTTTTTAATTTAATTTTGAGATGAGATGTTAGTAAGTTTCCCATGCTGGCCTTAAAATTTTAATCATTATGCCTTATCCTCCCAAATAGATGGTATTAGAAGCATGTATTAGGATATTAACACTATACACCCCCCATTTTTATTTTGGTGAGACACTTCTTCAGAACATATACCCAGCTTTTAATAATCTCTTTGAAGTAATCAGTCATGACTTTTAAAATTTAAATTACATTTATATCACTTTTCCTAGTACAGTCATGTATTACTAACTAAAATTATTTCTAGTATTTTTAAAACTAATTTAATAAATGACTGTGGGGATCTTTATTGCTTTTGTTTTTGTTTTGTTTGTTTGATTGTTTTCCAGAGATTATTTTGTCATCTCTTTAGGGCTTTATGAAGAGTCTTCTTCTTTTTTTTCCAGAATAATTATATCCCCTATTATTGAATGGGTCCATGTAAAATGTGTTGAAAATAATGATTTTTAAATGTTCATTCAATCCTCACATTTCCAAGGCTATTGGGGGCAGGGAAAGGACAATATTAATAACCAAGAAATGATTACTAGTGGGAGCACAGTACCATTGTCTCACTTGAAGTGTAATATAGATGTTTCAGTGATAAGATAGTGTAAGAACCATCACCCTAGGTTTTGGGGATCCTATAAATCACCATGGATGGCTTTAAATCTTACTCTTCTTCAAAATAAAATTTTTGCTACTTGCTTGAAAAAAGAAGCACTATGTATGAGAAAGGTGAATAAGACTTAAGTTCTCTGGAGGTGCTGAGGTTGATCGTCAATTATAGTGTATAAGTAGTCCAATCAGGAGGGTCTTACAATTTTCTCATCTTTTCCAAGAATAAGTAATGGAACATTCAGATGTACTGACCTTAAGTAACAAAAAATGCATTTCAGGGAGATGATATCACCATGTAAGTTTTTAGGGCAGAATCTTGGAAATAGGAAGGAAATCTATGCATATATATGCATATCTATAGGAGATAAAATATTTGAGTGAAAACACTGAAAAGTATTTCTTTAACTCCATTGGGATCACATAAAAATGAAAAAAATAGCTCATTTAATTTTAGTTACAACATAGTTACAATATTTTTAAATGTTGTAAAACACGCTCATGGATGCGAAACAAAACTAATGATACATAATGTACTTAATTTAGTAAGTAATACTGAAAAGTCATAAACATATCACAAAACTTTTGCTACCACATCAATAGGTACCTACTCTGTAGCAATATATCTTATCTAAATGCAACTTAGTTGCATATGCAAGTTTTTCATAACATAAGATTTAAGATTTACCTTGGCATGGTGGCATATGCCTAAAATGTCAGCAGCTGGGGGTGGTGAGGGAGGAACATTGAAAGTTCAAAGCCAGCCTCGGCAAAAACAGGGTGCTAAGAAAATTATTGATGCCCTGTATCTAAATAAAATACAAAGAAAAGGGCTGAGGATATGTCTGAGTGTTCAAGTGCCCCTGAGTTCAATCTTCAGTTCCAGCTAGAAGAAAAAATATAAATAATTATAGAAAATACAAAATAGGCTTGTGGATGTGACTCAGTGGTCAAGTACTCCTAGGTAAGAATACTAATTTTAACCTTAAAAGCAGTTGAAGAAGCATGAATTACAATATTTTTATACTGAAAAATCTATTTTACCTTTTTTTTGAGATTTTAAATCTCACTGTGCCTCATATAGATAGATAAGTAAAATGGCAACTTGTAGCAGTAATTCACTTGCAGGTCAGCATGGGAAAAGAAAGAAGAAGAAGAAGCATAGCAAGCAAAGCAGCAGAAGAAAAAAAGTCCTTTATTGTGTACAAGCAATCTTTTTATAGTATTGTGAACAAAGAAGGCAGCCTTCCAACATCAATAAATCAGGTCTTTCAGCTAATTAAACATAGCATACAGAAGTTTTACTTTCTAATCAGAAGTGACCCGCTTCTCATGGCTAATCTACTTTCGGCCCGGAGTATGTTGAGCTCTGCTCTTTGTTAAGAACAGATAATAACATTTTTCTCAGCGCCCTCCTAGCCCACTTGGCAGAACATCCCGTTTGCAGGCAAGTCCTCCCAAGGACAGCAAACACCTCGTTTTCAAGCATGTCCGCTGTTACCTTATCTAAACCTTGAAGGAGCCTCTCATTTGCGAGCAGGCATGTCCGCTGTTACCTATCTATACCTTGACAGAATATCCCGTTTGCAGGCAGACTCCATCAAGGACAGTAATAGTAACACAGTCACATCTGATTCTCTACAGCAACTAAAAGTATAACTTTAATATATTTGAACACTGTTAAGGAAGAAGTTCACTAATCTTGGGTGACTCTGGCTACACCTAAAAGCCTAGTTACTGATATAGAAGACAATCTCTTATGTGAGGATCCATCACAGTATGTGTGTGTATGTGTGTGTGTGTATTTAGATATATTATATTTTGTGAGCCTTGAAATTCAGGTTTACAGCACAGTATTTTTTTTCAAATCTAAAAGCGCACCCTCAGTTTATTTGAAGAGCAGTTATTAGTTGATGGCTAAATTTTACAAGAAATATAAAAGTATCACTTTTACATGATTCTCCTGAGAATTGAATATCATAAAATGCAATCCCTTAGTGAATATTCAACCAGGGGCTGTATGTGTAACTCATTGGTAGAGTACTTGTGTAATGTGCATGAGGCCCTAGATTCAATTTTTGGAACCATAAAAAATAACATAAGAAAACGTACAGAAAAAAGCTCAGATTTCTCACAGTGGCCACCATCACAGTCTCAAACCCTCTGTTGACTTTCACTTTTTTCCTTTCTTTTTACTCAGTTTCTCACATTTGCATTCGTGTTTACATTACAAATATCCTCATGAAACAAATTTTTATCTCATGGAAAGTATGATGGTGACAAAACTAAGATATCAAAAAAAAAAAGATATTCTCAGTGCCCCTTATTTTATGAAACTACAAGTCAAAGACTTCTGTAATTCCAGTGGCTAAGAAGGATGAGGCAGAAGTTTTTTAAGTTCAAAACCAGCCTCAGCAATGAGCAGAGTGCTAAGCAACTTAGTGAGACCCTGTCCCTAAATAAATTACAAGATTGAGCTGAAGTTAAATATTAAGTGCTCCTGAGTTTAATCCCCAGTACCCCCTGCAATAAGGTCAAAGGTTTTGATATAAAACTTAGAAGACACAAATATCTATGAGCTAGAAAAGTAGATAGGACTCTAATTTTGGCCAAATCACATTCATTCAATATGAGATGACAGAAAAAAACAGTCAACAAAATGCTCATGTTTCCAATTGACAAAGTGTGGAACCAACCTAGATGCCTTTCTATAGGGAAATAAAGACATGGATACACACAAACACACACAATGGAATATTACTGAGCATTAAAAGAGAATAAAATTATGGCATTTGCAGGTAAATGGATGGAGTTGGAGAATATCATGCTAAGTGAAGGAAATCAATCCCTCCCCCCCAAAAAAGACAAATTCATTCTCTGATAAGCAGACACTAATTCATAACTTTGAGAAGTGTGGGAACAGTGGAGTAATTTTGGATATGTTCAAGGGGACTAAGGGAAGCGGAGGGGCAATGAGGACAAGAAAGATGGTGAAATGAGACCAACATCATTACCCTGGGTAATTTTATGAATGCATGAACGGTGTGACCCTATTTTTTGTACTACCACAGATGGAAAACTCTGTGCTCTAGGTGTGTACAATGAATCAAAGAATATTCTACTGTTCTTTATAGCTGATTAGATAAAAATAAATAAATAAATAAATAAATAAATTTTAAAAATTGCCCAAGTTAGTTCACATCACAAGGAAGATTTTAATAGGAATCAAAACTACACATACATACAAATTAGAAATTAAGATCTGCTATTTAAGCTATTCCTGAAACTCGGAAAATTCAATAAAGCTTTAATCATGTTTTCTAGCAGCTTTGGTTAATGTTTTGATAAATATTACTTAATGCTGTTCAATAATGATCATAATAAAAATTTGTTCATATAAAAGGCTTCATATGCACTAATATCTGATTTTCTACTACTGCTAAAAATAAAAGAATTAGACACGTATTGGAATAAAATAACCAGAAATTATTCTCTTACATTAATGGATAACTTAAATACTAGATTTTGAATGTGAGTGACTGTGAATGGACTCATATAAAAGTCATGGAAAGGCTATCTTACATCTAAAGGCTCTAAGAGAAGATTTTTTTTTACATTTTCTCATATCTAATGGCTTCTGGTATTCCTTTGTTTATGAGCATAAATGCTTCCCTTCTGTGTTTATTGGGCCTCCTAAACAAAGAAGATACATAAGCCTTTCTCATAGGGAAGATGTTGCTAACATAGCGAGTAATTACCCTCAAACTCCAACAGGGTCTGACAACCTATTTTAGGATATAAAAGACCCTCAAAAAGATTTGTATTTTCAAATATTGCTTTTAAAGATTGACAAAATCAGTTTATTTTGCAGAATGAGTGATGTAGTTCTGTGCCTCTGCAGTCCAGAACAGTTGGTAAAAGAGCCAGAAACATAATATTAGGACAGGGAATTACATTTCAGTGCTGACAAAATCTTGAATACAAAAGAAAACATAAATTCAGAGAGAATCATAGCCATATAAGCCCATTTGACAGAATTAAATTTATAAGAAAAATAGAGGACAGAGGCATTTTAAAACGATTTAGTGTATTTTTTTCTATATTGTTATCAATGTTTTCCACAATTATAGATTTCTGGATCATGTTGATTACTACTTCATGTACCTACAATGGATATGGCACACTGAATTTACACCCATACTCATGAACTTATCACTTATCTTTTTTCTCTATAGAAATGCATATGTATATGAACATATTTTTCCCACATTTCCAAGATTTTGCCCTGAAATTTCTGTGATATCACTTCTTTGAAGTGCATTTTTGTTATTTCATGTAAGTACATCTAAGTGTTTTACTCCATATAGTTGGAAAATATGCGACAATTTTAAGGCCCTTCTTATTTGCTATTTATACACTATAAATAAAGATCAACATCAGCACCTTCAGAAAATTTAAGTCTAATTCACCTTTTGGCAGGTAGGAGAAATTTTATTTTTAAAAAGAGTAATAGATTTAAAGTCATTCATGGTGACTTAGAGAATCCCAAAAACCTAGGGCGGTGGTGCTAACACAACCTTACCACTGAAACATATGGATTACACTCCAGGTCAAACACTTGTACTATGCTTCCACTGGAAATAGTTTCTTGGTTATGAATATTGACTTTTCTCTGTCCCAATATTCTTTGAAATGTGGAAATTGCATGAACTCTCTAGAATCATTTTCAACACAATTAGCATAGACCCATTCGATAATAGGAGACCTCCATATTTTTAAAAAAAAAACAAAGAGCTTTCACCAACCTAAAGAGGTGATAAAATAATCTCTGAATAAAAAAATAACAGTCATTCATTAGATTGGTTTTAAAAAATACTAAAAAAAAATTAGTTAGTAATACATAACTGTACTCTAGAAAAAGTAATATAAATGCAATTTTAATTTTTAAAGTTGCTACTGATTACTTAAAAGAGAGTATAAAAAGTTGGGTACATGGGCTGGAGTTGTGTCTCAGTGGTAGAGTACTTGGCTAGCATGTGCAAGACACTGACTTTGATTCTCAGCACCACATATAAGTAAATAAATATCCATCAAAAACTAATAAAATATTTTTAAAAGCTTGGTACAATTCTTTATGCCTGTAATTCTTGTGGCTTAAAATGCTGAGAAAGGAGGATTTTGAGTTCAAATCCAGCCTCAGCACAAGCAGAGTGCTAAGCAACTTAGTGACACCATGTCTCTAAATAATATACACAATAGTGCTCTGGGAATGTCTCAGTGATCAGGTTCCACTGGGTTCAATCCCAGACACCATAATAAAAAGTGGATTTTTAGTGTTAACATTATAATACATGCCTCTAATGCCATCAATTTGGGAGGATAAGGCATGAGGATTGAAATTTTAAGGCCAGCTTGGGCAGCTTACTAACATGGTGTTTCAACATTAAATTCAAAAAATGACTGGGAATGTAATTTATTAAAATGGCATCCTAGATATCAATCTCAATAATCACAAAAAAGAGGTGTTATATCTTCTCAAAAAGTTACACAAAATAAGTTAAAAATTTATAAACTGGGCAAAACTAAAATAAAAATTTTATTCATAAATGATAGCATTGAAAGGTACAAAGAGAAGTGACAGTGGGAGACAGACAGGACAAGCAAGGTGTTAAGCAACTCAGTGATATTCTGTCTCTAAATAATATAAAAATTGTGCTCTGGGTGTGGCTCAGTGATCACACCTAGAGCTAGAACTCACATACAACTAAGCACTTTTAATTAAAAAAAGAAGTGAAAGACACAACAAGGGAGAAGCAGGTAAGAGACTTAAATTACCAATTTATTTTGATGAAATTTTCAAAATAATAATAATAATAACATTTTAACAAATGAGAGAAATAGAAAAGAGCATCAGATACAAAAAAATTACATAGTATTGATGAGAACAGAAAACAAATTTTCATTAACTAGAAATGTAGTTGTATATAACAGTTATTGTTCTGTACAAAGTGTTTACTTATTTAATATATATGATGCTTCTCACTAAGTATCATAGTGAGCGAGGATAATACTTAGTTACATTATAGCATAAGGCTACTTCTATATTATTTCATACAGTAGAATTACGGGGGCTGGAATAAAGAGGAGGTATATTCAAGAAGAAAGAAATACTAAAGTTTGAGGCAAAATTGAACTTTAGAACCTAGAAATATTTTGGTTTCATTACTCCCTATTTATCAAAGTGAACAAAATATTACATAAGTATTATATAAAAGTGATATCTGTATAACATATCACATGTATAGAGGCTTTCAAGGGAATTATGTAGAGCTTATTACAAAATAGAAATTTTCAGAAACACATAAAAAACTGAATTAGAAATACCATGTGTGTAAATAAACCTCATCACTGTAAAGACAACCATTTTTTTCTCAATTTAAAGTACAATATTTCCCCATAAAAATTTTAGCATGATTTTGTTTTAATAAAAGCAGAGAGAAAACCAAACTTTTTTTTTCTGAAATTTATATGGGAAGTAAAATATGCAAAATACTCACAAACCTTTAATTCAGAAGAACAAATAAAATAGTGATTGTTATGTGACACTAATGTATATTATAAACTATATTGCAATAATACAGACCAAAGAATCATAACATGAACAAAATCTGAATTCATATTTATGTTCATTTTGGTATTGCTAAGAGCAACAGAAAGGTCTATCTAAATTCAATCATGTGAAAAATAACATTAGACGTGAATGGCTGAAACTCACCAATTTAAACTTAGAAATTGGGACTGATGGCACAATTCATGTGTGCATAATGTGCAGGGTACTGGGTTACAACCTTAGCAACACAAAAAAAAGATGATGTTAAGGAGAAAATTATACTGAAAATAAAGAAGAATTTTAAAATTATGGATCATTCTTCCACCTATAAATACACTTAACAAAAAACTATTAATGTTATAAGTGTCTTCTTTTAAAGTAAAAAAAAAATGAGTAGACTGACTAAGAAACATTGCACAATTTAGAAAATATCTACCTTTAATCAGTACAAAATGCTAGATTACACTGGGCATTAGATCTATGTTGAGCAAAGTACCAAATTTGGGACCAAATTTCCAAAGGCCAGAATAACCCTCAGTAAAGAAAAATGTGGGAGAAATGGTCCACATGTATCTAAGGCACAGAAAATGTCTGATTTTCTAGGTATCATGAATATATTCCCAACAGTTTCATGAGCTGGGATAAATAAAAAGAAGTAGGCAAATATCAAAGGTGCCAGTTCATCTCAAGACATTATCAGCATATTTTATCAACTGTTCTTGCTGGCAGTATTGTATTGTGGGTGTAGTAGTGTAAAATAAAGTGAATCACCAATACCCTGAGTGAGATTTTAGACCTTCCAGAGCCCTGTCCCAACTCTGCTGACCACAGTAATAACTCCACAACTACCGAATGCTTCTAAAATAAAGTTTTTCAACTTTAACAATTTTTTTCAAGTTATTATGTTCTGAAGTTTCCAATTTTAGATGCAAAGGTAACTGAGCATGTGCAAATATCTGTAAATTGCAAACAAATAAATTTGCATTCTTTTTCTAGGACTTTTATGGACTATGGTTTCTAACAGTCATTCACAAAAGAAGTCAGAAAATAAAATCCCTATTTATTCCCAAGATATCTTTACACAACACTCTTACACTGGCTACTTTGCATAAACTTGTCTCAGGGATTTAATGCATAAATCAAGTAAATTTCCTGCAGCCTGTACAGTGCTTTTGGAATGGCTATTATAATAATCAAGTAGTCATACATATAGTGGTAATATAGGGTTACTAATTACAACAAACTGTGTTTGTGTTTTGCTTCGAAAATGATGATGGAATTCAAAAGTAATGTGTTATAAAGGAAATCTCATGAAAAAGCAAGTAAAGCAACATGGAAATATACATGGGTTCTGATACAGGGAGTGAATGAAAGTAAATCATATGCATATCAATTTGTGAATTGTGGATAAAAAGATACATCCTATGATGTATCATTTCTGAAGAAAGAGGAATATAACAATTTTGAATGAAAATTTACTTCAAAAATACACATCATGTCCCATATGAATATACTTTCATAGATGTTAAACTGGGTCACTTACTGTAGAAATATTAGGGTTAGTACACAATATTCCCTGAAGTTCATTTTGAGTATTCAGAAATGAATATCTATGTCAAGAAAATGAATATTTCTGAGAAATATCTTGTGAAAAGTTGATTATAAATCCACACAGATGGACATGAAACAATCAAGGTAGTATAAGTATATGACACATGTATTTCATGTTTGCAAATCAAAACTACATATATATATATAGAAATGTAATAGTATGTATGCCAATCAAAATTCATAATGGGATATATATCCTTCACATATGTACCCAAAATATTCATTTTCCTCTACATTGTTTCATGTATAAACTTGTTGAAGTATAAAGCCCACCACAGCTTGAATTGTCCGTTACCTCAGTGTATTGGGGGGCAGTGAGCTCTTCATGAAATGCGTATTTTTCAAACTGAGAGTACCATCAAGAATATACCTGTGATGGCAGTAGGATTATATATATGTATACAGAAATACACATTGTGACCCAGGTGACAGAGACAGGGAGTCAGGAAGTTACATATTTGTTAATTTTGAAAATTCATGGAGAAGTAAAACGAGAAAAATGTGTGACCGGTTTTATAATATGTATCTCTGATGAAGAAAAAGGCAAATCTAAGTATACACCATGCCTCCTATCAAACGTTTCTACTTCTATTCCTTTAGGATTATTTTTATCGATGTTAGGATAAGGAGTCAGAGTCTAGTAGGTTGTGGGTTAGTGTCAGAGATTCAATATTTCAAATGGCAAAACGGAAAATGAGTCTAATATATATGCAAACATGTGGCACATAAAAATCTTCCACTGTCATCCGCCACAATGCCTTGACATTACTATCACCCCAAATAAGAAACAATGAGAGGAGAAGAGAAAAAAATCTGTGAATACATATCTGGAATTGGAAATTCTGAGGAGCTCACAAACTTGGGTGTGGCAGAAGAGATCCCAAAAGTAGGGGACAGGGTAAACGTTCCCCAAACATGGGAGTTTTGCTGGCCTAATGACTTCTTGACTATCTGCCTCTGACATTTGTGCACTAGAAATATAGCTTTGTGCTTTAGCTTCCTTTGTAGTGAGACCATCAAAGCTTGTTCTGAGTCTATTTGAACAAGAGGACATGGGTTCATATTTTCCAATATGAACAGGAGGAAGCAGAGCTGAATCCTCTCTTTGTAGGTAACTGTGGCCATGGGGGTATGAATGTCTCCCTGGGTGGATTGTGAAGCCTTTGGCTCACCCTCCAGTTTTAATGGATTTCTTGCAGCTTCCCTGGAAAATTGGTGTTTGTTTTTGAAATACAAAGAGGTCAACTGGGACACAGTGCTGGAGGGAGCTCTGTCACGTGGGGTGAGTCAGGGTCTCAAGGAAAACACACAAACTGGGCTGCTATCCCATATATCTTTCCCACTTGAGCGTAGCAACTTGATTCTGAGCATCGCACCAAATCCTCTCCCCACAACAACATGCCTTTATATTTTAGGGTCTGATGGCTGAACCTTGTCAGTCACATGTCATTTGGAAGCCAATGACAGAACCACAGGGGCCCACCACCGATGTTGGATCACACACCTGGACTCCATTGCTCCAGGCCCAGTTCCCTGCTGGCTCCTACTCACTGGCATCTCTGTTCTTCACCATGGTCATGAATTCCACTCAGTCAAAAACGGCACTCGCTGGTTCAGTCATGATGAGCAAAAGGAGATCTAAACGTTCTCCAGGGATTTCTGCTCATGGGATTCTCAAAAACTTCATGGTATTAGCCTAGCCATATTTAAAGAATGAAGAAGCGGGCACTGTGGGTTTTGATTCATTCAGGAGCCATTAGGTGTTGAGGAATCTGCTTTCAGTAAAAGCTCTGGAGATCGCACACAGGCAAGACTTTTCAAGGAGTGGCGAAAGGTCACAGGAATCCAGGCCCATTGGGGTCGAAAATATGAGGTTCATGTGAGTTTTGGCTCTCAACTATAGCTGAAAAGGCTTTCACAGCAAAATCATGTGAAATCCTGGCTGAGATTCCCAGTGCTGTGGAGAAAGCCACCCTTGGCCTAGATCTCAGTTTCCAAAGGCTCCTCTAATGCCTGGCCTTGTAAAATCCCAACTCAATTCAAGGCAATAGTTTTTTGAGATCAGTTCCAGAACTCAGTCTCTAATGGCATCACACCAGAGTTCAAGTTGAGGTGCACCCAGTCATATTTTCCAACCCCCACACAAAAGACCGCTATTCTAACCAAAACACTACAACATGGTCCTCACCTTCTTCCATACAGACACTCATCATAACATTATGGCTGGGGGTTTGCATAGGGGGAGCAGTCTAAGATAGTGTGCAAAGTAAGCTCTCATGCCCATCATATGCCAAATGTCTTGGTGGCCTGGACACCCTTCCTGAGAAATAGGATAGATAAAATTGGCCTGTAGTTAATACTGCTCTGCTTCTCAAATTAGAGGCCTCCTGACTGCCAGGGGTAGATTCTTTATGTGTACTGGACTCATGAAAAAACCCAAACACCTGTATGCTAGTTACTGGAGGTCTTGCAACAATTCATTTGACCCAGAGGATCCCTGTTCTTACTTCATAGGGGTCAGGAGCCTGACCAGAGGAAGGCAAGAGACTTCATCCAATAGTGCACTTCTTTTTCATCCTTTTAGATTGGGATGGACACATGGGATTTTTCTTGAGTTTCCTGGGGTGCTGAGAATGTAATTCACAGCCACACACAGGGCCAAGAGTCTGATTCAGACACAGCTTTTACAAAGCACTTTACTTCAAAGGCACAGATTAGGCCTCTTCATTTCCATTTGAAACTGTTTTCTTGAGGAGTCCCAAAGGAGTGCCCTAAGGCAAACACCTCCCTGACATTCAGGGGATTAGAACAATAGGGAAGAAAGAAGCCTGGAGAAAAACTTTTCTTTAATTGAACACTGTGGCACTGACAGCTCCTAATCATGCAACTTGGGTTACTATCTATCCAAGCAGGGATTCTCCAGAGAGATCCTTACCAGTCATGCTAATTTTTGAGTTTTCTGAGATGATTGGCATGCCCTTCAGCAATCCAGTCCATGGCCATGTCACAGAGCTTGAATGTGGTACACATCTTGGACCCAAAACCACGAACCCCTTCAGAGAGTGGCCAAAATTCAGGAAGAATACAGGAATTTAGGATCTTGGTAGGTGCTGCCCATCTGCAAGGTAAGCAGCAGTCCATTCATAAATTGGCCATGAGGAGTACTGCAAAGATTTCCACTAGACAGGACACATTCACAGCTGCATTCTTCTCTCTACTCTCTTTAACCACAACCCAATGGGATCCAATGACATAAAAAGACTCACTAGTTAACAGTCCATTTCAATCCAACAACAACAACAACAAAAAAAAACATTTTTCTTTCATGTTCTCAGAACATGAGACAAAATGACAAATTGAAACACACACCCACTAAGACACACAAACTGCCCCTGTATTTGGTCTGCATCTATCCACTCTGTCCTCTGAGTGGTGGGTGAAAATATGTTCCCCAGCTGTGGCCTGCCCTGTCTCAGCTCTTGTCTCTTTGGCCGTCTCTGTGTAGTTGTCAGGAGCCAGCAATGAGCCAACACTTCTTTCTCAGGAAAGGCCCCTGTTCAGACCATTCAAGGCATTTGGCTATCCACACATCACTAGGTGCCAAGAAAGGATGACTCTGGCCTTGGTACAGACAAACAAGTGAGCCCACTGAGACTGGAACTGCTTCTGGGTGCCTTGCCTCCTGGATCCCAAGTTCAGAGAGTTCCATCACCAAGGAAGTGACATGAGGTCACTTCCTTCAGGGAAGTTAATGAGGTCACTGCCTTGGCAACCACTTTGTCCTAACAGTTGTTTCCAAGAGTCCCATGAGATGGAGGCTGCCCCACCTTCCTGTGATATTTTCACAAGACATAAAGCTCTATATACCCTAGGAGCCTGGGATCAGCAATCCACACAGGCCTGATTGTGTTCATCTTCCCTGCAATGAGAAGAGAGAGGCTGATTCAGCCACATCCCTTCATCCTGACTGGGTTGTTGGCCATGGTAGATGACTTCTGACTGCAGAGGTCCTACCTCGCTGCCTACATTTGCTCCAGGGATCATTTCTGCATCTACCTTTGAGATTCTCAGCAGCTGTAGGATTCCCTACATACCTGTATGGCAAGATCAACTCAGGACCTGCTGTTATGTGAAAATTGATTGAGGGAACAGAGTATGATTAAGGGTCATATCATGTTCGATTTGGGTTAAGAGTCATTCCGCTGGATGAATACGGGTATAGGGCAACTGGGATATTTGTAACAATGTAAGGTGAAATGTAAGTAAGAAAATAGAAAACTAGGTAAGATCTGAAGCACACAAGGGTGTTGGGCCCTTGATTTGGATACATAGTTTTCAATTATGTTCTGCAGAGACGAATCCTCTAAATCCATATACAATGGCATAAGATCTTGTACCTGGGACTACTGAATGTAAAAAAGAACTTCCAGTAAAATAGAGAGAGTAGGCAGGATTCCAGACTAGGGTAAGGAAGAAGAGTGAGTTTAGGATTTGGACAAAAGGCCCTTTTTGCAATCCAATGAATTTCTATTAGAGTGTAAATGGGAATGTCAGCACACAAGAAGAGTCAGTCACAACAATGCACTTGGGGAAATAGGGATGTTAGGAGATTGGGCAAAGTATAAAATGAGTGATAAGATCAGGGATGTTTTCAACAGGGGGATGGTTGAAAACACTATTCTAGGAAGAAACAAGTGTATACTCACCATAGGATTGAAATTTGAAAACAATAGGCAATGCAGACGTAGATGATTTTAGTAATCCATGCTGTCATTAAAATTAGGCTTTGGTAGAATCGTAAGATAAGTGTGAGTTTTGCATTTTGTGTCCAGAAGATGATGTGATGAAAAGAATACATGGAGCAGGTGACATGCGTATTTCTTCCACCATTTATGGGAGCATGTTTTGAAACCCTATCATTTAGAGTTTGGGGATAAAAATAGGTGTACCCTGGGTCTACATACATAGAGATGATGCATGAATAGACCATATGGTGAATAAAAAGTATAATAGTTTATTATTCTAAATAATGGATTGAAATGATATTTTCAAAAATACATGAAATCTGGTATTCACATACAAACATTCAATCCAAGTAGTCATACATCTACAGGTAATATTAGGGTTACTAATTACAACAAACTGTGTTTGAGTTTTGCTTCGAAAATGATATTAGGACAGTACGTGGCACATCACAAATACTCACAAGTGTTAGCTATTTCTTATTTACATAGCAATTCCATGTGGAAGAACATTTCTTCTGATCTTTGCTCTAGATCTGAGAGCAGATGATCTAGCTGGAATAGCACAGTTTACACTGGAGTGTGTGTAGTGATTTCTTTCTTATCCTTGTTAGTCTTCAGATTTTATGAATGTACTTGACTTGTTCTCATATTACACTATGAAATTGGATATGTTAATTCTTCACTTAGAAATCTTCCTTTTAATGCATTGGCTCAATTTACAACTATCATGGTTTTATCTTTGATGCAAAAACATGCACCCTTTTTCATATAACCTGGGAGCTATAGATGGTATGGTATTATTTTAGTGTTTGATCTTCTTTTATGTTTATTATTTCTTCACTCATTGATATAGATTCTCTAGTCATTTGTTTACTAGAGCATGATAACCTCTAGAACTGGAAATTCAGTCATTCATTCAATAAAATATTTCTTTAACAAAAATCTGTTTATTCCTTGTGCATTCTACAAAAGGAACAGTTCCCACACCTTTCAGGATGCTTATTGTGTAGTCAGCAAGACAGAGCCAAAAGCACATGATTATGATTAGAGATGTGCACCAATGTCATAGGTTGGCAAAAAGAAGGGCTGAGGGAGTTCAATAAATCTAGCCAGATTTAGGACTCACTGAGTATGTAGGAGTTGACCATGCAGAGAGAGAGCACATCATAGACCATTCTGAAACACCTTAAATAGGCACCTTTCTATGTAATCTATGATCTTAATTACAGTCAGCTTCCTTCATCATGGAGCACAATGTTTGACATTCTACCTTGAATTAAACAAGAAATTCAGACTTCCAATCACTGCCTCCATATTAAATTATTCGAAGCATAATGATTACATTAAACATTACTGTGTAGTCTCAGGCAAAAATATTGTTGGTAAGGAATGTAGCATCAGCCCTACCATTTTAACTGAAAGATCTAGATGATGACAGATTTTAAAATTGACTCACCCCAAAGTAACAATAAGTTTAATATCAACTTGGAAAAAAATAATCTTAACATCAAAAAGACTTTGAAAGTTGTAAAGCAATCGTCTTTTGACTGTCCAAAAAAAGGGTAGTAAAGAGGTAAGACATAAAAGAGGTAACATTCTTTGGGGTTTTGGGGGGTGGGGTAGGGTGGGTTCTTTTTTTGTCTTTTTTGGAACTAGGCGTCGAATCCAGGATTTTGCAAATGCAAGGCGGACACTTTGCCACAGAGCTACATCCCAACCCAACATTCTTAATATATAAAGAAAAATTTTAATTTTAATAACCAAAGCAGAATACATGAGAGGAACAGACAACATGAGCGAGTGTGCGCGCGTGCAGACACACACACACACACACACACACACACATACATACACACACACATTTATAAATACCCATTAAACATATAAAAAGATACTCAACTTTATTTTTAATAAAAAACATAAATTAAAGCTACTGTTGGTGAGTCTTAGGGGAAATAGGTACTTATTAATCACTGGTGGGAATAGAAAAATGGTACAGTTCCTTTGGAGGGAAATTGAGCATTCTCTAACAACATATAAGTACATATTTTTTCCTTAGCAATCCCATTCCTGAGAATTTACTCTGAAGATGCACCCGCAAAATACAGGAAAAATAGGGGGGAAACACTTGCATAAATACCATATTCTCTGTTGAGGTGTTTTTTATAATGATAAAAAGTTAGAAATAATGTAACTGCCATATGAAGATTGACTGAATAAACTATGATACATAGGATGCTGTAGAAAATAATTCAGAAAATCTCCATCAACTAATGAGTGATTTTTCAAAATATATTATTAGCAGAATTTATCAAGGTAGTTCACATTAGCAGATTAAGGGGAAAGATTTCATAATGTTGTCAACAATGCAGAAAAAGTTCTCAGTTAAGTTTGAAATACAGCCTTGATTTTAAACAATTCTTGGCAAAGAACAGAAAAACATCCTTAACTTGATAAAACATGGCTACATGACATTTACAGCCCAAAATCATTTAATGATGAATTTGAACAAAACAAGAGTGTCTATTACTTCTTTTCATCAGAATTGTTTTGGAAGCCCTAGCTACTGCACTAGGATAAGAAAAATGAAATATAAAAGGGGGGATGTTCTTTATTTGCATATTTATGAATATATAGAGAATATGCAAAAAACCTATTCATAACTCATTAATAAGATAATGCGGTTTCTGGATATAAAATCTGTACAGACAAATCAATTCTATCTCAAACAAGTAATAGTTGCTTAGAAAATGAACTATTATAATATTTATAGTAGTATTTAACAATATCAAGGACCTTATTATAAATTCAACAAAAGAAATATAAGAATTTTATGTAGAAAATAAACCTTTGTTGAAAGAAAGAAAAGAATATCAAAAGGAAAAGAAAACTGGAGTAATCTTGAAATTAGGGAAAAAGATGAAAGAGTGACTTAATAATTGTTATGGTTGGTGAGATGTTGAATTGTACATTCTCTTTTACTTTTTTCATTTCTCTTGATTGAATTGTTTATGAGAATGCATTTTATAAAAACAGTGAAGTCATTATTCTTTTTTTCATTTGTTCATAATAGTTATTCTTGACATTAGATTCATTTGGACTAATTATAAATGCATGGAATATAATTTGCTCCAATTCAGTTCCTTCACCCTCCCCATCCTCCCTCCCACTGTTCCCTTTGATCCACTTTACTGATCTATTTATTTACATTTTTTAAAATTAGCATCTTATATATATTCAAAATGATGAGTTTCATTATAGTATATTCACATATGTGCATTGGAAAGGTAGTTTGGGTTCATTCCACAGTTTTTCCCTACCCACTCCCCATTGCCTTCTTTTTCTTTTATTGATTTTATTTTTTTTAAATACATGACAATGGAGTGTATTACAATTCTTATTACACATATAAAGCACAATTTTTTATATCTTTGTATAAAGCATATTCACGCCAATTCACGTTATACAACTACTTGGGTTTTTTTTTTTGCATTACTAATCTTATTACACATATATACCACAATTTTTCATATCTCTGTTTCTATATAAAGTAGGTTGACAGCCAATTTGTGTCTTCAGACATGTACTTTGAATAATGATGTCCATCACATTCATTCCACATTCATTAGGAGGCTAATCCCCTGCCTCCTCCCTTTCCCTCACTCCCCTCTTCCCTATCTACAATCCATCTATTCATCCCATGTTCCTCCTCCCTACCCTATTATGAGTCAGCCTCCTTATATCAGAGAAAACATTTCACATTTGTTTTTTGGGGATTGGCTAACTTCACTTAGCATTATCTTCTCCAATGCCAACCATTTACCTGCAAATGCCATGATTTTATTCTCTTTTTAAAAAGTTCATTGTGTATATATGCCACATTTTTAAAAATCCATTCATCCACTGAAGGGCATGTAGGTTGGCTCCACAGTTTAGCTATTGTGAATTGTGCTGCTATAAACATTGATGTGGCTCTGTCCCTGTAGTATGTTGTTTTTAAGTCCTTTGAGTATAGTCCAAGGAGAGCAATAGCTTGGTCAAATGGTGGTTCCATTCCCAGATTTTCAAAGAATCTCCATACTGCTTTCCAGATTGGCTACACCAATTTGCAGTCTCACCAGCAATGTCTGAGTATGCCTTTTTCCCTACATCCTTGCCAACACTTATTGTTGTTTGTCTTCATAATAGCTGCCATTCTGATTAGAGTTGTATCTTAGTTTTGATTTGCATTTCTCTGATTGCTAGAGATGTTGAAAATTTTTTCATATATTTGTTGATTGATTGTATATCCTCTTGTGAGAAGTGTTTGTTGAAGTAGTTGGCCCATTTTTTGATTGGGTTACTTGTTTTTTCAGTGCTTAGCTTTTTGAATTCTTTATATACACCCTCGAGACTAGTGCTCTATCTGATGTGTGAGGGGTAAAGATTTTCTCCCAAGATGTAGGCTCTCTGTTCACCTCACAGATTGTTCCTTTTGCTGAGAAAAAAACTTTTTAGTTTGAATCCATCCCATTTATTGATTCCTGGTTTTAATTCTTGTGCCATAGGAGTCTTATTAAGGAAGTTGGGGCCTAACCCATATGATGAAGATTAGGGCCTACCTTTTTCTTCTGTTAGACACAGAGTCTCTGGCTTAATTCCTAGGTCCTTGATCCATTTTTAGCTAAGTTTTGTGCATGGTGAGAGTTATGAGTTTAATTTCATTTTGTTGCATATGTATTTCCAGTTTTCCCAGAACCATTTGTTGAAAATGCTAACTTTTTTCCAGTGCATGTTTTTGGCACCTTTGTCTAAAATAAGATGATTTTAATTTTGTGGGTTAGTCTCTGTGTCCTCTATTCTGTACCATTGGTCTACCAGTCTGTTTTAGTGCCAATACCATGCTGTTTTTGTTACGATTGCTCTGTAGTATAGTTTAAGGTCTCATATAGCGATACTCCCTGCTTCACTCTTCTTGCTAAGGATTTCTTTAGCTATTCTTGGTCTCTTATTTTTCCAGATGAATTTCATAATTGCTTTTTCTATTTTTATGAGGAATGCCATTGAGATTTTGATTGGAATTGCATTAAATCTATATAGTGCTTTTGGTAGTATGGTCATTTTGATAATATTAATTCTGCCTATCCCAAGTGCAAGGTAGATCTTTCCAGAAATATAAATGAATTCAGCAAAGGAGCAGGATATAAATCAACACCCATAAATCAAAGGCATTTCTGTATATCAGTGACAAAGCCTCTGAGAAGAAAATGAGGAAAACTGCCCCATTTACAGTAACCTCAAAAAAAAAAAAATAAGATACTTGAGAATCAACGAAAGAAGTCAAAGATCTATACAATGAAAACTACAGAACCCTAAACAGAGAAATCAAAGAAGATCTTAGAAGATGAAAAGATCTACACATTCCCTTTTTAAAAAGAGAAAGGGAGGAGGAGGGAGGGAGAGGGGGAAGGTGGGCAGGGTCAGATCAGAATATGATAGCCCAAAGGGTGGGGTTTTGGCCTGCTGAGAACTTCTAACTGAAGGAGATTGGAATCCCGAAAGCAACCTCAGCAGCAAAGCCTCTGCCCTCCTCCTGCCCTCCTGTCCTTCACCCTTCTCTCCCAAAGCCTTCTCTCATAAAACCTAGAAAGCGCTCTCTCTCTCTCTCTCTCTCTCTCTCTCTCTCTCTCTCTCTCTCTCCCCTACCCTCCCTGCTATTCCCTTCCTGTCCCCTTACCCTCCCTTCCCCCCTCCCTTAAAACCCCTCATTCCAGACAGGACCTGCCTTAGGTCCAGAAGAAAAGAAGGCTATACAGAGAGGCCAAGAAGAATCTGACCAGACAGGGCTTGCTAGGACCCTGGCAGCCTTTTACCATTAGCTCACACCCCCTTTCCAGTCATTTCTACATGGCCATCCATTCTTCATGGAACATAAACATGAAAACAGGAGTTTTCCCTGGATCTGTAGGTCTTTATTTCTGAAGGCTTTTAGGTCAAATAAAGTTCTATTAAATAAATGTTATGATTTTTAAAATGTAAAGATACATACTAGTTCATAAATTAGAAGAAGCAATTTATAAAGATAGACTCTTTCTGAAACTCATCTGAATTTTTATTGCAGTTCCTGGACCTTTTATACAGCTATAGAATTAAGATACTGTATTAGTGATAAGAGGATAAACAGTCCGGTAAGACAGAAAACTCAGAAAGTGATTACCACATGATTTATGATTGAGGTGGGACTGCAGATCAGTGGTGGAAAATGTCAGTCTTTTTAATGAGTACTGCTGAGACAATTGAGTATTTATGTGAAATTGAATGAAATTAAAGCTCCTACTATACACCATAGACAATAATTCTGTGTGACATATAGAATTAAGTGTGAATGGCAAAACAATAAAATGCTTTCAAGATAATACCTTTATGATTTTGAAGTGGGGTAAGTTTTCTTAAATATAACATAAAAAGCACTGATTGTAAAGGAAGATATTAAGAAATTTGATATTACTAGCAGTAAGTATTTATCATAATCAGAAGACACCATGACAGACAAAAGTCATTTTTAACATTCAAAACTAATACTTGGTGTTAGAAGTTAGCAACGGTTGCTATCTTTTTAAAGAGTGAATTGGATCCGGTGTGGGGAAGGACACTCCCAGGAGGCTGATCATATCTTTCCTAGATCTGATGCTAGTTATACAGGTGTATTCACTTTGTGAAAGTTCAGCAAACTGTGCTAACAATTTGTACATTTTAAAATGTAAATGCTCTACTTCAAAAAAAAGTCTTTATAAAAGAAAACTACTAAGAAGCTATTGTAAAACATTTGTCCAGCAAAATAATAGAGACCTCCTACAGCTCAATAAGATAGACGTCTCAATAAAAAATCGAGCAAAATATCTGAACACACTTCAGAAAAGAGGAAATCATTTATTTGATTTATTCGAAAAGGTGCTCAACCTTATTAATCTTCAGAGGAATGCAAATTAAAATGATTGATCTCTTTATACCAAAATTGGCTAACATGAAGAATATGAGAAAACAGTACCTAGTGAGGATGTGGAGCAATGGGAACACTACTGCACTTGGGCTAGGAATAAAAATTGGCACAACCACCTTGGGAAATGGATTGTCGTTACATAGTAGGTATGGAGGTAACATGCCAGGTGACTTAATGATTCCTCTGTTTCAGAAATGGGTGCTTATGGGCACCAGAAGATGTTCAGAAGAGTATTTATAATAGCCTTGTTAACTATATCCAAACACTTGAAGTAATTCAAATATCTATCAACACAAGAATATGTACATAAACTGTAGCATATTTATACAGCTATGTACTACATAATAGAATGAACTTTTCTGCAGAAAAATTCATATATGATATACATACATGTGAATATGTATGTATATAAATATAAATTTATACATATTCACATTTTTCATAAAATTTCAGAGGTGTTTCTTAGCTCTCTGAAGTTCATCCCAGATGTCCAGGTACAAGACCCTCTTCTAAAAGTACCCTCATTTGTCAATCAAAGAAGATGCATAAAAGGTATTATGTATATATTTAATGATATCAGCCTGAGCCCATTTAGGTTTGTTAATGCAACAGTGGAATGCAGCCTCCAGGCCTTCCCATTCTTGCATTTGTCTGTATTGTCTTCATATTTGTTTAAATTAGAAAGTAATACATTTTTAACAGCATTGTTGAGGTATAATTTGTTTATCATAACATTTCCCTTCTGTAAGAATAAAATTCATTGATTTTTGACACCTCTATAGAGTTTTGCATCTGTCATCACTATACAAGTTCAGAACATTTCCATCACTTCCCCAAATTTCCTCAAGCCATATTTGCCAATCAAATGTGTATTTTCAAATTTAGTGTGTTGATTGCTTCATGTATTTCAAATAACTCATCATTAAAAGTAGCATAACACATTGATGAATAGAAACTTGAAAAACATCAACCAAAATCTTTTGTTAAATGTATTTTGAGGTTCAGTATACATACTTGATTAAAATCAGCTTATTTGCATCTGTTCTCTATTGGTAGTTTCAAAAAAGGGAACATACTGAACAGTTGATTTCTTCCTTCATATGTTCTTGGTGGGTGAATGTTGTCATGTTGTTCTGGGTAGGTTTTTAGTTTTAAAAATTTTAGTTGGTTTTGGGGAAAATGTTCAGTTATACAAATGGCCCTTTTATATGGCAGTCTGTATAGTACTAATTTCTGAGAATAAATTATACAAAATAGAAGAATAGAAGTTAGACTATATAGTTAAATTAAAACATAAATATCAAATTGTAAATTATTCTTTATTAGGAGTAACTAAAGGAAAGAATGTATTGATCAACTCTGATATTAAATGTCTCAGACTTTAGAACAGAATAACAAGTATTTTAAAAGCTTTTCTTGTCTTTTTTCTACCACTTCATATTAAGATGCTGAGTATAATATAGAAGTACATATGGACTATAAATATTATGTGAGCATATTATACTATTATGTATAATTGGGCTTCCTCAAATGATGTTTTTAACAAACTTTTATTATACATACTATACACTATTATTATAGAAATTATTATTTCTGCTTAAAGGTGATTGTATGGTTGGGAAATGCAGATATATTATGTGTAAAATTAAATATTTTTCTAAAAAAGTATAAATCAGATGTTCATGAATTTTGGAAATAAAAATACACAATGCCTAGCTAGTTCTTAAGAGGTAGGCTATATCTTCTGTTTGTCAAAGTATTTACTCCGAATTATTGGTGGAGCTAAATTTATTGAGGTTTCTCTGTTCCCAGGTACTTTATTACCAAGGTTGCCATCAGAACTGGGAATGACGTTACTCACTATCAGGATTGAGAAAATTGGTCTGAAAGACGCTGGACAGTGCATCGATCCCTATATTACACTTAGTGTAAAGGGTAAATAAGTGGCAAATTGCATTATGTTTTTTCTCATATGGGACAAAGTTTTTGACAGGGGATGGTCTTGTATATGTGACAACTTACTTTAATGCATTGTATAATGAGGCAAAATCCTAGAAGAGATCATAACAGAACATAGTTCTGAAAGACTTACAAAATATATTTCCTACTTGCTTTTGAGTTTGTATAGATTTTTGCTCTTCAGATTCCAGCTAACGTGCGGACTAAACATACACATTGTCCTTAACAGCAGCTACAGCCTTCAGGATGTAGATTAACAATAGCACTCCTCACCTTCCATGGGTGTGTAGTTTTCTACACAAAGCCCCATGTCCTGTTTTCCCATCTCTCCTGCTTCAGCCCCTCTTCTTCCTGTGCTACTGAGGTATCTACATAGGTGAGTCCTACAGAGGCAGATGAAAATCAGGGGACAGGGAAGTAGGGTGCGTCCATAACATCCATGCCCTGAAAGCAATCCCGTGGGATGATGATGTGATTAAGGAATAAATTATACCATTTTACAGAAATAACTATAGTTAGTACAAATGACTTATTTTAATCTGTAGTTTTGCACCAAAGGAACAGATCGGTGCTGAAATTAAATGGAGGAACTTTTATCAATTGCAGAAATAAAGTCAGATCCATGGGTTCATTAGTGCTAATTAAAAGAAAAATATGACCACAAAGAAAAAGATTTATTTAAAGAAGATAATCCACAGCACTAATACTGGTACACTTTTAAATTCCGATGTTATCAGTTATCAAATATATAGTGTACTGGAAAATATTTACATTGTTTGATAGACCATTTGTAAAACTGCATACTCATTCAGAAAGTATACTTAAAACACAAAAATATTTAATGATGCTGTAAATGTTAAGTTACCTTTGCATATGTTAAACTGAATTATTTTTATGTAAATATTTTTTAATTATTAAATGTACTAAATTGTTTTTGAGCTTTTTGAGACACATAAATGAATAACACATAAACACTGAGGAGTTATTAAATGAGTCCATGTTGAATTTGATTAAACTGAGATTTTAAAACCCAGAAAATTAAAACTATATATAATGTACCATCTGGTTGTTGTGAATTCAGGGTATGTTGTAAACAGCATAACCAGAATTTAGATAATATATATGAAAAATTATTCATTAACAAAAGGGTTTTTGTTGGCTGTTCTCATCCATTTTTGGTTCTTAACAGGGAAATTAAGATAAGGTTAGGTTTAAAGGATTTTCTAAATAAGCCATATACTTGATCAAAGTTAGAAATTGGTGGCAGAGCTCCATTGTGGCAAATTATATACTCCAGATTTTTTTTTTTTTTTTGCATAGAAAAATATAGTGGGCTATTCCCTAAGGAAAACATGTTTGTTCTTTTTACCACTTGACTATGAAGATCAAGTTTTGTCCACTTGGCCATGTAAAGGCTTCCTTGTCCCCTTCATGAGGTCTCCTACCCAGTCTATATTCATTTCTCTCCACATACCCCATGAACTTCAACAACTCTCACATACTTGCTCACACCAAATAGGAATCTCTTAGCCTGGGAATCTCCTCTCAGCTCTTTCCATGCCTCTTTAGGAACTGTAACCTTTGCAGTTTCTAGATTTTCCGTCTGTATATGTGAATGCTCATAAGCAGAAACTTATTTGTTTCTCCAGATCTGAATGGCATAGATTTAACTCCTGTGCAAGATACTCCTGTGGCTTCAAGAAGATACATATGTTCATTTTAATGTGGACATTGAGCTCCAGAAGCATATTGAAAAATTAACCAAAGGTTTGTAATTATCAGTTACTGACTTCTTAAGGACTTATTAAGGACAGTACTTATCTGGGTTTGTGTTGATAGTGTACTTAACACAAGATTTTATGTCACATAGTTATGAATATTGACTTAAAGAAAGTCAAATCAACAATTTTTTTTTAAATATGAGAATTAGCAGTTGCATTATCTAGTTGTGTAATAATGTGGTTAAATATTATTTGACAGGGAAGTTTTTCTCATAATACAGAGTTAAGGAAGCAGGTTCTCTAATAATTACCTTAAGTCCTTTTAGGAACCTAATGATTACTTTCTAACAGTTAAAGAATTATTTTTTTTTCTTTCAATAAGATGCATTGGGTAAAAAGATACTATAACTGGCAGTTAGTTTGTAAGAATATGGAAAGGACAATCTGGGCATGGTGGTTTCAGGAGGGAGAGAAATAAAATATCAAAGGAACTCTTTTAAATTTCTATTCTATCTAATATAGGTGCTTATTGAAACCATTTCTATAGGTACTGCTGATACTTAAGTAACTTCTGTTTTTCTTGTGGTATTTAATATTTTATATTCTTTGGTAGTTTAGGATTCTACCTGTGTACATAACTTACATTCTTGCTATACAATTTTGTTGTACTTTGTAGAATTAAATAATATGGAGAAATGTCACTCAGACATGGTAGAAGAGCTTGGAGTGACAGCCACAGTGAGTTATCATCAGTTGTGTCATCAGACTGTTTGACACATGTTTCTTTGTAAAATCATAGGCTTCTGGTGACACATAAGAAATGTGTGGTCTCTGGCTTATGTGGTTTGTTTTAATTCCTTAGGTGCAGCTATCTTTTTTGAATTCAAACACGCAAGCCTAAAAAAAGGTTTACCAGCACCAAGTGTTTTGCTTTCATGGAGATGGATGAGATTAAACCTGGGCCAATTGTAATAGAACTGTAAGTGATATACATATAGGATTCATACTGTTCTAATGGTTACTAGTTAATGTTTCTTCTTAGTCCTTCTTATCTAGAATGTAACATTGGAGTAAATCAATCATCAAAGTATTTTAAACAATCATCTTTCTATTGTGGTTACAGATACAAGAAACCCACTGACTTTAAAAGAAAGAAATTGCAGTTATTGACCAAGAAACCACTTTATCTTCATCTACATCAAACTTTGCACAAGGAATGATTCTGACATGAGTAATGTGGAATTTCTGTGAATTTTACCACTCAGTAGAAACCATCATAGCTCTGGGTAGCATATTCATCCTTCAGGAGGCAGGAAGTGAGCCGTACCTATAGGCCAGTGAGTCCATTGCAAAGCTGTACCACAGAACTAAAGTCCAGCACCTCATTGTTATGACTCCTTTGGATACAAGGTTTATTGTAGATTTTGAAACATGTTTTTACTTTTCTATTAATTGTGCAATTAATAGTCTTTTTCCTAATTTACCACTGTTCCTACCCTGCTTCCTGGAACAATACTGCTGTGGTAGGTATGCTCATCTTCAAACTTTAAAATACAGCAATAAGAATTTGCTAGAGTTTACACATTTGCTCACTTTTGCTCCAATATGGTCTTTTGATTTGAATTAACTTCAAACTTTTGAACTGAAGTGGGTAGGAGAGTACCAGATTGCTTTGAAAGGAAACTGGATCAGTTATGGTCTGTCTTATAGGCTGTTCCTTAGAGCTGGCCTAAATTCACCCTCATCTGATAGTTCTACTTAGAAATAGTGTGCCTTGACCAGATCAATATCTTATATGGGAGTGGTGCCCCCCAGATTGTAGCTGTGATTTTTTTCCAGATGACCAGATTGTTTTTCTGAAAGTGAGCATATTTTTAGTCATGTTGATTAGTTGTTCTACATCACATTGCTATTGTTTCTAGGGTTAACATTAATGATTCTAGGGTTAACATTAAAACCATCTCTCTCAGAATAATTATAAATTTTTGGGTGGGTTTAAATCATGTCATCTAAAAATAATTGAGTCAGATGCTAATGAGATACTGCAGGAACAACTGCTGTTTTTCTGACCACTGATTGTGAAACCTTAAAACCTGCATACCTTGTCTTTATAAAGTGATGAGTATCCAAAATCTGGAAAGATATTCTTTTTTTTTAAATATAGGTAGATACAACTGCCATTTATTTCCTATTTAGATATATTGACATTCATATGAAAATATGCAGGTCATCAGCCTATTATAATTTCACCATTTACATTACTTTTAACTTAATGATGAGACATAAATAAAACTTTCATAGTACACAAGGTGGATATTTGATACACAGAACATAAAGATTTGTGAGGAGCTTTTTTGTGGGTTACATGTAGAACCCATGTATTTTAATATTCACTATTTTAAATGAACAATGCATGAAGGGAATGCAATACTTGGCCTATTTTTAAACTAGTGTAAACCCTAATCATACCATCTGTTTGCTTTTTAAAATGAATAACAGTTATTTTAGCCCTTGCACTTCAAGAGATCTAGTCTTTAATTTTTCAGTTGTCTGTTAGGTCAATTTTGTTTACTAGATGAATGTTAATAAAACTATATGAGCCTGAAAGAATTCTCAACCAAATTTAGTCTTTTCTTTCATCTGGATTGGGTTAATTTCCCAAGTGCAAAAATAGTTCAGTCTACAGTAGTTCTAGGAAATGAAGAATTTGCCTTAATAAAATGTTCACTCAACTGAAACTCCAAGTAGTAAAAATTTCCAGACTGTAAACTTCTCAAAAGAAGGGCCTCATCTTCTCCATGTCATGTAAACTTTCCAAGGTGATTGGCAACACTCTGTACCCTGTGGAGTACTCAGTACCTTTTTGTTTGATGTTACTGATGTTTGAAGTTGCTCCCTTAAAATCTACTATTAAAATGTAGCAAAACTGATACATTGTTTTTTGTTTTTTTTTCATAGAATATAAAACATGTATATCAAAGTGATAATTTAAAAAAAAACAAACCTTTTTCTTTGGTTGTAGATGGACACAGTACCTTTATATTTATATGTGGTGCTGAGGATCAAACCTAGTGCCTCACATGCACTCCAGCCCCTCAAAGTGATAATTTATATGAAGAAACATTTAGCATCCTTCACATAAGAATGCTTTTTTTTTTAACCTCTATTTATTTATGTGATGCTGAGGATTAAACCCAAGGCCTTGCCTGTGCTAGGCAAGTACTCTACCACTGAGCCACAACCCCAGCTGCCACCAAAGAATGAGGTTATATGAAAAAAAAGAGGATGCTTTGTATGAATGTATTTCATCAGCATTAAACAAACTTAAATTGAACATTGTCATCAGCTTAGCTTTAATTCAGACCTGAATGACCAAACATCCCCCGCCAAAAAAGGTGGTTTTACCTTGAAGCAATTAACACAAAACAATCTGTATCTCACAAATTAGTTGTTTAAATTTACTTTCTAGTGTAGGAGGGGATGAGTCGCTGGACAATAATTACAACTATAGCAGTAATACTTTCAGGTTGAAACACTACTGCTTCACAAATGAAATGATTTTAGTAACTAAACTCAAACACAATTTGCTGGAGAGGACTACTAAAACTTTTTTGAGATACAAAAGTATAATTGAATCAAGGGACAGTATTCTCTCACAACCGGTATATGGGCAACTACCTTGGGCTTTGCTACAGAAGTGGTACAATCAGATGGATGTAAGGAGAGGCAACTATGGGTGGGTTCAGAACTGCTCAGATAAACTACGTAGAATGCATTATAGCTTACTAATAAAATAAATACAAAAAAGGCTTTAGAGGGAAAACTACTGTTGCTTTGAATAAAAAAATAAATCTGCCTTTCCTTGAAAATCTATCTTCCTAGCTGACATCACTTTATTTAAATGCTATTCTAAAATTAGAAGTTATAGTAACTTCAGAATTGCTTTGTGTCCTGTAGAGGTTGAAGGATACATTCAAAATTGGTGTTTGTGACTTAAATTTTATTTTACATGGTTAAAAATGGCATAAGCTATTATATGGTTTTCCTCTTACACATAGCTGCTGCTTCTGATATTAAATGGAGGCTATGTAGATTGAATTCTTCCTAACGGACTCAAATTCTTTTTGGTTCTGAGTCATCTTCAGTAGTTTAGAGATTTTGTTTCACAGAGATTTTGTTTCACACTGAAGCTTTTGCCCCTATTTTGAGAATACTTAGGGGACATAAAAAGAACAATGATATGTTCTAGGTTTCAACAATCCTATTACTTTCTAGAACTTTAAAGAATGGAAGAATATGGTCTAGCAGTAAACAAAAGTACCAGGCTTTTATAATTTTATTTAAATCTTAAACCTCTTAAAATGTACTGTTAAAATTGCTGTAATTAAAATTACAGCTCTGGAGAGCTAGTTCTTAGAAACATTGTTTTAAAGACAGTAGTTACAGATTCAGGACTTGCTTTAATTGATTTTTAAATAAAATATATTTGAGTATCTGTAAAAAAAAAAAGAATTTAATTCAGTCCATAGTTGCTGATTAAAGACATAAGCCTTAGAGTTTCATTCATTCTTTCTCAGAGGATTATACTTTTCTAATTTTTTTATCATATTCCGTGAAAATCAGTGGCAAGGTATGGGAAAGAGAAGAGTGTGTGTGTACATTTTTTAAAAGAAATTTCCTTATTTTTTATAGACACAACATACCACCCTATATTTTACTGTTGTAATGCAATAATGGCAAAATCAGTAGAACTTCAGGTCAAACAACTCTTGCTACTAATGTAAACTCATTCTCAGAAAACCATTCTCACATGGACAGTCATTAGAAAAAAGAACATGAATGTGCTACAAAAATAGAGCCACAAGACTTCTCACAAGTAAAAGAAATTCCTTTGTATAAGTCCACAGTTGACCAAGGTCCAGCCTCCTTAACAGTGAGCAACAGGAAATATGCTGCCAAGTCACCATCTTCAGTTCTGTGAGTTTACATGTTCCCCAATGGCACAAAGTCTCATGATGATCCAATGAATCAACAGACACTTGGGAAATATTAATATACAATTTTTTATGAACTATTACAACAAAGAACTTCAGCAAGAAAGAAAATGAAGTTTATGATCTTTGAGTAAACATTTTTAGCGTAACAGTCTCTGTGACCAGATATTTAAAGAGAAAAAAATCAAGTTTATAAAAGACCATTTCTCTGTCATCAACTGGAATACACTAAAAATAGGATAATGGAAATACATGTTCTTAAAGCATTTCCACAGGAAATGTCCATAATTATGACATTCTAAATCATTTAGCAATTGTACATGCTACATTAACTAAAACAAAGGTATTCCTTATTGCATATTTTAAAGTTGGATGGATACTCTAGTTTAAGTGGGGGATATTTAGGGGAAAAATATTTTGGCTCCAAATGTATACTGCGCCAAGGCAGCTTCATTCTAAAAACATAAATCATTTAAAATAAACTTTTATATTTTGAAGCCAATAATCCTTCAACATAATGAATAGTTCATAGTCCACTTTCTGACTAAGTGTCAGAGGTTAATTTTATGGGCCCTGTTTTAAGGCCTGTGAACAGCCCTCACTACTCTGAGAATCGGGTGTAGGTGGAGGTTCATCTTTAAAGCCTGAAGACATTAAGTCTTTTGCAGCAGGTGGTGGCCCATAGTCTTGGAGACCATGAGCTGGGGGTGGTAATGGGGCACCAGGAATGAAGTACTCTCTTGGGCCAAATGAGTCTAAAGGTCTAAATGGTGCAGGCCCTGGAAAAAAATCACGAGGGTCTAAAGGCAAATCCCGTTGTCCAGGTGGAACACCTGGTGCATATTCTCTGAAACCTATTGGTGGACGCATAACAGGACCTGGAAAATAAAAAGGAAGTTATGTAAATACCCAGAAATTTCTGAACTTGGGTGATTTCAAGTATGTTAATATAGTCTTTAATTTCTCCCAAGCCTAGAACATCCTGACTTGCCAGATGAGGCAAACTGAAATGGAACAAGTTTAGGTTATAGCCTGGCCAACCAGCCATGAAGCAACATATTAAGGATTTAAACATGGCTCTACCTAGCTCCAGGCTTATCTTTTTTCTTTCCCTACTATATAATTGCAGAATTAATTCTATCTCATAAGAGCTCCATTTATATTTGGAAGTACTATATTACCATGACAAGATGATAGATTATGAAATAAGGAGTTTACTACATCAAAGAAATTTTGATAAAAGGAAATCCCACTATTTATTACTGTATCCATTAAAAATTCATGAAGTATTTCAGCATGGACTTTACACATGCCATCAGAATCAAGGTGCATGCCCTCCTGGAAAAGGCCTTCCACAGCCACCTAATTAAATCAGCAACATTTATTAGGTCACTGTTAAATCCTCCTATTTAACACTTCCCTCTGACTTTTCTCAAGGTAAGGAGGGTTTCACTTTTCCTTTTCTATATTCAATAACCTACTGCTTATGCTTCCATTATGGGTGATTACAAACTTTATGTTATAGGATTTTCATATCTGTGACAAAATTTTAAGTTATGGCATGTGTCTCATCCACCTTTCCATCTATTGCAGTGCATATCAACATATTTTCAACAAATATCTGCAGAAGTAAGATTTCTGGCTTTTCTCTATATAGCCCCTTATCCTTGTCTATGAGATAGCTATTGCCTATCTCAGTATAAGATTATGTAGTGTCCCATATGTCCCAGAAAACTGGAGGAAAAGTTAAAATGTACTCAGCTGTATCCTTTCATTATTAAGACCTGAGATAGCAACCAACTGTTTTAGCAAGCAATAGAAATGAAAGATGAATGTGATTTATAAGTCAATCACTACTGTTCAGATCATCATACCAAATGGTGGAGGAATTGGCCGAGGCCCAAAAGGCCCACCGAGCTGAAATGGCGGTCCATACCAAAAGGGAGGTGGTGGAGGCCGTCCCATCGGGGGGCCCATAGGGGGGCCCATGAAGGGTACCCCTGAGAAAGGAGGGGGCCCTTTCATAGCCATATTAACCTGCAATTTAAGATTTGAAAGCAGTTAAAAGTTTTTAAATTCCTATGTATTAAGACAAAGTACCAACACCGATAAAAGCTAAAACCCAAAACAGGACCTGTCCAGAGAACACCATCAGTGCAACAAAGCTCTACCCACCCCTCCTGTGTATTCCCACTGACAGCTTACAGAAGTTAGAAGGATTCCACAAGAGGGAGCACTTTGTTACTGATTATATCTGCACAGGAAAGGGAAAGGCAAGAGGACTGGCAGAGGTTATTAACAGAGGTGATTTCTGACCAGTATGTCATGCTGTATTCACTACAACCTATTTCAAAGGGAGTCACCCCTCCCCATCACTTCCCTTCATCACAATAGCTCATTACTTCCATATTAAGAATGAACAGAATAAAATGAATAATCCATTCTCTACCCATGTAATAATAGCTACTATTATTACAGCTAGCTATTCAGAGTATCTTCAGTAAGTCTTTCATATATTATTCAAACTCTGAGATCTTTAAGTAGACTGTCTTGTTTTAAATAAGAGGGGACAAAAGCAAATGGATTATCATAATTTATTGAAGGCCACACTGCATATTAAAGGATCTCAATCCCAGGTTTGCCTCCAAGTCATGCTTTTCCCACCTCTACTCCTCTATAACAACGGGTCTTTGCTCTCTTTTAAATCTTCTACTACAAAGGGGTTTGGGGGTCTTATCTAAGCTGCCCTTAGATTGCTCCAGAGATGTATATTCCTGAATATGTATACACTGGAACTTGAGAAGTATTTTCCAACACAATGCTATATACACAAATTAGGAAGACAAGGTTTTAATATTTACTTTCATTTACTGTACACCATTTGAGATATTGATTTATCATTTCCTATGAGTAGTGGGTTTGAAACTAAACAATTAAAAATTTATTTTATTATAGAGCTGCAGAAGACCTACCAGATATAATAGCAACACAGTTACAAGAGAATGCACTTATGTGAACAAATGAGACCATTGCTTGGGACTGGCTCAAGAGGTCATTTCAGATTATCATTGTTGCACTGAAACAGTATTTCACTTTCAGAAAATCTGATACCAATCTAATTCAAATCACTCAAAATAGGGTTTGCAAAAATGGAGGAATTCTTAAATAGCATTCTTCCAAACAAAAATAAAAATGATGAATTATATAATTTATAATGAATTTACTTTGCCTTAGAACATTCGACACAAAACACCATATAAAGTTAGAGTGATAACTTTTCACATTCTGTAGTTCATTATAGTTGTACACACTTAAGCCACATTTCCAAGTTAAGGAGAGAAGTAAGCTCAATATTGCATGCAGTTTAAAGCAAACAAGATCAGTGTCATGCTCTGAATATCCTTCCCAGAAATGCACAGAATAAAACCCAATTCAGTTCTCAACCTCTAAGTACTTACTCCAACTGGATGCTCAGTCAAAGAAGTAATGGTAGAAACTGAGGGGGTCTCAGGTTCTTGGGGAACAGTTTGCTTTTTAAAAAACAAATGGGATACTACAAATAGAACACAAAGAAGGATAAAGCAAAGAGCAAGTACTGTAGGAAAGCTACATGTTCCTGCACGACCACGTGATTCACAGTAACTACAGAACTTACCTTGCCCTTATCCATCACCTTAGCTGGAGAAGAACTTCTGGAGCTGCTGTTCATGTGAGCTGGACCACATCCTGGGTCTGTTAGAGATCAAAGAATGGATTCAGACTTATTCTAACATGACAAGAATAAAAATCCTGCATCCACAATTACAGATTCTTTGAAATTACTTGGTCTCTTTACCAGAGGCAACGGGTTTCCCAGATGCCTCAGAAGACCATTGAGTACGAGGTAAAGGTCCATCCATTGACCATTGGGAAAGAAAGATCAGAGCCCTTGTACGTATTTTTCAGAAGAAATAAACCACTGGTGGACAGGTCAGGGTTCAACAATAACTAGAAAGCAACATTAAAAATGGGTTGCCCAGGGGTTGGGGTCATAGCTCAGTTGTAGAGTGTTTGCCTAGCATGTGTGAGGCACTGGGTTTGATTCTCAGCACCACACCATCTACAATTAAAAATATTTTTAAAAAAATGGGTTGCCCAATACGTAAATCACAATTTATGAAGAGACTTAAGTAAAATAAAGAACTGCCTTGGGTTGTTAGAACAGCAAATTAAAACGTACTGGTCCTAAACTTTAAGCTATAGACTTGAAGTATGTGTAGGTTGGCTTTTCTTTAGTCTGTATAACCTGACTTCCAATCTTACCAAGACTACAGTCCTATTTAGAATTGGAAATAAGACTCAGTATTTCATATTGGAAATATGTATGCTACATAAAGTTTAAGGCTACTTTTATAATATTTGGGAAAGGAACACCATAGAGATTTAATTTAAAGATAAAGGTTTACACTTCACAGTGTAAAATTTAAAAGAAAAAAACAATACAGGGACCTCCAGGAAAAAAAAAATGTTTTCTATTCTAGAACAGATTTTACAGAAAACATTCACTAAGATAAAGAAATTATCTTCTATATATTGTACAGGCCCAAATGCTATGTTTTCATTAGAATATTCAAAAGGGAAAAAAAAACAAAACCTTGAAGCAGTTTACTATAAAGCAACATGTGAATGCTCACCAAATCCATTTCTAGGCATATCTCTTTGATTAAGAGTAGCAGAAGGAGGTCTCCCAACTGGCTCTGCTGTCAGTGGAGGGGAACATTCTCCACCACTCACGGGGGATGGATCAAAAGAGCCATTATGGCTCAGTGGACCTAAAGACAACAATGCTGTGTTACTACTTTAAGGCAGCCTTCTCCCTGACACCAACCCCCTCACCTCCCGCTTTAGCAAATCATTCAGATTATTTCATAACCATTACACACAGAAATAAAAAGTAATTTACATACATTCTGCACCAAGAAATAAAATAGCTCCTTTTACAAAGTGCCCCCTACCTCTCTGAGGAGGATTTTGTAAATTTGGTCTCCCCGGCATTGGTTTTACAATCACAGGTTCATATTGCTGCATTGTCATCTTTTGGGTCATTTCCTGTAGTCTTGAATATTGAGAAAGAATGGGCTAAATTATGAAACAGCAATCATAGATAATATCTAGCATAACCTTAAAACACTATAAAACACACAGTAAGGTACCAAAAATCACATACTTCTGTCTCAAATTAGCAGCTTCCCTTTTCTCTGCAGCTATAGCTCTTTCTGCAGAACGAGCTTTGAGCTATTAAAGAGAAAATATTCAAATTCAGTTGTGGTAGGCTATGCAAAAAATAAAGAAAAGGGGGAAAAAATCTTACCCAATTATCATGAGCTTTCTTCTCATGCATAGCAATCTGAAAAAGACAACACATTAAAAAAATGTTTTTAGGGACTCATTATAATAGCCTATAATTGTCTGTATTAGATATCAAAAAATTCTGCAACTACAGGACAGTATTAATTACTACCTGGTTTTTAAATGAGCACTCGGTTTTCTGTAATTCCTCTTCCATCTCTTCAATTCTCCACCTAAGAATTACAACAATTGAATAAAATTTGAAACATTCTGACCATTTTCCCTTTATTCCATCAGCTATACTTTTAAAGAATTTTATCATACATAAAAAAACATTTCTATAGTTATATGAATCCAGTGTGTTCAAAACTAATACTACAGGCCAGGTGCAATGCCACATGCCAGTAATCCCAATGATTGGGAAGCTGAGGCAGGAGGATCACAAGTTCGAGGTAAGTCTCAGCAATTAAGTGGGAACCTATGCAACTGAGACCCTGTCTCAAAGTAAAAAAAAAGGTCTAAGGATGTAGCTTAGTAGTAAAGCACCAAAAATAAATAAATAAATAAATAAATAAAATAAAAACCTAATACTAATAACTTCTTTATCATTTAATTGCTAGAGATTCTGAATTGATAAATTATAATTTCCTTAACTGTTCATCAGTGTGTTCTCAAGTAATTCTGCTAGAAATATCTTCCTCCTTAAAACTTTTTTTCTTTTTTTTCAAATTATATCCATAGAAGATTTCCAAGGTCTATCAAATGCCACACTTTTGTGGGTCTTGATATAACACACAGCAAACTGATTTCTTAAAGAATTACTACGACATACAAAACCCCCAGAACTGTTTGCATTGACCAAGTTCCCTATGGTCTTGCCCATTGGGTACAAGTAAATTTTTGTTAACATTTTTCATTTGTTAACTTGAAATTTATTTTTTCTCCTGTGTGAATTGAATGTGTTCATATCCTCTTGTTATTTATACTTCCATGCTATTTTCTTCTATCTACATAATGTAAAAAAAAAGATTAAAAAGAAAGCTAACACTAATTCATTAGACATTGACACCCTCCTTTAGAAACTGAACTCACTTGTAATTTTTAACTTCCTGTACAGCGGAAACCTCCTTTTCATCTGCAGCTGACAGCTGCTGCTCTTTTTCTAGTCTCTCACATTCTTCTTGACTCAGTTTCCTAAAATAAAGCCAGGTATCAAATCAAAAGTTTCTCTTTGTGAATATCACTTCCCCCAATTCTATAAAATGCTTAGGCACATAAAATAGGAATTCAAACCTGCAACTTCATAAATCAAACTCTGGCAAATCACTTACATTTTCTAACTTCTCCTCTTAATTCTCTACTTACCAGTAAATAAAATAAATGTGAAAACAACATGTGCCCCAAGGGCAAGTCTCCTGTGTGTAAGATAATAAAAACTCACTTTACTTCAATGTGGAAGATCAGGACTGATCAACCTAACATAATTAAACATATTAGGATAAAGCAGGGGATAATTCTTTTCTCATTTCTGCCATGGGTAGGACACTAAGTATATCTTTGTCATGGAGGAACTCTTTTCTCAATCCAAGACTGGTACCATAATAAAGATATAGTCAGTCAAAGAAAAAATCTTCTAGAATATGTCTTTTAGGTATGCAATTAACCACAGAACATTTTTCACACTTTAGATATCTATTTCAAAAGAATTGTAAATTAAGCAAAAAGACAAATCTGAGTTTTGATAATGTCTATCAACCAGAAAAAGAAGCCAAACTGACCCACTATCAGAGTATTATCTACTGACAAGTTTTAACTCTGATCATGAAACTCAAGATGTTCATCTACTGACACAAAGTAGCCACATTTAATGATTTAAAAAATACTATTTTCTGCTATCCTTGTACTACTTTAGCCATAGTTCCAATTCAAAAGATAATTAACTTGAAACTTAATTTTCCATAAATCAGAAGAACTACAGTTAAAAAGGATTACTGTAAAAAAAGGGGGATTATATATTCTTATATAGCTTCTCATTTAATTCTTAAGCAAGTATTTTATGAGTGGCTATAATATACTAGTTACCTTGTAAGATGCTAAAGAATAAAAGAGCTCACTGTTTCAGGTATAAATGATGCCTAAAGGAATATAATAATTTTCCCCACTGGCTAAAGAAGGAATATGGAGAAAACTGAATCTTGAAGGACAGAGAGAATTTTGTTTCCAATTATCAAAGAGTTAGTCTGAGAGCACTAAGAACAATCAAAACATCTTTATAAGAATATGAAATTGTGTTTGAAGGGATCCAAGCTAAAAAGTCAGTGAAGATATATGTATGTGGCCAAGATCCATTAGAAAAAGGAATCTCAGAATTACAAGTAAGGCTGGCACTTTAAGGTACTTTTCTCCTATTAAAGATAACACAAAGATATGAGTCTGAACCAAGCCTTCATTAAATTCCTGGGCTTAGAGGAAAAAAGAGGCTACCAATAAAGGGACCCTAAATAAAAGCCCTAGTCTTTGAGTTTAGATTAGAAAGTACTGCACACTTAAGTGATGAACAGGCAAAAAATCCAAAAGGAACAATACTGAAACATTGAAAAGACAAGTCATTTTTCAATTATCTTAATTGCTGACTAAGTTTAAAGTGACAATCTTACTCAAGTAACCTCAACACTTTTCTATAAGAAGATAACTTCATCTTAGTCCTCAAATTTTATATATAATTATCACAACAATGTTGGCCAATCAAAACTGACCAGGCACTCCATAAGATAAAATTCTGTGAGAAAAAATCCCACAGAAAAGGAAACCAGCTAATGGGGTTATCCGCACATGTTTTAAAATCACTGTGCTTTATATAGTCAAAAAAGTAAAGTAAAGATTATGAATTTCAGGGCTGGGAATATAGTTTAGTTGGTAGAGTGCTGCCTTGCATGCACAAGGCTCTGGGTTCAAACCCTAGCACCACAAAAGAGGAAAAAAAAGATTATGAATTTTGTCAAAGGATTAGAAACTATAAAACCAAGAAATAGTTGGGTGTGGTGACCTACATACAGTCGAAGATACTCAGGAGGCAGAGGCAGAATTATGAGATTAAAGATAGCTTGGAAAGCAGTAAGACCCTAGTCCCTTATGAGAAAGAGCAAGGAGTCTGGGGAGGTAGCTCAATAGTAGAGCACATGGCTCAAGGTCCTGGGTTTGAGCTGTAGTACTGAAACAGGACTGGGGTTGTGGCTCAGTGGTGAAGCACGGGCCCCACATGTGTGGGGCACTGGGATCAGTCCTCAACACCACATAAAATAAATAAAATATTGCGTCGGGCTGGGGATGTGGCTCAAGCGGTAGCGTTCTCGCCTGGCATGCGTGCGGCCCGGGTTCAATGCTCAGCACCCCATGCAAACAAAGATGTTGTGTCTGCCAAAAACTAAAAAATAAATATTAAAATTCTGTTTCTCTCTCTCTTAAAAAAATCCTATAAAAAATAAAATATTGTGTCCATCTACAACTAAAATAATATTTTAAACCCTGAATTTTTTAAAATCCTAAACTCAATGAATGATTTTAGCAGCAGATTTGGGAAGTAAAATAAATCCTAGCACTTTTAAGACAGGTCAGAAGAAAATATCCAGAAGAAGTAAATCCAGAATGTAGGAGGCAGGGGAAATCAAATTCTAATATGCATTATTATAATCAGAAGAGAGAATGAGGTAAAATCAACATTTAGAAAAAGACTCGAAAATTCAAGAAGTGTTTAATGGTCCCAAGCAACATAACTGCAAGAGGAAAAGTGGGTGGGGTGGGGAAAACTACACCTAGGCACTTCCCAATACAACTGTTAAAAAAACAGAGAAAGGACTACAGAAACTAGGGGAGGGATAAGACCAAACAACAATGATAATGGACTCCTTAAAGAAAAAATTTAAAACAGATGGTAATTAATTGGATATTTTTAAATTGCTAAAACTAAGTAACAGTCAAAATTCAGTAGCCAAAAGAAAGATCCTTTAAAAATGGAAACTGGTTTTAACTCTAATCATGAAGTTCATGTCAACCTAATACAGATTATAAAGGTAGCAATATTTAGTGGATAAAATACTATTCTCTGTTTATCCTTGTACTACCTTTGATACACTAATCAAATCTATCATTAAAGGACAATGTTCAAATAGAATGAAAATAATTTCAAATAAGAAACCAACAGTGTAGAATGCAGAACTACAGAAACTTTAAATATGTGTATAAATTGAATGAATATCTTGTGGAGTTCACAGTATATGAAGTACTAACATATAATGCCACAACAGTTATCTGATTCAGGAGCTACTTAAAGCCCATAAAAAAAATAATAAACCTATTAATCTATGTCAGGTTTTTGTTAAATCCAGAATATATACCATGGCCTTTAAATTATGAGAAGATGAATAAAATTATAATTATATAATTTTAATTCCATTATAATTTATGATTACATCAAGCTTATACAGGGGATGAGGAAAATAATTAAAAATATTTAAACTATTAAAAAGATACAAGGAAGAAAAAAAGAACAGGTCATCAAATAGAAAGCAAATTCTTCATAAACCACAGGCACATATTGACATGGACAGACTTATATTTAGAAAGTCCACTCAAGCGGCTATAGAGAAAACTACTAAGAATTTGAAATAAGTTATATACAAATATAAAAAATGGAGAATGAAGACAGATGATCTAGGTTAGAAACAGAAAAGATGACAGAGGCATGAACTAACATAGTACCTGGGGATGAGTAAAAAGAGTACAAACCACAGATGATGACTGAATGAATTTTGGAGGAGTTGAGAAAAATAGTGCTACAATTTAATTGTATTACAAAGAAAATTAATTGCCATTTAGGTCATTCAGATTACTAGTAGGGACAGAGAAAACAAGTGTTCTTTTAAAAAAAAGTGATAAAATGAGAAATGTTTCTTTGAAACTGGCCAGGAATTTAGAACTGGCCTGAACAAAAATTTGAGATTCTAAAAAGGTCACTTGGAGATCACAGAATTTTAGAAAAGTTAATGGAAAGGTTTCAATATTTAATGCATTAATTAGGCAGCAGAAGTCTAAATACCTAAAAATAGTTAGTTCTGTAAGAAGGTCTGTCTTTGCTTTACAAGATATATATATATATATATATATATATATATATATATATATATATATATATATATATATATATATGCCGAAGAGTAAAATCAGGTGCAAACAAATAAAATCTGACACAACCTATTTTTAGAGAATTCAAGTATTTTTGTGGATTAAAAACTTCAAATGAACTTTCAAAATATAACTAGCTCCACACTAAGAAGATTAATATATAAATATATACTACAAACAAGTACTTCTGTAATCATAACTCCTAAGGTCCTTGTCACAGTTCAATTTTGTGTGAACATCTGAGATATTCAAGTCCAAAACTTGTACCATCAATAAGTAAATATTATTCTTTTTTGAAGTTTTTATTCTACTAAAACATGTCATTCCAAATCACTCAGTATTTTTAAAGGTCCAGAGTTAGAGATACAAGTTCAAAACATTAGAATTACATAACTGATCACAATGAAAGGTAATTAAAATAAATAGGGGGATCATAGAAAGGGTCCAGAACTTTGAGAGGTATTTCCACATCAGTGACTGTTAATACCTTTTTACCACTTCCTGTCTTCATATGAATTTGACAATTGATTATGATGTCCTCACAGCCTTAGTTTATGGTTCCAACTACCTCAGGACTCTTAAGACTGACGATGGAAAGAAAAATGCAACTTATAGGAAACAAAACACAAAGGAAAAAAGACAAATCTCTACTTATTACAACTAGAAGAAATTGTAAATAATCTTAAGAAAAGATAAAATTATCTGTTAGTTCACACAGTGATAACAATAACAAACAATGAAAATCTTACTTTTGTAGTGCCATCTCATTTTTCTTGTAGAGTTCATTTAAAATCTCCACTTTCTGCCTTAGAGTTTTGCATTCCTCTTCCAGTCCAACTTTAGAAGACTGTAGTGAATTGCAGTCACCTTCTAATTTCTTTATTTGGTCTGTAAAGGATAAAAGAGCTTATCTCTATATGTGTACAAGGACTTAAGAACTTGTTTGAGGGAGTAGTGCCAAGAAAAGAAGCATGAAAGCAAGAAGCCATTCTTTATCTTTCCAATAAAATTTTAAGTCTTTCCAACATGGCAATTTCTTCTCAAGAAGAACCCACCTTCTAGATTATATTTTGTGGACATCGAGGCTCTTAGCTTAAGTTGTAAAAGTTTTAGATCCTCTTCAACTACTGATATTGTAGTTTGTGTCTAAAAATTGTAGAAAAGAGAGATATTCTTAAAAGTGAGGCACAGGAAGAATTTACAGGCACTATGGGACTCTTACAAAGAACTATACCGGAGAGAAATCCATCATCTGCTTAATTTGATCTTTGATCTTCTCATTCCGATCACCTAAAAAACAAAAGACTTTAGCTTTTTCTTTCCTTACTTTTAACTCTATATTCTCCTAACTTCCCCAAACTAAATAATGATTGTGTTTAAACACCAGAAGAAAAAAATCAATTAAATAACTAAACTGATTAGACTAATGACTTTTAAGAGAATTGCAAGCTTAGATTTAAAAAAAAAAAAAGAGAGAGAGAGGTGAATTTCAGGCTGGGGTTGTGGCTCAGTGGTAGAGTGCTCACCTAGCATGTGTGAGGCACTGAGTTTGATCCTCAGCATAAAAATAAATAAAAGTACTGTGTCTGCTTAAAAACAAAACAAAAAAAGGTGAATTTCTAGTTTGCACAACTAAAATGTTATCTATGCTATTCTTGTAAGATAAAAGCTTTTCTTCTCTCTCAGATCTATCTTCACCTGGGCAAGTAAGTGTCTTATTTAGAAAGATCCAAACCTCTATTTTCTCCCTGAATCTACTACCAGGTGTGGTTTGAAATACTTGCTATGTAAGCAATATCCAACTTGGGAGAAAACATCTGGAAATGTTTTCCTCATCAGTAAACACTGTTACACTCCCTCTCTCTAGCTTTCTGATAGTCTCTAGCCTCTGTTCTCACAGCCTTAGTTTATGGTTCCAACTACCTCCGGACTCTTAAGACTAACTGTGGACCTTAAAACCACAGAGCCATAGAGATGATGAGTATCAAAATCAACTATCATCTGCATAAGTTAAGAAATAAATTTCTCTTACTGTACAATGTTCAATACTCTAAGTATTGTATAGGATGTGACTATTGTAACTGCAGTGTACTTACTAGTTTTCAATGGGATAGAAAAAGTCAGTGTTCTTCACATGCCTATTGCTACATTATACCTCAGCAACCCACCTCTGCCAATGCAACAGACATATCTATAGATCCAGTGAAATGTGTCTACAACCCTGAAGCTTAAGAAGAAAATAAGCTAGCTGAAAAGTGGCATCTGTGTAAATACTTTTAAAGACAGGAAAGCAAAAAAAGGATTCAACCTCCCTGAGACTGATCTTACCTGCTACCTCTCCGTTGGTTAATTCATCTGACTCATCTTCTCTATTTTGATCCTCAGATTCAGATTCACATTGTAACCGATTCAACTGTGTGATATAATTAGTCAAAGCCTAGAAAAGAAGCAAAAGCTTGGAAGATTCTCGATGTTAATTCAGAAGATTTCAGGAGAATTCATGAGATGAAACATGTATTTGGAGTATAAACTTACAGTAATAGTATCATCTTTGTGATTAAGATCTACAAGTAAATCTTTCTGGGTCTTCTCAAATGATTTGATGTGTTCACTGAGCTCAGCATGTGATGTACTCCAGTCTTTGACTTCCTGCTGCAACTGAAAAGTCAAAACACATGAATTCCAGTGGGTTAGGGAGGGGTTTCTGCACTGGATACATCAGGACTACAAGACTTAGACAAAGAAATAGAGAACCATACTCCTCGGTGGCCTGCCTCAATCGAGGGGGTTGAGACCTTGGTTAAGGAAGAGGGCAGAGTGGCCCCAACTCTCACAGCTGCAGTAAGAACATCAGAGCTCCTAGAAAGTTGACCCTGTTTATTGCATTCCCCAGAAAATTGCTGCCAATTCAAATAATTTACCTCCAGCAGGAATGGCTGGGCACATATGACTGTCTCCTAAATTTAGACTCCTTATCATGTAACCTTCCCTTGGCCGGTGAATCAGTAACTACTCAAAAGAGGATCATAAAATACTTAATTTTCTGTTTTAAAAAGTTTTTTTGAGGCTATGCAAGTTAATAACTGATTGACATTTGATAAGAAAAGCAATTATCCAAAAATCCAAAACAGATGGAGAACATATATATGCACTCAATTTAGGGAGCATGTTTAAACTTTGCATATATAGAAAAGGTCCTACATGAATATTCCTTACCTCAGAAACAGATCCAAGAAAGATACAAGATAATGATATTCACTTCTCTAGTTTACATTATGTATGACATCAAATTTTCTTTACCTGCTCTTTCGTCTTCGTAAGCATGGTATTTTCTTTCTGAAGCTGACAGCATTCCAACTTCATCTTCTCTTCACGAAGCTTAGCTTCATTAAGGACAATTTTAAGCTAACGCAAAACACTACAGTTAGTGAATTAATTCCAAAGAAAAAACAAAGTTATACTTTCCCAAACCAGACATCATATAGTTCTCATTTTTTGCACATTTTAGCACACTTCAAATTTTTGGTCCGCAACAAAACTAAGATGTAGTATTAATATCCCGTTAGCAAGAGTTGGCAGCTTTACCTCTGAAAGTTCAGAAGTATTCACTGAAATGACATCTTCAAGCTTCTCTATAGATTTCTTATTTTCCATTATCTGCCAGGTGAAAACAGAACACAAAATATGCATTAGGATTTTCAGTAGAAATACTGATGTGTGTGTGTGTGTGTGTGTGTGTGTGTGTGTGTATGTGTTTGTGTGTGTACACACACATATATACTAAAAAATATAAACACAATAAAATATTTGTCAAGCCATCCCATTACATTTCAGGTAAATGCAGGGGATCCAGCTTTGGACTAAGCAAAAAATCAAGAACTGAAAGAGATGAGGGAAAATGAAGTCATAAATATTTCATGGCATCCACAACCTTACTGTTTATGAGATAACCAGAAAAAAAGGTCAAAGTATAGAAAATCATAATGCAATAATAAAATGTTTTAAAGCATAGAAAATTAATTAATTACTGTTTCAAATAAACCAGTTCAAATTAGTAATTTTTTTTCTAGTGATAGAGAAAAAAATTTCCCAAGATCATTTTTAAAATTTTCTTACTTGAAGTAAAAAATGATAAAATTTAAGGGAGAATAGACTAATCTCACATACAGAAGAATTCCCAAAAATTTATAAAGATATACGCTCCTTAAGGAAGTGGACATAACTCTGCAATCTTTGTTTGCAATGCCTGGGATTGAATCCTGGGTCTCATGCATGCTAGGCAAGTGCTCTACCATGAGCTGCATCCTGAGCTCGTAACTCTTCATACTTTAACTGTGGGCTGTGCATGGTAACTTCCAAAGAATATAATATGAAAAGGATTGGAAAGAATTTTTACAGTGGAGAAATCTGATAAATACTACCTCAGCTAGGTGATCAAGCTTACTTGGGGGTAGGATATTTCAGAACACACTCTCTACTATCTTTTGCAACTTTTATGTAATTACAGAAACTTATAGAAATTGAAAATGAAATATGTAAGTAAAATTTTTGTAAGTACAGAAAATTGATTAATTCATTACTCTTTCAAGTAAAAAGTAAACAAATACTGTTCAAATGGACAATAGTTTTTAAATTGATCTGCATCTTTCCAAGGGTAGAGCAAAGCAATATGAAAATTATCCAAGGTTGCGAATAAAAATATTTCCTAGGCCCATAAAAATAATTTGTTGTATCAGTACTTAAAAGTTCCACAAAATGGGCACAGAAGTGGGTTCAACTTCCTTGACTCCTAATCTTACTTTAGTTAACAGCTGGACTAAGTTCAACTTAACCAGTTTTACAAAATATTTCAAAAGCCAAATTACAGCAACACTTAGCAGCAAAACTCTTACCCAGTCGTGATTCTTAGCTTTCTGTTCTCTTTCAGATTCTAACATAACATGAAGACTTTTAGCTCTCTCATCCAGAAATTCTTTAGCTTTTTCAAGAAGCTTTATTTTATCCTGGGAAAAAAGGTGTCAAGATTACTCACTCATTACATTTACTTTTGAGTTTAGAATGTAATTCCCCCCAAAGAAGGGATTTTTACCTTATATTTAGTTGCTTCATCAGAAAGAATCATATTTTGTTTCATGGTTTCTTGGACCTGTTTCTTTGATTCCTTCATCTATGTAAATAAGGCATTCAGAATTAAGATACACAAATTATAGTGCTACTATACAAGTTACTTCCAGACAAGTGACCCTTTCCAGAAGAAAGCAGTACATAATACATATGACTGCTTAGAATTTGGGTGATTTGTAGGAAATAATGAAACAAAAATTTTAAAATACGATTTTTAATTTAAAACAGGTAGAAATGATTCAAGCTAGAACCAAGGGAGAAAGAAACAAAAAAATAATTATACCTTCTCTTCATACTTTGAAAATTTGTGTATCAGTTCTTCATTTTCTTTCATGAAATTGATTATCTTTTGGGAAATTTGCTGTTCAGTGACTAAAAGGGGGAAATACACAAGATTATTACAATCACTAAATGAAATTTAATTACTCAATCTACTAAAAGCAAAGACATGTTTTATGGTACTATGAGGAAATACTTCTTAGCATAACTATTATGCTTTTAAAAAGCAATCTATGCTTATTAGCAATAAGAGTATAAAATTATTAAAATTTAAGAAAAATATAAGAACAATGATATTTTGCTGGGCGCGGTGGTGCACACCTGCAATCCCAGTGGCTCAGGAGGCTGAGCTAGAAGAATCCCAAGTTCAAAGCCAGCCTCAGCAAGAGCGAGACACTAAGCTACTAAGTGAGACTTGGTCTCTAAATATAGGGGGTTGGGGATGTGGCTCAGTAGAGTGCCCCAGAGTTCAATCCCAGGTACTCCTCCCATCCAAAATGATATTTCAATTTAAGCTTATTTCACAGATGGGAAATACAGTAAAGTGTTGTAGCTTGATATTCCTCCCTTCTCAAAACACTTTCTTTTCAGAAAATGGAATCATTTAATTCTTTGCAAAGAAAAACAGAAATGAAAGCATACTGATTCACATTACCATTCTTTAAATTATCTACTCAATTACTTAATGCATGATTAAATCATTAGCATAGAAATACTCTTCAAATGTAATACATCTGCATTACATCAATATTCAAAGTTAATCTGCCCCAAATTAAAACTTATCATCTCCCTATCCACAATTTGTTCCTCCTCTTTATCTCCTATCTCAGAGTTGGAACCATCATCATCTACTCTATTATCCATGCTAGCAACCTAGGAATAGTAAAATTTTCAGGAGGTAAAAAAGTAATAGACATTAAAAGTCACTGTATCTACTTCTAACATACATAAAACACACATCAAACACCAATACAATACAAGTTTAAGAAACCTAAAAATTTACCTTGATATACTCTATCTTTTACCTAGAAGAGAGAAAAAAGATTAAATTTGATGTCAAACATCTGCTCAATAGAAACAGCATTCCTAAAACAACAGTCAGAATCATAACCAAGTGAGAATTTAATAACATTCTGGTTCAGGATAATAAATTTATAGGATTAAAAATAAGTAAAGGTTAACAAGCATTTTAAATTTAATTGGTAGTGATATTTCATAAATAGGCTCTGACATGAAAACACTAAGATATGTACCTTATTTCACAGTAAAGATGTGTGTGTATGTGTGTGTGTGTGTGTGTGTGTACTCAAAATCATTTACTTGAGAATTCTAAATAACCAGGATAAAGTCTAGAAACAATGACTATTCAAAAGGAATCTGAGGAAACAATATTAAAGGCATAATCTTTGTACTAAGATATGCCACTTTCACTCACCAGAAAACATATTAAAACTCCAATTTAAATTTGGCTATTGGCTGAATTTAGAAACTAAGAGGCTACATCATCTTATTTCTACAAACCATTAAATATATAGCAAGAAATCTGAAAGGGAAGACTGCTAGAAGAAAATGCACAAGCAACAAGAGAAATGACAATTAACATATTATGGAAAGGACAAAAACAATCATTTCCTAAAGACAGCAATAAACTGCCTGATAATAAAACCTAAGCAGAAATTTTTAAAAAACATCACTAAATTTCTTTGTAACTTAGCATATACTTGTCCTTTCAAATGTTATAAATGGTGATGGGATACTCAGATGTGTCCATGGATCATCCATGGGATCTTCGTAATAGGAAATTGCATTCAGAAAACTCCAACACAGAAAGAAATGGCATTTCTTTAATGTCATAGCCTTTTACTCAAAATGACAACAGAGGAAAATGGGAAGTAGCATAAAAGCAGTCATCTAAGGAAGAGACTAAAGCTCCAAAGTCAAATGCTGAAACTGAGAAGCAACAACTAGGAACCAGATCCCACATAACCTAGTGAAAAGAGAAACAGGTCCCGGGGTTCTTGAAATGAAAGAAACAAGAGAGAAATATAAAGTGTTTTCATGTTTTTCCCTTCTCTTTATCCTTCTATTTCTTTTTTCCTTTTAGCTGAGAAAAAGTTCAATGAGATTGAACTGTGAAAATTCCTCACAGGAATCCAGGAAAATGATTCTTCTATTTAAGAAGGGAATACTTTTTAAGAGATTTTACACTCAATTGTACAAGGAGAGGAAACTTATCTTAACAATGATATGTCTGATATAATTAAGAAATCAGAAAAAGAATACTCAGATTTGAAAAGATTTGTATCCAATGCTTTTGGCCTCTTTAACTGTTAGGCTTTTCATATGCAAAGTCCATTTACCTAAAATAATTTTCTTCCAATTATGTTAAATAACTATGAAACAGAATGACCTACAGTAAAAACATAAGTATGTATAAGCTTATATATATATACGCTTATACATATGTGTACACACATACAGAGATAGACTAATTCTGCTCAGAAAAAAAAGACTTAATGAACAAAACATTTAATGGATTTTTGGACAACACATAATCTATACTTACAAATAAAAAGGTATTTTCTGAACATATGATCAAATCATAAAATCTGGGAAAAATATATATAAAAGACTGGAAAAATTATCTCATCTCCTTTTTCTCATTTTACTGTATTTCTTTGTCGCATTTCCCCCTGTTTGTATGTGTCTATATTAACATACAGTTCATCAACATTTAAATCTTAGTTTCTGGTTTTTTTTTCCACTTCACATTTAATTGTGAGCATTTTCTGTACCTCAAAGCTTTGAAATAGATAAATCTGCCTACTATTCCATTAAGCAAAACAATAACCCCTAAATGAATTATGTTGTGCTAAGTCTTCAATCTAATACACTGTTCCATTGAAAAACATTACCAAAATCTTCAAAGCATAGTTATTTCTTTAATATAGATTACTAGACATATATGCTACATAAAAGGATATTTATCTAACCTATCCCATCTTTTATCCGACTTTTAAGACTTCTGATACGTATGAAACTACTGGTCAGGATGGCTGTAAGAATTACCAGTTCTACCAGCTGCACCCACACTAAATTATTTTATAAGGTTAGTTTGACTTAAACCACTAATTTGTGTTTTAGCAACTGAAAAGGAAAAAAAGTGGGGGGGGGCAGTGACTGTATAAAATAATCCTTGTGCTTATGTGCTAAGGTATAAGTAAGTTAATTTACTCACAACAAGAACAGTTCTCCAAAAGAAAATGACAAAGGATACCAATCCAAAGAAAACAGTGAAAACTACAGGCTCCCATGGTAGTCCATAAAAATCAGGCCCAGGTTGATACTCATCAGGCAATGTAGTAAACAGCTGAAACAGACAAATTAGAAGAAATGGGAAACCTTAAATTTATAACAAAACAGTCACAAAGAATCATGGCAATTCTAAACCAACCTCCTCATCAGAAATCCACCTCCTCAATATTTTCCAATAGTTTCTTCAAGAGAAAGGATACTGGCAGTCTCATATTTTTTGTTCACTTACAGTGTTTTCAAGTATAATGAATCTAAATACTTTTTTAAAAAAATTATTTATGTATCTTTAGTTTCAGGTGGACACATTATTTTGTTTTTATATGGTGCTAAGGATCGAACCCCTAACCCTAACCCTAACCCTGACCATAACCCTAAATCTAACCCTAACCCTAACCCTAACCCTAACCCTGTGCCTCATGCATGCTAGGCAAGCGCTCTACCACTGAACCACAACCCCAGCCTGAATTTAAATACTTTAAATTGAGCATACATTTCCAGTTTGTAACAGGCCCTATATCATCACATTGTCTAACACCTGGCTAGAATCCCTCTGGATCATTCTTTTCTCTTAGATAACCTGGTTTTTATAATTTAAAAAATACATTTAAGACAAAAACTTAAATATATGAAAGAACTAATTAATTTTATGGCAACAAATAAAAACAATGAAACAATAAAAAGATTTCAAGCCCCTTTGGGTATCATTTGATAAGCTAGAAGAATACCTTAATATTCTGAAAAGTGTTTAAATTAAGAAAAGGAAACAAATATTTATCTCCTGCCTTAACTATACAAACCAAATATCTGTGTAAAGAATAATTAATCATAGCCAGGTGCCGTGGCACACACTTGTAATCCCAGTAGCTAGGGAGGCTGAGGAGGGAGGATAGCAAGTTCAAAGTCAGCCTCAGCAAAAGAGAATTGCTAAGCAACTCAGTGAAACACTGTATATAAATAAAATACAAAATAGGGCTGGGGATATGGCTCACTAGCCAAGTAGCCCTGAGTTTAATCCCCAGTACCCCCCCCCCAAAAAAAAGAATAATCAAATTTTTATTTGTGTAGGCATCCCAGCCTTTAAATGAAGAAAGAAAAATCCCAGCAACTCAGACCATTGCTATTTTGCAACCTATAATATATTAGCAAATCTCACCAACGTCACTGTTGACTAGTGGTCAACATCAAAGGAGAGGACATGCATATGTCAATGCAATATTTCCTATTAAGTTTTCATAAGAAACAGAATTGAACCTAAACCTGACTACCAATTTCCAAGAAATATAAAGCAACAGAGAGAGGCTGAGGTTGTTAGCTCAGCACTTGCCTAAAACGCATAAAGCCCGAGGTTCAATCCCCAGCACCACCAAAAAAAAAAAAAAAAAAAAAAGGCAATAGAGAAAATAGGTTAAATTGTTGTACCAGGGGGATTGTCATTTATTCACCAAAACTACAATATATCCTAGAAGTCCCACAAACATATTTTTTTCAATTATTGCAAAAAGTTACAACAAAAGGAGAAATCAATAGATAGTAACTTATATGAGACTTGTTCTCCCACTGAAAGCAACCAGAAAGTTGGAATATATATATTTTTGGTACCAGGGATTGAACTCAAGAGCACTTGATCACTGAGCCACATCCCCAGTCTCAGCCCCATTTTGTATTTTATTTAGAGACAGGGTCTCACTGAGTTACTTAGAACCTCACTTTTGCTAAGGCTGGCTTTGAACTCGTGATCCTCTCTCAGCCTCCCGAGCCACTAGGATATTAAGGCATGTGCCACCATGCCCAGTCAAAATATATTTTTAAAGAGCTATTTTTCAGATAGAAAGCCACAAGGTACATGCAACTGTCACCACTAAGAGCAGGAGAACAAATAGGTGAGCATTCTACCTTGAGGCACCCTCTAGACCTCAGTTTGGGAAGGGGAACCCAAATGGGGCCTAACAGTCTCACTGAGGAGAAAGAGACCAGAGTTCCAGGAGATTAAGCAGCCAAAAACATGTAGAGAAAACTACCAGAAAGATGGGAGCCACAAAGAAAAAGAGTTCCAGAAATCTGCATGGAGGTGGTCTTCAGTTTGGAGCTACATTCTAAGCAGTACCCGCGAGGGCCAAGAACAACTATAAGCTAACCAATCCCACAGTTGGCACTGAGCTGTGAGAAGTCTGGATTCCAGCTAGCCAGAGAGAGTTGACATACAAAAACAGTATGGTCAACAAGCTCATGAAGAAGTATTTGATCCAGGCATGATGGCACATGTCTGTAATCCCAGCAATTCAGAAGGTTGAGGTAGGAGGATCCCAAGTTTGAGGCTGGCAACTTATCAAGAGCCTAAGCAAGTTAGTGAGACCCTATCTCAAAAAAAAAAAAAGTTCACTCAATATCATTAATTATCAGGAAATAAACTCACAAAGACATACCCACTAGAATGGCCCAAGTGAAGTGAAGATGAAGTGGAAGTCTCCTAAATTGCTGGTGGAAGTATAAAATGATTGTGGTCATTTTTTAGCATGGCTTGACAGTATCACATAAGATAAAAACATACATTAAACGTAGGAGGCAATTGCACTCCTAGATATGAGTCCACTTATAGGGGCATATATATGAAATAGTACTGTAGGAAAAATGAATCTCTAGTTTAAAAAAAAAGTTATCAGTGGTTGCCTGGAACAGGTGGTGAAGGAACTCACTGGGAAGGATCCCAAGGAAACCCCTTTTCTAGTGAAAAAACTGTTCTATATCTTGATTATGGTAGTTTTTACATGGGTATCTACATTTGTTAAAACTCAGAGTGTGATTGCTTTGGCAGCACATATACTAAAATTGGGACAATACAGAAAAAAATTAGCATGGTCCCTGAGCAAGGATGACACCCACATTTGTGAAGCATTCCATAGTTTTGTGGAAACAACCCTTCAACAGATGAATGGATAAAGAAACTGTGGTACATATACAAATGAAATGTTACTTATAGCATTAAAAGAGAAAAAAATTATGGCATCTGCGGGTGAATGGAAATATCAGGCTAAGGGAAGTAAGCCAATCCCCAAAACCAAAAGCTGTATGTTCTCTCTGAAAGTGGATGCTGACCCATAATGGGGGTGAGGTGGGTGGCAAGGGGCATGGAAAGAATGGAGGAACTTTGATTGGGCAAAGGGGAGGTAGGACAGGCGAGAGGGCATAGGGATAGGAAAGATGGTGAAATGAGATGAACTTCATTACCCGAGGTACATGTAGCACTACTACACGTGTTGTGCACAACTAGGAAAAGTTTTGTTCCATTTATGTACAATGAATCAAAATGCATTCTGCTATCATGTATAACCAATTAGAACAAATTAAAAAAAAAAACTCACTGATATTGGCTATCAAGGAATTACTGTTAAGTTGGGTGATGGCCCGTGGGTTCATTATACTATTCTCTATGCTTTTCTTTAAAGCTTTTCTAATTAAATTTATTTTTTAATTAGTACATAGAAATAAACATTATAATTATTGAAGTAGGTAACATGACATTTTGATGCATGTATACACTATGTAACGTTTAAATCAAGTTAAATATATCTACCTCCTCAAACATCATTTATGGTAAAACTTTCACAATCTTTTCTTCTAGTATTCTGAAATGTACAGTATGTTATGGTTACCTATAGTCCCCTATTATTCTCTGCTCTTATTTGAAAGTTTCCATGATAAAAATACTAAAAATAATTTTTAAATTAAGATATAAGTTCAAATATTTAAAGGATTTCTATGTAGAAAATAATTCACTTTTATAGAGGAAATCATGTGGAGGAAAATTTGGAGTCAATACAAGGATGAACTAAACAACAGAAGAACATATAGCCTTGTAAGAGAGTGACTCATGCTAGGAAATACTGGTGTACAGGCCTCATAACTACTCGTCAGGGCCACAGTAAAGAAAATTACAGCAATGAGTGAGAAACTAGACTAACAGCCTTCCAAGGTTTCTTCTAACACTAAGATTCTACTAAGATTCCATTGATCAATGACTCTGATTGGTGCACATCTCCCAAACACATCAGAGCCTATTACTCTCCAGTCCTATCAGATATCATACTACTTGTTTAAGATTTTACATTGACTTGTTCATAATTTTTACATATATTATTTAAGTCCTTTTCTTAAGGCTTTCAAAAATCACAATCATGCCTTATACCTGTTAGACTCTTTTAGTCCTCGCACAATGTCCTGTACATACTGGGCCATCAAAATGCCTTTTTGAAGGCTCCTTTCAAATCAGTCTCGTAACATTGTGCCCCTTCTTTGCCACTCACGTCAATGTCTTACCTATCACTGCAAAATCACTGACCATACCTGCACCACATTCGTGTACCCCGACCTAGACCTAGAGGAGGGCTCTGTGCATACCTAAAAATATGAATAAAGAAATCCTTCCCATATCGTGAGGCTGTAAACTTTCCAAGTGATGTTGATTCATTCTGATAATCAAATTATGACTGTGGAAGACTGCTTTAATGACTGGAAATATCATTATTGTAACTGCCTGGCTTGTACATACTCCTTACCCAGGTGGCTGCCACCACCATGAACAAACATGGAGCCAACTGAAAAATGATTCATTTCTCCCCATCACATCTTTTCCACCCTGGTGGTCTTTCCTCCCCAGGTATTCATTGTCTTTATACCACCTCTGACTGCCTACATGAGAATTAGGGGGTGCGTGGGGGTAAAAACCTTACAAAATGCCAGACACCTCACCAGACACTTTACCTTGTCAAATCATTTAATTCTTATGATTGGAGTAAGCATTATCTACATTTTTCAGATGGGGAATCTGATATTCAAAAGTTTAGTTATTTGCCCAAACTTCTAAATGATAACCTTGGGATTTGAAACCAGATCTACCTGGCTTCAAAATCTATACATTTTACAATGAAAACAACAACATCACTTTTCTTACACAAGTCTTGAAATAACACAACCTACAGGAAACAACTTCAGTTGAGAAGGATTACTGTCACAATGGCCCTAGGACCATCTTATCCTCCAATCTCTAAAAGCTTTCTCATTCCTATTTAAACTCTAAAAGTCCAATATCAACAAATACCATGAGGGTGAGGTAAGTCCTAAAATGCTTAGATAAGCTTCTAGACAGATTAAATGTCTTGTTTGGATCATGATTTTCTTTAGAAAGGTCAGCCTTAAGTGATTCTTTCTAAGAAACAGATCTAACCTAATTCCTTTCATTCTTAAAACTTTCTAAGGATCCCCACTATTAATGGTCTAATGCTACTTTGGCTCATGACTTCCTTTAAGATTTGCTGGCCTCTCCAACAGACCATCCCCCTCCAACTTCACACTTTATACAACACCAACGATTCACATTCTCCTGGCCTCCCCAAATATCCTTTTCTTCATGTTTCCATTTCTCTGAACACATTTCTTCTGACTGCCAGCTTCCCCCACCATCCTCCACCCCAGCCTGTCTAATCAACAACAAACCACATGTCACACTCCTGTTTGCCTTTGCCTGTGCTTCAAACACATCTCAACTACTTTCTGACCTTATTTATCACCCTTCCAACCATAATAAATGCATTTATGGACAATAATGTTCTACCATCAAATAAATACCTCTCTTTCTGCCATTATCTTACTGTGTTTCAAGTGAATGCTATTATCTCCCTGCCAGAATGAAAGGTTCTGAGGGGAAGAACCAAGTTTTTACAGGTGTACAAATGTCCAGCCTTGGTAGACAGCAAATCTTCCTCATATGCTAAACTAAGTAGCCATTAAGCCACACCCCTATGGCTTTTGTTTTAGGAGCTATCTACTCAAAGGGTCAGGAGTCATTTTCATAAAGACATTTTAAGTTCTTCACTTCATGACCAGAAGCCACTTAAAAACTAATAAATAATCAACATTCTAATTGAAGAAACTATGTCAAACTTACCATCTTAGTGAAATAAAGCAAGAATGAATATAACAAGGAAAGCACGTTGTCCAAAAGGGTGGCATCTGCTGGCTCTTCCACCTTTGTCTCCTTTAGTTGCTTTTCTGTATCACCATCATCAACAGGAGTACCTTCTGTTATAAGTAGCTCTAAAGTTGAAAGGGGAAATGGCTATTTTATTTTATGCTATAGAATAAGAATTGTCTCTCTTCAGTTTCAATATTCATCAAGTGTTTCACTATATATGAGTCACAGTGCCTGGAATATGTGGCTCTCCTAAAGATAATTAACACAGAGAAGAAAACTTCAAAATCCTAATTAGAACTGTCAGACCCTTCAATTATAAAATGAACAATCTCCAGTCTACTCTCCACTACTTCCATGGCCATACAACTGCAATCAGAACAATATTTACTAAAGGAAAATTTTTAAAACCAGAGATACATAGACAGGGTCACATTCAACAAACATGGGTTTAGTGCTGGTGAAACTTTGTGTTAAAAATTTTAGGAAAGCTGAAAGAGAGGGAGTCTTGGTTTGCAGATTTACAGGTGGAATGAGCCAAGGCTTAACACAGCATCTGGCACCTGGCAGAGATACTCAACAACTATTTATTGAGTGGACAGATGAGAGCTATTTAAAAAGAACACAGTAATACCAAGAGAGACTAAAGAGAATTGGGTACAGACCTGCATTGAGGCTCTGTGAATGAGGTAGAATTCCAGTTAGACCTGAGAGCTTGTAGGGGTGGAATTTCATTATGAGTTACATGAGCCTGGGGTACATTTGATTAAACAGCTAGGAGTCCAACATGCAGTTATTAAGAAGTTGGACCAGTTGGGCTGGGGATGTGGCTCAAGCGGTAGTGCACTCGTCTGGCTGTGCGGCCAGGGTTCGATCTTCAGCACCACATAGAAAAAAAAAAAAAAGATGTTGTGTCCGCCGATAACTAAAAAATAAATTATTAAAACTAACTCTCTCTCTCTCCCTCTCTCTAAAAAAAAAGGAAGTTGGACCAGTTGCCTCTAAGGTCTTTCTCAACCCTGAGATTCCATTCACTACTATTTTTTTAAGCTTTTGCCTAATTTTTAAATTTTTTTTTAGTTTTTGATGGACCTTTATTTTATTTATTTGTATGCAGTGCTGAGAATCAAACCCAGTGCCTCACATGTTAGACAAGCACTCTACCACTGAGCTACAACCCCAGGCCCTCCATTCACTACTGGTCTATGAATTTGACTGCTGGTGAAGTCTGCCCATTGGCTCAGCATCTCAGCACCTGAGACACATTAAATGACATTTGGGAAGATTTTACCTATAAAGGTGATTGACATCATTTTGAGGTGGAACCTAAAAGGCCAGGGAAATAATTCATGCTTAATTTTGTAAGCCAAGTTTTCCCTAATCTTGAAAGTTTTGGAGCATGAAAATAACAAATCTTAATGGTGCATGATTCATTTTCAGAACCTTATGGAGTTAAAGACAGTTCAGAAGTCAGTAGTGTTCATATATGGATGCAATGTCTTCTGGAAAATGGGAGAACTGATATGTTATACCTTCTCAAATTAGCTGAATCCCCCCTGCTATGAGTTCTCCTACACTCTGTGTGTGCAGATGGGGGCGGGGTCAGGATCAGTGCTGCTAAGCCCTGCACTGGTGCAGGATAATGCTATAGCTATGCTTACAGACCAGAACCTTTAAAAACACAAAATACAGTAATTATGGCTTCATAGCACCATACTGGATGGATAAAATAAAACAATTAGTCATCATCTAATTTACTGATAAAATGATAAAATGAGAGTGAGCAACACAAAAGTAGAATGCTATTGATGCCATTATTGGGGATTTTTTTGAAAAATTGTTTCTCATCTCCCACTGGATACTGTGCACTATGATGAAGTATTCATAAGTGTCAGTCTAAAATGGATTGCAGTTCTGTATTGTTTCCTGTAAGTATATAGTATAAAGATCTGGACCATTGACTGCATTTGAAAAAGTTTAATTACCATGTCCAGGAAGCAAGTCAAAACAGGACTTGAGCTATATTACATTCCATTTAGAAGAAAAGGGAAAAAACACAGAATTTATGAGACTATGAACAGTGATTCTCAAGCTAACTTGTACCAGGCCAGACTTTCCTGGAAGGCCTGCTAAACACAGATTGTGGGTCCCACGCCCAGGGTTTCTGGTGCTGTTGGTCAGGTTGAAAATTACAGTTTTAGAGCATAAGTCCTTTGAAGAATAATATTTTAGTTGTAAATGGTTTACACAAGCTAGTCATAGCTAAACATTTGCTTTTAGGTGAGTTACAGTCTCTGGCCTATTTTTGATTTCTAGTCATCTTTATTCTTGATTTTCTCTCACTTAAGAGATTTTTTTTTTTGAATTCACATGTACCTATATCACTCTCTGCTCTATTTCGTACCTTTGGCAACAAATATCCTTGAAAGCCTTCATTATGATAATGCCTCTACTTTGTAGAGAAAAATTGGCAAGCTTTACCTGGGTCTACTTTATCAGTATTTGGGATCTGAGTCACTTCTAAGACACCCATGTCCTCAGTCACAGGTTGACTCAAGAGGCTGGGCTCTTCAGGATGGTTCATATTTAAATGATGACTCAGGAGGCGAGGCTCTTCATGAAGATTTCTATTAAGATGATTTGTGTTCTCTTTAGGAAAATCATCTTCATGGGGTGGCTGCATCTCTACAGGGAAGAAGAATGCATTGAGCCAGCTGGATGACACTATCTACCCCCACTTAAGCCCAATGATCAGCACTCCCCCTTAGCACACAGCTCCAGATACCTCAACACTGCCCTCCGTGTCCTGGCATGCGCCCATGAGAACAACTGGGCAAGGATACGGGAGGGTTAATTGTTTTCATCCCATTTAAAGGATGACTGAACTATACAGTCAAATTTATAAAGAAGCCTTTAATCCAAAGTATTTCATAAACAAATACATTTATGATAGAGGCTTCAATAACTTACCTTCCCTTGGCAAACCAACATACACCCACATGAATAAATATGCAGAAGAGAATTCTGGTCCAGAACAAAAATGTGAAATGTCTATTCTGCTCAGAAATAACAGGAACTCTTTCATCTACAAGTGTGCTGGTCTCAACGAGCCAGTATAGAGAAGGGAATTCCGTAAGTCTAGCTTGCTAATGTGCCTTTCAAATATGTTCAAAGTAACCTAGGAGCCAAATGGTAAACCTATCTCCTTCCTGAGCTCAGGACATAGACCAATAGGATCCAGAGCAAAGATTATCTCTTTACAGCTTCATATTCTACCCTGAACATCCACTTGTACTTTGCATTCTTATCCAAAATATATCTGCTTTGATTAAATGTACAACTGTTTTCTTCCCCAAATTATCAGGTAAAATTAGCATTCTTGGGATGTAAATTTTCCAATGGCTTTATGTCCTTCTGGAATTCTTATCATATACTCTCAGTTGAAATATTTCATTTTGAAAAACAATGGATAGAGATGATCAAATATGAAACCAGGAAACAGAAAGCTTTTATCAGGATATTGGCTCATTGTCAGTTTGACGAATATTTAATTGAAAGACTTCTATGTGTCAAGCACTACATTATAAGGCTTGTCATCCTGGTTCCATCCTTGATTAATATGAATGCAAGGACCTTAGAACCCAGAGGAGTAAAACCAGAATAAGTGACCTCTCCCCCAAGAGACTGGAAATAGCATGGTATCCACAAAAGATAAATGCTGGGGAGGGGAATTCAGGCAAGCTATCCATTAAAAGTTATTATAGGGCTAGGGTTGAGTGACAGAGCACTTGCTTAGTGCAGGTGAGGCACTGGGTTCGATCCTCAGCACCACATAAAAAGAGATTAAATTCTAAAAAAAAAAAAAAAGTTATGCTAGTCACTCCACACCCACATGATCTAGTACAGATATTTTATGATTAAGAAATTGTGTTTAATAAAGCCCTTTTATAATTTTAACATAAAATCTGTACTGTTAACAGGTCTACTTTTGTGCATTAGTTTCTCATATATATCTTTCTCTTTAGTTTTTTATAAAATTTCTCTTTGAACATGCTAACCAGTCCCAACTGTCCTAAAGGAAAAAAAGAATAAGCAATGTCCTTTCATGCTCTAGCCCAAAAGAATGAATAAAGGAACATATGGGGCTCCTGAGTCAGCCTTCTTTCTCCTTTAGGCACATGGAAACTGAACAGAACTTTACAATAATACACAAAAACACCTGGATGGAACAACTCCTTTTCTCCAGCTCAAGCCGCAAGCAGGTATTTACCTTCAGCTTTAGCCCAGATTTCCTGTAGAGGAGGCGCTGTTATCAATATAGCAGTCTCCTCCACTGTGGAGTGCTTGTACCTCACAAAATAGATCAAGTATTGGATATCATCAAGCACTGCAGCCTCTTCAAATATGTTAGTTTCCTTTATTCCTATGTCTCTAATATCATTCACACGATTATCAAGCATTTGCTCTGCTACGCTCAGAATGTGTGACTTAGAGGCACGTAAGACCTTATCTAGAACTTTTTCCATGTTATAGGGCAGGCTCTCCTGCTGTGCCGACTTCAGCTTTAATGACATTTCCTGCAACATGGCTTCCAGTTCTTGGACATCAAAGTACTTCAGGAAGCCTTGCAAGGACTTTTGTTCTGTAAAGAAGCTGCAGATTATGGGCAAGTCTTCCTCCTGATCGCTAAGCTCTGGCTTTAGGGCTATATGTGGACTCTGTGGGAGTATATCATCTTCAAGATCTGCAGAAGCAGGACCCTGGCTTTCTGCGTCCGTGATATGCCCTATGTCCTCAAGGTCCTCTTTTGAGATTTCTTTTCCAATAGCCTTTTCTGTAGACCCTAAAGTGCTCAGATGTTCCTTAGGGTTGTCTTTTTCAAGATCGTCAGAATCTTTATCCTGAAATACTTCACATATCCCTGAAGTCTGAGTGTTTTCCTCATCACTTCCGTCAAAGAGTCCCTGGGCTTCCTCATCTGCCAGCGGACTTTCCTCCTTTCCCATTTCCATATCACCTCGTTCCTTGTCCATCATGTCTACCCTTTTGGCTGTGGTTTCACTTTTCTTAAAAATCTCCCAAATTATACTCATTTCTTGTTTGTTTTCTTTGGTTTCCTAGATCAGGATTGATAGTCTCTAAAACTGCTTTCTCAAGCAATTTTTTTTCTGCGGGGGCAGAAAAGCACTCTGCTACAGCGTAGGGAGCCCCACCATCAACCTGCCGCTGGGATTAGAGCCACCGAGCCCTGGAGAGCATCTGCCCTGATACCGCACAGGCCCAGGTCCCTGTGGCGGGGGCAGAAAAGCACTCTGCTACAGCGTAGGGAGCCCTGGGCGCGTGGCACGCAACCCCATCACCCACTGAGATCCTAGGCGAATCCTGGAAGGGAATAAACTGAGAGCTGTCCCTGGGGAATCCTGTTTCCCAACCCCCGCCTCAGTCAGTAGAGAAAAAAAAAACGCTGGTAACAAGTAGGAGTCGAAGCCCCCCGCAACCCGAGCGGGCTGGCCGGGGTGCCGGCAGAGCCGGAGAAGACACACGCAGGGTCCCAAGGCTCTTGTCACTCCTGCGCCCCATCCGTCGTCCTGCGACCCCCTAGCCCAGCCCGCGGGGCTGGGGACTGGGGGGGATCGGAGCCCCATGCAGCCCCGAAGAGCCACCGTGGAGACCCCGGGCCGCCCGCCCACCTGTGCACTCACTGTGGCATTCGTCGTCTGCACAGAGTTTGTTCTTCCAGAAGCGCCGGCCAGTGCTCGGGTCCGGTTGGCCCAGCACTCGCCAGGTCAGACAGAGCACAAAGAGCCAGAAGAGCAGCCCAGGCGCCGCAGCCATGTTGTGGTCACCTCGGGGAGGCGGTGACACGGTGGAGTAGGCTGCAGTGGGCGTTGGGGCTCAGGGGGCGGGTGGGTAGCGAGGCATGGAGGGGTGGCGCCCGGGAAGGCTTCAGCCTTTCCCGGTTGACACGTCAGCAGGAATATATGGGGGTCGATGCACTGGCTCTACTCGGGAACACACGGAGCCAGAGCTCCCTGTCCTTCTCTAGTGGAGACCTTCTCCTCAACTGAAGACCTTCTCCTCTAGTCGCTGCCGTGGCAACTAGGACTCTCTTTCTCGTCCAATCACCTGCCTTTGCTTCTGTGCCCTCAGAAGCCACCCTCCGCATGATTCCATTTGTCACCCACCCATCCCCCGCCACTCTGCCAACTGGTCCTTTCTGGCTTTCCTCAATGTCTCATTTCTGGTCCATCCTGAACTAGCCTACTACACTTCACCATCACTCCCATCCCCCATTCCTGTCTGGTACCTTCTTTTCTGAACTACCAAATCCCACCCATGACTTGTCACAGCTAGTCTATGGTTCCAAGATCCCTCCCCTTCAAACTCCTAGAGGTTCCTTGAAGCCCCACCCCAAGATCCCTCTGATTAGGAAAGGGGAAAGTGGGAAAGTGAATGGAACTGTGAGTGAGGGTGTAAACTGGAGACTATGGCCTGCTTTTTTTAAGGCGGGGAAAAGTGAGGGCAGAGAGATGGACAGTAGTCTTCAGGCTAAGATCTTGAGATTCTTATCTTTATCCATAAGGGAAGAAATCATTTAATTCAACAGCATATTTTTAACTTTCATTTTGTGCTACCATTCTTGCCAGATGCTGGACAAAGCCCTAGCATGGTGTGGGAGTGGATGAAAATCAAAAGACAAGATATCTGGTCCTGGTCCAAAAAAGTCCACAACTTAGTGGGAACCAACTGTCAAAACCGATTGTCAGAGAAGAAAGCTATTAGCTAACATTTCTTGAACACATTCTTTATGTCCAGTTGTTATTCTGAAGGTTTTATACATATCAATTCATTTAATCTTCATAACAATAGTACCTTACAGTAGTAGTAGGTCCTATTCCAATCCCTATTTTAGAGTAAATTGAGGCAGTCACACATCCAGTGAGTAATGGAGCTAAGTTTCAAACCCAAGGAGTAGACTCCTTTTCATCACAACCCATCAACTAACAAGCAAATGTTGTACTTTCTGAAAAGAGGAGCAAAATCTGATTTAAATCATAATATAGCTGAATTACTGATATGTACATTTAAGGGGGGGAAAGGCACAAGCTAGCCAGCCCAAGGAACAGTGTCTGCAATGCTCCCATCCTTGGTGGAGCCATTCTCAGTTGTCTGTGACCAAGGGCTTGTTACTATAGTCTCTGCTAAAGTTATTCATCAACCTGCAACAATGAACCCATCAGTTGTTTCCCAAAATTAACTGAATCTTTAAAACTTAGAGAAAAGAATGTAGTCCACCATGTTCATAATGTTAAATAAAGAAAACAATGGAAAAAAGGTGTGCAGAAACATTTGTCTACAGGGGCCATGAGAAGTCCCCGTTGGTCCAGTGTACTTCTGTGCTTTCTGGAGAACCAGTGGATCATAGAGAGGAACTGAGTCATTCTTCATTTCTTTTCTACCATGTGTTTATTATGTTATAAAATGTATCTAGTAGGCATCTCTAACAACATGTTGAAAACTGAACTCATTTTTCTCTCAAAATCTGCTCCTTTCAGTCTTCCCTATCTCAGAAATAAGAATGACAATTTAATTCCCATTATCCAGGTGCTCAAAGCCCAAAACTTACAAACCATCTTTCATCTCTTTTCTCTCACATTCCAACTCCAGTCCATTAGACAATATTATGTCTTTATTTTTATAATTTTATTGAGACACAGTTGACCTACAATAAATTGCAAATGTTTAAGGTGTACAATTTGATAAGTTTTGACATGAATGTACCCATGAGACTATCACCAAAATCAAAAGAGTCTTTCATCCTTCTTTGTAATCCCTCCCCTCTCCTTTTCTGGCTGTCTCCAAACATCTCCTGTCATTATAGATTGTTTTGCATTTTCTAGAATTTGATATAAATTATACAGCATTTTATTTATTTATTTTTCTGACTTCCTTCTTTCCAAGTAAGCATTTGAAACAGGCCCAGAATCTGACCACTCCTCTGCATCTGCTAAGCCAATATACAGGCCAAACCCACATCATAAGTCACCTGAATGATTTCCATAGCCTTCTTCTGTCCTTGCTTCTGCCCTCATTTTCCCCCAATATCTATTGTCCTGATGGCAACTAGAGTGATATTTTTAAATATAAATTTGTGTCTCTCTGTTGAAAATCTTCCTATAGCTTCCCATTTCCAAATAAAAGGCAATGACTTTAGCCAGGCCTGGTCGTACTCATCTGTAATCCCAGAAGCTCAGGAGGCTGTCAGGAGGATCCTGAGTTCAAAGCCAGCCTCAGAAATGTAGTGAGTCCCTAAGCAACTCAGTGAGACCCTATCTCTAAATAAAATATTTTTAAAAGGACTGTGGGTGTTGCTCAGTGTTTAAGTGTCCCTGGGGGTTCAATCTCTGGTATCAGGGAAAAAAAAAGGAAAAAAGCCATGACTTTATTATGGACTGCCCTGCCTTATTACGGACTGCTCTTAATCAATGTGACTCCCCTCATCCTTTTCTCCCCATTTCCTAACATTCTTCTCTTGCTCTGTTAGTTCCATTTAAATACACCAAGCCCACCCCTGCTTCAGAGCATATACACTTGCAAATTTGCCTCAACCTTAACTCCCCAAATCATCTGACTAGCTAACTACCCCCTCACTTTATCATGTCTTTGTAACAGTGGCATTTCATGTGATAAAGGCCTTCCCTGGCCACCCTACACAAAATAGAGCCTCTTGCCATGACTATCAAGCCCATCACCCTGCCTTTCTTTCTCTTCACACTTGCCTTACCACTTTAGACTTCTCTTACTACTTGCCTTACATTTGTTTATCTACTTGACTGCTCCAACCCAACCTCAAACACAATTTCCAACATGAGCAGGAAATTAGTTGTTTTGTTCACTACTGTTATATCAGTGACTAGGGAAATGCCTAGAATGTATGAGAAAGTTAACAAATGATTTGTTGGATAAACTCATGGTTCCAATGATATCATAAATATACTACACTATTAACCTAAACACATATATTAACTATTAAGCCCCCATATATAAACAGTACTGAGAGGAAATAAGCTATGGGAACAAGGCATTTAAGGTCTACCTCTCAGCAGCATGCATCCTCAACTCCAGGAATGTACCCCTGAATGTTTGTATTGAATAAAAACATAGTTGTTGTGGAGAGTAGTTGTTTGGTTACATGATACTGGAATATTTAAGCAGATCTTTAAAAACTAGTTTTAATTTTTTCTTATTTTTCTTATTATAGAATATGGTATGTTGTAGAATTTTTCTTATTATAGAATAGAGATTAATGATAATTCATTGATGGAAAAATCAGAATAGCAAAATGATCTAATTGCATATTATCTTCTTGATATTTACTTTGACTCATAATCAGATATAATTTTATATGCATACTTAGTGCTTCCAGTTACTGAAAAACAAGCTGCTTAGTTTGTAGAGTTTTCAATATTTTGATTTATCAGTATTATTTTTTAAACTTATTGCCTTAAAGACATATTAACTAGTCTGGTGGATAATGAGAATAAAATTTCTCAACTGGCCACAATAAGGTAGTGGTAGTTCTTTCTACCAGGATACATACAATTAGTGGATGAATCAGCATTCACTTTTACTCATAGCATTTAAATATGTGGCATTGATGATTAATATAAGGTTATGTTAAAAACCGTCAGAAAAGTAACAGGATAGAATGTGGTGGTGATTGTTGGCATGGAGATAAATAATCTCAAGTGCATTATTCTTTAATACCTCAAAGGGAATTCTTACGGGGTAAGGGTTGAGTAATTGTTAAAGGTAAATGTATCCAGTTTGGGTGGAGGGGACATAAAATTCTAAGTATGAAGGGTTCCTAAATGTCAGAGTACAATCTAAATGAGTCAAGAAAAACATATCTGAAGCAAATAATTGGCAGCATAATAACATATACCATTGGAAACTTGTGAAGGCACTTGCCTAGGAGCATTCAGAAGGCCTAACACTGCCGTTACCAGGAAGAACCTCATCTATTGTAAATGATGTGCCAGAGAATAGTGTTAAAAATTATGGAGGACTAAATCTCTCCAAGATGGGCAACAGATTTACCCTTGCATATGAAACATTGGAAAAAAGTGGACAAAATACAAACAACAACAGTTCTCAGATATTAGATAGTAAGCAGCATAAGAGTGACCTCTAAGGTAAAGTTAAGCATGAGAGATGAGTGCTAGGATTATCCCAATTTACTCCCTGGAAAGAATTTTTCAGGCCACATTTAGAGAAGGGAAACTCAAATAGAAAATCTCCTGAGTTGAAGAGATGGATTTTAAAAGTCTGAAGAGACCGATGCAGGTAGAAGTCAGAGATCAGAGTAAAGGAGAGAGTAGAGAACTGCAGAGGGAGAGAGAGTGTGTACATGTACTAGTTCTCTAGACATCTATGGAGGGTTCCCCTGAAGTCTGTGGTTAAGTAACAATGGGCACACATGTAAGGCCAGAGAAAGAATCTTCAGAAAGGAACAGGATGGAAGGTGGTGGTGATTGCTGGCATGGAGATCAATTTTTGTAATCACCAGCTGGAATGGAAAATCTATAATAAAAGGGCATCAAGTAACATAGTCAGTAAAAGGCAAAAATTAGCCCAAAATTGAAGGTAACTCCTGTCTAGCAGAATCTTAAAGATAAAAATGTTTCCAAGATAGTTCAGAAAAAAGCTGTACACAGCTCAAGAATATTTAAAAGAATACAAAATATCCAATACTCAACAAGGTAAATTCACAATGTTTGGAATCCAATAAAAATGTATGAGGCATGCAAAGAGGTAGGAAAATATAACCCATGTTGAAAAGAAAATTAATAGAAATGATCATTAATTACACTGTGATAGAGTTATTATACAAGGACATTAATACAGTTGTATACCATATGTTCAAGATGCTATGGAAAAGCATAAGCATGTAAAGGAGAAAAAAGAAGATACAAAAGTGATCTAATTCAAACTCAGATAAAACAATGGCAAAGGTGAAAATTACACTGAATGAGATTAACAGCAAATTCTACATTGAAGAAGTCAATATCAGCAAACTGAATATGCAGTGATAAAGACTCTCCAAAATGAAACACGGAGAAAGAGACTGAACTGAACAGAGCATCACTATGCACAGCTTCAACCAGTCCAATATATGTGCTATGGTAGTTCCTAAAAGAGGTGAGAAAAACACATTTGAAGAAATAATAAATAAAAATGTTCCATATCTGATGAACACTCAGATTCAAAAAGCTCAATGAACAAGAAAAATGATAAAGATGACACAAATATACACTAAATTCTTAAAACCAGTGCTAAGAAAAAATTGAAAAGCATCTACAGAAAACAGATACCATTATGTACAAAGGAGTGATAGTAAAATGTCAAAATTCATTCAAGAACCATGCAAACCAGAAAACAGTACATCAATATTTTCAAGTTCTGAAAGAAAAAAAACACTGACATCCTAGAATTGCATTCCAAATGAAAATATATTTCAAAATGATGTAGTCTTTAATGCAAAAGAATTAAGTGAAACCCTACCCCACATAAAAATTACCTCAAAATGGACCACAGACATAAATATAAGAACTCAAAATGGACAACACATATATATGTAAGAACCAAAACCAAATGTAAGAAAGCATAAATAAATCTTGGAGTAGACAATGACTTCGTAGTTAAGACACCAAAGGCCCAAGCACCAAAAGAAAAAATAATAAAGTAATAAACTTCATCAAATTTAAAACTTTTAAAGGCTACCATCGAAGAAAGTGAAAATACAATCATAGAAAAAAATATTTACAATTCTTGTAGTTAGAATATAACTACCTAGAATATATAAGCAATTCTTATTGCTCAATATGAAAAGACAAATGGCAAGAAATTAGAATAGACATTTCTCCAAAGAAAATAAGCAAAAGCCAATAAGCAAATGAAAGGATACCCAGCACCATTAAGGAAATGTACAACCTCAGTGAGATACTACTTCACATCTATTAAGATGGTTATAATAAAAAAGGTAATAATAAGTTGGCAAGGATGTGGATCAATGGGAGCCCTCACACACTACTGGTAGGGATAGACTACAGACCTAAATGTAGCAGCTAAACCTATACAACTTCTGGAAGAAAATATAAAAAGCTGCTTGGCAGAGACTCTCTCTGCCTCATGCTCTCTTTTTTCTCTTTCTCCTCTCAGAAATAAATCAGACTTAAAAACTTTGTCTCATGCTGGGCGTGGTGGTACATACCTGTAATACCAGTGACTCAAGAGGCTGAGGCAGGGTGATTGCAAATTCAAAGCCAGCCTCAGCAAAAGTGAGGCACTAAGAAACTCAGTGAAACCCTGTCTCTAATAAAATACAAAATAGGACTGGGGATGTGGCTCAGTGGTGGTATTCCCCTGAGTTCAATCCCCAGTACTAAAAACAACAACAACAACAAACTTTGTCTATTCTATATCCATTGTTATGGAAATGGAAAGGTAAGCTGACAGACTAGGACAAAGTATTGGCAAAACAGATCTCTCAAGAGAATGATATCTAGGATATACAAATGATTCTTGCAACTTATTAATAAGAAAAATGACCCAATTTGAAAGAATGGGCAGAAGATTTTTTTCTTCACCAAAGTAGATACAAATATGGTGAATGTGCACATGAAAGGATATCCAACATAATTTGAAATGTAAATCAAAACTGCAGTGTTATTACACATACAGTAGGATGGACAAAATTTAAGACTGATCATAACAAATGTTGACAAAGATGAAGACTATGGTATCTCTCTTAGAACTGCAGACTGTAACATGTAGTACAAACAATGGCACAAACTGTTAGAAAACTGTTTGGCAGTTGCTTTAAAAACTAAATCACATCTGTCCAGATATTTACTCCAGAGAAATAAAAGCATACATCCACACTGAGACTTGTGCACAACTATTCATGGTGGTTTTATTTGTAATAGTCAAAAAATCCCCAATGTTGGACTGTGGGAACATGTCATGCCTCAGAACCCTTATACTCATATTAACCATATAGTAGGCATTTGATTACTAACTATTCCATGGATGTAGAGATTGATTTTTTTACTGTTAATAGAACTTCTCTTTTATTAAATATAACAGACAAAAGAAAATCACGTATAGCACAATGAATTATCACAAAGTAAACATATCCACTAAACCCTAACCCAGGTCAAGAAATTGGACATCAAATGCACCTTCATGAGCCCTCTCTCATTGCTCCCCTAATTATTCCCTCCACTCCCCCAGAGTTAGGCACTATTTTAACTTCTAATAACAAGGATTAGTTTTGCCTGTTTTGTTAGTTTATTCAGTGTAATCATACACATGTGTTCTTTGGTGTGTGGCTTTTTTAGCTCCATATGTACTTTTATAAGATTTATCCAAGTTGCTGAATGTGAATGTTCTTCTTATTTTCATTGCTTAATAATTTTCCACTGTATAAATATAACCTGGTTTCCTTAAAAAAAATACCCAATGTATATCAATAGGAAAACAGATAATAAATTTTGGAAACATACTTAGCAAGAATAAAGAACTATTGATAATAGCAAAAACAGGGAGATTGTGAATGAAATAAACTAGACAAAAAGTAATATGCATTGAAAAATTCTTTTTTTTTTTGTACTGTCTAGTACAAATATCCAAGGGTGCTCTACTGCTGAGCTACATCCCCAGCCCTTTTTATTTTATTTATTCATTTATTATTATTATTATTATTATTATTATTATTATTATTATTTGCTATCAGAGATGGAATTCTTGGGAACTCAACCACTGAGCCACATCCCCAGCCCTCTTTTGTATTTTATTTAGAGATAGGTCCCACTGAGTTACTCAGGGCCTCGTTAAGTTGCTAAGGTTGGCTTTGAACTCCCAATTCTCCTGTTTCACCATTCTGAGCCGCTGGGATTACAGGTGTGTGCCACCATGCCCAGTTTAGTTTTTATTTTGAAACAGAGTCTGGCTCAGTTCCCCAAGTTTACCTCAAACTTGCGATCCTCCAGCCTCAGCCTCCTAAATATCTGGGATTACAGACTCTGCCACCACCTCCCAGCAGATTCAGTTATATTTAAAGGTAGAAAGTTATAAACCAGGTGAATCCTAGTAAAGGTCTTAGTAAAAAATTAATAAAAATAAGAGCACTATGCTTGGTCACAATATGGTAAGTCAGAAAATGACAACAAATATGCATTTTCTCTCAGGTTGACCAGAACAATATCATATCTCAATGGATTTCAAAGGGTCTCCTTCCTTCTTTCCCTGCCCTCCCTCCCTCCCTTCCTTCCTTCCTTCCTTTCTGAGTTTTGGGGTGTGTGTGTGTGTTTGTGTGTGTGTGTGTGTGTACATCATCTTCTGTGCCAGTGTAAGAGGTTTAGGCAATGGATCAACCTTTACACCTGTGCCTAAGGACCCCAATCTTGGATCTATCTCCAAGGGTGGAGGTGACTCTAGATCCTCATTATAATCTCGAGAGTGGGAACTCCTAAAAAATAAACAGGTCTTTCTTGGTAACACCAGTTTCCTCTTTGGTAAGAGTTAGTGTAGTGGGAGGGTGGCAAGGGCCCTACCCTGCCACAAAATAAGTGCTAAAATGTATTTTGGTACAAATTGTAAACACTAAAGAGTTAAAAGTAAGAGATGAGTCTTGGGATTTGAGTTAGACCTGGATAAGTACATTGGATTCAGATTCTAAAAAGAGAATAAAAGGCAAGTGAATTAAACAGCATAAGAAAGACTCAGCAGAAAGAAATATGTTTAAAGGACAGTAAGGACACCTCATTTTGCTAAGAGGAAAAGATTCTATAAAGGATAACATATTTGTGTGCTTAGGTCAGATTATGAAATTCCTTGAAAATCAAGCATAAGGATTTAGACTTAATAGAATAAAAATGCAGAAAATATTAAACTTTAAGTAAAGGGATCATATAACTTAAGTGGAATTTAAACAAGTATCTTGTCCTTAAATCCAGGGAAGATGGAGGTTTAGGCTGGGCATGACCAGTAGGGCTGAGGCATTCCCCACAATTAAAAAGTCATGTCGAAGTGTACTGTACTAATGGGAGTGAGTCATATACAAGGCAAGGTCTTCTGCCAGCATCTACTGTTTGTCTAGCCCTGACAAATATTATTCCACTTTCAACTGTACAAAGAAAGAAACTCAAACATCTGAAATTGCCACTAATATATGGCATGTATATGAGTTCCTGTTTCTGGTTCTGCCTAATTTACCTTGGCATTCTTTTCATGGAGGTCAAATATTTGGTGTGTTGAAAAAAATGCAGAACATATATTGGGGACATGTGGCCTATACATCTCAATTTCCACAGTGCACTGTTTGGCTTTTTTTTAATATTTATTTTTTAGTTTTCAGCAGACACAACATCTTTGTTTGTATGTGATGCTGAGGATCGAACCCGGGCCTCACGCATGCCAGGCGAGCACGATACCTCTTGAGCCACATCCCCAGCCCTGCACTGTTTGGCTTGATCCATTTAGTTTTCAGAAATATAAATTACTTCCTTACCAGAACAACAGCAGAAGTAAGGAATATAGCCAAAAGGATTGTAGTAAGAGTCAAAAGTCTAATTGTGTGACTATAGGCAAATCATTAACTTTTCTGAGTCTCAGATATTTCATCTATACAAATATGGGTCAAAGTTAAAATTGTATAGTTCGTTTTTTAAGAAGAAAATGAGATAATATATGAAAGATTGCCCATTTATGTGGTTTAAATAATTAAACAGCAAAATCCTGGCTGTTACAGCCAATATAGACAATTGACAAAGCAACAAAAGTCTTGGCAATAAATGCTTTCATCACTAAGGAGCCGTTTTTAGATAGTGCCTACTCTGGAAACTGTTCTCTTCTCACTGAAACAAAGTAAGGCTGATAACATCCTCCCAAAGTGTGCTTGGAAGATCACAAGCACCTCTTGGAGGAGACAGGGAGAGTGGAGGAGAAAATATGTTCTTTGGGATAACATATAGTCTACCAGAGCATACATTGAAGCAAAGCAAGCCCTCCTGAATCTTCAGCATTTTAACTGATGCATGCAGTATAAAATTAGAAACAGGATCATAAACACTATTATGAAGACTATACTTAGTGGGGAACACTGATCAAACATGTATGGGAAAGTAAGTTCTCTGCGATTAGTATGAAAGCTCAGTCTTACCCAAATCCACATGAAATTTGAAATGGTTTGTAATACATAAGAGGATCAGTGAATGATATCAAACCCAAATGATGAAATAGAGAATCTGAACATGATCTTTCTCTTATTTCTCACTGATCCCTTAGAACCACCAATAGAAATATAATATTAACTCTACATGTAAATTAAATTTTCTAGAAGCCATATTTTAAAAAGTAAGACAGATGAGCTTCATTTAATAATACATTTTACATAATTCAATATATTCAAAATGTCATCCTTTTAACTTGTAATCAAAATAAAAATATAACTGTTATTTTACACTCTTCATAATAAGTCTTTGATATCTGACTTATGGCACATCTCAGTTCAAACTGGGCACATTTAAAGACAGTCGCAGCATAAGAAAGTAGGGATTGTAAATTAACACTAGGCCATATCATATATTTGCACTTATTTTAAAGAAAAGCCAAGTTTAAAAGTATGTTTTAGGTTTTAAAATATTTTTGGCCAACCTCTCTTGGTACTTACGCAGAAGTGAGAAAAGATGATTGAACGTATCTCAACATCCCTCTTTTTTTTCACTCAGAGGTTAAGATTTCTGTTGCAATAGCTAGGGATTGCATTGTCATTTCAGATGAATCTCAAGTCTGTAATCAAAAAGTGTAAGTCATCATTAGGTTTCTACACTTGTCATTCTTTTATTATTTTTCATTTTTATCTTAAATATATTTAGTTCTTGACAAACATAAAGAAATAAAGAATTATATTTAAATGGATAATAAAACAATTTGACTGCATAAAATCCCTTTTTGTTTTAGGTAGACCTACTGGTACAAACAAGTCACCTGGGTGGTCTATTTTTCTTTGGTAACAGGGATTGAACTCAAGGGCTCTAGACCACTGAGCCACATCTCCAGCCCTATTTTGTATTTTATTTAGAGATAGGGTCTCATTGAATTGTTTAGGACCTTACTTTTGCTGAGGTTGGCTTTGAACTCAGGATCTTCCTGCCTCAGCCTCCAGAGCCACTGGGATTACAGGCATGCAGCACTGCACCCGGCACCTGCTCTGTTCTCTTACTTAACTGCAACTGTGTATTCCTTGCAGTTAAGTAGGAGACCTTGGTAGATTACTTCTTTGCACCAGGGTTTCTTGATAGAACTCTATTGGTACTTTGGTTTGGACTCTTCCTTCTAGCTGAAGGTTATATACTATCTATGGGCCTGGCCAAAAAATGTTACTAGTTTCCTCAGTCATGGTGAAACAACAACAAAATGCCCCCAGGCATTTCTAAACTTCTCTGGATAAGATAGTATCACTCTCCCAGTTTGAGAGTCACTGCTTGAAACTTGAGTTAAACTCTGATCATTTAACAAAGCACCTTTAGTTGTAAGTATCCTATATTTTGTAGTTTGCAAATATTCTGTATTTTGTAATTTCTCTTATCAGCTAAAAACAAAGGATTATAAAATCAACATTTAAGGCCCGGCTTCATGATGCACACTGTAATCCCAGTGGCTCTGGAGGCTGAGGCAGGAGGATCTTGAGTTCAAAGTCACCCTCAGCAATTTAGCAAGGCCTTTAGTAATTATGGATTCCCTATCTCAAAATTTAAAAAAATGTAAAAAAGGGCTGGTGATGTGGATCAGTGGTTAAGCACCTAGATTCAATCCCTGTGCCCATCCTCCACAAATCAACATTTTAAAAATCAGAAGCACTAAAACATCAAAGAAACCTAAAGGCCCTTGTAAACACAACTGACTTTGCTTCAAAGGTTTTTGCTTTTTGTTTTCCACTTCAAGTTAACACTACCTTTAAAAAAAATCACATTTTTGAATTTATTTTTTCTGACATCTAAGAGGGATCTTACATTTTTCTACTTCCCTTTCCAAGACTATTCCCTCTTTTGCACTGTGTAATCTTAAATTTAAATCTGAATTAGTTGCATTGATTTTCCTTTGTGTTAATAGTCAAATTATGATACAATTTGAATTATTGAAATGCATATGGAGGGGATTATTTTCTTATTTTTAATGAAAACTCATGTTTTTAAAATTAGCACCTAGGGGACTATAGGTGGAGACTTAATATGTAGAGTCATCAGCATGATAATTGTAATTAAATAAACACAAATCAGTTCATGATAGCTGATTTCATTTACCATTATAATCAACTTTCTCCTCTATAAAACAGCACAATTAGTCCTAAATTGACATTCACTAATTGTATATTAGAGTTTCAAGGAAAACACTGAAGAGTTAGTGACTATCATAATGATTGAGATGTGTTTTGACATCAGTAATTATTATTATTTTTAAGATGGGGGTTTTGCTATGTTGCCTAACCTGATCTCCAACTCCTGGACTCAAGCAATCCTCCTGGCTTGGCCTTCTGAGTAGTTAGGACTACAAGTCATCAAACCAGCCCAGTAATTATTGTTTAGTAGATCTCTTTTTGGACACTAAAATCACTACTAATATGATTGTATATGTTTGAAATTGGTTTTATGAGCAACATACAGATTTGATGTAGTTCCCATCAAAATACCCACAAATTGGTGTGAACATACTTTGTATACAACCAGAGATATGAAAAACTGTGCTCTATATATGTAATATGAATTGTAATGCATTCTGTTGTCATACATATATTTAAAATAATAATAATAATAATAATAATAATAATAATAATAATAAATGTCATTTTTCCAGAACTAGAAAAAACAGTCCTGAAATCCATTTGGAAGAATAAAATATTCAGAATAGCCAAAACTATTCTAAGTCAATAAAGCAAGCTGGAGGCATCATCACAATACCTGACTTCAAATTATACTACAAAGCTATTGAAATAACCATTGCATGGCTCCGACATAAAACCAGATACATAGACCAATGGGAGAGAAGAGAAGACACAGAAAAAGATCCAACACAGTTCATAGTCATCTGATCCTTGACAAAGGTGCCAAAACATATTGGGAGAAAAGACAGGCTTTTAAACAAATGGTGCCAGGAAAATTGGTTATCCATATGTAGACAAATAAGACTAGACCCTGTACAAACTTGAAGGAGATCAAAAGCCCAGGAATTAGACCAGAAACTATGCAAATCCTTGGAAGAAAATATAGGTTTGAGACTCCAGCATACAGGTACAGGCAATGACTTTCTTATTAGAACTTCTAAAGCTCAGAAAATAATGACAAAAGTTAATAAACAGAATGGCATCAAATCAAAAAGCTTCTGCACAGCAAAGGAAACAATAGTAACATGAAGAAAGAACCTACGAAATGGGAGAAAATATTTGCTAACTACTCTTTTTTTTTTAAAGAGAGAGAGATTTTTTTAATGTTTATTTTTTAGTTTTTGGCAGACACAACATCTTTGTTTGTATGTGGTGCTGAGGATCAAACCTGGACTGCATGCATGCCAGGAAAGTGCGCTACCACTTGAGCCACATCCCCAGCCCTGCTAACTACTCTTTTGAAACAGGATTAATATCCAGACTATAAAGAAACTTTAAAAAACTTAACATCAAAACCTCAAATAACCCAGCTTAATTGGGCAAATGAATTAAACAGATACTTTTCAAAAGAAGAAATAAAAATGGGCAACAAATCTATGAAAATGTTCAACATCATTAGCAATTAGGGAAATGCAAATCAAAACTACAGTGAGCTTTCATCTTACTCTAGTCAGAATAGCAGCCATCAAGAATGCGAACGATATGGGACTGGGGTTGTGGCTCAGCAGCAGATCTCTTGTCTAGCACGTGCGAGGCCCTGGGTTCAATCCTCAGCACCACATTAAAAATAAATAAATAAAAATAAAGGTATTGTGTCCAACTACTTAAAAAAAGAATATGAACAATAATAAATGCTAGAGAGAATGTGGAGAAGAAGGGACACTTTTTTCTCTGTTGATTGAATATAACCACTATTGAAATCAGTATGGAGGTTCCCCAAAAGACTAGGCAGGAAACCACCATATAACCCAGCTATACAACTACTCAATGTTTATCCTAAAGAATTAAAGTCATAATACTAGAGTAGTACATGCATACCCATGTTTATAGCAGCACAGATCACAGTTGCCAAACTATGAAACCAAACTAGGTGCTTATCAAGGATGAATAAATAAAGAAAATGTGGCATATACACACAATGGAGCTTTATTCAGCCATAAAGGTGAATTATGTCATTTGCTGGAAAACGGATGAAACTTGAGAACATTCTATTACACAAAATAAGCTAAACTCATAAGGTCAAGGGAGCATATGTTTTCTCTCGTATGTGAAAGCAAGAGAGGAAAAAGGAAAAGAAAAGTGAAAATCAAAAGGAGATCAGTAGAGTGTAGGAAAGGGACCAGGAGAGGGAGGAGTGAAGGCAAAATACTGGGGAATGATATTGGCCAAACTGTAGTGTTATATTGTGCATGTAGAAATATGTAACGACAAATACTGCCATGATTTACGACTATAATGTATCACCAAAAAAATGGAAAAAATAAAAGAAAGCAAACAAAAAGAACAAAATTGCTTTCATGTATGTATGTATGTATGTATATACACAGCTTAGCCAAACATTTGTTGTGAGCATAAACATTAATTAATACTCTGGAACAGTGATGAGCAAATCATAGCTGTCAGCCTGATAATTTTTTTAAAATGTTCTCTTTTTTCCTTTTTTCTCTTTCTTTTTTTCATTCTTCTCTCTCACCCTCCCTCCCTCCCTCCCTCTTCCTCTCTCTCTTTCTTTCATATTTCCCAGGCTGGCCTGAACACCTAGGCTCAAGTAATCTTCCTGCCTCAGCTTTCTGAGTAGTTGCGACTGTTGGAGCACACCACGGTGTCCAACAGTAACACTTGCTTTTGTAAACGAAGTTTTATTAGAACACAGAAGCTTATATTATTTACCCACAGTCTAGGCTGTTTTTGTGCTACACTGGCACTTGAGTAGCAATGAAGACTTGCCTACAAAGTCTAAGATATTTATTATCAGTCTCTTTTCAGGAAAAGTTTGTTGATCCCTGATTAGATTATAGATTAAAGTCAGCAGAATAAATACATAAACATTTCGATTCTTACAAAGAAAATTGGCTGTATGAAATGAGATAAATGATCTGTTAATTGCCAAGATAAATGTCTCTTCCCTATAGAAAGTGTGTATTCAGGACTAGAAATCTTGACGCTGTGTCATGTCAAATGTAGGAAAAAACCTGGCAGTTCGTTTTGATGAGAGTTAAGAAATTTCTTTCCCAGGATATTTTGAGGTGTATCTAAACTTTGTAGATAATACAGGGAAGAACATTTTAATCTGCAAATAGATTATGTTCATTATTAGTTTGTAATCATTTCACAACTATCATATAATATTAAAGCATCATAGGAGACTGCCTAGTGGATTGTAATAGAAACTTTTATGACTCTAGACATTAACTTGTATTTTTCTAGTTAATGTAGGCCTATACTTTTAAGCTAGTGCTATTGGTAAAATATATGATTACTTAAGTCTGACTGCCTTACTAATTTTGACCAGTTTATTTTTCAGATATCCATTTTGGGGTTTACTCTTTCAATTAATTTTGGGTTCCATGGGCAATGAAATTATTGTTGAGTATGTAAGATGTTGCAGTTTCTATGTAAGTTCACCTAAGTGCCTCTACCACTATTGATGGGCAAGGATATAAGTAATTTAGTACTTTTACTTGAAACTGTTATAGATCTACAGTACCGGATTTGTTTTCCTGACACAAAAGAGTATAAAACTAGAAAAACTAAACATTTTCAGGTATTAATTTCAGACATGACTGTAGGCCTGGTGCACAAAACACACTTATACAGGGAGATGAAGCTCAAGTAAGATGGTGGTCATACTGAGTTAAGGAGAAAATTATCAAAGTGCAAGATTATCATAGTGGTTGGAATTTTGTGGACAAGAATGTCTGAGTTATGTATGGTGGGAGAAATGTGATTATGTGTGTGTGTTAGAGAGAGAATACTAAAAGCCTGGAGGAAATTCATTTTTGATATGAATGTACCAGATGAGACTCTTTAAGGCTTAGCAGAGTTTGACTGCTATAAAGACTGAAGATGATGCTAAATGGCAATGTTGGAAGAAATTAGGTTTCCAGCAGAGTCAGGTTGCAGCAGCTTCACTAATATATCAGGTAATTAATTAAGAGTTCAGAAATAAGCCTTAGCAAAAAGAACCACACACAAAAGAGTAAAGGAAAAATGGTAGACCTACATTTGAAACCAAAATTGATTCATGCTAAAAATGCATGTGGCAGCCAGAAAGGAAAAAGGAAAAGAAAGGTGTGTGTGTGTGTGAAAGGAATCTCACAACAATCAAAGGGAGATCTGTAGAATAGAATAAAGGGATCAGGGAAGAGAGGAAAGCAGGTAAAAGAGAAATACTCGAGAATGATATTGGCTAAGTTTTATCACTATATTGTACATATGTATTAAAACATAAAAACAAATCCCACCATTATGTTCAAGTATAATGCACCATGAAATATGGAAAAAAAGAAAAATACCAAACCTAGCCGGGCACAGTGGAATATGCCTATAATCCCAGTGACTCAGGTGGTTGAAGCAAGAGGATCATGAGCTCAAAGCCAGCTTTAGTAAATCGAGGTGCTAAAGCAGCTCAGCAAGACCCTGTCTCTCAAAATACAAAATAGGTCTGGGGATGTGGCTCAGTAATTGAGTTCCCTGAGTTCAATCTCTGGTAACAAATAATAATAATAATAATAATAATAATAATAATAATAATAATAATAATAATAATACCAAATCTAATATGAGCAAAACAATTCACCAGTAATCAGCCTGCATGACACATAAAACAGAATATCCTTTATAGGAAGATAACATAATCCAGACTTCCTATGATGTATCATCTATAAATGACCAGAATATAATTAAATTTTTTTTTTTTTTGCTACCAGGGATTGAACCCAGGGGTGCTTAACCATTGAGCCAGAGCCTAAGCCCTTTTTTGCATTTTATTTAGATACAGGGTCTCATTGAGTTGCTAAGTGCATCCCTTAGTTGTGGAGGCTAGCTTTGAACTCTTGATCCTCCTGCCTTAGTCTCCTGAGTTGCTGGGATTATAGGCATGTAGAATATCATTAAATTTTGCCAGAATGAAAAATAAAAAGCAGATAGAAAAATGAGAACCAAAGAGAAAATATCACATATAAAAAAAGTTTTGTGAGCTGACCCAGATGTTAGGATTAGCAGAAAAAAAATTTTAAATAGTTTTAATAACTAATTTCAAGGAGTTAAAGAAAAGCTTAATCATAATGAATAAGTAGATATGGGTGTCAACATATAAATGAAAAATTTCTTTTAAAAGAAATACAAAGTATAGTATCTGAAATAAAAAATTCATGAAACAAATCTATCATCAGATTGTATAGTGCAAAAACAGCAAAAATTTAACTTGGAGATAGACCAGTAAAAATGATCTGGTCTAAAAATCAGAAAGAAAAAAATAGAGAATCGGTTACTATCAGTACAAAGTGACCTAACATACATATAATTAGATTTCTAGAAGAATAGAGGCATAAATTGTACAGAAAAAAAATTTAAGACAATGATGGCTAAAATTATCCCAAATTAAAAAAAAAAGATGTTAACATATTTAGGAAACTCAGTGAATACTAAGGTTAGTTACAAAGCAAATCACATCTAGATGCACCAGAGTCAACTGTAAATAATCAATTAGGAGGAAAAAGGTCTTGAAGGCAATTAGAAAAAAGTGGTGTGTTATGCATTGGTAAAAATAACTAAAATGATAGCTGACTTCTTATCAGAAATGAGAGGTTAAAGTTAATGGAAAGGTTTAAGGTGCTAGAAGACAAACACCGCTAATCCAGGATAAATACTCTTCAAAATTGAAAGCAGAATAGACATTTTCAAATAAATAAAAAGTAAGAAAATTCAATACCAATAGATCTCTACTATGAACAATGCTAAAAGAACCTCTTCAGGATAAAAGGAGATGATCCACCAGGTAGAAACAGATGAAATGTGTGTTTTAGGTCACTGTGTAATAAACTTAATGGTTTAAAATAAAAATTCTTTGTTATTTCTCCTTATTCTATGATTTGGTTTTACATAACCTGATGGGTCCTTTGCTCTAGGTATTTATTACTGCTTATGTGGTTTCCTTTAGCAGGGATTGTTTAACCAAAGGTAGAACTGAGAAAATAGCTTCCTTTACATGTCTGCTAGCTCAACTGGTTGGGTCAGCCTTATCTCCTCAAATGCTTTTAGTCATTCAGTCATTCTAAAATTTTTTATTTGTTGATTAGATAACTAGAGGGTAAAAGTAGAAGGTATACACCTTCCCAAGGTGTTAGGTTAGGATTGGCATGGCATCACTTTCACTGAAAATATATTTTGTTCATTAAAACAAGGCAAAAGACCAGCCCAGACTCAGAGGGTGGGAAAATAGATATTACTTCATAATGAGAGAAGCAACATGATACAGGAATGTGAAGAATTTGGGCTAGATATTTTTAAAGACAATGCACCATAAACAGAAATGAAAAGTACTAGAAATAGTAAAATGTAGGTAAATATAAAAGGCAATATGTATACATATTTATTCTTTTAATTTCTTGGAAACATGACTAAGGTAAAAAACATAATGTATACAGCTGTAATATGTATGAAGACAAAGCACAAAAGACTTGGGGAGATGTGAGAAAGTATCACAGTTTAAACTATTAAAACTGTGATAAATTAAAAAATGCATTTCATAATTCCTGGAAACATTGCTAAAACAATAATGTATAGCAATACAGCTAAAAGCTAATGATAAATTAAATAAAAATTAATTTTTATTTAATGTAATTTTATTTAATTACATTAAATAAAAATATGAATAGAACGAAAACAAGAAATAGATAATAGATAAAAATACATCATGAATAGTAAGCCAAGAAGAATGCAGAGGCTATACTAACATCAGACGAATTTAAATTCAAGATAAAGAGTTTTATAAGAGATAAGAAAGACATTTCATAATACCATAATGTGTTTTTTTAAGAACACTGAACCATAACATCATACAACCAAACTTTTATATGCTCCAAATATATAAAAGCTGACAAAACTGAAGAGACAAATCCATACTTTGAATTTTTAACACCCTTTTAATAACTGATAGTAACACTATAAAAAATCACTAATGATACACAAGAGTCAGAACAAAACTATAAACCACCTTAACCTTATTGACATTGACAGACAATGCCCAACAACTCCAGTATATTCTTTTCTTGTCCTCATGGAAATTTGCAAGATAGGTTATATTCCCACTACTTTGGGGAATCATTTCAAGGTGCTCAGATTTATAATTGAATATTTTTTTAATGAATTGTCATTTCTCAAATTTACAAAGCTTCCTGGGTATATTTAAAGATAAATTGAATTTTTGCTTGAAGCCTTATGCCATCTAACTAAAGTTAGTGACCTATTATATTTTTATACTGCTCCTTTCAAAGACAAATGACACAAGCTAATTATTATTAATCACACTTAAAGGTGTGAAAATTCAAATATATCGGGGATATAAAATGTCAGTTTAGAGAGTTTAATTAGCAAAGTGTTTGGGTATTTTCAAATTAAAATTAGCTAGTAAGAGAGAAAGGCAACCATCATGAATATCATAATAAAAGAAATTAAGAAGTGCTCAGCTTCAATAATGTCCTATTCAGAAAATTAAGAAATATGTTTCCCTTGCCTCTTCTCCCCTCTTTTTACGGCTCTTCTTTCCCCTTTTCTCCTCTCTAGAGCAGAAAGAAAACTTTGATTTTTGCCAGGGAAGAAAATAGGTTTCTCCTACAAAAGGGGACCAATGGGCATAGACAGCCTTTTCCATCATTATCATCTGCTCATTTCCCATTTCTTTTCTCTCTCAACCCACCCAGAGGTCAGTCTATCTCCAATCTTTTACAAAGGCATTGGCAGTTAGCAGAGTTTGTACTATATACTTCAGTACTTCTTTCTAAATTTGAAAATTCTGAGACACACTTTCAAAAATAAAAAGCCACACTACCATCCTTTAGACACTAACGAGTCCTCTTTCCCCTCACAAACTTTTTCAAAAAAATGCCAAAAATATTATTTCATCACTCAAATTAATTCTTCTACCAACTGCTTTGCAATTGAGTGACTCACTGCTTTGGATAACTGGCCAGTCAACCTAAAAAACACATTTAGGTGGTGAAAGGCAGCAGGACACTGATTAAAACCCGACCACTTTCTAAGTTGTGTTAGAATGGACAACAGAAAAAGTTACTGAAAACAAAAAGGCTGTGTAAGTTAAAAGCTTAAAATATTTGGTTTTTCTTGATTTAAAGTAAATTAAGTATAACTCCTGGAACAAAAAAAAAAAAAAAAAAAAGACGAAGAAGAAGCCAATTATTGCTCATTTGGGAAACCCCAATAAGTAATTTCACCAGAAAACAGCTGGTTACTTATTCCCCTTCCTCCCAAGTCAATTCACATTTACTTATTAGCACATAAACTTAGAAAGAACTATTTATATTCATTGAAATATTGAGATGAATAAAAAACTCTGTCCCTATTGTCACATAAAAAATGAACACTTGGTTAGTACTTATATTTTTCTTCCCGGTGCTGGGAACTGATCTCAGGGGTACATTCCCAGTCATTCTATAATTTTGAAACAGGATTTCAGTAAGTTAGTGAGGTTAGCAATGAACTTTGGATACTCCTGCCTCAGCTTTCTGGACCACTGGGATTATAAGCATGTGCCACTATGCCTGATAGTACTTGTATGCTTGATTTTATTAGATTTTATGTCTTACACTTATTTCAAAATTGCCTATGTGCTTAGTGAAGTATGTGGTTTTCCACATTAAGGATGAACATGCAGGTTGTTCCACTACTACACAAGTTCCTCGTCACCCCCTGGTTATTTTGCTGCAACCGGACTGCGGCGAAAACATAGAGAAAAGAACAAGTAGAGTTCAAGAAATGTGAATGCATCATGTCATGTATGCATTTGTAAGCCACTTCAAGATTTATTTCACATACATATGGTGGGAAGTCAGCAGAGGTTTCTTAGCAAAGAAATGATATGCTGAGACAGATACTATATGGCACTGATCTAGAGAATGGATTTGAGAAAGTCAACAAGCTAATAGCAAGATTTTTTGTTGTCTCTTAATTTGGAGTTATGGAGTAGAGGCAAACTGGAACATGACATAATGCCTTCTCTAACTATTCTCTCCCTTTCTTTTATACTTAAATTGAAGCCATTTGAATCCTACCTTCAGCACTGCCTTTGCCCCAGGACTTAGGAGCAAATCTGTCTATATTGAGAAGTAATTAAAAAGGGAGACCTGAGAGCCTGGAAGACAAGCAGGAATACTCTTCTTATTCTGACTTCGTGTCCTAAATTTAATAATCTGGCTGCTGCTTTGTTCTCATAATCATGCCAAAAACTCTACCTGTGTGTCTGCTGGGGTTGGGGCTATGTGTCACTTGCTAATTACCCTAATTGTATAGCTATCACTAGTCTACATAATATTTTTGAGGGAATTAGAAAAAAATTATCCTCTCTGGGAAGAAAAGCTGGGGTTTGGAGAAGTATAGGATTGGAATTTAGCCCTTACTGCCTCCCATGTTGGACAACTTTGTGTTCACAACTGTATAACTGTACATATTGGTCTTGCCTGAATCCTATGTCTTATCCCTGAACCTCAACTTCATAACCCTCATATTGCTACCAATCCTCTAACACTGTTGATCACCAGCCTGGATTTCTAAACATTTCCTTCTCCTTGAAACTCAGCTGAGCTTCTTCTAGCTACAGGATAATTTAGGATCTTGGGGAGGGAAATGGTTTTAGTTGAATTTTTATTTTAAAAGAATACTCAAAATTAATATCTGGTTTTATCATGTAGTTAAGATTCCATTTGGTAGTCTCTACTATTTGCTTTTCTTCCTTAGGAGTTATATTTAAATCATAAATCTGGCATTCATATATGTGTGGATCTCCTTCATTAACCTTTATTCTGTTTCATTGTCTATATGTATATTATTTCACCAATATCACATTGTATTAACTACTTAACTTTATAAAAAATTCTTTATAATATATATGTGAGAGAGACGTGTGTATGTGTATATTATTTATACTAAGATTTTGTGTTTTTTTGCCTGAAAGTCTACTAGTTTGATTTTCGCACAAACCTTTTAGATAATGTTTACATGGTATATCTTTTCAATACCTCATTTCTTAGCTTTCATTGACATATTTTATGTGAATAACCTAGAAGCAGTATGTAGTTGACTTTGTTGTTACTGTTGTTCAATATGGTAATCTTTGCATTTTAACTGAATAAATAAGTTCAATTTTATTTAAGTTAATAACTGATTTGTTTGTGTTTCATTCTATCATCTTTCTATTTGTTGAGTAGTCATCTTGTTTATTTTATATTTTATTTTCCCTCATTTAAGCTAGTCAGTTGCTCCAAATATATATAGTTTCAATTATCTTAGCAGAATCCCTTCACTATAATACTACTATCCTAAGAAATGTAGAACTTTAGCAAATGTAAAAGTATGCCTTGAGTGAAATATATGTAAACTGGACAGTAAAGGGTGAGAGGAGACCACAATTTAAGAAACAATGGGTCGGCAGAGGAGAGAAGTAAATCTTAAGAAACAACATATATTAAATTCCAGTGTTGAAGGGGCTAAGCTTTTGTTTTTTGGTACCAGGGATTGAACCTAGGGACACTTAACCATTGAGCTGCATCCTCAACACTTTTTATATTTTCTTTTGTGACAAGGCCTTGTTAAGTTGCTGAGGGTGGGCTGGGAATGTGGCTCAAGCTGTAGTGCACTTGCCTGGCATGTGTGGGGCACTGGGTTCAATCCTCAACACCATGTTAAAAAAAAATAAAGGTATTGTGTCCACCTAAAAACTAAAAAATAAATATTTTTTTTAAAAAAAGTTGCTGAGGTTCTCACTAAGTTGCTGAGGCTGGCTTTGAACTTGTGATCCTCCTGCCTCAGCCTTCTGAACTGCTGCAATCAGGCTTGTACCACCATGTTCTGCTTGAAGGGGCTAAGTTATATCTAACAGAGTGTCTGAGGAGAAAATATTGAGTGCTCTGATTAATTTTTAGGTATTTATATTAGTCAGTTGGATGGTACATAAAACAACCCTGTAATTGCTGTGTCATGAAAATAAATATTTATTCTCTTATTAAAGATTATGTGAATCAATTTATAGGCTCTTTGTCAGAGGTGGCTCTAATCTATGTGTGTTCATGCTGGAGCCCCAAAAGTAAAAGACATCTGAATTGTCAAGAGGAATACATAGAAATAGATAATGGCATTTAATATCTGAAGTAAAATGTGCACACTAACACTTCCACCCACATTCCATTGACCAAAACAAGTGCCATGGTGAAGGCCACTATCAAAAAGAATAAGGAGGTCTCTTTCTTCCGAAAAGGTAGGGAGTGTAAATAATAAGTATGTGCTTAACAATGGTCTAACCAATCTGTGTTTAACTGGAAAATGCTTTTTCAGCACCCATCATTTTCTGTGCTTTCTGTTCATGGCAGCAAAAATGTTATCCTTGGGCTTCTGTACCTTTTTTATTTTGATCTTTATGAATCTTTAAATGAAATCTTTCCTTATAAATTCAGCTTTCAATAGACTACCATACATTTCAGAACTTGAAAAAAAATTTATATAAGATGCTTAACTCCTTCCCATTCCCACCCCACAACAGGAATTCTGTACTGCTTCTCAGATGCAGGCAATGTCTTTTCCAGCAGGCAATTTCAACTGGATTAAGTCTAATGTAGTAGCAAATACTGAGGACAAATCTGTTTCTGGGCCTTAGGGTGTCTGCAATTATAGTATGCAATTTTTCCATTTTGAAACTGATTAATATAATAGGCATTTGAATAAAGTAGATGTGCAGAATGTAAATATAAAGATATTATTTAATCATCTTATTTACTTTTTACTCTTTTGCCTTTTTCCATGTTATATTTAATTTTTTTTCATTGACATGGTGTTCGTACTTATTTATAGAGTTTAACATTATAGTTTGATACTCATCTACAGTGTGTTATTAAATCAGGGTAATTGATATTTTATGGTTTTTACTATTAGAGAAATATAACAAATTCCCAATGTACTAGAAATAGCATCAAAGAGAATAAGATGAAGGCACTTTCAATAAGATACTCACGTAATAATAATGTATAATACTTTCTCCTTGCTGAGCATACACATATAAAACCTCTGCATGCAAGAAGTACTAGAATTAAAGATAAATGCAGAAAGACACATATCCAAAAGACCACAAATAAAACAAACATCTTCAGTCAAATGAATATATGTAGCAAAATGAATAGTACAGAATAAGGTGGCAGAGTATTGGAGCATGTATTATCAATAATGGAAGTTTCATTAACTTATATCTTTAGATAAAAAGAATTCATAGTAGGTACTTCAAAAGAAAAAAACTACAAAAAAGTATGACAATGCTAAAGATGACATTATAGTTTTTTTAAGTTAAGAAAGAGCAAAACAAACTCAAAAAAAGTTTTCAATGGATTTGGTTGACTCAGAAAGGTAAAACTGATTGATGCTAAAAAGTTACCAGCAGCAAAAACAGCACAAATTAGCCATGAAGACAGAACATAAGGTAGGAAAGAAACTGGGAGAGTTAGAAATAAGAGAAATCCAATCTGTAAAAAAAAAAATTCCAGAAGTTTCAGAAGAAACATAGCAAAGGAAGGAAAAAACAGTGGGAGGAGGGAGGGAAGGAAGAAAGGTAGAAAAAACAGGACAGGAAGAGGCGGGGGAGGGGAAGCATCAGTTAGACCTAAGGCAGAGAATTGAATAATGTTTGAGGGAGATGAATTGGGGTTAATTCGTGAGGATTCAATAGGGGTGGCAGCTATGTATGGTTATGGAAGTTGATTGATGGTTGTGGCTGGCTGATCATTATTTGTTAGTATTTTTGTTGTAATTGAAATTACACGTGGAAATAGAATAAGTTTATGGTTGCTAGAAGTGTTGAAATTAGAAATGATAGAAAGTATAGTTTAATGAGGCCTTTCTGATTAGAGGTTATAATAGAGGATGTTGAGTGAAAATTAGTAGTAGATTTGGGAATAGTTTTTTCTAATCAGATTAGGTCTAATAGAGTTGATGAGAGTTTTTGGCTTATGGTAAGATTGAGGTTAGAATTGAGTCAATGAACAATGGTGGGAAAGTAGTCTAGTAAGGTTGAAAATTTTGATGTATTTGAGTATATTTTGGTTTTAAGATAAAGGGTTATTGAGTTTAGTTCTATAGCGATTACAAATCCTAAAATGGTTACTAATAGTGCTGTAAGTTTTAGGTAAGTGGGTATAGTTAGAATTGGGACGTTTATGGGTGGGATATTAAATGAAAGGATAAATCCTGCAATGATGCTGCCAATGAGGAGGCGTTTAATTGAATTAAGTAGTTGGGGGTGATTCTCATTGACAGAAGTTAATACAGAGAATTGAGGTTGTCCTATTAGAGCATAGAAGATGATTCCGTGTGCTGTAGACAGCAGTTAGGGAAGTGGCAAAGAGGGTGATAGTAAGGGCTCAGGCGTTGGTATGTGACGTGTTTGCAGATTCGATGATTAGGTCTTTAGAGTAAAATCTGGTTAAAAAAGGAGTTCCTGTTAGTGCTAGACTACCAATGATAAGTGAGGATGAGGTGAATGGAAGTGCTTTAAATAGTCCTCCTATTTTTCGAATGTCTTGTTCGTCATTTAAGTTGTGAATAATTGATCCTGAGCATATAAATAATATAGCCTTAAAGAATGCATGTGTGCAGATATGAAGAAATGCTAAGTGGGGTTGATTAATCCCAAGAGTTACTATTATTAACCCTGATTGGCTTGAGGTGGAGAATGTGATAATCTTTTTAATATCGTTTTGAGTTAGTGCACAGGTAGCAGTGAACAGAGCAGTAATAGCTCCTAAACAGAGAGTAAGTGTTTGAATAGTCTTGTTATGTTCTATTAGTGGGTAGAAGTGGATGAGGAGGAAAACTCCTGGTACTACTATTGTACTGGAGTGGAGTAGGGCTGATACAGGGGTTGGGCCTTCTATGGCAGAGGGTAGTCAGGGGTGAAGGCCGAATTGGGCAGATTTTCCTGTAGCGGCTAAGAGTAATCCTAGTAGGGGAAGTAAGGATACATCTATTATAAAGAGTTGTTGTAGTTCTCATGAGTTTGAGTTGAGTAGAAATCATGCTATAGCTAAAACGAATCCGATGTCTCCAATTCGGTTATACAGAATGGCTTGGAGAGCTGCTGTATTAGCTTCTGTGCGACTGTACCATCAGCCGATTAATAAATAAGATATAATACCTACTCCTTCTCAGCCAATAAATAGTTGAAATAGGTTGTTAGATGTAACTAGAATTATTATAGTAATGAGGAATAAGAGGAGATATTTGAAGAAGCGGTTGATGAAGGGATCAGAATGCATATACCATATTGAGAAGTCTATAATTGATCATGTAACGAATAATGCTATGGGTATAAATAGAATAGAATAGTCTAGTTTAAAGCTTATGGAGAGGGTAAATGTTTGAATAGTAATTCAGTGTCAGTTTGAGATAATGAGTTCATAGTTTGAATTAATAAATATTAGTATTGGTGCAATGCAGAGCGATAATGCACAGATAATAGAGATTTTTACGTAGTTTGGGTAGTTATTGTGTTTGTAGTGATCAGTTATGGTAAGGAAAATGGGAAATGAAAGAGTTATAAGTGATGTAAGGATGAGCGAAGAAAATACGTCAATTACTTTTATTTGGAGTTGCACCAATTTTTTGGTTCCTAAGACCAACGGATTACTGCTATCCTATAAAAGTTAAGAAAGCCGTGGGTGTAATCACGGGGGCATGAATTAGCAGTTCTTGCATGCTTTTTTGGTAAATAAGAGATTACGATTCTCTGTTGTTAGATTCACAATCTAAAGTTTTACTTAAACTATTTTTACAGTATAGATGGCCCAGAATAATGGTAGGGTTAGTAGATAGAATAGCAAGTGGAAAAAGATGAAGAAATATAAGTGTATTTTCTCGTGTGAAGGAAGGATTAATATTTAATGTATGATATGTAAGTTTTCCTCGTTGTGTTATAATCAGTATATATAATGAGTAAAGGGCTGTAATTAGGATATTTAGGCTGGTCAAGATAATTGTAATATTTGATCAGGTGAATGATGATATAATAATAAATAGTTCACCAATTAGGTTGATGGAAGGGGGAAGAGCTAAATTGGTTAGAGTAGCTAGGACTCATCACATAGCTATGAGGGGAAGAATAGATTGTAAACCTCAAGCTAATGTTATAGTTCGACTATGAATTCGTTCGTAATTGGTGTTTGCTAAACAGAATAATATAGAAGATGTTAGTCCATGGGCAACTATTAGTGCTGTAGCTCCTATAAAGCTTCAAGGGGTTTGAATTATGATTGCTACAATTACTAGTGCTATATGTCTTACTGATGAATAAGCAATGAGAGATTTTAGGTCTGTTTGTCGTAAGCAGATTGAGCTTGTTATGATTATGCCTCATTATGATAATATGACGAAAGGATATGCTATATTACCTGTAATAGGATGAAGTAAAGTTGAAATTCGAATTATTCCATATCCACCGAGTTTTAGTAGGATAGCAGCTAAGACTATAGAGCCAGCGATGGGGGCTTCGACGTGGGCTTTTGGTAATCAAAGGTGGAGGCCATATAGGGGTATTTTAACTATAAAAGCTATAATACATGCTAGTCATAGGATATCGTTTGTTCAGGAAATAGAGAGGATGGATGACTGATATATTGACAATATAAAGTTTAAGGATCCTGTAGATTTTTGAATATAGATTAATGCTACCAGTAGAGGTAAAGAACCTAGTAGAGTATAAAACAGGAAATATAATCCTGCATTTAATCGTTCAGTCTGATTTCCTCATCGAGTAATAATAATTAGTGTAGGAATTAAGGTGGCTTCAAATAGAATATAAAATATAATTAATTCAGTGGCAGAAAAAGTTAAGATTAGAAAGGACTGTAGAGAAATTAGTATAAGAATATACGATTTCTTTCGGATTAATGGCTGTTGATTTAGGTGACTTTGACTTGCTATAATTATAAGGGGTAAGAGTCATGCTGTTAAGATCAGTAAGGGAGAAGATAAGGGGTCTGTAAAGAAAGTTAATGAAAAAATCAGGTCCATATTTGTAGGACAGTTTAATGTGAAGAGAACAATTGGGCTAATTATTAGACTATGAATTGAGGGATTAATTCAAATTATAGAAGGCTTTGAGAATCATATAAGAGGAGCAAGAAGGATTGTGGGAATAATAATTTTTAGCATTGAAGAATGTTTAAGTTTTGGATGTAATTTAAGCCATATGTATTGGATACTATTACGAGAAGAGCTAGACCTACAGCCGCTTCACATGCAGCGAATACTAGTAAAACAATCGGAATTATGAATGATAAAGAGAAATGAAAATTTATAATTAGGAGGGAGCATAGGACAAATATTGATAGTATTATGCCCTCTAAACATAAAAGTGATGATATTAAGTGAGATCGGTAAATAAATATTCCTAATAGGAATGTTGAATAAGCTAAAATAGTATTAAGAATAATAACAGGCATTTTGATAATTATGATAACCCATAATTTAGTGAGTCGAAATCACTTGTTTTATTTTTAAACTAATTATCATATTCAATTCATTCTAAACCTTTTTGAATTCATCATAGGCTAATCCAAGAGTAAGAATTAAGACTAGGAATAGTGCTATAGTTATTATAAGATTAAGATTATTTGTTTGGGAGGCTCAGGGAAGGGGTAGAAGAAGGGCAATTTGTAAGTCAAATAGTAGAAATGTGATTGCAACAAGGAAAAATTTTATTGAGAATGGTAAACGAGCAGATCCTATAGGGTCAAAACCACATTCGTAAGGCCATCATACATTTAGTTCAGGTAGTCAAAATGCTACAGAGATCAATAGAAGAGCAACGGAAGAGTTTATGAATAGGGATAATATGAGATTAATTATTCTCTTCTGGGTTGGTTCCAGAACTAAGTGACTGGAAGTCAATTGTACTGATTAAAACTAAGAGAATATGAACCTCATCAATAGATAGATACGTAAAGGAAGAGTCATATGACATCTACAAAATGTCAGTATCATGCGGGCTGCTTCAAATCCAAAATGATGATTTGATGTAAAGTGAAAATTTAGTTGACGAATAAGGCATACTAGGAGGAAGGTTGATCCAATTATGACGTGGAGACCATGAAAGCCTGTAGCTATGAAAAATGTTGAGCCATATACACCATCTGAAATTGTGAAGGATGTTTCTAGGTACTCAGAGGCTTGAAGAAGAGTAAAATAAAGCCCTAAAGCAATTATAATTGATAGTGCTTGGATTATGTGTTTTCGGTTTCCTTCTATTAGGCTGTGATGAGCTCAGGTAATTGAGACTCCCGAAGCTAAAAGAACAGAGGTATTTAATAGTGGTACTTCTAAAGGCTTAAGTGGGTTAATCCCTACTGGAGGTCTGCAGCTGCTGAGTTCTGGGATAGGAGCTAGACTAGAGTGGTAAAATGCTCAGAAAAATCCGGCAAAGAAAAATACTTCTGTAATAATAAATAGTACTATACCATATCGTAAGCCTTTTTGGACAATTGATGTATGATGGCCTTGGAATGTGCCTTCTCGCACAATATCTCGTCATCATCGATATATTGTAAGGGTGTTAGCTGCCAGGCCTAGTACAAGGAGAAAAGAGGAATTAAAATGGAACCATAGCACTAAGCCAGATGTTAGAAGTAGGGCAGAGAGGGCCCCTGTTAGGGGTCAGGGGCTGGGATTAACTATATGGTAGGCATGGGTTTGGTGGGTCATTAAGTATTATCATGTAGATATAAGCTTGCTAAGAGAGTAAAAACATAAGCTTGAATTAGTGCAACTGCAAATTCGAGCATTGTTAGTAGGACAAGAATAATGAAGATTAGGATAGCTGTGGGAGGGCTAATTGATGATAATACAAGAGTTGCTCCTCCGATTAGGTGTATAAGAAGGTGACTGGCTGAAATATTAGCTGTTAGTCGTATGGCTAAGGCTATAGGTTGAATAAAAAGGCTAATTGTTTTAATAATAATAAGTATAGGGATGAGTGGGATTTGGGTTCCTTGTGGGAGAAAATGGGCTAAGGATGCTTTAGTCTTGTGACGAAATCCAGTAATTACTGCTCCTGCTCATAGAGGGATGGCTATTCCTAAGTTTATTGATAACTGGGTTGTTGGTGTGAAAGAGTGAGGTAATAAATCTAGAAGATTAGTAGAGCCAATAAATATAATTAACGAGACTAATATTAGGGATCAGGTTCATCCTTTTGAATTGTGCATGGTCATTATTTGTTTTAATACAAGTTGAATTAGTCATTGTTGGAATGATACTAGGCGGTTATTTATTAGTCAGGTAGGTGAGGGGAAAAGTAAATTGGGAAATATAATAATAATAAGAACAATAGGAAGACTTATTAATGTAGGGGTAATGAAAGAGGCAAATAGATTTTCGTTCATTTTTCTCCTCAAGGAGTTTTGTGTTTAATTAGTTTAATATTTTGGGGGGAAGGATTGGATGGATAAGAATGATTTGAAATTTTAAGTTGGAATATAAAGAAGACGACTAGAATTATTGATAAAATTGTAATAAATCATGTAGATGTATCTAGTTGGGGCATTTCATTATGAGATTTAACTCCTAATCTTCAACTTAAATGGTTGATGCTTATCATAGCTTCATAATGAATTTATAGTATTGATGAGGATCAGTTTTCAAAATATTTTAACGGGACTTATTCAAGGACAATTGGTATAAAGCTATGGTTTGATACACAAATTTCGGAGCATTGCCCATAATAGAGTCCTGGTCATGTTGATGTTAGTGTAGCTTGATTAAGTCGACCTGGAATTGCATCTGTTTTTAATCCAAGAGATAGGACTGCTCAGGAGTGAAGTACATCTTCAGATGAGATTAGTATTCGTACAGGTAATTCTGTTGGAAGTACGACTCAATTATCAACTTCTAGAAGTCGTAGGTCTCCTGGAGTTAAGTCCGATGTTGGAATTATGTAAGAATCAAAATTTAGATCTTCATAGTCTGTATATTCATAGCTTCAATATCATTGGTGGCCTATTGTTTTTACTGTTAGGGATGGATCATTAATTTCGTCTATTATATATAAAATCCGTAGAGAAGGAAGAGCAATTAGAATAAGAATAATAGCGGGGAGAATAGTTCAAATAGTTTCTACTTCTTGAGCATCTATAGTACTTGTATGAGTTAATTTTGTAGTTAATATTAATGAAATAATATAAAGGACTAGAGAGCTAATTAAGAAAACAATTATAAGAGTATGGTCATGAAAGTGTAAGAGTTCTTCTATAATAGGAGATGTGGCATCTTGAAATCCTAATTCAAGTGGGTATGCCATAGAGATATATAAGAATTTAACCTATGAATTAACTTTGACAAAGTTATGTAATTATTTTACTAATACCTCATGAAGAAAGTCATAATGGTTATGAGGCTAGCTTGAAACTAGTTTTAGGAAGTTCGATTCTTTCCTTTCTTGGTTTAAGTTTTAATATAAGTAGGCTCTTCAAATGTGTGGTAGGGTGGAGGGCACCCATGTAGTCATTCTAAGTTAGTTGGTGTTAGTTCTACGGTGAGAACTTCTCGTTTTGATGCAAATGCTTCTCAGATTATAAAAATTATAATTATGACAGCTGTAAGAGAAATAAATGAGCCTAATGAGGATACAGTATTTCATGCTGTGTAAGCATCTGGGTAGTCAGAGTATCGATGTGATATGCCTGACAATCCTAAGAAATGTTGAGGAAAAAAAGTTAAATTTACTCCAACAAATATTACAGTGAAATGAATTTTAGCTCATATATCATTTAGTGTATAACTGGAAAAAAGGGGGAATCAGTGAACAAATCCTCTTATAATGGCAAATACAGCTTCTATTGATAAAACATAGTGGAAGTGGGCTACGACATAATATGTGTCGTGTAAAACAATGTCTAATGAAGAATTAGCTAAGACAATTCCTGTTAGGCCTCCTACAGTGAACAGGAAAATGAAGCCAAGTGCTCATAGTATTGCTGGTGATCATTTAATATTTCCTCCATGCAGGGTTGCTAATCAGCTAAAGACTTCTACTCCTGTAGGAATAGCAATAATTATGGTTGCAGATGTAAAGTAAGCTTGGGTGTCCACGTCTATTCCAACAGTGAATATATGATGGGTTCATACGATAAATCCAAGGAAGCCAATGGATATTATAGCCCACACTATTCCTATATAACCGAATGGTTCCTTTTTACCTGAGTAATATGTTACGATATGGGAAATTATGCCAAATCCTGGGAGGATAAGAATGTAAACTTCGGGATGTCCAAAGAATCAGAATAAATGTTGATAAAGGATAGGATCCCCACCTCCAGCAGGGTCAAAAAATGTGGTATTAAGATTGTGATCTGTAAGAAGTATAATAATTCCTGCTGCAAGAACTGGAAGGGACAAGAGTAGTAGTACTTCTGTAATTAGTACAGAACATACGAATAAGGGGGTTTGAAATTGAGATATAGCAGTTGGTTTTATATTAATGATTGTTGTAATAAAATTAATTGCACCTAGAATTGATGATACTTCTGCTAAGTGAAGAAAGAAGATGGTCAGGTCTACTGAGGCTCCTGCATGGGCAAGATTTCCAGCTAGTGGAGGGTATACGGTTCAACCTGTTCCTGCACCTGCTTCAACTATAGAGGAAGCGAGTAAGAGGAGGAATGAAGGGGGAAGAAGTCAGAAGCTTATATTGTTTATACATGGAAATGCTATATCAGGGGCTCCAATTATTAGGGGTACTAATCAGTTTCCAAATCCGCCAATTATAATTGGTATCACTATAAAGAAAATTATAACAAATGCATGAGCAGTAACGATAACATTGTAGATTTGATCATCACCTAATAGAGCTGCAGGTTGACCTAGTTCAGCTCGGATTAGTAGACTAAGTGCAGTCCCTACTATACCAGCTCAAGCGCCAAATAGAAGGTAAAGTGTACCAATATCTTTATGATTAGTTGAGAAGAATCAACGGTTGATGAACATAGGTAGGTGGTAAAATGGCTGAGTAAGCATTAGACTGTAAATCTAAAGACAGAGGTTGAATCCTCTTTTTACCAAGTCCTGAGGTGAATAAGTCACATTGAATTGCAAATTCAAAGGAGCAGCTTCAACTCTGCCGGTTGCGGCAGGAGAAGTAGATTGAAGCCAGTTGAGTAAGGCGTTTAGCTGTTAACTAAGGTCTTATGGGTTTAAATCCCATCAGTCTAGGAATAGAAGGGCTTAGCTTAATTAAAGTGATTGGTTTGCATTCAATTGATGTAAGATAGAGTCTTGCAGTCCTTAATGCAGGAACTAAGTATTAGGTACTTGCTTAGGACTTTGAAGGTCCTTGGTCTAAATTAACCTAAATTCCTAGTTCAGGAGTGAGAGGAGGGGTGTTAATGGAAGGGAAAAAGTGGAAATAATAATAAAGTTTGGTAGGAGAGGTATAGATTTTATGTTTTCGAATTGTCATTTTATTTTGGTGTTATTAAATGATGGAAATAGAGTTAGAGATGTTGAATAGATAAGTCGTGTGTAGAAGTATAGATTTAGGAGTGCTAGTATTGCTATTAATGTGGAGAAAATAATGTTGTTATTTAAAATAAGTTCTTTGAGAATAATTAATTTTGGCGCAAATCCTGTCAGAGGGGGTAATCCTCCTAGTGATATTAGTACAATTAAAATTGTGGGAGTTAGAAGGGGAAACTTATTTCATAGATTTGATAGGGAAAGAGTGGCTGATTTTTTATGGTAGTAGAGAAGTATAAATATGTTAATCGTAAGTATGATGTAGATAACTAGATTAAATGCTGTTAAGGTTGGGTTATATGTGATGATTGCTATTATTCATCCTATATGAGCGATTGATGAATATGCCAGAATTTTTCATAGTTGGGTTTGGTTGAGTCCTCCCCAGCCTCCTAATATGATTGATAGGGTTCCTATAAATAGTATGAGGGTAGAGTTTATGGAATATGCGATTTGGTAAACAATAGAGATTGGGGCAATTTTTTTGTCATGTTAGCATGATTAGACCTGATTTAAGTGGGATTCCTTGGGTTACTTCTGGTACTCATAGGTGAAATGGGGCAAGTCCTATTTTTATTGAAAGTGCAATTGTAAGTATAAATGATGAAATTTGGTTATGTGAGTTGGATAGGGTTCATTGACCTAAGTTTATGAAATTAATAATTGTGCCTATTATTAAGATCATTGACGCGGTGGCTTGGATAAGGAAGTATTTGCATGCAGCTTCTGTGGATCGAGGATTTCCTTTATTAATTAGAATAGGGATAATGGCTAGCATGCTTATTTCTAAGCCTACTCAAGTTAGAAGTCAATGTGAACTAAAAAGTGTAATTATAGTTTCAGAAAAGAGAGTGAAATAGATTGCTGAGGAAGTTAGGGGATTAATTAGTACGGGAAGGATGTAAACCAACATTTTCGGGGTATGGGCCCAATAGCTTATTTAGCTGACCTTACTGTTTAGGACATGGTGTAAAAGGTAGCACGAAGAATTTTGAATTCTTAGGACTAGGTTCAATTCCTATAGTTCTAGAAATAAGAGGGTTTAAACCTCTATAATTTACTCTAACAAAGTAACTCTTTTATCAGACATATTTCTTAGATCTGGAGTGGTACGCATGCAGTAATAATTGGAAGAGAGATGTGTCATATGCACAGGGCTAGGGTTAGGGGTAGGAAATTTTTTTCATAAAAGATGTATGAGTTGATCATAGCGGAATCGAGGATAGGATGCTCGGATTCATAGAAAAGTAGAGGTTAGGATGAGTGTTTTTAGGGTAAAGTTTAATGTAAAAGTTTCAGGAGAAATGGGGTTTAGTAATGCTCCCATGAAAAGGGTTACTGTAAATGCATTTATTATAATAATGTTAGTGTATTTGGCTATGAAAACTAGAGCGAAGGGGCCGGCTGCATATTCAACATTGAATCCTGATACAAGTTCTGATTCTCCTTCTGTTAAATCAAATGGAGCTCAATTAGTTTCTGCTAATGTTGAAATAAATCATATTATTGCTAGGGGTCATGTTGGAAGTAGAAGTCATATAAATTGTTGAGTGGTGATTAGTGTAGATAGGGTGAAGGATCCATTTAATAGAAGGACTGAGAGAAGAATAATTGCTAGTGTTACTTCGTATGAGATAGTTTGTGCTATGGCTCGCAAGACTCCGATTAGGGCATATTTAGAATCGGAGGCCCAACCAGACCATAAAATTGCATATACAGCTAAGCTTGAGGTGGCTAGGATAAATAGAACTCCTATATTTATGTTAATAAGGGGTTGGGGTATAGGCAGGGGATTCATATGGTGAATGCTAGTGTTAGAGAGAGGGTAGGGGCAATAATAAATAATATAATTGATGATGTTAAGGGTTTTATGGGTTCTTTAATGAACAGCTTTATTGCATCAGCGAATGGTTGGAGTAAACCGTAAGGTCCAACATTAGGGCCTTTGCGGAGTTGCATATACCCTAGTATTTTTCGTTCGATTAGGGTGAGAAAGGCTATGGCTACTAGGATTGGAACAATTAAAAGCAGAAAATTAATTATAAACATTAATGTTAAGAAGAGGAGTTGAACCTCTGGAATAAAGTTTTAAGTCTTACGCAATTACCAGGCTCTGCCATCTTAACAAGCCCTGTTCTAGGGCGGGTTGTTTTAAATGTTTTATTGAATTAAGATTATTTCATTCATTGGTTTAAGGCATAAATATATAATTGGCCTCATTTCTCTTGTCCTTTTGTACTGGGAGAAATATAATAATAGATAGAAACCGACCTGGATTTCTCCGGTCTGAACTCAGATCATGTAGGACTTTAATCGTTGAACAAACGAACCATTAATAGCAGTTACACCATTTGGATGTCCTGATTAAACATGAGGTTGTAAACCCTAACTGTCGATATGGACTCTTGAGTAGGATTGCGCTGTTATCCCTAGGGTAACTTATTCCGCTGACCAATAATTTGGGTCAATTAATGAGTTATAATTTGGACATGTTATGTCTAGATTATTATCATTCAGAAGTTAATTTGTACTCCAAGGTCACCCCAACCAAAATTTTTAGTCTATAAACAATGATTTTGATTCCTTAGATATTGTTAAGATTGTGAGACTGTTAAATTTAAGCTCCATAGGGTCTTCTCGTATTATTAAAAAATTCCCGCCTCTTCACGGGAAGGTCAATTTCACTGATTAAAAGTAAGAGACAGTTAAACCCTCGTTAAGCCATTCATACTAGTCCTTATTTAAAGAACAAGTGATTATGCTACCTTTGCACGGTCAGGATACCGCGGCCGTTAAACGTATGTCACTGGGCAGGAAGTGCCTCTAATACTATTTATGCTAGATGTGATGTTTTTAGTAAACAGGCGAGGTTAGTGTTTGCCGAGTTCCTTTTACTTTTTTTAATCTTTCCCTTTATGCATACCAGTGTTGGGTTAACAGTGTTATTAATAATGGTTTTATGGTTTATTTAGTGTTATGGAGTTGTTAACTATCAGCGAGTCATTCGATCTGATATAAGCTTATGCAGGGAGAATAATTTCTTGTTACTTATTTTAACATAATTTCTTCTATTAGGAAAATAGATTAGTCCAGTATTGATTTAGGAGGTTATTAAAAGAGTCAGTTATTAAGTTTTGATGTTTAGGTTAAGCTTTAACACTTTTTTAATTGATGGCTGCTTTTAGGCCAACTATGGAGGTTGGTAGATTTACTCTCTAATTAAGGTTTATTCCTCAACTCTAAAGCGCTGTCCCTCTTTAGAATAACATTTAAATTTACATTTGGCTTGTTTGTGCTTTAGGTAAATTTAAAGTAGAACTAAGATTCTAATGTAGACAACCAGCTATAACCAGGCTCGGTAGGCTTTTCACCTCTACTTATAAGTCATTCCACTATTTTGCAACATAGATGGATAGGCCCTTATGAGCTGCTCATAAGTAGCTCGTCTGGTTTCGGGGTGTTTGGCTTAAATTCTTTTTGTCAAGCATATTCTGGTTAAACCATTATGCAAAAGGTAAAAGAGTTAATCTTTGCTTTTTGGTACTATAAATTTATTCTTTCATCTTTCCCTTACAGTACTTTCTCTATAGCTCCTGATATAAATTTTTATCTCCTATACTTTATTTAGGTAAATGTTTTATTTACCTAAATAAAGTATAAAGTATAGGGTAGATTGTATTTGGAGCTGGGAAAAGGTTGGGCTAGCATTAGTTCAAAATGTTCATGGTGGATGAAATCTCTCGGGTGTAAGCCGGGTGCTTTAATTAATAAGCTACATTTTGGTTCTTCCAAACACACTTTCCAGTATGTTTACCTTGTTACGACTTGTCTCTTCTTATATATTTGGTAAAATAAATTATTTATGATGTTGTGTGAAAATATATTTGAAGAGGGTGATGGGTGGTGTGTGCGTGCTTTATTGCCCCATTCAGTTAAGCTCTCTATTCTTAACTTACTACTAAATCCGCCTTATGCTCTGAGTTTCATAAAAGCTATCGTGAGAATTTTTCTAAGAGAATAGAAAATGTAGCCCATTGCTTTCCACCTTATAGACTACACCTTGACCTAACGTATTAATGTAAAATTTTCTTGCTTACTGTTAGACCTTTTTAGGGTTTGCTGCAGATGGCGGTGTATAGGCTGACATTTGCTAAAGGTGGTGAGGTGTATCGGGGTTTATCGATTATAGAACAGGCTCCTCTAGAGGGATGTAAAGCACCGCCAAGTCCTTTGAGTTTTAGGCTGTTGCTAGTAGTACTCTGGCGAACATTCTTGTTTGTTAAATGTTTATTTTTAGGGCTAAGCATAGTGGGGTATCTAATCCCTGTTTGGGCCTTAGCTATCGTGAATTCAGATAATTTAAGGTTATTTTTGCATATGATTTTCATCATTATCAAGACTTTTTACAGTTTAATAATATTTTAATCTTATTTAACTAGTCTCTTAATCATGCTTTACGCCATGTTTTAATAACTGGGGTTAATCGTATGACTGCGGTGGCTGGCATGAAATTTACCAACCCTAAATTTAGCTTAACTTAGTCAAACTTTCGTTTATAGGCTTAATTTTAATTACTGCTGTATCCCGTGGGGGTGTGGTGGAGCAAGGCCTTATGAGCTACTATTATTAGTGAACTTGATGCCTGCACCTTTTGATCAATTAATAGATATAGAGGGCATTCTCACTGGAGCGGGGATGCTTGCATGTATAAGTTAGCTAAAAGCTAATAAAAAGGCCAGGACCAAACCTGTGTGTTTATGGGGTATAGAATACCCATCTAAGCATTTTCAGTGCTTTGCTTTTTGAATTAAGCTACATTAACGTATGAGTTTTGGAGAGTGCTTATATAGGATTTGGTAAACAGAGTAATATGTAAGTATTATTAGTGTTGGGATAGTATGGTATAGTATAATTATTTATGATTATTTAATCAAAGTATAGTCTTAGATTTTAATCTACTGAGAAGAGAGTCAATAAAAATTTAAGCAGAGAAGAAGATTAGATAGATTTGAAGAACACACATTTGGTCAAATGTTTATCTTGATTTTAGGTCTACTATGGAATTTCTGTTTTAACTTTTTTTTTTTTTTGTCTATCAAGCATTAAGCCCGACTATGGCAGATAGTAGGTATGAAAAGCGAGAATATTGACTAATAAGTCCAGGTACAATTGAATTGAATGGAACGAGGCCTCTGACGGCCAATTTTAAAACAAGATCATCAAGTGTTAAAGAAGAAAATTAAGCGGATGAAGAAATCAGTGAAAAAATACAGTATTGTAAATCCAGGAGTCTGATATTAAATTTTAGTTATTTCACAGTTGTAGCCACACTGTAGTAGCAGTAGATTGTTACTAAATGTATTTATTTGATAGTTTAAGAAAGTATGACCATAGAAAGTATTTATGACTATAGAAAGTATTTTTGTATTTCCTTTTACTGTAAGTTATAACTAGAAAAATAATGTCGCTGCCTTTGTTCCATGTAAATATATATACACACACATATTTTTTTTTGTAATATAAAATAAAATGTTTTTTATGGAATGATTCTCCAAGTGAAAAAATAAATGTTTAATTAGAGAATATAGTTCTGTAGCAGTAATAATTTGCAGATAACTTGCCTCTTGCTGTTATGTAATAAAATACAACTAGTGGTACAAAATGAATTTTTGTTTTTTTTAGACTCTAAATTTACCCATGTTAGATTTACCATGATGAAGAAAAATATTAGTGATGAGTTCTGTTGAATTTTGGAAAGAGAGATGGATTTTTATTAAGTGATTCTTTTTTTTTTTTTTTTTTTTTTTGTATTAAGACATGGAAATTTAGGGTTGAGAATTTTTCTGCCAGATAGAAAAAGAACCTTCTACCATGAAGGAGTAATTTGGATCAAAGAGGTAGTGGGAATTGGCTGTTTCAACTGGCACTTGCATAATTTAAAAAGGCTGTTAGGTTTTGTTATTGCCTAGCACATCAGTCTTAGATGTTTTAGTACACAGGTGTCCTCTCTCCTTTCTTGGAAACTAAAATGCAGCAGTAAGCATTTGCCTGGTGGAAGACTCCTTACCAGTGAAATAGTAACCCAGCATCACACAGTTAATCCCAGGGGCAATTTTTTGAGAACACAAGCTGGGCCTGATAGCATGTTGTGATAGTTGTTCGGGTGTTCAAGGAAGTGCTTCATAAATGTCTGCCTTTTATGCATTTTATATATTGCCATGGTTTTTGTTGCCCAAAGACACACTATGATTACTGGCTTGGGCCTCAGTGTGGTGCTATGGGAGATGAAAACAGTGGGGGATGGAGCTTTGTGGGAGTCCTCAGGTCCTCAGGCTAATTCTCATGTAACCTCCTGTGTTCTGACAAGAGGATTGTTAGAACAGAAACAGCCTGGCTCCACCCTCCTTTTCCTTGGCACTCATATTCAAGATGTGACCACTTGCTCCTACCTACTGTAGAGCCACCCAATCTTGGACACTCAATCTCCAAAACTATGAAATAAATAAACCTTTTCTCTATGTAAAGTTAGCTTCCTAAGGTATTTCATACAATGACAAAGATGCATATACTCTATGACAATTCTACTCCTAGCAATGCATGCTTATGAGGAGTTAATTTCAAAGCAGTATTAAACTATAATACACTAAAGGCCATCAATAACAGAAGGAATAATTAGTGTGATAACATATATGTTTTATAGCAGTAAAAATAAACTAGAGTTACATTCAACAATACAATTGTCTTAAAAACCAATGTTGAATAAAATATGCAAGGCCCAAAAAATAAACACAATAAAAAATTTGTATATAGGCAAGAAATTCATACATAAGCAAAACTAATTTTGTTTACCATTTAAAGAAAAGCAAGAGAATGAAAACCCTAGAAGACCTCACAATGATTTTCATGATAAAGAATGGGATGAAGTATGATCAGGAAAGCACACATAGAAAACTTTTACATTAAGGTGACAGCAATGCTGTGATCCTTAATCTGGATAGTAGTTAGAGGGATGCAACTTTAAACTTATGCATTACAGCACTCATTTATTTCATATTTTTTTTTGTCTACATTATATTCCATAACCTTAAGGTTTAAACAGTAACAACTAGTAGAAGCACAACATAATACCACAATAAAAACAGGTGTTGATATTCTTTTCTAAGTGAACCAATATGGACTCCATATTGCTCCATACAGTATCTCACCTTCATCTCTTGTAGCCAGAGAACAAAATGTCAGCTGCATAAAAGTAATGAATCTAGTCATGAGAGTGACAGTCAAAATGTCATATTCCAATTGCTTTAGTCATATATTTGCTCAAGTTTTTTCTAACCATGTGTAACAAAAAAAGTAAATAGTGATTGTAAAACTCACCTAATCAATTAATATCAACAAGCTTTTTTAAAAGGAAAATTTATACCAGAAATGATAGCAAGGTTAAAATAGAGGAAAAAAGAAAATTATATCAGAAATGATAGCAAAGCTAAAAGAAACAGAAGACAAACATGTGACATCAAAAGATGGCTTAATCTAAATAAGATACAGCATAAAATATACCCGAAAAAACTGAGAACAATTAAAAAGCAAGAGATGAAAAGCCAAATGACATAGGCTGAACAGGCAGCTGATATAGAAGGTTTAAAGCATTATGAATCAGGTGCCAGGGAAGGTTTCAAAGAGTCTTAAAGGACAGAGGTTATGATAGATGAAGAAACTGCAAAAATGTCACAAGATTAACATTAGGGCCTTCCAGAAGAATCTTGGGAGACAAGAAGAGGTAACACAAGAAGAAGGATGGGAACTGAGATTGGTGAAATCTACATGAATAGGGACAAAGGAAATATTACTTACTACATAAGGATAATAAGGAAATAGTGTTTATCTCCTATAAGGTGATAAATACCAGGGCTAAAATTGGGATGAAGGATGTGAAAATAGAAAAGACTTAATTCTAGAAAAGCTAGGGAGGAAAATTACACAAGGGAAAGAAAAGTGCAGAGAATCATGTAGCTTCAAAGAATGTATATCTGGGAGTAGGAGAGGATGATATTACCAAAGAAGGTTAAGAGAAGGGGAACTCAGCTTGAGAACTGAGTGCTCAATTTTTGGTATGGCCAGTAAATTAAAAAAAATTGCATTACAACCTTTGTACAGAAATTACTTTTTATCTTGCCCCATTCTTTAAACAATAATATGGAACAAACTAAACTCTATTCTAAACACACAAGAAGAAGAGTTTATTACATGCAATAATGGCTGCTAAAGAAAATTTATAACCTTTCTCATAAATTCAAAGACTCTCTCCTAGATCAAACTCCAACCAGCTCCTCTAAGCCTAGTCCCTCTTTGGACTATGCCCCAATCCTGGTCTATCTATAAAGACTTTAAGAAACACTAATATAATTTCTTTTCTTTTCTTTTTCTTAATATTTTTTAGTTAGACATGGATACAATATCTTTATTTCATTTTATTTATTTTTATGTGGACTGAGGATTGAACCCACTGTCTCACATGTGCGAGGCAAGTGCTCTGCCACTGAGCCACAAACCCAGCCCCAAGAAACACTAAGATAATTTCTAATGTGAGGCTATATCCCTAGGATGACCTTAGCGCTCCTTAAAGGGTATACTCAAGGCTGCCTAAAGAATTTAGTTTGTTCTAGCCAACACTCCTAAAGATAGGGATCCTGACTCTTAACCTCTGTGGGAGAGTAGGTGCCTCACTTACATAAACCCAGTTAGTAAATCCAGATGGGTTTCACATGGACTATTTCCCCCTTCTTTAGAATTTTTTTACTTTTCTTACTCAAGGCACTGTCATCCCCCCCTATATTTTAGATTCCGCCATTCATTAAACATTCTATAATTTATATTCCTCCATTCCCCAGTAGATTTTAATAAGTGAGTTCTCCTGATTACTGTACTGGATAAAGACAAATGTAAATTAAAAGAGAATGTAGCTGGAGGGTGAGCCTACATAATAGGCTGATAGAAAAGTAACCCCAGAGTTAATGCATAATGTCAGAAGGATGGAAGAAGCCATAGGATCGAGTGGAAGGGGAGATGATTTGCACTGCAGTGATTAAGGAAGATATGAGGGAGATTGAAAGATGGCTCTGGTTGGGAAGGTGACAATGAAGAGCATGTGGACTTAAAAGGAAAAGAACAAGTGTGTCACATGACAGTTTTATTCTCAATGTCATTTAACATTGTAGGAGCCAGGGAATGTTTATTGTTCATTCATTTATTATCCATACAATTAATATTTTTAGTTATAAACAAGCACTTTTTTCACCTTTCACCTTTTTAAGAAATTTGGACTATGGAATTTTGCAGTTCATGAAATATAGACTCCTCACTTAACATAAAAGGTTGACTTTGAGTTACATTTATAGTTGGATCTTTTTTTCTTATTGAAATGGACTATAATTTTATTTCAGCTTTTTGAAGATATTTTTATAAACTTTGTTTCTATGACTGTAATTTTGAGAAGAACAGGGTGGAAACATTATATTCATTAAATGAAAAATATAAAGACATTTCAGAGAATTGTTGAATTTTTAGGTGATAATATTTATTGGACCAGCTTACAATTAGTGTCTGAAACAATAGGATAATAAATGAGGGCAAAATTAATGCTGTTGGTGATAGCTACAGAAATAGCTGCAATCCATGGAAACTTGTAAAATTACTCTTCCCTGGAGAAGTTGATTAGTTAGAAATTAAATATTAAATGTGGTCAGACTTTGCACAAAGTATACAGACCTAATCCATTCTTTTTTCCAATATGTCTTACCAGCTATAGGGAAAAAAATCCAATCATGGCTCTCAATACTCCAGGGATGGGATCCTACTTTCCAACCATATCTGAAAAGTGAAGGCTCACCCAGTAGCATCAGGCAATTGGCTGCCATGTGCATGTCCTCTATTCTTGGGTAATAGGAGAAAAAGTGGTCAAATAATTTTATTCTGTCTTCCCCACTTTTCTCAATTCTTCCCAAATGAATACCAAAAAGAATTAGTTTCCATTTCGAATGTTTGATTCCTTTACACACTACCCTGTGCTGCCCTTATTCTGCTTTCATGAGTAAAAATCCAAATTCATGTTCTTTAGATAATTTTGCTTTAGAAGATACCCAAATTACTGATTCCCACCCCCCGCCCCTGCCCAATTGGTAATCCTTCAGAAGAGCTAGGGAAGTCAAGGCCAAATTATAAAGCATGAATGTCATTTTCTCATAGGGCCTTTTTGTACATAATAGCTCTGTCCATTTTTATGCTGGAAGTTTTAGACACTCATTTTTGACTGGCATGTCTCTAATTTACTTTTCAATAGGATGGATTTTTAATGTTGTGTACTACTTATTTGAATATTTTACTTCACAGAGTAACATTGTAGCTCATACAAATATTTAGAGAATGAGAATTTAATAATATTCTTACAACACAGACAATGATTGCTTTCATGTATGTTTCAAAAGTGTGGTTTAAGATCTTGCTTATTTTTTTTGGCTGTCATAGTTATGGTGTCTTATCACATGATTATAGTAATCATTTTGTTCAAGTCTGGTATATAATTTATTTATTAATTGTACTGTCTTTTCTATTCCTGCACTTCAACATTTTAAAAATTGTATCAGTGTTTGTACTATGTAGAACTTTTACTGAATTTCTTCATTTTTTTTGGATAAGAAAACTGGTATCAGAAATTAAGTCACTTGCCTGAGGACCCAGTAGTTGGGAGGAGCAGATTCATAGGGAATAATACTTAAGATTTCCATGGTTTTAGTAGCAATGTTTATACCAACATTGGATTCTGTTCGCTTGAACTTTCTGATTATTTAGTTTCTGAATAACAATAATGTAGCATATTTTGTGAAGATAAAGGATGCATTTATCATCTAATGTCAGCTTTCTTAAATTTTATTTGCGTGAATTAGATTGCCTCTTAAAATACCTTTTGATTTGGACTGTGTAGGAAATAAATGAATTTCTTCAGTATGTATAATTTTGGTATTTCAGTTACCAAGTGATGTGGTATGTCTGGCAATTTTTATTTCCATCTTTCTTTTCTTTTTGTTGACAATGTCAATGGAATATTTTTCTTCCTTTCCATGACTACTTTTTTGTTATTACATATAAAAGTAGTGGATGATTATGTCCAGAAAAAAATTTTTACTGTTCTTTGACATTGAGCTAGTAAACAACTTATAATACTAATTTTAAATGATAGTATTAACATTTATTCTAACTGCAGATAATGTACATCTAAGACAAGTGTTCAGTTGTATTTTAATTTTCAAAACAAGATGATAATGCAGATTTATCACAAATCTTTATTTCCCAAATGGAGTATTTAGATTAGCATTAAGACTTAGGATACATGCTGTTATAGTGTTATCTTAAAATTATACCTGTATTAATGGCAGGAAGTATATTGATGCTGTTGATACTTTGCTACATGTTTTGTAATGAAGAATTCTTGATGTGTGAGAGTGTGTAGCAGTGCTAATAGATCTTTCTGCAGAGATGGAAATGTTTTATGTCCATGTTCTATTATATTAATACTAGTGCTGTTGAGCACTTTAAATGTGGCAAGTGTGACTGGAGACTGAATTTTAATTATTTAAATTTACAAATGTAGTTACGTGTCTAGAATTGTATATGTAAAATAAAAGGGGACTTTTCCACCCATTTATTCTTCTTTTCACAAGGCTACTAGGGTAATCTAGGTAAATACTTTAATCTCCCTAACCTTCATTAGGGAGATAGCTTTCTTATCTCTCATTTTGAGCATACTTGGTATTTTGTTTATTAAATAATGAAGGTCTTTCTATCCCAGGGTTCCTTCATCATCTCTGCAATGTCAAAATGATAGTGCCCCTCAGTATGTGTTCTGGCCAATTTTTTCTCTTCTCTGTCTCATGTACAGCTTCCTTTCTGACACATGGAAAAGCAAAGTGATTGAGTTTTATTTCCATTAAAGGAGATTATATGGCTGAGAGATTTACTTGACATTGTACCAGGGGAAGCTGCTGTGTTATCAGGGAGCCACCTGTTAATCTAATAATTATAGTAATGTTTGCTACTGCAAACCAGAGGTATCTATACATACATTCTAGGTAGTTAATCTTCCTTGGAAGATCTGTCTTTTTAATTTTATTTTTGAAAAATGTAGGGTTTAGGTCTTTTTTTTTTCATTCCTTGAAAAGTCTGCATTGAATTATATTTCTATTTTCTGGTTTCTCTGTCTAAAAAAGACTGACTTCTGAAATTTATTAGCTTAGTCTGATGAGGTCAGTCAGTTCATTTAATAGATATATAAGGAACTTATATATCTATCTTATTGAAAAATAAGTGGTACTAAAACAACTGCATATTCATAACATGGTAAAAAACAACTTAAATTCAAAATGGTTCACTGATCTGAAAGAAAACTATAATTATAAATTCTAGAACAAAATGTATGAAAAATCCTCAGGGGAAGGTTGAAATATCTGGAAAAAGTGAAGTGAAAATTGTGGCAAACCTTTCTTCCCCAAAACAACTAGAAAATGAATCAAAATGGTCAAAAAGAACAATTTTGGAGTCTGGATACTGACTAAAGATAAACAATATATAGAGAGATTAAGTCATTAAAAATTCCTTGACATAAAGTACTAACTATGAGGGCCTGTGTTTTTCTTGTTTGGAGCTGCTCCCATGAACTTATTTCATTCACATGGTTTGAATAGTAGTGCCGTCAAAATGAAGTGCCTGTGTTTAAACACACAAAAGAAAGCACGATGGCAGATAACAGAATCTTAACAGAGAAACCAGAACACAGAGAAAGATTACTAGAGAAAAAAGAACAAAGTCCCAGAGATCAGAATAACATCAATCATTTCAACATGTAGAAGGAGAGAATCCAAAGGACAGAAAAATTTTTTGAAGAGAAAATGGCTGGAAACCCCCAAATCTAACTAATCTACAAATGTGAGTTCAACAAACCCCACGTTGGATAAACACAAAGTTTTTAATATCCACACATGTAATAGTCATGGACTGTTGAAAGCTAGAAAAGTGAACAAGTGAGTGGCAGAATGAATATAGAATAAAACTAGATAGGAACTGGAGAAAAATAACTCATCAGGTATGGAAAAATAACAATATGATTAATTGCTAATTTAGTATCGAAAACAAAGTCCAGAAGAAACAGTTAACATGTTCAAAGCAATGAAAGAAAAAAAAAACTGTTAAGCAGGAATTCCATATCCAGTAAAACTATCTTTGAAAATTGAAAGCAAATTACACTCACAGATAAATATAGACTGAGAGTATTCATAATGAGCAAATGTCATGTTAGAAATACTAGCCACATGTGGTGGGACACTCCTGTAATCCCAGAGACTTGGGAGGCCAGCCTCAGCCTTATCAATTTATGGGGTCCCTCTCTCAAAATAAAAAATAAAAAGGGCTAGTGACATGGCTCAGTGGTTAATCCCCAGTACCAAAAAAAACAGAAACAGGTTCAATCCCCAGTACCAAAAAACAGGAACAGCAGATTGAAGAAATTACCCTTTATTCCTTTTTTTTCTTTCTTCACATTCAATCCACCAACAAGGAATTTTATATCCAAAATATGCCTGGAATCCACCAAATTTTTTTCACATCTTTCACTACCTTCATCTGAGTAAGAGCTGAAAATTCCCTTCTTGATGTCTACAATAGCCTAACTGGTTTTCTTTCCCCCTACAGGCCATATTTCCAATTATATTTCTTAAAAAAATTAGATCATTTTATATTTCTGCTTAGGACACTCCACTTGGCTTACCATACAATTTGTTGTGACCAAATATACCATTATTAAACCCTCTCCAGTTGAACTTTGGTATCATTCTTTCCTTTCCTCCATATATTTTAGCCCACTGAAATCCTTATCTTCTTCAAATTACCCAAACTTCTGAATTTTCGTGTTGTTTCCTCTGTCTAGTATGTGTTGTTGGCAGATCATCAACAAGGCTAGTTTCTAATTCAGATCTCTCTCAAATGTCAGGTCACAACTCTGTTTATCCTAGCCACCATCACTTGCTCCCTTTTGCCTTTTAAAAATTCTGTAAAGGCATTTATCAATATTTGAAGTTATAACATTTATTTGCTCACTTATTTAATGTCTACCTCATCTAATAAAATATGAGGATCATGAGGATAGAGATATTACTATCTTATTTATCACTGGATGTTCAAGGCCTAAGACAGCATTAAAAAATTATGGAGTAACAAGAAATTCAATGTGGATCAGGACCTAGAAATTAGATCAGTGATCCTGTGCCTAACAGAGGAAAAAGTAGGTCCAAATTTTCATCATGTCGGATTAGGCCCTGACTTCCTTAACAAGGCTCCTAAAGCACAAGAAATAAAATCAAGAATTAATAAATGGCATGAACTCAAACTAAAAAGCTTCTATTCTACAAAAGAAACATTGAGGTGGATAGAGAGCCTACATTTCTGGAGCAAATTTTTGCCATACGTATGCCAGATAAACCTCCAGGATATATAAAAAACTTAACACCAAAAAAATAAACAACCCAATCAATAATCGGGGTAAGGAGTTGAACAGACATTTTTCAGAAGAAGATAAGAATTCGATTAACAAATATATGTTCAACCTCTCTAGTAATTAGAGAAATGAAAATCAAAACTATTCTAAGCATTCACCTCATGCCAGTCAGAATGACAGTTATCAAGAATACAGACAATAATAAATATTGATGAGAATGTGGGGAAAAAAGCACACTCACACATTGCTGGTGGGACTGCAAATTGGTGCAACCAATCTGGAAAGCAGCATGGAGATTCCTTAGAAAACTTGGAATGGAACTACCATTTGAACCAGCTATCCCCATTCCTCGGTCTACACTTAAAATCAGCATATTATTGCAACGCAGCCCAATTCACAATAGCTAAACTGTGGAAGTAATCTAGATGCCCTTCCATAGATGAGTAGATAAAAAAAAACAACTATGGTATATATACACAATGGAATATTACTCAGCATTAAAAGAGAATAAACTTATGGCATTTGCAGGTAAATGGATGGAGTTGGAGAACATCATGCTAAACAAAGTAAGACAATTCCAAAAAGCTAAAGGCCAAATGTTCTCTCTGATAAATGGATGCTTATCTGTTATGGGGAAGGCATGGGAAAAATGGAGGAACTTTGATGGGGCAAAGGGGAGGGTGGGGTGGAGAAGGGACTTGGAGGCTGGAAAGATGGTGGAATGAGATGGACACCATTACCCTAGGTATAGGATGACTGCACATATGGTGCGACACTACATTGTGTACAACCAGAGAAATTAAAAGTTGTGCTGCAATTGTGTACAATGAATCAAAATGCATTCTGCTGTCATATATACCTAATTAAAATAAATAAATTAATTTAAAAAATTATGGAGTAAAGTTATGATATATACATATACACACACATATAAAAACACACATATAGCACATTTATTTTAAATCTTACATGAAAATATAAACACTTCAAAGGTTTAAAATTCCTTTCTTATTTTATATTTTAAAATGTTATATTTTATAATTTCGATAATCTTTTGCCTCTATTTACTCAATGATGAGAAAAAATGATTTAAAAAGACAAAACAAAACACAAACAAGTCAAGTTGGCTTAAAAGGAAACCCAAACTAGGATAAGAAAAGTTCTGAAATCACAAAGAAGAACAATAATTACAATGACACTTTGGGTAATCTAGCAGAGAGAGTCATTGAATATTCTAGAGCCTATGGTGCAGCCTGTCTGCAGAGATTTCGTCAAAGAAGTCAGTATTATTCCAGTTGTCCCAATAGTTGCATGCTTCTTCCCTCACACATTTACATACTTAAGACAAGACCTAAGGAACTACAAACAAAATCTAAATTAAAATATTAATGTGACTTGAAGTCTAAAAACTGCAACCCAGAGATTAAAAGTTGTAATACAAAGTATATTACAGCAACAAAAATGAATGCAACAAGTACACTAAAAGTTTTCTTTAAGCAAATTCTTATAATCTATCATTGTAGCTTAATTTCTAAAGGCTAGTAACTGAAACATGAAAAATATGCTATCATAACAAAACCCATCAAACATCTTGAAAACTTTAAATGAATTCTTACAGCATTATCAGAATAAAATATTCACTTTAATTAAATGTTTGTTTAAGCAATATTTCAGTGAAGGCCAAAGAAGATTCAAATGCATGCAACTACCTCAGATTGTGATTTCAGTGTTGATGAGATAGAGGAAAATATCTAGGCAGCTTATAACCAATTTACCCACAGGGTTGTAATTAATCATCAAAATTTGTTCACTAAAGTTGTGTTATATTTAGAATCAATATTTACTTAGGAATGGTATATTTTACATAGTGTTTGTAAAAGACTTACTACAAAATAACTTTTAAGTTAGGTATTTCACTTACCAAAATGCAGTCCACTTTAGACTATACAGTTTTGCTAAAAGAAAAAGAAAGTTAGGTTAGTAGAAATAAAAATTTCATTAAATACCTGAAATACTCTCAGATGTGGTAATTAGCTCTCTTTTCTACGAAAAAAAAAAAAAAATATATATATATATAAGTGAATGTAAGTGAAACTCATTATCCTGAAATACTCTTTTCACAAAGTACAACAAAAATCTATTTCCCACTCACTGTACTAAATTAAATTTTAAAGCACAATCAAAATATTTCTGTTTACTGTTCTACTCAACCTACTGTTGTTACACTACAATGGATGTTTTGAATATAAAACTAAATGTTGTTCTTTTTTAAAGACAGGGTTTCCCTATGTTGCTTAGGCTGAATTAGAACTCTTGGACTCAAGTGATCCTCCCATCTCAGCTTCACTGAGTGCTGGAACTATAGGTGCATATCATCATACCCAGCTCACAATTAAGTTTCTAATGACATATAAGTGCAGATGTATTACTATGCTGAGAAACAGGACACAGAGTTTAAAATAAATTATAAATTTTACTGTCTGCCTTCTTTTCTGGACAATGATTTGTTTAGAATTTAAAAAGCCATAATGATGTAATATGCTATAGCTCTAAAGATTTGACATAAACTAATTCTTTTCCTCTTTTCCTTTCCTGTAGCAAACACATAAACAGATGCACATGCACACCTGCATAAACACACACATCTCTCTCTTTTCCATAACAGGAATACTTAGACATAAAAGCCATAATAAAAGATGAACTAATACAGTAATATTTGGAGGGTAGAAAATTATATTTAGAAGCTAAATAATACAAATAAAGCCACTATACATTCGTTTAATTAAACTATAATACATAACACAAATGAAGGGAGTATAAATTAACTGTCATTTGGATTTTGTTACAATATCTATTAACATGCAAAAGCAAATGAATCATGCAAGATAAAATATCATTAAATAGATTATCTTCCATAAAAGCTCTAGAGCCAAATGAATGTAAACAAAAATGGGTTGATCTGTCTTTGTATATACCAATACAGTTAAGCTATAAAGTAAAAATCAGTATTTTATATCTGATCTATTAATGCAATTAACATCAAAATCTGTACCCAGATTTCAAGTTTCATTTTTTTGCAAACAACAAAGTATGATGAGATTAAGTTTAGTTGTATAATTCACAATGACTTAAAGAAGCAAGAAAAGTAAAGGAAACCTCTAAGTAAACAGGAATGAAATTCCCTTCCCACAATCCTACAAAAGATTTTTAGAGGTTTTAAAATCTCCTTTTATGATCACTGTACAGTTTTATCATTCATTGGCAACTAATGCGTGCTACCTCTTTTCAATAACTCTCACAATGTCCCTTGAGATCACAGAGTAATCTACGGATTAGGAACTGCTATTAAAAAGTAACATATCCAAAATCTAACCATCCCTCAACACCTTGGTCGAAATCAACATTGTTTCTTGTAATCACTATTTCTCTTACGCTGCTTTATTTTTAACTACTAGCATATTATATTTTCATGAATTTATTTATTTAATGGCTAGAATTTAAACTCCATGAGAGCAGGCTTTTTTTATTCACTGTTAAATCATATTCAACAAAATCTGCTGAATAAATAAGTGACAAAAAACACATTTAGTCCCCCCATATGAAGAAAACCGGAACTGGGGCCATTTGAGAATGACTATTTTGAGGTCCATCTATGTTCAACATAAAGTCCATCAATTTTAACCATTAAACACTGAAAAATATCCCAAGTTTTATAAAGAAAACAACATGAAACTGAACATGTGATTATTTTATAAACCATAATCTCAATATGCCCCCATTTATCAGAAACTGACTATTCTGGAATTTATCTAAAAAGGATGAGTATGCCCATATTAACTTCATAAAATCTCTAGAAGGTATATGGAAAAGATAGTCTTTTAAATGATTTAATTAAAAAGTAAAATGGAAGTACTTCTGAGCCGGTTAAGAACCCTGGCAATCACTTAAGCTAGCCACTTATTTTCCTTAACACTGACCTATTAGAATGATACAGGTCAAGTTCAAGTTCCCTTGGTTCTTTTTTTCTAGTTGTTGATAGACCTTTATTTAATTTATTTATCTGTGGTGTTGAGAATCGAACCCAGTACCTCACACATCCAGGCAAGTGCACTAGCACTGAGCCACAGCCCCAGCCCTCTCCTGGTTCTCTGTCTAGTCACATACCACTCCCTACCTTTCAAAAGACAACCATCATTAATCTTATGTATAACTTTTTCAACTGTTATTTCGAAATTTGGGCTAAATACACAAATATCTATAAACAGTATATATTATTGTTCTGTGAAACATTAAAATGTTTATCAAAATGTCATTATATTGTGCAGATTCTACGACTGCTTTTTCACTCAACTTTTTGAGGTACATCCATGTTGACATAAAGTCCATCAATTTTAACCATTAATCACTGAAAAGTATCCCACTGACTTCCAAGTTTATTCATTTGTTAAAAGACAATTACAAAGTTTCTAGTTATTCTACAAATGATATTGTAATAAGTGTTTTGTATACATTTCCTAATATAAACTCACAAAAATTTCTGTTACAAACCTAGAAGTCTATTTTCTGGGGCTTATGAATGCATCTTTTCAATTTATTATATATTACCAAATTCCTCTCCTAAGTACTTATATACATTTGTACTTCCATCAGCAGTATATGATAATTCCTTTTTTCTACTACCTTGTAGATATAGTCCATTAATATATGATACACATATATAATACATATTAAAAATTTGTAATTCAAAAGAATACATTTTTAAAAATTTATCATATTCTTCTCAACCAGGAGCAAAGTGTACTTTTTCATCTTTTGTTGGACAGATAGGTTTTTCTTCTCCACAAATTGTTGGTTCCTATCCTTTGACTGTTTTTAAGTGGAGTTGACTGTTATCCTTATATATCCTGGCTATTAATTTTGTTATACATATTTAACTTCTGTTAATGGTACCTTTTATTAAAATTCAAAAATTTAGTCAAATTTTATCAATCTATCATTTGTTTTCCTTTATAATGTGTTTTTAAGGTGGGGTCTTATTTAAGAAATCCTATCTAGCTAAATTTACAAAGGTTTTCTATGTACTATCCTAAAAATAAGTTAGCTTTTAAAATTTGATATTTTCTCTAGTTGGGATTTGTTCTTGTATATGGTATGATGCAATATACATATTTTTCCTCTCTGGCAACCTGGTGGTTCCTTATTTTAATATTCCACATTTACAGAAATGCTTGAATCTGTTTTGGGCCTTTCTTTTCTGTTTTATTATTGGTCTACTTGTCTATCCCTAAGTAATGCCACATTTTCAATTATTAGGTTTATTTATTTGATGACATAACTCTCCTTCCCCATCTTCAAAATTTTTGGACCTTTACTTTTCCAAGTGAATTTTTCAGTCCTACAGTTTTTCAGTTGTAGTGATGCTGGAGTTTGAACTTGCAGGAGGGGTATACTGACAATCTGGATACATTTTCATAAGTCCTTAAAGTGTCTAACAATGTTCTCTGTAAACCTGTTCAAATTTTTTATAAAGAATCCATGGCAGCTTATAGATGGTATTTTTGAATTATATCTTTTTCCCCTACTATATAATCTAGTTGATTTCTGCTTATGTGGAAAACTCTTGGTTTTCTAGGCTGACCTTTATCTCAATCAACCTTCCTGTACTCTTTAGATCTAACAGAATGTGAATTCTCTTGTAGATAATAATTTCATTTATACGTCATAATATTTTTCTTCCTTTCAATCTTTTTTTGATTGTTATCAATGATTTTTTTAGTTATATTGATTTAATTTTTTAAAATACATTACAATGGAATGCATTACACATATAGAGTATAATTTTCATATCTTTGTATTATGTTCATGCCAATTCATGCCTTTATACATGTACGTTGGTTATTTTGCATTACAATTCTTATTATACATATATACCACAAATTTTCATATCTGTTTATATGTAAAATATGTTGACACCCAATTCAAACATGTACTTTGGATAATGATGTCCATCACATTCCACCGCCCTTGCTAATCCCCTTCCCCCTCCTTTTCCCTCCCAACCCTCTTCCCTATCTAGAATACATCTAATCCTCCCATGTTCTCCCTCCCTATCTCAATATGAGGCAGCCTCCTTACACCAGAGAAAACATTCAGGATTTGTTTTTTTGGGATTGGCTGATTTCACTTAGCATTATCTTCTCCAATGCCATCCATTTACCTTCAAAATTTGTGTGTCCTATCTAATTATTCCATTTGAACTCCTAGTAGCTACAAAAACAATACCTTATTCCCCTTCAAAAATAAAACATTAGCAAATAAACAATCTGGAGAAAATACCTATGCTATATTAAAGGTATCCTAAACTTAATTACCCGTGAATACTGACAAATAAGGGACAATAAAAGCAATTTTTATTCATATGATTAGATTTTCCCACTTGTAAATAAATTTTATTTATCAAAATCAAATAATCTGATATTTGTTTAAGTAACCATAACTAACTTGCCACAGTCTAAAAAAAATGGAAGTTTAATTCAGGTATCCTCTTTCTGTGGGAGTAGTGAACCTAAATAATTTTATATCTTTCCCAGTCACCTAGTTTGTGTGTGTGGGGGGGCAACTTTCATTTTCCTACTTTGTGAAATTTTTCTGCTTTCTATTCCTTTATAATCTGGCTCCTATCATCCTAATCTAACTTTAGTTCAACACAAATGGATTTATGTAATTAACCTTTCTGCATTGTCCTATAATTTGTCATTCTTTTATTTTGCATCCCTGCTTCATTCATTCATTCCCTGAATAAAAGTCTATTTTTAATTAGCTACCTACTCCCTGAAGGTTAGGCCAATTTCTTTTAGAGAAAGGCTACCAATCTCATAACATTCATGGACAGAATGAGTTGACTTACTCTATACTGAGGTTAGTCACTGGAGGCCTTTGTCCTTGAGTCCCTCTTATTGTACCTTTTCAGAAAGTTGTCTTTCTTTCCTCTCTATTCACCCAAATGTCCACTGTCTTATCTAGTAACTCTTTTCTGACAACTCAAAGTACTCTCTCCCCCGCCTCAAATACCAATGACATTATTTTGGTAATTCATTATTCGCTACATATAATAGCTCTTCCATTGCTATCTTAGAAGAATTTAAGCTTTAAAGTGTAACTCCTTAGGTAAATATGACTTTTTTTCTAAGCATATTTCCTGAATTCCAAAATACGTATGTATTTCTTTACCTTTAATATTTCAAAAATGTATTCAATTTAATAATCTCAGAATCTTAAAACTGGGGAAGCAAAAATTTCTTAAAAGCAGACACTTATTAATATCCTTATTTGTAAGGGAGATTCTCATACTACTGTGCTCCAATGGGAGATGAAAACATATTCCTTCTGCCCTAGAAATTCCGATGGCCTCAGCCGTCAAATGTAAACGAACTACTCAACTGGTCAATCCAAAATTCCAGCCAGTATAATCCTTCTGAGGTCAGAATTACCTCTGTATGTTTTATAGATAGTATATGAAGGAAGCCAAGGCTCTATTATCCCATATCTAGCTCTCTATCTACAAACTATGGAGTGGCTCTTGGCAAAGCTCTTGCACATGATGAAAAGATATTGAATACCTGCTAAGAAAGGAAGGAGCACTAAGCAAAATTAAAGTTCCCTTTAGCCACGTGTGGCAGAAATGTCCAGGAACTGCAAGACAAACAACATTCATCTCATCCAGATAACCTTACGCACTTAATTTTAGTTTCCACAGAATCTGAAAACAAAAAATAAAAACTAAAGTAAGAATATAGTTTTCTTCATCCCAAGTTCCCAATGCATGGCTTTATATACAAAATTTAGAATACTGGATCAACTCCAAAGTCTTTCTAACATCACATTTTCATTTTCTACCTGATCTGGTCTATCCGGTTGCCGTCCATGTGTGTTCCTAATAAATGTTCTGTGAAGCGATCGTGGCTGGTGCTGTCTAAATAAGCTGAACCCTGGCATCCTTTCATTGCTGAAGGTAGCAGAAGTCACAGCAAGTATTAAAATGAAAGGCCTCAAAATATATCTACTTATTTAAAATTCTTTTGTGCTGAGTCATATACATCAGCTAAATGAAGTATTTTAAAGCCAATTCATTACCATGTCACTGGCAGTTTCTCCTTCTTCGCTGACAGGCATAAGTCCAGAATTGTAGTGAAATAATTAGTAGCCATGACATTTCTATCAATGGATAGGCATGGGGTTGGGGTGGGGCATTCGGCTAAACAGAAATAACTTGGTCAGAGTAAAAAAGGGAAGAATTAGGAATACCAAAAATAGACATTGATTCTCCATCAATCAGCTGGGTCAATTTTAACGCTTAGTCTTTAAATTTTATTTTACCTCACAATACACTATACTTGCTAGAAAAATTTTTCTATCATATCATTCCCCATATCCTCTTTCACCAGCAGCAGATCCTCTTCTTTTTTTCACCTTTCTCCTCTCCCACTCCTTCAGAATATGGCAGAATATTTAGGCCAGTTCTTTGACTTGGGAGCTACTAAGGTAAAAAGATTAAAATACACTAGCATAATATTCAGTGTCTGACTTCTACGTCAGAGGCTGTCATTAAATAGTCATACAGCTATCCAGATCTCGTGTATTTTGTGGAACTAGCACAAATCTCAAATTCTCCAAGTCTTGGTTTCCTCATCTATGATATAAAGGGACTGAGTATAAACAGATAACTAACATCATTTCATCTTTGAAAATTCTATAATACTGCAAAATGCACAGGGAAGAAAGAGCAAAAATATAAATGACTTTTAATCTGCAAACCTTATCACAAAAAGAAAATGAATGCCAATTCCTGATCCCTGATGGCACCTATAAATATAATCCCTGAGAACTTTACTACCAGCAAACTGAAGGTTACCTTTTAAATGAAGGAATGAAAAACTTGATATTTTAGAAAAGAATAACAACAGAAAACTCCTCTTTCTTTAGAGCTTGATCTAGATTAATGGTAACATTGCTAAGAGGGCAGAGAAACTAAGACAACACAGTCCCTTGAAATGTCCATTGACTTAAAAGATCAAACATATCACAAAATATAGCCATGAAAATGTACATTAAATTATTAAATATTTGTTGATAACAGTGGTAATATTAATAATAAGCAGCTCCCATTTAGTATCAATAAGTGAAATATTTAATAGCTATTATTATATTTCACCTTCACTAAAACTGTACAAGATATGTGTAAAATTATCATAATTTTAGAGATAAAAAATTGAAACCCAGAGAGGTAAAATAACTTCTCTAAGATCACATAAAAGTATCCATTACCTTTGATCTTAAATGAAATTCTTTTCTAAGTAGAATCACCATAGGGACAACAATGCATAAACTCGGACAAATATCTTACTACCATCAATATTACTATCATCTACATCAAACTTCATCATCTTAAGTCAATTTTAAAGTTTTCCTTCCTTAATCTCCAAATCCAATTACCCTAGTAAATATAATCATTATTCCCCAATTTGATTATATTCAGCAAACACATATACAGCTCACCTTATGTATAAAACATCATATCAGGCAGATACAAAAACTTTTATATCAAAGTTGAATAGCAAGAAGTTTTTGCTTCCCCCAAAAAAAGAAGTGAGCAATTGTATGGGAAGAAAAATTGATTTTATTTATGTCCTTTATATATCTAAGGAAATTAAAGTATATTAAGTAAGACTAATTGAGCAAATAATTCTCAGTCATTACACTTAAAATATAGTATATCTGCAAATGTACTCATTTCATTTATGTAATTGTTATATATAGATCTAACAAATTTTGAGAAACAGTTTTAAAACCAACACTCACATAGCACTATGTGCCAGACACTGATCTAAGCACTTTATGTATATTGTTTCATTTAATACTCAAAACAACCTTATGAAGTAGGTATCATTATGCCATTTCACAGATAAATATACTAAGGTACAGTGGACTTAAATAACTTGTCAGAATCACCCTGGTATCAAGAGGGAGAAAATCTGAATCTAGAATAAGTCACCATTTCTTTGTAGTAAAAAAAAAAGAAAGAAAGAAAGAAAAATTATGCTATATTTGGCTTTTATACCTGGTACAATAGCAAATATAGAAAGCATTTCTTTGCACTAAAGGATAAGAAAGGGAGGGGACAAACTCATCAAATAAACTTCTTTTTGCCCTGTCTATACTACCTTAGACTTAAATCCTTCATTTGTCTCTGATGCTTTTCCTTGATCATGATCACTTCTCGGCCTTTTGGTTAAGATCAAGTGTACCTTAATCATGACTTTTATAGAATTTCTAAATATTGAAAGTATCTTTCACATTATGATGCTTTTTTCTTCTTTCTATGTGTGTATTTTTATTCTGCACAAGTAAGCAGGCATTTAAAAGTACAGAAACCAAGACTCAAGGGTAGAAAGATCTAAGGGTAAAATGCAGTGCTCTTTTCCTCTGACTGCCTCAAACATATCCTGTTTCAAATCCATATTTCCCAAGAAAGCTGAATATGTCTATTATTTCTTCTAAAAACACTTTATATTTCTTGTCTACCTCATAAAATCTCTTCACTAAATGGTTCTGTGTGGATATTTCTAATGACCAGATATTTAACTACCTCTACATCTACACTGTGAGGCTATTTCTGGTGCATTTGGTAAAAAGAGGGATAGCCACAGCTAACTGGAGAGCTGCTTAAGTGACTTTTCCATGCTCAGAGAAGGGATGTAAGACTAATATACTAAAGAAAAATCTGTGCCTCTTCACTACTTGACTTTTCTGGAGCTCATGTGCACAAGTCTACTATTCTAGAAAAATACCTTAGAATCAGACTTAAATTCAGTATCTATATGGTAAATTTAGGACCCATGTATGGTGCACACAAAGATTTCCTTTGAAAAGTTGTTAAATAAATATTAAATTCAACCTACATGATTTTGTATAGCCCCTTCTATACAACTATGTATATGACATACAGTATTAATAGGGCTAATGTGCCAAATACAGTTTTACATTACTGCCAAAAAAAAAATCATTCTTTTTCTCTTATAGCATTGAATTGGGCCAAAAAGGGGGAAAACAGCAGCTTATATAGTTTAACCCATGTAAATCAAAAGCGTGTGTTTCATAACTCCATCCAAGTACTCTGTAGTTTTTTCAGTATTATATTTGTATACCAGGCCCTTCAAATTTTATGAAAACTAAAATAACAAAATTTTCTATTCAGTGATGTTAATGAAAATCGAATCAATTTTGAACTTTCTGTAATGGAATGTACAGTCAATACAATATAATGAAGTCTAAATTAATTTTTTCACATGATTTTTACAAAAGTATTTGTAATTTTGTTAAAGTTTACATTGAGTTAACTATTTTACTAGTAGTATATCAAAATTTGTTTTTAGCCAACATCTAATATTTATTTCTGAATTTAAAAACCCCAATGTACTAAAATATAAAACAGGAATTTAAAAACCTCAACATGATAAAATAGGCAGAAGAATGAATCACTTTGGACAAATTAGAGTTTTATTAACACGATTATAACCATTTATTCTTAAAATTATGAAAAACATGGTGAAGACAGTAAACAGTATCTAATGATGAAACACTAAAAGTTGATAATCTTCCTATAAAAATTAGTCCTGAGGGAAGCTTCAAAAGTAACCATGAGTATCTCTCTGAGGGAGAATAGTTAAAGGGGGCAGAAAGTTTAAAATTGGGTTCAGAAAACAAAAACAAGCAAACAAACAACGTGGGTTTTTCATTAGCTCACTAAATCATTTTAGGGTCAGACTGTGACCACAATAAAAGGAGGGAAATTGGTGGAAAAGTGGATTTCAGTAGGAACAAAAATAAAGAAGGATAGCACTGGGTCATCATCCTATTTGATCACTCAAATAAACAAGGTGAAATACAAATAAGGTTGTACAGTAGGCTGGGAATACCTAGAGACTAATCTTTTTTTTTTTTTAATAGAAAACTACTTCACTATATAATCAATTCTAACATTGCACTAAAAATAACCTATACTCAAAAAAATAAAGTAGGAATAAAAGACAGCATTACACATCTAACCTATAAATCAAATAGCAAGAAGAAAGGCAGAGTTTTCTCTGGATCCCATCTCTGAAGTCAAACTTAATTCCAGGATCACAAGTTACATAAATGTTTAGATACATTATTATGTTCTTTTAAAATCCTATATAGTGCTCAGATAGGAAAACAAAAAACTTTGAGAAGGAAATGAATATCAAATACAAATGCACCATTTAAAGCACTCTAAGAAATAACCTATTATTACATAGTAACTCAAGCCTTTAAAAGAAAATATTCTAATATTAATAAATAGCATATTGTCAATTCCCCACCAAATAAAGCTGTTATTTCCAAAATCTAAATATAATAATATTATTCACAATATTATTCAAAGTATCATAAACTTTTAAAGGTGGAAAGAAATGCGTATATCCATCTGGTTAACAATCCCCAATAATAATAATGTGTCCAAGATTAAATTTTGGTTAGTTAATAGTGATGTCAACAGTAAAATCCAAGTCTTCAGATAGGCAGCACAGGACTCTTTACACTGCAGTGTAGATTTCTCAGCCACTGACTCCCAAAGGAAAAACTTAAAATCCTATGTTTTGCAGTCTCTAAGATTCCACATAACTAATCCAGTTCTTCACAAAGTATTTAAATAAAACATACTATGACCAAATACAACAGCAAAACCTCATTATTTTAAGAAGTACTTTAACAGAGCATTTTCAATGCAAAAGGCTATAATCCATTCTGAGACTATGAACTCCAATCACACATTCAGTTTTACTTCTATTTAAACCAATTCACTTCAAGGGCTAAGAACTGATAAATTTTATGCCTGTTTATCTTCTCTTGGTTAATTCTGAGAGAAATAAGAAATAGTTCATTATTCATTTAAATATGGCCTTTTGGGAAATTATCTCTTAAATTCACCAGTTTACAAGTGAGTCTGGGAACATAGTGCATAATTTCATTGCAATTCTTTGATCTAATTTTTCATTTTCCTTTTTTTGAGATTTCTGTTTGTTTCTGTAAAAAAGGTTCTAATCTTTGAACTTTCTGTATGTAGAACAGTATTAGCTTGGTCTTATTTTCTCTTAATTGTCAACCAAAAAATGTCATCTCTGTTTTGATATCTTTCTAAGAAATGGGGCTGTATAGTTCCTCACAGAAATAGCTGGTGGCAAGTGGAATTAGACTAAAAGAGGAGAGGCTGAAAGCCTGTGCTCTGAAAGCTAATGCCATTTCTCAAATCAAATTAGCACAAAGAAACATGACTATATAAATACAATGAGGCACTCAGAGCTCCTCTAGATTTCATGAGGAGTACTGCAGGCAAGTTCAAATACAGAAATAACACAAAATACAATAAATCCCCAAAGTATGACAGTTTTTAATAAGAATTAAGTCTATAGTGAAGTGACTGAGAAGTCTATCTTCATGAAAATAAATTATCTTCATTTATCTAAGAGTTCACATAGCAAAGAAATTACTTATTCAAATTATCTTTACCCTTCTATTCAAGAATTAATAAGAGCCAGCCTGGTAGTGCATGCCTGTAATCCCAGCTAATAAGGAGGCTGAGGCAGGAGAAAAACAAGATCAAGGTCATCCTCAGCAATTTAATGAAACCACATCTCAAAATTGAAAGAAAAAAAAAAACTAGGGATACAGTTCAGTGAACTAGTGCTTGCCTAACCACCTACAAGCCTCTGGGTGTTCAAACCCCAGTAACGCCCAAAAAAAGAGTCAATAAGAAAACTTACTCTAGATGAGTCATAGGAGGGGTTGGTTGACCACCTGTTCCCCAAGATGTTGTACCTCCACGTTCATCCATACCTAAGGAAAGAAAAAAGTAAAATATATAAATCCAAAAAAAATATTTTGGTGGATGTTTTTTGTATGGTATAGCAGATAATAATTCACATTCAGTAAGTATACTTGCATTTTTATGGAACTAGCTGAATATCAATTCTTGCCCTAGGAATCTGAAGAAGATGTTACTTCAGAGTTCCTTCATCACTATTCCAGTATTCTCTAAGCAACATCCTATGTAATTATGGAATTTCTTTGGATATTTTAACATTCTAGACTTCTCCATTTCTGTTCCCATCCACTCATACTCCTATGAGTAGATTCTAAACTTCTTCTAGCTTAGTACTGCCTACATGAAAATATGAAACTTTATCTCCTAAACCACAAAAATATGAATAAAGCAAGTCAAACAAATATCAATTTTATAAAATTGATTTCTATCAGATCAGTGATCAGATATTCCTTACTAGAGATATCAAATTAAGGCAAACTATATCAAACCATATCAAATCAACATTAGTTATATCAAAACTAATCAAAACATGACAACTTACCCTAGTAATTTTGTTGGTAACACTTTAATGTTCTCTAAAATTACACACAATCTAATTCCAAATAAGCAGAACCACTTTGTGTGAAAGGATCAGTGACCATCACTAAAAAAACAATTCTTTGTTTCTTAATGCACCTTCTGAAGCTTGGGTTCCACTATTTTACCTCCCCATCAGTCCCCAGATGAAGTTGGAGGAATTGGGGATCTCCTAACTTGACACTTCTGCCTTTTCTTTTTTGATAATTCTAGTCTTTCATATCCAGTCTTTCACATCTTTGATTCCTAGGAGAATATATTCCCTAATCCCCAAATTGAGCTTTTTACTAAGATAAATATAAAACACTGGCTTTGCTTCATTTGTGCATGTGAAAATCAAGGTGTTACAATGACAATACTCTAGTAAATTTATTTAGGCCCTCTTTCTCTTTCAGAACATTCCTGGAAAGTCTCTGCTATTTAGGTGAAATTGTGGTGTATGGTAAATAAAATGCCACAATCTCTCTGGTAACTTGCCATGGTTCCCAAAGTTCTTTTATAGGACAGAATTATCAAATGAAGGGATGGGTAACAAAGTTGTGGCTCTGCGGTAGAGCGCACGCCTAACACATGTGAGGCACTGGGTTCAATCCTCAGCACCACATAAAAATAAATAAATGAATAAATGAATGAATAGAAATAAAGATATTGCGTCCAACTACAACATTAAAAAATGAAATAAAATAAAAATAACAGGGAAAGGGGATGAGAGTTTCCAAAGCAGAGCATCCTAATTAATAAGAATTCAGTTCTTAGAACTATTCTTTTTTATGTCTATTCTTCTTGTAGCAAGTGATTTTTAAAAAAAAGAACTGTTAAAACATGTTAAAGAGTTAAAGAGAAAACATAGTGTTGCATACAGTAGTTCTCTATGTCCAAGGTTTCACTTACCCTGGCAAACTACAATTTCAAAATAGTAAATGGAAAATTCTACAATAAACAATTAATTAACATTTAATAACTTTTATTACAAGTATATCTATTATAATTGCTCCATTTTATTATTGGTTACTATAATCTCTCACTGTGCTCAACTTAAAAATTCAACCCTCTCACAGGTTTTATGTATATGGAAAATAAGTGTGTACAGAATTTGGCCTTGGAATAATGTATCCTCTGTAGATAAAGGTGATTTGTGTATAGATAATATTCCTGGTACAATTTCAAGTGAACCAGGATATTTGAAAACAGAAATTATGTATAAAAATTTAGAATGTTCTGTTCATTCTGGGAGAAACTTTCTTATTAAAGTTTCAAATTTTAAGAAAGCATATACTAACTTGGAAAGTGTCATGTAAAAAACACTTTGTGATCATCTTTCCAGTATCACCGATTACCTATGAACTATGTACCAAACATTTTCTGTGCAACCAACACTACAGAGTGGCAGACAGAATTCCTATAAGACCCAATCAAAAAACAAAAGCTTCTATTTACCTACAAAACTATTCACCTACATTATAATGGTACATGAAACTGCAACTAATTTCATGAAAATTATATGCACAAATACCACACTTTCATTGATTGTATAATGAAAACTTATTTTGATCAGTCCCATTCTAATGAAAACAATCAGACACAATTGATTCTTTGTATAACTGAATTTTCTCATAGCATGATTAATATATGAGACTTCCACATTATGTTAAATACATTTTGTAAAAGAAAATACAGAAAAGATGGGTGCTAGTGACAGATAAATCTCAGGCAAAATTTAAAAGATATGAAATTCTCTGAAACCATATACTCTGTTTATTAAGTGGCGCTAATTCCTTCCACAGAGAAACATGAATATTAATTAAATAAAATAGTTATTAATTAGGTAATTGAGCCAACAGCTAAAGAACACTACATATCACTGCTCTTGGATGTGGCAAAGGGCTTAAAAGATGCTATAAAATAACAAAGATCTGGCTAGGTTTTAAAGTCAGAACTCTGTACGTTTATTGTTAACATTCAGACTCCAAGTAAATGGTCGTGGCTGGCACTGACAAAGACGCGAGTCATCTTTTTGTATCAATGACTCTTTTTTACTGAAGACAATAGATTTATAAACACAGAAATATGACAGGAATAATAAAGCATTGAAAGCTTTAGCCTAAGAGCAAGGTAAGTAGAAGAAAGAAATTGAACATAGAAGATGAACTTCTTAACACAGATATTATACAAATCAGTCAAAATCTAATAAACAAGTAAATACACCACAATTACAAAACAGTGATGAGGAGGGGCAACATTTCTGTTAAGATATATCTGAAAATATATTATTCCCATGTCATGTCTAGTACAGACATGTAAATTAAATAATTTTTGAGAAGTTAGCTCCTTTACAGACTTAAATAACAGATTTAAGAGAAGGCTAAGGCTTAGAAATAACTGAATGATAGACATAATTAGAGTATTGTTAGAACTTTCTGGTAAGTTAATCTGTCCTGTTTCTTTTCTAGAGGATAATCAAGAATTTATATACGAATTTAAATATTCCTTTCTTTTTAAAATCTTTTATATACAGAATCTCTTAGTACCTGCCTTTCTGAATAAAACCAATTTAAACAAAATCTAATATGTTTTATTTCACATGCTTCATTTTTAAAAAAACATGCTTACTTTTATTTTGTATTTTCCAATAAAGAACAAACATGGGATTTGAGGCTTCATTTTTTAAAACAATGATTTGTGAATTTAATGGAAGCAATCTGCCTCCTTTAGTAATTAAAAGCAAACCAGAAACTATAAACATACCAATATTTCTCTCAGAGGTTGGGAGAAGAAACAAAAAGTCAAAACTGCATTTTCTAGATGTCAGAAAGTGGACTAGATCTCTAGCTCAACAGTAGAGTGCTAGCCTATCATGTGTGAGGCACTGGATTCAATCTTCAGCATCACATATAAATAAATAAACAAAATAAAGGTATTTGCCCACCTATAACTAAAAATATTAAAAAGATGTCAGAAAGTAATATTCTTTGAGGACCAGATAGTCTTTATGTAGCATTAAATTACTCCCTTTTCAATTAAAAAAACTCAGATACAGTCTACCTGATTCTCTTTCACTGCCACCACCACCACTACCACCATTTGTTTTTGAATGAGGACTCTATCTACAGTCAATCATAAAATCATCTCTCAGCTTCAAAACCATTTTTCCCCCTCATGGTGCTAAAACAGAGTCCTTCCTAAAGGCTTTTCTAGGTTTTCAACCATCACCAAAAACTGGAAACAGATTCCTTTTAAGGGAAATGATTTTTGTATCCCCTAAACAACTGCTTTTTTCCCAGAGGCCCTAGAAACAAAGATTATCAACACTACAGAATTTAAAGCACTTCAGGGAGACATCACTCAAGATGCAAACAGGTTCAGACAAGACCCACCTAGAGGTAAAAAGGTTTGAAAAAAGGTGCAAAGCTGTTGACACAACAACCCATTTTCTTCTACTACTTTTCCCTAGAAAACCAAACACTAGGGTAAACAGAGAGGGAAGACTGGAATTGGGAGAGTTTACCAAGCTGAGGAACAATGAAAGGAAGAAACAGGGAGATAAAAAAGAACAAAGAAAAAAAAGTGGTACATCCCTACAGCAAAGGCAGTGAGAATAGCAAGCCAATATGGCCACAATGCTTAGGCACCATGCATTAGACTCCAGCCCTGTGGAAGAGATACACATGGAGTTGGAAGGAAGAGCATAGGGGTGCCTATACAACTCAATCCCCTCAAACACTGTCTTTTCCAGCAATAAAATTGAGTTTTTTACTCTAGCAAGTAAAACATATTTGAAAAATTGCAAACTCCAGCACTGTCACAAATAAGTGAAAAGTAATATACGTTGCAGGATTATCATCTGCTATACGGAGATTCAATAAATGATTTGATGAAAGAAAACTGATTGGAGATAACTGTATCTGATAACCAAAGCTATGAAAGTGTCTGTCTTTGACAGATTCTTTATTCAATTTTTCACTTAGTAAGATATTCCTTTACATAAGATTCAAAGGTTGCAATCAACTTATGTAATATGCATTTAAAAACCTACCACCAACATTTTTCATTGTAGTTTTCAGATTTTAAATACACGTGAAATAATCCATCAATTTGTTCTTCCTGAATTTCACTGCAACACAGGATAAATTAGAATAGCAGTTTCTTTGTTGTTATACTATAATTATTACAAAAAAAAACAAAAGGGGAAAAGGCTAGAGAAATATTAATGTCATAGAGGAATTTGAAGATATGCTGACTCATCTAAGGTATAAAATGGGTTATAAAGTTTTTGTTTTTATTTACAAGAGATTCTGTGCAATAGACTGTCAAATAAAACAATCTAATTAAAAAACAAAACACATGTGAGAAATTAAGTCTGTAAAAAGATTAGAAGGAATCATCCTTTCAGGTCACCTTTTAAAATTCAAGCACATTTTTTGTTTGACATTGTTGAAAACAAAGATTTACAAATACAGATTCATCGTAAAGTCTTTAGTGACAATATACAGTGGAATATCATACCAAATGTCTCATCAACATCATGGCCAATTTTGAAAATAATCTCCAAAGATATGTTATTGTTAATAACCACATTATTCTGACATAAAGGCCACATAAAGATTTAACTAAACATAAAAATCTAGTGATTTAATTAATAATAAAAAAAAGGTAAGATGCAGGGCAGTAAGGAAATGTTGAGTCTCTAAGAAAAAAATAGAAACCATCTGATGGACAACAATTGAAATTAACAAGTTCCCAGAAGACAACTTGAGGATTTTTTTTAATATTTATTTTTTAGTTGTTTTTAGATGGACACAATATCTTTATTTTTAAATCGATGTGGTGTTGAGGATCAAACCCAGTGCTTTATGCTTTGGGGAGCACGCTACCACTGAGCCACAACCCCATCCCCCAATTTGGGGATTTTTTAATGAAAACCATCTAGTGATCTGGTAGAGAGTTGCTCCATCCAAAGAGACATAAAATTATTGAACTATCTCTGAATCTCTTCTTGAAATAGCAGTCGAGTTCTTGGTAAAAATGAAGGGTTTTCCCACTGCACCTGAGAAGCAAGTAGAACACTGGGTCAAATACATTCATTCCTCATTTGTGATCCTTTGCTACTCCAGGAATGATATCCACACTCCAGAGCATGGTCTCAATCTACCTTTTCAGCTTTGGTACTTATTATACCCCTTCACAAACTCAATGCTCCATCCTCAAGACATTAACCGAATATTCCCTAAACATGTGAAGACTGATCATATATTTATATTCTCCACTAATTCCTTGCCCTAGAAAATCCACCCTAATCTTTCTCCTACCTATTGAATTTCTGTAATTCAAGCTAAAATTAAATACCCTTCCCCTAAAGCGTTCTATATTAATTAATTCTAAATCAGAAATTAATTTGCATTTATTTTGTCTTAAACACAAATGACTCTTTTCATGTATATCACATCAACAAAACTTTATAGCATGTAACATACTTATTCATCTCTACATTCTTCTGGTACCTAGTAGAAATGTGCTACTCTGCATTCAGATGACTACTGCATAATAAAGAAAATGTAAAATTAGTGCATTCACATGACAATCTGTCATAAAAATTTAGAAACAAAAAAGGAAGCTTAAAAAAAAGAAATCAGCCAGGCACAGTGGCGCACACCTGTAATCCCAAAGGCTGGGGCAGCGAAGACAAAAGGATTGGGCGTTCAAAGCTAGCCTCAGCAACAGAAAGGTGCTAAGTAACTTAGTGAGACCATGTCTTTAAATAAAATACAAAATCGGTCAGGGGATGTGGCTCAGTGGGGCACCTAAATTCAATCCCTGTTACCCACCCCACAAAAAATCTAAAATAAAACAATGATGTCAAGCAATCTAAGTAAATTTTCAAGAATGATTCAATAATTATTCTTATTTTTAAAAGGAGTATTATCTTTAAGGGCAGACTACAAAGATGTAGGGGAAATCCTAAAAGTGACGAGAAGAACTCTGCTTTCAATATGGTACAGAAAGCTCCTACAAATAGCTTCAATAAATCCTGGAGGGCAGGGAGGGGCGAGAGGGAGGGAAGGAGGGAAGGAGGGAGGGAGGGAGGAACACAGTTAATCCTCAGTATATATGGGGTACCAGGATGAGTGAGTTGCTCTTTTTAATAGGTCTTAAGAGACCAGAACAGGTGAGTTTCCCATTCCAAAAGATTTGTCCAGCAGGCAAGCATCCATAACCTCAAGCTATTACAATTACAACAGAGAACCCATTATCTTCCTGGCCTGAAGAAAAAGAGGACCCAGCCAGGACAGCCACAATCACCAAAAAGTCAGGACAAAATTTCAAAAGGAAAAAGACACCCCCCACCAAAAAAAGCCAAATTTCTGGTATATATTTGCCCCAGTCTTTAAGCCCACATTAAAGAACAGGCCCAAGCCAGTTTGCAGCTGACGACAGACAAATAAACAGTGATCTGAGCAGCTGCTATCCTCAGTCAAGTTAGAATTTGAGTTTAACAAAATTAAAGGCTCACTAAAACAAAGAAATAAAAAAAAACCTTGAAAAAAACCTTTGAAAGAAACCAAAATTTCCACAAATAACACTGATAATATTTAAAATTCCTTGGTAAAAAATGTGATTCAATCTCAAGGGAAAAGATAGTCAACAGAGGGTAAGTTCAAAATGATAGGTTAAGATTTTTAAACAAGGACATAAAAACAGATACTATAAATGTGCTCAATGAGGAAAGGACACATGAAGGTAATGAATGAAAAGAACAGTAATCTAAAAGAAAACAAAAACATTTTTAAACAGCAAATTAATTATCTAAAATAAAATTTCCTAGAAGAGACACAACAGGGAAAAGAATAAGTGAATTTGATGACAGATGAACAGAAATTATTCAACTGAAGAAAAGATTAAAATAACCAGGGCTTCAGAGACCTAAGGGGAAGACATTAAAAGGCTAGCCATAGATAATAATGACAGAACAGAGAAAAAGAGTAGGAAAAATATTTTCATAATGACCCCTCAGAAAATTTACAAATGTGACAAACTTGCCCATTAAAGACTCTACTCAGTCCAACTCATACAGGTCAAATACAAAGAAAACCAAACACAGGCATATCATAATCAAATTGCTGACAACCAAAATTAAAGAGAAAACCTCAAAAATTACTAGGAAGGGATATATTTCATAGAAAGGAACAATTCAAATTACTGTGGACTTGTCTTCAGAAACTATGGATGCTAACAGATGTGGCAAAACCATCCTTAAAGTGCTTCGAGATCGGGTTGGGCATGGACAGAAGAACAGGGAGAGCAAAAGTATCCTCAAGAATAAAGGTGAAATAATGACAATTTCAAGTAAAAGAATATTTAAGAATTCATTCCCAACTAACTTCAGTACAAAAAACACTAAAAGAAGTTCTTCAGGCTGACAGAAAATGTTATCGGAGGGAAACCTGGATCTTGAGTAAGGAAAAAAAAAGCATCAATATAATAAGTAAAAAGACTTTCTCCTTTTAATGTCTTCAAAACACAGCTGTTTAAAGGGAAAATAACATTATCTCATAGGAGTCACAATGCTTTTAAATATAATACACAAGGCAATAACAGCATAGAGATGAGCAACTGGACCCATAAGGTAAACAGACACATAGGTCAAAAGATTTCTGCATTTTATGTGAAGTTGTACAATATTAACTCTCAATAGTCTGTGAAAAGTTAATGATGTATTTTAAAATCTAGAGAAGCTAACCAAAACAAAAGACAGGCATTGTTAAAAAGTCAGTAAAAAACCTAAAATGGAGTCCAAAGAAAATCCAAATGTCAGAAAAAGGATGGAAATATAGTCAAACAAAATACACTTACATGAAACAAACAAAAAACAAATAAATTAGAAAGACCTAAATCCAGTCACACAAATAAAATATTCCATTTTTATCTAGAAGGAAGACAGAAAAGCAATCAAACATATTCCTCCTTTCAGTAAGAGTACACCTCATTGCTCTGTGAGCTCATAAAGTTCTTGCTGCTGCTCTTCTTGAACAAGGCAATTATATTTGGGTTTGGTGGTTAGAAAAAAAGGTGAAAATATTACAATTGCACTTACACATTAAACAAAAAAAGATACAATGCTATACCAGTGTGAAAACTGCATACAAAGGGTTTTTGTTTGTTTGTTTGTTTTTATAATACCCATTACGACCATAAGTCAGTACCAATAAAGCAGTTTCTGTATAACTATCAAGTACATTTTAGTGAATTTTTGCTGATTACCTAACACAATTTGCTATTTAAAAACAGCTGTGTGAGCAATTACTATTCTTAACTTAATTCCACAAACAATTCTATTCATTTCCCGTAATGAGGCCCATGTACTCCCTGTGTTCAAGTCTTAGACCATTAATTCCTATAATGGCAACACACTCTGCCTCTCCAGAGGAACTCTGTAAAAATATTCCTTTCATATTTTTCCTATATTTAAAAATTTTCTTCCTTATATACACTTTGAATTACTAATCATTTATTTCTGGATTCATAAAATAAAATTCTACATTCACCATTTCCATTTTTGACCATTTACATACTGGTTAATTAATTTCCTGCTACCCAGCCTCTTCCTAGATTATACCAGCAAAACCCAGTGTCAGACACAAAGCACATTCTCAGTGGATATTTGTCCACAGGATAAATATTTCCGGTTACCAAAAGCATTATATATATATATATATATATATATATATATATATATATATATATATATGTATATAAAATAAAGGCTATGCAAGGCTATGCTCTTGTTCTTCATTTCTTACGTTTCTATAGCAGAGGTCAGCAAACTTTTGCTGTAAAGGACCAAACAGCAAATATTTTAGGCAATCAGAATCCAATTGCTCTCCATACCAACTCCTCAATTCTACTACTATACCACAAAAGCAACCATAGACAATATGTAAACAAGTAGGACTGGCAATGTTCAATAAGTTTTACTTATGAAAATAGACAATGAACCATGGGCTATATTTCTCCCATCCCTGCACTAAGGCATCAAACCTTATGAACCACTTGGCCTCCCTCAGATTTAAACTTTGGGTCTCTCTTTTATATACTTTCACTTCTGTTTCCAAAAAAAAAAACTAAAAAATGAAAGCACCTGCCTTTCATTATGTGCTCTGATTTTATGTTGTAACCCATGAATGGCTCGTTTAGTTTTGTGATTTTGTCCTCTATGGATAATAAATTTCCAAATGCACATTCCCAGTTTTAAATTCAGTTCTGCATTTTGGATCCTGAGCCTCCAAATTTCTACTGAAAGCATTTATTTTTAGTAATTTGCCATCACTTAAAATCCACAATATCTAAAGCCAAATTCATCAAATCACTTTCATTTATTCCTCCTATGCCTATGGACAATATCAATCCTTATTAATATTTCTAACACCACAAGTAGTACTATAATCATCCAAGTCAATCAGATTTGTAAACTAGCAGCATCTTTGATTCCCCTTTGCTTCTTTCTCCACCATCCTTATAATTATTATTTTTTTTCTTATATCTCCTGAGTTACTTTTTACATTGGGCTTTTGTGACATATCTATTTAACTCCTGAGCAAGAGTCACTCTTAATCATCCTAAAACACAATTTCATAATACATCACCTGCTTATAATGTAATCTTCCTAAAAACTTCTCCAAAAACATATTACTCCCAGATTTAAGAGGTAAATGAGCATTTTCAGGACTTCACTGTCATCAGAATCTCAAATTCTTCAATCTGAAAAGGAATGTTTATTCTAATCTGTTCCACAAGTGTTTATTGTAAACAGTGTTTCTAACCCTAAAAAAAATATATTAATTTTCTTACAATGGCACATGTTACTGTCATCATCTAGCGAGGATTATAGGCACTAGGGTCAGAGATGCACAAGAATCACAGACCTTGCATTCAAGGAGTGAACTCTGGTGCCTTACCATTCAAACACTCTTGGTCACATCCAACTGTAATCACAAGGTAGATTAATACTCCTACATGGTTTCAGTCATAAATATTTTATGGTTCTTTAGTGTTTCTCCCTTTTGTCCATTTAATCAAATCTCACTAATACAATGCTCACCTTCAATTCCATATTTTTTGTACAACTTGCTCAGCTTCCCTAACCTTACTAACTTCACCTTAATACTAGTATTGCATTTATAAATCTGTGTCATACAGAATGGAAGTTACATTGTTTCTTGAATCAACACCAAATAATATGTCGCCTCAAATTAAGAATAAAGACCACACTTTCAGCTCTTAAACTGTTATCACCTATAATACTGAATGCATAAAATGACACTGCTACTCAATATAAAAACTTGTTTCCTAGTAGCAGATTTAAACTTTTACTTAACCTACTTACATTCATTCCAGTCCTGATAAACAGCATGATTTTGCAAGGCAGCCTTTATAAAGGAAACAACTGATGACCAAGAATCAGAACAAAAGTAAACAAACCAAAAGGCACTCAGCTGAACCCCTGACATTAGCACAGTGCTCTATGGAATAAATTAAAGCACTCATGCATATGTATTATTGTAACTTGTAAGCAAAAATTGCTGCTGTGAACAGATTTCTAAATTTTGAACTTAGTTTAAACCTTAAAAAAGTAAAGTATTTTAAGAATGTTCACACTTTCGAAGTCAATAATTTTATCAGTAAGCTATCCCAAAATTCATTTTATTTTAGAATAAGTTAAAATTAGTTGGAAAATTTGGCCATTATCTATGTAAATAAAGCCTCAATAATTAATTTACCAAACTATTAATCAAAGCAGAAACTAAACTCTGCAGAAATTAACAGAAAGCAAAACGTTACAACAGATTTTCTACATTTACAACATGAAATTAAAAATTACTAGATACATGGAGAAATAAAAACATAACCATTAGAAATAAAGCATGCCATACAAACATACAGAGATGACACCAATGTTGACATAAGAAGAAAAGAATTTTAAAAGAGTTATAAATATTCAAACACTATAAGCAAAATATGGTTAAAAAATAAATGAACAGAAACTCACTGTACAGCAAACTATTTAAAAATGGGATTCTAGAATCAAAAAATACAATACTTGAAAATTTCACTGAGTAAGCTTAACAATGGACTAGAACAGAAAATATGATAAATGAAACTGAACACAGATCAATAAAAAGTTTTCAGTAGGAAAGAAGAAAATACTGTAAAACATGAATAGACCATCAGCTAAAAGGTCCAAAACATGGAGTATCAGAAGTAGATGGGAGTGAATAAACTGTCAAAACTTTCTCCAAAATCAGTGAAAAACATCAACTTGCAGATCTAGTTTGCTGAGCAATCTCTAAGCAGAACCATAAAGCAAATCTCACCAATTTGCACAATTGTCAAAATGCTAAACTACTTGTGTAAAGAAAGAAATCCTAAATTTCATCAGAAAGAAAAAAGACAATTTACAGTAAGGGGAAAATGACACCAAGAAACACTACTTCTCATCAGAAATAACAAAGGCTAGAAGGTAACAGAATGACAGACACCCTTAAAGGGAGAGGAGGAAAAACAAAAGTCATCTCAGAATCACAGACCATAAATGTAAACTGCAACATATACCAACTGAAGATTTTAGACTGAAGGAACATGATATGAGATGAAATTTGGATTCACACAAAGAAAAGAAAAATATGAACAGCAAATATGTGAGTAAGGATAAAAGACTATTTCCTTTCATCTTTAAAATGCATGTGATTGTTTAAATTGAAAATCATAAAATCCTTTTGAAACCTTTATGGTATTTTTAGGACAAAGAACATAAAAGAGTTAATGGAACAATACCCGTTTAGATTCTTAATTTTATAATAATGACATAATATAAACACCGAGTACACTGTGATAAGAGTATATATTATAATCCCTATCAAAATCCCTGAAAATAAAGCAAGTATAACTAAAAATCCATTAGAAGGATTAAAACTGAATACAAAAACTATTTGATTAATCAAAAAGAACAGAGGTACCAAAATATTACTATGATGGAACTAAATATAACACACCAATGAGTACAAAATGTTAGACTGTAGAGCAACTAGAACTCTCATATATTTGGAAAATTCTTTGGCACTTTTTCAGGAAGTTAAACATACTTCTACAATATGACCTAGAAATGCTATTCACAGTATTTACCCAGAAGAAATGAACACAAACAGAATTACACAGAACTATTTATAGAGCTTTGTTCAAAATAGTCAAATCCATGAAATAATCTTAATGCCTAGAGATACCTAAATGGATAAATAAATGGTTTATCAGCACGATGCAATACTACCATTTAGCTACAAAAAGAAAAACTACTAACAAACACAACTTAGTGGGTCTTTTCAATAAAAGAAACCAGACACAAAAGATATCCTGTATCATTCTACTTTTATAACACTGTAGAAGTGGCAAAACCAATCTAAATATGATTTAGATAGCAAAACCATCAAATCAGTGGTTGCTTGGGATGGGTAGGAACTGGCTGGAAAGGGACATGAAAGATTTTTCTTTTTTAATATTTTTCAGTTGTTGATAGACCTATATTTATTTATATGTGCCTGGGCTTTTTCACCCCAGCGATGGAGGATCCTCTTACCAGATGGAGTTCTTGATCTTGTGTTGCAGCGCGTTGGCCTCTGTCCCTGGCAGCCTGGGCAGAAGGGCTGGCAGAGCCACCCCCGAGTTGTGGGGGCTGGGGGGAAGCTGCTGATGGGCATCAGGCTGCTGTGGTGGCGGCTGTTGTTGTTCCTCTGCCATCGCTGCTGGAGGGGTGGGGGAGAGGAAAGGAGGGAAGATGGCGGCACGGGGAAGAGTGAGGGAAGAGACGGGGAGCGCAGGACGAAGGGGGGGAGGGGTGGAGGAGGAGGAGGAGGAGGAGGAAGAAAGCTGGATAAGCTAGGCCTATACCCCAGGGCTCCAGTAAGTCGCTTTCGCCTGCCGCCTGGGGGACATCACCGGGGACATCGATCGGCTCCTCACGGCCAGGCGCTTCACCGCAGCAGAGGCATGGCGGCGCCCCTCAGCCCCCCGCCGCCTCCTCCCGTCAGGTGTTGGGGCAGGCTCCCGCCAGATCCCGAGGAGAACGGCCGCTTCGAGACTTGGCGCCCGGCCTTCCTTCCTTGTCCCAGGGGTTTTCTACTCCGAGGTCCCCATGCTGCTGCAGCCCCAGGCTCCGCTCCACGCCACTCCCCACGCCACAGCGGCCGGCGCTCGCTCCCGGCCCCGCCCCCACCGCTGCCCGGCCAGCCCCGGAGCAGCCCAGAGCGCGCAGCCGCACTGCGGCCCAGCGCAGACTGCACTACACCTACCGCTGGGCTGGGGGGGGGGCGTGAACTAGTGTGTGCGGGGGCATGGGGCATGGGTCCCGGGAGGGGGGCGCACGGGCGTGGAGCACGCGGCTGCGGAGGGTGGGCGCGGAGCGGTGGGCCTGGAGACCGCACCGCCAGGGCTGTAGGGGCTGGTCGGAGCGGTGGAGGGGAGCAGGAAAACTTGGGGGAGGTGCTGGCAAGAGAAAGAACTTGCGTGAGGAGGAGAAACCAAATTGAATAATATTTAGCGTGGATTTTTTTTTTTTTTTATATCTTCAAATCAAGTAAAGTGAAATTGGTCAATATTCCCGCAAAAATGTAAAAATACATTCTTGGATAACCAATGTAGTAATCAGCCTCAGAGAAGTTCAGATACTATATCCATGAAAATAATTAAAAGTGATATTAAAACTTAAAAACTTGATTTTTAAAAATTATTATTTTTTAATTGTAGTTGGACAGAATACCTTTATTATATTTATTTTTATGTGGTGCTGACGATGGAACCCAGGGCTTTGCATGTGCTAGGCAAGCACTCTACCTGAGCCACAACCCCAGCCCCCCAAAAAACTTGATTTTTGATATGAAAAATTGAGAAGGTATGTATCAGCAGTAGATTCTCTTTGAAAGGATGACTGTCAGATGAACTTCGACAAAATAAATAATGAATTCAGGATGGATGAAGGGGGGCTGGAGTTGTAGCTCAGGGGTAGATCACTTGCCTAGCATGTGTGGGGCACTGAATTCAGTTCTCAGCACCACTTATAAATAAGCAAAGGTCTATCAACAACTAAAAAACATTTTTTTAGAAAGTATTTAGATATGAAGTTCAAGAATCAGTGGAGAAAGTATTTAACTTGTTGTCTGGATATGGCATATGTTTAAAATTATTAACATAAAATTAAAATCTAGATTAGTTATTGGTAAATTTTTTTCTGTAAAGGGACAGATAGTTAATAACTTTGGTTTTGTAGCCCGTACAGTCTTTTGTTACAACTTCAACTCTGCTGCTGTTGTGTGAAAGCAGCCATAGATAAGATGTAAATGAATGGCATGCCTGTATTTTAATAAAATTTTATTTGCTAAAAGAAGGAGCAGGAGGACAACTCCTGTTCTATATAATTGCAACCTAAGAATGACAGGGATAAGCCATGTTGAACAGATAGGAGGGAAGTTCTAAAAACATGATACACACTCACATACACAATCAGTTCGCAAGAAAAAAAAATCAAATCATCAGTAATTATACAACAAATGGATGAAATTTCTTCAATAAAAAGAACCCAAAATTTGGTGAAACAACATCTATTATAAATTATTTAGAAGCACATCTAAGAAGAAAGTTGAAAATAAAAGAACATGCAAAAATAAATCAGGCAACTACTACTAAAAAGAAACATGATAACCATGCTGGACAAGAAAGAATTTGATGTGAAAGGATTCAACAAGATAATTCCTATTTGGGAATAATACCATTCCATAAGAAGCTTTGCTAATAATGAACCTTCATAAATCTCACATTATAACATCAAAAGTCACAAATATAACTTCTAAGTAAAAACTGGTAAAAATGTAAGTAGAAAAGAAAAATGCACAGCCATTTTGGAAGACTTTAATACATATCTCAGAAAGTAACAGATTAGGGAGAAAAAAAATTAAGGGTAGAGAGACTTTGAATAACACAATAATGAAATGATAGAATAAAGGACTTTGTACACAATAAAGAGTGAATGCACAATTTCTTCAAACACACATGAAACATTAACTAGTTGCTAAAAACACAAATAAATTGTTAATGAATTCCCAGATAAGAAATCATGTTTGATCATACTGTAATAAATTTTGAAATCAATAAACAAATTAGTAAAAAATTATAACCTTAGAGATAGAAGCCACTTCTTTAAATAACTTTATTAAAAAGAAATTTGACATGCTCTTATTTAGAAATGAAAATTCCTAAAAAGTGTTGGACATGACTATGCAAACCAGAATTATGCTAAGTGATCTACATAAATTGTCTTTTTATTTTCACAATAATCTTGAGAGTTTAATTCCATTTTCATCTCATTTCACAGATGAGATTGAAACAAAGCTTTGTTAAATAAGCTGCCCCAGGGCACACAGTCCATAAATAACAGAGTTGGTATTTATACCTAGATAGTGTGATCCAGAGCCAGTACACTGAACCACTACAACAAGAATGACAGTGAAAACAACACAAATTAAAATCCACAATACTCAGAAGAAATGGCTAACCAGGAATGCAAAAAATATATAAGGGAAAAGAAAGGAAGTGTATTACTAAAGAAAAACCCAGAAATAAATGGGGGAGGGGTGGGTTGCAGAAAAAAAGCTGAAAAGTTTACTCTTTGAAAAGAACCAAAATGTTAAAAGTCTGGAATGTAGTGGGGGTGGGGAGAAAGAATATCAGCATTAGAAATTACAGTATGGAGTAGTTTTCTTTTTTTTTTTTTTTAATGGTTATAAGGATTTAACCCAGGGGTACTCTCCACGTCTGAGCTACATCCTCAGCTTGTTTTTTAAATTTGTTTCGAGACAGGGTCTCACTAAGTTACTGAGACTGGCCTTGAACTTGCAATTCTCCTGCCTCAGCCTCTGGAGTTACTGGGATTCCAGGTGTGCACCACTTCTCCAAGATGAATATGAAGTTTAAGCTAGTAAATTTTAAAAAATATATTAAAATATTTTTTAGAAAATATAAATCATTAAAATTGAGAAAATAGATCCAACAGGAAATATCCATTTTAAAATAACAATGATATAAAACACATGGAATATTTTGAGAAGGTTATCAAAAATCAATCTATAAAAGGGCCCTGTCTTAGTCCATTCAGGCTGCCATAACAAAATGTCTTAGACTGTGTAACTTACAAACAACAAAAGTGTTATTGCTCACAGTTCTGGAGCCTGGGAAATCCAAGATCAAAGCACCAATATTCAGAGTTTAGCTAAGGTTTCTGTGCTTCATAAATGCCTCCTTCTAGTTGTGTCCTCCTGTGGTGGAAGGGACAAATAAGTACCCTCAGGCCTCTTTTGTAAGAGCACTAATCACATTAATGAGTGCTTTGCCCTCATGGCTTAACCACCTCCCTGAAAGCCCCACTTCATAATAGCATTGCACTGGGGATTCAGTTTCAACAAATTAACTGCGTTGAGGGTTCAGGAGAGACACAAACATTCAGACTATAGCCAGTCATCAAACACAAATGGTTCTAAAAGTAGGGAACAAGTAATTCCTATGCTATATTAATTAACACAAAATATGGAAAAATAGAAAGCTTGCTGATTCACTTATGTGGGTGCTGACATGGCCTGGCTATTAAAATTATATAAGGAAAACACACTCATTCATGAACACAGATATAGAAATTCTAAGTATTAGCAAAATGAACACAGAATTTGTTTAACTTTATTTAAAATTTTTTTATTAGTACATTGTAGTTACACATAATAGCAGGGTTCATATTTACATGATCACACATGCATGGAATATAATTTGTTTCCTATCAGTCCCCAGTACCTCTTCTTTCCCTTCCTTTCTCCCCTGCCCTCTCACCCAGATTCCCCCTCCTCTACTCCATTTGCCTTTCACCCATCTGTTTGTTGTTTTTATAAATTGGTATTTTATAGGTATAGACAAAGGTGAATTCACTGTGGTACATTCACACATGCATACAGCATAATTTGGTCAACCTCATTCTTCTGTTCTTCCCCTTTCCCATCTCTCTCCACTTCCCCCTCAACGTCTCTTCTCTATTACAATGATATCCCTTCGATTTTCTGGTGTCCCCCCCTTTTCTAAATTCTCTTGTTTTGCCATAACTTCTGCATATTAGAGAAAACTTTAGACTTTTGACTTCTCAGAATACATTCTTAAAATATAAGTAGGATTTATCTCAGGTATCCAAGGCTGATTTGAAATTCAGCATATATTAATGTAAATCATTATATTCAAATTAAAGAAAGTATAATTATCTTAAGGAGAGCAAAAAATATTTGATGCAATTGGACACTCGTATTTTTATGTTATATAATATTAGTTTTATTTTATTTTTACAGCACTGGGGAAAATCCAGGGGTACTGTACCAGTAAACAACAGCCCTTTTTATTTTTATTTTTTAAAAACTTGAGGCGTGACTTGCTAAGTTGCCCAGGCTGGCCTCAAACTTGTGATCTTCTTGCCTCAGCCTGCAGAGTTCCTGGGATTAAAGGCACTTACCACCACCTGTGGTGACACTAGCATTTTTAAGTAGAAAGCAAACCATTTTAGTTCAACAGAATTACAGAGAAATTTTCTTATCTTAATGAGTGATATATGCATATACCAGCCTCACATCTAATGATGAATAAAAGTTTTCCCACTAAAGCTTTTTCAATATTATTGTGAGAGACCTAGGTAACGCCATGTGAAAAAAAAAGAAAATTTACAAGTGGCAAACTAAGAGAAAATATTTTCAATATTTATTAAAATATATTTATTATTCATGATAAAGTCCAAAATAATCAATTAAAATAGGAAGACTAGTAAAAACATGGGGCAAAAAATATAGTCACTTTCACAAGAAATGTAAATGATGCATAGAAATATAACTTAAAACAACAATGAGTTTCAGGGGTTTTTTGTTTGTTTTGCCCTTACTGAGCAAAATTTTAAAAGATTGATACATCCAGTTATAAACATGTGAGAAATTAGATATTTTTATGGACAGTTGATTAGAATATAACCTGTAAGACCTACTTCAAGACGATTTTGCAAAATGTACCTAAATTTTTGCACTATAATTTTCCTTCAGTTAACAATATTATTTCCACAATTTTAGCCTAAAGAAATTAATTGTGCATAGTGCAAATCAATATATTGTAGTGTGCTCTAAGAATATTGACATATGCTTCTTGAAGTATTGTTTCAAATAGTGAAAAATTAGAAATAATTGAAGTTTCAATTAGTAAAAAGATGATTAAATTATATGACTTTTATAGTTTGGAACATGATGCAGCTTTTTAAAAATGAGGATGATGTGCACTAAACATACAAAGAGCTGGGAGACGTATTTTGAAAAGTAAGACTAAATTATAAGCAAAAAAAAAGTTTTTAGTAATTTTTTAGTTGTAGATGAACACAATATCTTTATTTTATTTATTTATTTTCATGTGATGCTGAGGATCGAACCCAGTGCCTCATACTTGCGGGCCAGTGCTCTGCCACTGAGCCAAAATCCCAGCTTGCAAAAATGAATTTCTTATATTACATTCACATAGATAATTAGGACTTATGCTCACAATTGTAGTCTCTAGGGAGAACAGTGAGAAAGAGTAGGAAATAATGGCAAGATTAATGTCTTACTGTCAGTATTTGGGTATTATTTGAATCTTTCAATGAAAATATGTTTGTGTAAGGTTTTTGACTTTTAAAATTTTGATCGCAAATTAAGATAGACAAAACATGCACAAATGATAAATTATCAAATTATAATAAGTTTTACATATGTATTACTCATGTAACCACCAAGATACAAAATATTTCTGCTACCCGGAATGCTTCATTGTGCCTACACCATAAGTAATCACTATTTTTACTTTAATCACCATAGATTATTATTTCTGACCATGAATTTTGTAGAGATGGACCCTTACTGCTTTTTCCAATTTCATGTATTGTCTTTTCTCTGGTATCATGTCTTGTATACTCATCAGTGTTAAAAAATTCTTATTGCTATATGGTATTTCATTGTATGAGTGTACCGCAGTTTATCAATTCTGCTGTTGATAGACATCTGAGTTATTTCCAGTTTATGGCTATCATAAAGAAAACTGCTGTGAATGGTCCTACACATTCCTTTTGCTTTTCATATCTATACCCCTCTCTTATATACCTAGTATTAGAATTTCTAGATCATAGTGGAAGTTTTAGTAGACCTCAGCAGTTCAAACTTGTTATACAAATTTACACTCTCATTTGTATTATATAAAACTTCCTATTCTAGCTGCTCCATGGCCTTTCCACACTTCATATTGTTAGCGTTTTTCATTTTAGCTAGCCATTCTGTTGGGCTTATATTGATACCTCTTTATGGTTTATTCTTATTTGTAGTTTACTGATAAATAATCACGTGGAACATCTTTTCATGACATATGTCGATATTGATATTCTCTTTTGTAAAATGCCAACTCAAATTTTTTGCTCGTTTTGTTTGTTGATTTACTTGCCTTTTCCTTTTTGATTTTTAAGCAATCTTTAGGTATCACAGATATGCAACATATATGATATGTGTACATATCCCTACTGATACATATAGCAAATATTTTACTAGATTTTGTCTTGCTGTTCCATTCTCTTAATAATGTCTTTTGATAAACAAAACTTCAGAACTTTATTAATATTTTCTTTTATGATTCATATTCTTAGGGGTCTTTTTACTAAGAGCAGAGCCAAGTAGTTGCAGTTGGAGACCCTAGGGCCCACAAAGCTGAAAATGTTTACTATCTACAACCCCTCTTGTAGAATATTACTATTATTTTTTTCACATTTAGGCCTACAATCCTTTTGGAATTAACTTTTGTAAATGGTGTGAAATAGGCTTTGCTCTCATGAATGGAATAATGCCATCATTTGCGAGGGTTTCTGGTAAAAGCAAGTTTCTCTATTTCTCTCTCTCTCTCTCTCTCTCTCTCTCTCTCTCTCTCTCTCTCTCTCTCTCTTTCTCTCTCTCCTGTACACACTCTCCCACTATGTGGGTCTTTGTGCGCTGTTATAATGCATCAAGAAGAGCCTTACCAGATGCATCCCCTTGATTTTGGACTTCCAAGCCTCCAGAACTGTGAATGAAATAAATTTATTTTCTTTATTAATTACCCAATATTTGGCATTCTGTTATAGCAGTAAAAGATGGATCAAGACAGTAGAGTTAAAGTCTGTTTCTGTCATATGAATTATCCAATTGCTCCTCAGCACAATTTATTGGGAAAAAAAAAGAAATCATATCACCACAAAATTGCAATGGCATCTTTGTTATGCATCAGGTTACTATATATGTGTGGCCTATTTCTAGGCCCTTCTCTTCTACTGGTATATTTATATATTATCACATAAATACCCCTCTGTCTTAAATAGTGTAGCTTTATAGTAAGAATTTTTAAAAATCAAATTAAAATTTTTTTCCTCCACATTTTTTTTTTGGTATCAGAGATTGAACTCAGGAGCACTCAACCACTGAGCCACATCTCCAGCCCTATTTTGTATTTTATTTAGAGACAGGGTCTTACTGAGTTGATAAACACCTCACTATTTGCTGAGGCTGGATTTGAACTCACGATTCTCCTGTCTCAGCTTCCCAAGACCCTGGAATTACAGGCATGTGACACTACATCTAGCTCTCCCAGCACATTTTTTATTGGTGCATTATAATTGTACATAATGGTGGAATTTGTTGTTATGTATTAGTTCATCCACACAATATAATTTGGCCAATATCACTTTATGTTAAATGTTATTATATGATGGTAGTAAATTCTCCAACAATGTCTTTTTCTTGATTTCTTGACTATTATAGGCCATTTGCATCCCCTTATAAATTTTAGATGCCCCTAATAAATTTCCACAGAAAAACACAATGAGATCTTGGCTGAGATTGCATGGAATTGATAAGTTAATTTAGAGAGAATTGGCATTTTTACAATATTGAATCTGCAAATCCATGAGAATGGTATATCTAGTCCTCTATTCAGATCTTTAATTTTCCCTGAAATATTCTGTAGTTTTCAGTTTTGTCATCTTGCATGTCTTTCCTCAGATTTTTTCTAGAAACATGATGTTTTCCAATGAAATTAATTGCTTAAATATTATTTTATTTATTAATTCTTTTTGCAAATACATATATACCTTAGGTTTTATATCCAGTGATCTAAGTGAATTTACTAATGCTAATTGTGTATATATTATTTTGAGTTTTTTTATGTTGAAAGCATGTCATCCAGAATGACAGCTTTAGATCCTTCTTTCCATTACTTATACCTTACAATTTTTGTTGTTGTTATTGCCTTCTTACACTCACAAGAACCTACAGAGGCAATGATTAATAGTGTAATTAAATATACTTGAATTATTTCTGAACTCAGAGAAAGCACTTGACATTTAATCATTAGATATGTAACAGTAGAATTTTTATTTTTATTTTTTTATTTTTTTCAGTATGAAAACTATCCTTTATTTTGTATTGCCCTACTTGAGTTCTATTATTTTTATACAATCTTGATTAATAAATAAAAACTAAAAAAGGAATCATTACAGAAAATGCATTAAGTAAATTAAAGTAAACAACTAAGACTGGGGAGAACCAAGACAGCAAGACAAGCCAAAGAATCAAACTACCCAAGGAGTTTTCTATTGAGTCATTTTTTTTCTTCAAGTTCTAGTGACCACTTAATAAGTACATCAGCCAAAAAACTAGAAGCAAATGCAGGCTTTTGCACTGTATAAAGTGCTAATTTTAATAGAAAGAAAATAAAAAGAAAATATGTAACAACGATCATTAGTAAAAGTTATGGTCATCCAATTCAAATTAATATTAGACAGTTTACAACATTTATTGCTAGTGTTTTAGCTCTATATAAGCAACATTTAAGGGACTGCAGAGTGAGTTTTTTAAACTTCACAGAAAATCCAGTATAATACTGAGTGCTTATCATGCAAATATAAAAAATAGCCTTAAGAAGTAATTCAAATGTTAACAGTACTATGGTCCTACAATAGGCCTCTTTCAGAGACTAGTAACTGTGTAGTATCATAGTAACTATATAAATGTATCCAAATAAACAGAACAGTTATAGACACAAACTACACATGGTGAGGTGGTCATGAACATGGTCACTGGCCATCTAGTTCTAAAGCTTCAACAATGTGTGCAGCAGAGGAACGATCTTTAGGATCTTCATTAGTCCATACAGAGAATAGTTCAATTACTTTCTGGAAGGATTCATCCAGTTCTTCCATATTAATAGGTAGCCTGGTTCCCAAAGATGTATAATATGCCTCATCATTGAAGTCACCTTCATCAAAAGCTTAGTCTTCATCATCATCATCATCATCATAAAAATTAAAGTGTGGAATAGATAAAGTCATCATTTCCCACAGAGTAAGGCCATATGCAAATATGTCTGCCTTATCAGTAATAATACCATTTTCCTCCAAAGCTTCCTTGGGCTTTCATGGCTCAGTACCAATGTAACAGGCCTCAGGATCAGTCACAGTCATATTTTCATCCAATGGTAGAGAGACTCCTACATCACAGATTTTAATTGTTTAAAAATCACCTTTAATTACAACATTTGAAGACTTTATATCTCCATGAAGCAGTTTCTTTTCTTGGTGCAAATTCTTTAGCCCTCTTGCCATGTTCAAAGCAACTTTTAAAATTACAGCTGCTGGAAAGGCATCCTGGCTGTCTTATTTTGTTCCTCTGTTAAATCATTTAGAGACTTTTCACCTCCATACTCCATAGCAAGGCACAGACTGCCATCACTGGCTTCAGTAAAAGCATGATAACCTACAATGTTTGGATGATGAAGGCTTTTCAAAATCTTAGCTTCATCAATCAGTCTCTTTTGGTATATACTCCGATAATCATCACTGCAGATGGGATTAATCTTTTTCACAGCCCAAAGAGAATGAGACAAACCTCTTGGAAATCTTTTCATTAGGTAAACATTTACCCCAGTCCCAAAGTCAAGCTTCTGCATAAATGGAGAGGCAAGGATAGTTATATATGGAGTTGAACATAACACAGATTTCCTTTTTTTCAGATAATTTGCTTGGTGTCTTGAAATTATCAGTTCCTTCCATTGTAAAAACCACTCTAGGTCAGGTAGCTCTCCAATCCGCACCGGCATTGCTCACTTTCGGCCCTAGAATTTTTATATATAACCTTTATCATCTTAAAGAAGTCCTCTTCTGTGGCTGGAGTCGTAACTCAGTGGTGAAGCTACAGAAGAAAAGCCTCGCATGCATGAAGCACTGGGTTCCATCCTCAGCACCACATAAAAATAAATAAATCAAATAAAGGAAATTGTGTCCATCTACTAAAAAATAAAAAAATAAAAATAAAAAAGTTTTCTCCTATCCCCAATTTGCTGAGTTTTCTTATGAACTAGTGGCTAACTTAATTGGAGGTCTTTTTGTATTTGTTGAGATGGTCCTATGGTTTTCATCTTTATTATGTTGATAAGATGAATAATACTGATTAACTTTCAAAGTTTAAACCAATTTTTACTTCTGAAAAAAAGCCAAATTTGGTCATAATATATTATTCTTTGTATTTATTCTCTGGATTTAACTATCTAATACTTTGTTTTAATTTTTGTACATATGTTCATAAGCCTTATAATTTTCTCTTCTTGGAATGTCTTTGTCATATTTTTGTGTCAGGGTTATGATAGCTTCAAAATGAGCTAGGAAAAAAATTGTTCTCTTTATTCCTTAAAAGAAATTGGGTAGGACTGATAATTATTTATTTCTTAAATATTTTGATGAAATTACCTTTCTGAAAGACATCAGATTTGAAATTTTCTTTGGGGATAAATTATAGATTTAATATGTTCAACAGTGATTCCGATTTTATGATTTTCCTTTGATCAATTAGATAACTTGGGTTTTATTAAAAATTATTTTGCATAGTTTGTCAAATTTATCTGTATAAAATTGTTTAAAATATCTCTCTATTCTCTTTTATGTCTGTAGGACCTATATAGTTTTATTTCCCTTTAATTCTGATATTAGTAATTTATATTGACTATTGTGAATTGTGCTGCTTTAACTTGGTTATGCATACATCACTGTAGCATGATGACATCAGTTCTTCAGGATAAATACTGAGGAGTGGCATAGCTGGGTGATATGGTGGTTCCATGCCTAACTTTTAAAGGAAACTCCATACTGATTTTCATATTGGTTGTACAATCTAACATGCCACCAAGAGTGTAAAAGTGTTCCTTTTTCTCCGCATCCTCTCCAGCATTTTATTATTTGTATTGTTGATGACTGCCATTCTGACTGGTGTGAGATGAAATCTCAGTATAGTTTTGGTTTGGATTTCCCTAATTGCTAATAATGTTGAACATTTTTTAATATCTTTGTTGGCCATTTGTATTTCTTCTTTTGAGAAGTGTCTGTTTAATTCATTTGCCCACTTATTAATTGGGTTATTTAATTTTTTTTTTTGGTGTAAAGTTTTTTGAGTTCTTTATATATTCTGTAACTTAATCCTCTGTCAGTAGAATAGGCTAACAAAGATTTTCTTCCATTCTGTTGGTTTCCCTTCACATTCTTGTTTCCTTTGCTATGCATAAGCTTTTTAATTTGATGTCATCCCATTTACTACTCTTGGCATTATTTCCCAAGCTTTAGGAGTTCTATTGAGAAAGTCATTTCCTGTGCCTATATGCTAGAATGTTGACCCTATATTTTCTTCTAGGAGTTGTATAGTTTCTCATCTAATTCCTATGTCTGATCGATTTTGAGTTGATTTTTGTGCAAGGTGAGAGCTAAAGGTCTAGTTTCATTCTTCTACATATGGATAACCAGTTGTCCCAGCACCATTTATTAAATGGCTGTCTTTTCTCCAGTGTATGCTTTGGCACTTTTGTCAAGGATCAGTGACTATATCTGTGTGGGTTTGTATCTGTGTCTTCTACCCTGTACCACTGGTATATGTATCTTGTTTTTATGCCACTACCATGCAATTTTTGTTACTGTAACTCTGTAGTATAATTTAAAGTCAGCTACTGTGATGTCCAGCATTGCTTTTTGGCTTAGAATTGCATTGGCTATTATGGGCCTTTTATTCTTCCAAATGAATTTAGGACTCTTTTTTTCTTGTTCTGTGAAGAGAGTCATGGGTATTTTGATGGGAATTGTATTGAGTCTGTGTATTGCTTTTGGTAGTGTGGCCATTTTAGCAATATTAATTCTGCTTATCCATGAACATGGGAGATCTTTCCATCTTCTGAAGGCTTCTTCAATTTCTTTCTTCTTGTTCTATATTTTTCATTGTAGAGGTCTCTCAACTCCTCAGTTAGATTTATTTCTAGTTGTTCCCCTGCCTCCCCCAGGCTACTGTGAATGGAATGGAATTGTTTTCATGATATTTTTCTCAGCAGATTCATTGTTGGTATATAGGGAAGTTATTAATTTTTTATGTTGATTTTGTAACCTGCTACTTTGCCAAATTTGTATATTAGCTCTAGTAGTCCTTTAGTGGAGTTCTTTGGATCTTCTAGGTATAGGATCATATCATCTGTAAACAATGATAATTTGACTTCTACCCTTCTTATTTCTATCCCTTTTATTTCCTTCTCTTACCTAATTGCTCTGGCTAGTATATCTAGTACTATATTATTAAACAGGAGTGGTGAGAGTGGCTGTCCTTTTTTTGTCCCAGATTTTAAAGAAAATGCTTTCAGTTTTTCCTCATTTACCCTGAGTTTGGTTTTGGATTTTTATTTATAGCTTTTATGATGTTGAGATAGGTTCCTTCTATCCCTAGTTTTTTCAGTGTTATTTATAATAAATGGGTACTGTATTTTGTCAAAGACCTTCTCTGATCTATTGAGATGACTAAGTGATTTTTGTTCTTAATTTTATTTATTTAATGGATTATATTTATTGATTTGCATATATAAAACAATCCTTGCACCTCTGGAATAAACCAATTTGCTCATGGTGTATAATCTTCTTAATATGTTGCCAAACACGATCTGTCTGCTAATATTTTATTAAGTATTTTTGCATTTCAGTTCATCAGGAATATTGGTCTATAGTTCTATTCCTTGGTGACAAATCTCGACTTTCAAATTTCAAAGTTGGCACACAAAAACCAAAAAGAAATGGGAAAAATACCACACTCTGAGACACTCTGAAGGTACTGCAGTAATCTTAAAACATTTCTCTTTGAAATGTTTGGAAAATCCAGAATAAGGTGTCAAACAAATTTAGAGGTCGAAAATAGAATTCTTGCTGGGTATGGTGAGGCAGGCATGTAATCCCAGGGACTTAGGAAGCTCAGGCAAGAGGATCACAAATTCATGGCCAGCCTCAGAAATTTAAAAAATGAAATAAAGGACTGGGGAAGGGTGTATGGGTCAGTGGTAAAAAGTCCCTGAGTTCAATCCCCAGTGCTAAATAAATAAATAAACCTTTATTCTAGCTAATAAGTATTTATTTTGGGAATTAAAAGGAGCAGCCAGAAGCATTAGAGGAAGAGAAATAACGGAAAGAAATAGACTCCTTTCCATCTAATGTGAGCCTCAGGGCTAAGAATAAAAGGCTCCAGGTGAAGTGTCATGCACTTGTAATCCCAGTGATTGGGGAGGTGGAGGTAGGAGGAAAGGCAGAAAGTGAAAAGGACAGATATAATAAATTATAGTTTATATTTTGAAGAATCAGGATGGCAAATTCCAGGCTAACCTGGACAGAAAAGAAAAAAGAGTGGGGGCTGGGTATGTTGCTCAGAGGTAAATCTCCCTGGATTCAATCGCCATTACACTTTTCCCCACTCCCCAAAAGGGCATGTTACTATTTTTAATACAATTCTAAAGAAGAATACTAAAATAGGCTTGTGTGGACAGCCTATCTTGTGTATTTATTTTAAGCAAATGTGTTATTTCAAAAAGAAAAAAAAAAAAAAACAGAAACCGAAATGTGTTCAATTTTGCTTTTCCTGTTTTAAATGAATTAAGGTCTTTTCCCTCCCCATTTAACCAGTATCATTCCTCTCCTCTAGTCTTGGGGCAAAACAACATTTACAGATTTGCAAGAAACATAGCATCTTTATTTATGCAGATTACGGGCAATTTTATAAGTGAAATAAGCCAACTCAAATGGATGTCCGTTTCACTTCTTCTGGGCTCTGATCTGGGCACTCTCCAGTCAGTCACTTAATAAGTAGACCTCGATTTCATTTTTCAAACCTATTGAAACAGGAGCATTGCTAGATGATTGCCAAAATCTTTTCGAACTTTTCCACTCTTAAGAACTGTCCCTTGAGGTTCCTTTACTTGTGTTCAGCATCTTGCGTTGTCACTTCAATCCACGTTCCAGCCTCCGGAGACAGGCTACCGTGGGCACCAGGAGTTTGCTCCAGAGGCTGTGGAGTGGCCGCACTCTCCGGGACACTGGCAGATCGTGTCGCAGGCCGGTTATTTTGGAATCCTAGGCGGGAACCCTTCCAGTTCAAATTCCGGATCTTGAAGCTCCACCCGGAGCCCCACCCTGCTCGGGTCTCAGCCCGAGGCTCCAATTGCACTTCCGAGGTAGGGCGGGACCCAGGTGGGGCTTATGTCATGTGACAGGACTGTGTCCGTCCAGCCCTCCCGCTTCCTGCACCGGACAGTCCCTGCGGGCGCCTCCTCCTTCGAACGTGGTGTCCCCGCAGCCGCCGCGCTCTTCCGGACTAGGTGCTGCAGCCATGGCTCCTGGCCAGCTCCGTGAGGCCCTCGCGAGCCGCGCTATCTGCGAGCTTGCTTTGCAGCTCGGTGTCCCACCATGACTGTGGCCGGGCGGCCACCGCCGGCTGGGCTGGGCTGGGCTGTGGACCCCTCTGTGGGCTGCGATCGGTGCCCAGAGCCCGCTTGTCCCCGCGCAGCGTCTCCTTCTCCGGGCTCGCCAGCTTTCGACCCAGGTGGCTTCGGGGCAGGGCCTGCCTGTCGTAGGCCCAGACTCTGGCCTTGTCACGCATGAGTTTCCTCCCCCAGGCCTTGGAGAAGCAATGTAACATACTGCAAATAGTGAGCAAAAAATGCCTTCTCTTTCAGCCTTGTTCAGTGTCTCTGACAAAACTGGCCTTGAGGAATTTGCCAGAAACCTAACGTCTCTTGGTTTGAATCTGGTTGCTTCCGGAGGAACTGCAAAAGCTCTCAGAGATGCTGGCCTGGCAGTCAGGTAAGGCACAATTTAGTTTTTAAGGTAAGTCCAGGCAGAAAGTGATCCATCCAGAAAAGAATGTAATCCAGGTACCCTGAATAAAACTCCTTATACTGAGTAACGCTGCAAGGTTGGTGCAGTCCTCACCCACTTCATGAAAGAGGAAAATGAGCCTCAAAAGTTTAGTAACTTAATAGATCTAGAGTCAAGTAAGGTGTATGATTGGAACCCAGGTAGTTTCAGAACCCCAGATTAATTTAGGTGGGTCATCTATTATGCACGATGAACTCAAAAGTTATAATTCCCTCTGTTCACATGATTAACTGTTTAATAAAGCTGTTTACATTTCGAAGAATCACATTTACTTCCCCTTGGCACCTCCCCTAACAGAATGAAAGAAAGAACAAGTCATTCATTGACTCATTTATTACCTTACTAGGCAGTGGAAGGAGATGTCCAGAAGATAAAGCAGAAGGCCATTCCAGACCTCAAGAAACGTGCATTATGGCTGGAGAGGAGGGAAGGCCACTGAAAGGCGGAAAATGATAAAGGACAGATATAATAAACTGTAGTGAGAGTTCAGAGGAAGGCCATATCAACCTCTGAGAGAGATTTTAGAAAAGGGATAAAACTGCCTTTGTTGCTGTGTGAAAAGTTCACTTCTGGCCCTCCAGACCATGTCAATGTGGATTATCCACATTTTTCTTCTTGTAATTCTGTGGTGCATGAGCAGAGCCTCCCTAGATGTACAAGTTCAGATGCCAAGAGAAAGCTTTATTAAATAAATGCTTTCTATAAAATTTGTTTGTCCTTTTCCAGTACTGGGAATTGAATCAAGGGTGTTCTACCACTGAGCTACTTTCCCAGCTCCCTACTACCTCCTACCCCACCACACACACTTTTTACAAAAGAAAATTTGAGACAGAGTCTCACTAAGTTTCCCAGGCTGGCCTCAAATTTGGAATCATCCTGCCTCAGCTTCCCAAGTAACTGGGGTTACAGATGTGTACCTCTGCACCCTGGAGTTTCTCAAATCCTTTTTACATCTTAACACTGAGGTAGTAAAAGTGGCTTCTGATTCTCAACATGTTGATGTATTCCTTCCAGTGTTTTTATAAGCATTTCCTCTCTTATGTGAGGTCTGTGAGAATCACAGAAAACTGGCAGGTCTATTCTTCTGAAGAGCAGCAGGATGAGACTATGGAGTCCATATATCTTCTTTCCATTGGGCTGAGTTGGGGTCAGTTCTCTTCTGCCCCCACCTTTTTCTCCTTCAAACCTTGTATTATGGAAACATTCTAGGCATAATGAATATAATGTGTAAAATAATAATAACCTCTTATGTGTGTGCTATCGAGTTTAAATAGTCATCAACTTTCCAGTGTTATTGTTATTTCTGTCTCTACCTACTCCTCACTTACCCCCATTATGATAGTTTTTCTTTTTTTTATTTTCTTTTTTTATTAAAAATTTAAATTTTAACTTTTAATAACTGCTTTTATCACCAGGTTAAGTCATGCAGTTACAAAGTAGTTAGAAATCTGTTAAAGGGCATTATCGTTAAAATAAAAAAGAAGGAAAAAAAAAGAGCTCATTCTTACATAAATATCTAGAACTTCATTGGGACACTGCTCAAAAGGCCAAAAGGCCCTGGAAACATAGTTTCTAAACACTAGAACCTATATTGTTTTCAGCCTGCTGTTAATGCTGTTAATGAAGCTGGGTGCAGAATGCAAAGCCTCCAGAAGGGGAGGACACACAGGTTGAGTCAGGGCCATCAGCAGTGCTCAGAGCCAGCTGGACTCCAAACAGGGAGCCCAGTGGTTTTTCTTGGGACACTCTACTTGAATTATGGTTTAGTCAACACAATAAACTTCAAAAGGGAAGAACAATTAATTAACATGATAAGGAGATTACTACATTCTTTGGATTATGTGTCATAATGGCAGTTAGCAAATTCTGATAGTTTTAACAAAAATAGCCTCCAATGTTTCCAGGTATGAAGACAGATCTCCATCAGGCTTTTTATTTCTGCTGGACAATATATGACTGATAAGCTATAAATGATATTACTTTATGTTATAAAAATACTAGCTTTTTTCATTTACTGTGTTTATTGGCATTCACTGCTTGAGTCAAGGTTAGGCTTATTAAGTGATTAAAGGCAATTTTATTACAGTAGCATGTACTTATTTTATTCTATGAGAATAAAATGCATACGAGACAGCTTTTATTTTTTTTGCAACTTATAAAATTGAGTTATTACGCAGATGTAAAATACCAATAACTCATTTGAGGACCATGCCACCTTTCAAAAACCATATATCTAATTCTCACATGTATCAAAGTTACAGCATGTCCCAGACCTGCCAGAGCAAAACCGAGTAACTGTTCTTGACTGCTTTCCTTGGCAACAACCCTGACAGTGTTGGGAAGAGCCCTGGAGCAAGGCAGCATAGTCAGGTGGAAGATACTTTTTATTTAAAAGCAAATTGCCTAAGTGGCTTTCTGGAATAGGTAATTTCTACTTTCACACTCATCAGATTGTACACAATCCCCTAAACTTAATTTCTTTCTTAAGGGGCTGAATCAAATTGACATTTTTAGAACAGTGTCCATTCTTTAATGAGTCATGAGAGAAAGATTTCTGCAGTTACATGTAAACCTGTGATAGGTCAGCAGAAGTTACAGAGGGTGGTGAGGAAGTTAACCATGATCCATTTATGTGAAGGTCACGCCAGCTTCATTGTATACTTTGAAGACTTTCTCAATGGCATTGACATAAGCAGCTGTTCTCAGGTCCAAGCCCAGGTTATATTTCATGGCTGTACGCATAATTTGCCTGGCTGAACGCTCCATGGTGTAGGCTAAGCCAGAATGCACAATGTCTTTCTCTGATGCACCCGATATCCTGTCTTGGAACTCTGCGGTGGGTACAATAGGAATTGTTCCACCATGCTTTCCAAATTTTCTTTCTAAGCTCTCTTGAACAGACATGAGCAAGTGGTAGTTAGAATCCCTTTCATATTTGAAGGTTAATTGGCCATAGCTGACATGATTCAGATTCTTCAGCCACTCAAAGTAAGATACTGTCACTCCACCAGCATTTAAGTAGAGATCTGGAATAACCATGATGTTCCTCTCCAGGAAAATCTTATCAGCTTCTGGAGTGGTTGGTCCATTGGCACCTTCAGCAATGATCTTGGCTTTCACTCTGGGTGCATTGGATTTGGTCAACTGCTTCTCACTGGGAGCAGGGATCAGTATGTCACAGTCAGCCTCCAAGATGCTTCCTTCATAGACCTTTGCTTTGGGGAAGCCCAGAATTGATCCATGTTGCAGTTTGAAATCTTCCAGTTCCTTTGGGTCAATACCATCTGGATTCCATATACTCCCATCAGATTCACCAACACCAACACATTTAGCACCAAAACGATGTAAATACCTCATAGAGTGCAGGCCCACGTTACCAAACCCCTGAACCACAAATGTTTTATCTCCAAATCCTGGTGTCATTCCTAAAATGCTCATGTAAGAAGCTTCATTGATGAAGTTTTCAATTCCATGGAAAACACCACAGCCAGTAGTAGAAATGCGTCCATGGATGCCTCCTTGACTGATGGGTTTACCAGTAACACAGGCATGTGCATTAATATCATAGTGCCCTATGGTGCTGGCATAGGTGTCAGCGATCCAGGACATCTCTCGCTCACCCGTGCTCATGTCTGGGGCAGGCACATCAATACCAGGACCAATAAAACCTTTTTTTGCGAGCTCCATAGTGAACCTTCTTGTGATCTTTTCCAATTCATTATCTGTATAGTTCTTGGGATTGATCTTAATACCTGCTTTAGCACCCCCAAATGGCACATCAACCACTGCACACTTATAAGTCATCAGAGAAGCCAATGCTTTTACTTCATCTACACTCACATCAGTGCTGTAACGGATACCTCCCTTGCAGGGCATGCGGTGCTGGCTGTGCTGGGCCCGGTAGCCCTCGATGACCTCCCAGGAACCGTCGTCGCGCCGAATGGGGAAGGAGAGGCTCAGCATATGGTTACAGGGCTTGATGATTCTCAGGATGCCTTGCACCCGGTTCCGCTTCTGTTCTTCGCTCTCCCGGGTCTTCAGGTCCTCCACCAGCTTATCCTCCACGATGCTGGCACCACGGTCGAAGAAGCCCTCCACCATCTTGAAGAAGTTGGGGTCGTCTTCACGGTCGGCAGCCGCCTCGCTGTAGTGGCGCCGGGCGGGCGGCGTGAATCCCGGCTGCGGGGAGGCGGCGGGTTGTCCGCGGGCCCAGCCCAGCAGCGCAGTAGCTGAGTCGGCGGCCGCAGAGGCCAGCGCAGCGGGTCGGCGCGCGACAACAGCAGCGCTTCGCCCAGGCGGCAGTACATGGCGGAAAGTAGAGGCGAGAGGCGAGCGGGCCGCAGAAGAGGTGCGCTCGGAGGCCTGGGACTGAGGGAGGAAGAACTTGGCGCTGGCAGTCCTTTTAAGCCGCAGCTTCCTGCCTTTCTGGCTGTCCCCTCCCCTCGACCGCTCGTCGTCTAACGGGAGGAAGGACTTAAGGGGGCGCGCGCCGCCCAGGGCGCTCGGCCTCCACCTCCGCTGGTGCCTCGCCCGGCCTCCCAGACGGCGGCGCGTGCCAGCCTGGCATCGGGGGCGCGCAGGCGCGGGCGGTTGGTGCGCATGCTCACCGGCGGGTGGATCTCTTTTTTTTTTAAAATTGAGAAGATCCATATGTTTCTATCCTGTTAAAGGGTGAGAATGTTCTCCATGAATGGCTTTCATAGAGTCCAGCACAATAAACTTCACTGAATGGAGTAAGACAGGTGAGAGGGGTATGTTTTGTTGTTTGTTTTTTTGGTACCAAGAATTGAACCCAGGAGTGCTTAGCTACCCAGCCATATCCCCAACCCTTTTTATTTTTTTTATTTTGGGCTCTAGAGTCTCACTTAGTTGCTTAGGGCCTCTCTAAATTGCTGAGGCTGGCTTTGAATTTGTAGTCCTCCTTCCTCTGCCTCCAAGCCACTGGGATTACAGGAATGTCCCACCATGCCCTACCTGAGGGGTGTTTTATGTATATTAACTCATATAGTCCTCCCAGTAACATTTTTGCTATGGGTAATATTGTCGCTATTAGGCAATTAAGAAAACTGTGTTACAAAGAAATCTGTACGGGGGTTGGGTATGTAAGTCAGTGGTAGAGTGTTTATGTAGCAGGCAAAGAGGCCAGGATCTTTCCCAAAAAGGTAACTATTGTCTTGTGTGGTCAACTGGTGAGGTTTCAGAGTATACAATAGTAAATAGAGAAGACTACATGTGTTACAGACAAATTCTTGAGTACAAAGGAATAACAAGCTTTTTAACCCCACATGTTTATTTCTAGGAATAAATCTGCTATCTCTGTTTTAAGTGATAATCTTTAGTTGGAAGAACTGAATTTTATTTACTAAATTTATTCCTGTGTAGTGTACTCAGGAAATCTGTATCCTATTTTCAGAATTTGCTGTTCTAAAATTTTATTATTTTCTTCCTATAAATGCCATATATGCTGATTGCAGAAAAATTTTTAAAGTGTGGGAATCTATAAAGAAGATAGTAAAAGGGCTTATAATTCTCAACATGTTAATGTCTTTCTTCCAGTGTTTTTATAAGCATTTACTTTACTTCATAGCTTACACAGAAAATACAGTTTTGCTTCTTGCTTTTTTTTCCCCTTGCTCATATATATTATGGGCCTTTTCCCACATCATTACAACTTATAATTTTGCCAGAGAATGTTTATGTGTGTAGCTTTCTGGTGGTCAGCTTGACTGATGTGGGTTAATATTTTAAAATTGCCCTTTATATTTTGTGATCTCTGTTATCATTTTTCTATGTAGTTTTAACATTTACATAGTATTTAATGACGTTTTGTATAACACCCACACTGCTTCTTTTCCCCCTTTTTTATGGTATGAGGAGTTGAACCCAGAGGTACACTATTCCTGAGCTTCATTCCAGTCCTATCATATTTTAATTTTTTTTGAGATAGGGTCTCACTAAGTTGCTGAGAACCTCTATAAGTTGCTGAGGCTGGCCTTGACTTTGCGATCCTCTTGTGTCAGTTTCCAGAGTAGCTGGGATTTTGGGCATGTCTTGCCACATCAGGCCTTACCTCACTTTTCAGAACAGGTTTCTTTTTCCACTTGTTTGATATGCCACTTTTATGCATTTTTAATCATAAAACTCAATTCTTATTTCTACTTGGTTAATTTCTGAGATAAGAATATTTTTAATGCTTCTTATTAGATACTGCCAAATTGCTTCTCAGGTTGAATCTGTTTCTTAATATTTAATTAGTATGGTTTATGATTCAATTTCTGGATTCCTGAAAAAAATGTAAAATTAGTGCTTTAGTATACTGGTTTTCCCCAAACATACTTCAGTTAGAAAATAGAATAACATTTATTTGGAAAGTTAATGGAATTTTATGTAAGAAATGAAATGTACCTGGCCAAGGTGGTGCACTCCTGGAATCCCAGTGACTCCAGAGGTTGAGGCAGGAGAATCAGAGGTTCAAAGCCAGCCTCAACAATTTAGCAAAACCCTAAGTAGATTAGTGAGACCCTGTCTAAAAATTTTAAAAAGTTCGGGGAGAACTAGGAATATAGCTCAGTGGTTAAGCACCTCTGGAATCAATTTTTTTACCAAAAAATAAGAAGTCGAATATTGTGAGAAACTTAGGACACTGGAATAATTTTTTTGTTCAATTCAGGCTGTGAAAAAAAATCTCTTGAAATGAAAACAATAGACTTGATGGGAGCTGTTTGGATTATTGACAGTTCAGAAATAGTCCTAATATTCTGTTTATGTGTTTCAGAGATGTCTCTGAGATAACTGGATTTCCTGGAATGTTAGGGGGGCGTGTGAAAACCTTGCATCCTGCAGTCCATGCAGGTAAGTGATATTTTCAGTTTAAAACAATCAATGGTTTATAAGAATATTTTAAAACTTTATAGAACAAAGGAGAAAGAAAGCAAGTCATAAGCTGAAAAAAATTACTGCTTGTTAGGTTATATTGGTTTTGTCACATCAACTTTCAAATTTCATACTGCATTAGAACCTGTTTAAAATCTGCCTTACCTTATTACATGATTAATTAAGATTGTTTACTTTGCTTGCTCTTACTCTTGTCTTAGTAACTACTAATTTAGAGTGTTGTATTTCCTATTGGAGTTACTGAAAATATTTAGTTTTTATAGTGTAAAGTATAGACTTTTAAAATCAGAAGATACCTGATTTTTTTTAAAATATTTTTTTAGTTGTAGATGGATCTTTATTTTATTTATTTATTCTTATGGGGTGTTGAGGATAGAACCCAGTGCTTCACACATGCTAGGCAAATGCTGTACCACTGAGCTACAACCCCAGCCCCCAAAATACCTGATTTTTAAAGGATATTTCTTGGAGTGCTTTATTCATTTGCCTGACACAGTTAATTGCAAATAAACAAAAATGGTAATAAATAGTATATTGCTACCTTGTCAGTTGCAGTAAAATTGGGCAAACAAAAACTGGAAGGCTAATGATCATCAGAAAAGCTGTTGACTTAGGGAACATCTGGACTGTGATGGATTTGACACTATTGGTATAAAATTTGTTTTGCAATTTTTACATTTGTTACTCAAGAACGGTATATTAGGTACTGATCCAAGAGATTTTTAAATATACTCACTATTATTTTTTGCTCAATAACTCTTAAAGTGCATTTTGTATTTATATAATTAAGAGCATTAAAGGATTTAACTTGATTGATGGGACCTCATTAAATTAAGTACCTTCTTGTTTTCTGAACTTAATCTTTAACTTTCTTAAATTAGGAATCCTGGCTCGTAATATCCCAGAAGATAATGCTGACATGGCCAGACTTGATTTTAATCTTATAAGGTAAAAATTGAAGTTGAACTTTTAACACATCAAGAAACAAAGACAAAGAATATGCCAAACCTGATGTTCTTCACTCTATTTTTCCTTCACTGTAAGCCCTTGCAGAGTCCATCTTTCTCTCCCCTCCTCTGTTCCCCCGGTTCCTTTCCTCTACTAATACCTCTTCAGTTTTCCTGAGATCCCCTCACCTTTCTTTTTCTTTTTCCTCTTTACCTTTCACATATGAGAGAAAACAACCCTTCACTCAACCTTTGACTTTTCACATTTCAGCCTCTGTATATTTTCTTTTTTCTTTTTTTTTTTTTAAGCGTATCAAATATTTATTTATCTGGGCAACAAAGGACTATGATACATTGACAGGCATGGAAAGTACTGCCAGCACAACTCAATACAATACAACTAGAACTGCTTCCAATATGGCCAGTGAAAATACAGTATACCAGGTGGTCCCAAATGTTTGGAGTTCTCTGAACAAAAAGAGTGAGAGAAAGAGGAAAAATCCCTAACCCTTGGTGTAAAGACAATACTCATTTATTGCTCAAATGATGCTTTTAAGGGAGGACAGTAGAATAAAATAAACTTTTTTTTTTCCTCCTCACAAGACATAGAAGGGTTATCAAACCACTCAAGTTTAAAATTTTTGTTTCCAGGGTCCAATATCACTTTTTTTCTTTCAGTTCAATGAAAAGCTAAATGTAATACTAATTATGTATAAAATTTTATTTTACTTTTTTTTATTTGTTCAGCTGTTTCATTGTCATCTTTAACATGCTACAACAGGGCTAAACTCATGAATCCCCCAAACCTTGAATTTCTAAATAAGTACCATGAACCACATGAGGAACTAATAGGGAAGATTCAAAACCCACTAAACAAGAGGTAAACGAGATCACCAGATAAATAATAAAAAAAAGGGGCGAAAAAACAGACTCAGCATATTTACAAATCCCATTAAATTACACATAAATAAATATATACAGAGACATGAACACTGATTCCCTTATATAACTGTGAATCCTGTTGCTGGAGAAAGTTCAAGTTGGTCGCTTTACCTTGAAGAGGGAAAACTTCTACAACTGAAGACATGACATGGAACTTCGTGTATTTGTGTTCAAGTTTATTCACAATACTAATAAAAATGTCATTATCCTCTTTGCCTTTTTTTTTTAAAGTATGGCTACAATCTGAACTGAAGAGTGTAAGGGAAGGTGGTGATTCAGTCCCATGAAGCTCAATATAATTTTTTAAAACTTTTTTATGTTCTTTTTTTTTAGGAAAAAAAAAAGTTTTTTTAAAATGTTTTTTTTTTTTTTAAGTTGTTGCTGATTTACTGTTGTTGTTTAAAAAAAAAAAAAAAGTCCACAACTCGACAGAACTTTTCCTGGCTGGCTCCACGGCCCGTTCTGTTCTCTTAGGCTCCACTTGAGGGCGGGGGCGTGGTCCGAGGGGGAAGTCGAGGCACCGGGCCCAGTGGACAGCGACTGCCCACTGGCAGTCGAGCGAGCAGTCCCGAGAACCCGGAGAACCCGGGGCACCGGAGGGCGGCGGCAGCGGCAGCAGCAGCAGTAGCAGCAGCAGTGAGGGTCGCCGGTCTGGAGCTGTCACCTGCCGGTGGGGGAGGGGCCGAGTGGGTGGGCGTGCGCGGGCTGGTGAGGCAGGCGGCGGGCGGCGCCGGGGTGGGAGGAGAGCCTCACTTTCTGTGCTTCTCCTCTTTGTCACTGCTTTTGGCGCTGTTGTCCGTGTGGCTGTTGGGGTTGTTGCTGAGGTACATTTTGTCCATGGCCTTGAGGGCCTCGGTGAGATAGTCCTGCAGCGCGGTGACCAAGGCGCACACCGCCGGGCTGCCGAAGCCATGGGAGATGAGGTTGAAGTGAGTCAAGCAGCTCTGGATGCCGGGCTCCAGGATGGGATTGGGCCGCGAGTTCCCCAGGGGAGATCGGTCCTGAGCCAGCAGGTCGGTGAACTCTTTGCATATCTGTTTTGTAGCCAGGAGCATGTTTTTTCTTGTCACTTGCTCATTGGGATCTGAAGGTTGTCGGTTTAGAAATTCAGCTACTGCTTTGGCAGGAAATTCGGTTTCGCACACTTACCCAAAGTCCCTGGCTAGGTGGACGGCTTCTCCCTCCACTAGTGATGTGAGCAGGGTAACGTTGGCAGCTTTACGTCTCCCTGCTGGCAGATTTAATCCTATTTTGTCCAGTTTTTCTCTTAAAGATCTTCCTCCATTTTTAGACTTCGCCCTCCGGAGCACTCCGCCCAGCAGCGACGCGTTTAGACATTCGGGCGGTGAGAGGCGCCGCTGCACTTCCGCCACAGTGACCTTTACTTCGAGGTGGAGCTGAGGAGTGAGAGTCCACCCGGAACTGAACAGAAAACTTCGTTGGGGTTCACCACGCCACCGAAGAGGTTGTCCTTGTTAATAGGGATGGCGGAGACGACTTGGACAGGGACACGGGGCCTTTCTTAATTACAGTTTGATCTGGGATGTTAATACCCGGGTCTTCTACATGCGGGACGTCCTCGATGGCGTGAGGTAAGGAGTGGATGGGGAGGTCTCCGAGTCCCGTGCTGGAGGTCCTCGTGCCGCCGGTAGTCCCTGCGAGGATCCAGGCCCGACAGCTGGTGGGGCAGCCCCCGGTGCGTGTGCAGGAGCACAGACTCCTGGCTCTGCCTCTGGCCGGGCCAGCCCGGGTGCTGCGGCTGCAGCTGGGCGTGCAGGGGGTTCAGGCTGTAGGGGTCGTTAACGTGGGAGTAAGGATCTTGCGACTGGGGGTAGATAGGCTGGTAGGGCGGGGGGAAGTAAGGGGGCTGGAAGTCGGCATTGGGGGTGTGGGACAGCGGCGGGGCGCTCCTGTAGGGAGATTGACCTACAGTGCCCAGCTGGGGCAACCGCGCCGTCCCGTTGCTGGTGCCGTCGTGACAGACCATAGCTGAAAAACTGTGAACTAACATCTGCGAAGAGTCTGGGGTAACGAGTCAGGGTGGAAAAAAAAAAAAAAAAGCAAGCCCGGAGCACCCGGCTGCCCAGCCGCCCGAGCGCGCCCCACACAAAAGGCGCCGAGAGCCCCGCGCCACCCAAAGACTCCAGTCACCGCGCGGACGCTCCCCCGAGCGCCGGAGCCCCGCTCGGATCCATGAGAACTTGAACATCCGATTCGCGAGGCTCCTTCAGCTGGTCGAACCCACGGTCTCTATCCTGCCGTGATCAGTTACGATACAAAGTTCTTTTAAAAAAAAATGAAGAACCCCCAAAAAGGAAAAAGTGTGTATGAGTGTGTGTGTGTGTGTGTGTGTGTGTGTGTGCGCGTGTCGCTTAATCCGTGTCTCTCCTCTTTTCTTAGCGGCGGCTTCACTTGAGCTTCTAATAACCGCGCTGGGCAGCGTTCCTGCAGCCTCCTAATAGCAGAGATTCATGACTATTAATATTACACGAATACTTAATAAGGGAAGAATGCCTGGAAATCGAGCGTGAAGCGGGGAGGCAACTCGCGCCGGAGCAGGCTCTCAATGCAGTCCATTGACGGGAGTCTCAGTGTAGCAAATCGGAGGTGGAGAGAGAGAGCGCGAGAGACAAAAAGCGGGCGAGAGAGGGAGCGGGGGAGCGCGCGGGGGGCCGCGGCGCGGCGTCTGGCGAATCACAGGGAAGGGGCAACATTTTAAAAGGTTGCAGGGCATGCAAAAGTGAAAGAGAAAGAGGGAGAGAGGGAGACCGAGGTGCGGAGCGCAGAGAGGGAGAATGTGTCTGCGTGCGTGTGTGAGAAAGTGTGGGCGACCGAGAGGAGCGCGGAGTGGGCAGAGGGGAGGGAGGAAAGGAGGGAGAGCCCGAGAGGAGGAAGGGAGGGAAAGAGGGAGGGAGGAGGAGGAGGAGGAGGGGGCTGAGCCGGAGCTCGCGGAGGGGGAGGCCGTGGGGGAGGGGGAGGGGGAGAGGAAGCCAGCGAGGACAATCAGACCTAAAAGGCTGGGGCAGACCTCGGGTTGTAGCGGGGGTCGCGGGTAGCGGGCAGGAGCTGCTGGGGACCGCGTCCGGGTGTTCATCGGGCTCTCCGCTCCGGAGGCGCTGCCCGGCCCTCTCCGGCCACGGGCTCCTCTGCTCCCCAGCGGAGTCTGGGACTCCGGACTCGACTGCCCGCTGCAGCGCGGCTCCTCCACGGCCCAAAGCCCGGACTGAGACCCGCCCGTCCGCTTCATGGGCCCTCTCCTCGGCCTCCTCTCGAGCTTCCCTTCGGACACCGGGACCGGACTGTGCGCTCGCGGCCGCTGTGGCTTCTTCCCGGGCCTCGGCTCGGGGAGGGGGAGCCGGGACTCGGCCCGGGGCGCGCACAGACACGAGGCGGCCCAGCCCGGGCCTGTATATTTTCTTTACAGGGTTTTTAGTTTAGGTATAAACTTAGGTCATTGATTCATTTTAAATTAATTTTTATATATAGGTGTGAGGTAGGGGTTCAACTTTACTTTTTTGCATGTGACTGTCCAGTTGTCCTGCATTATTTGTTGAATAGATTTTTTAAATCGTCATTGGGTGGGCTTGGTCTGCTGTGTTTCTATGTTCCATTATGCCAACACTACTTCACTACTGTAGCTCTGTCTTATGTTTTGAAATCAGCAGCTGAGTTTTCCAACTTTGTTTTTTTTTTCTCAAGATTATTTTGGGCTCGGTGTAGTGGCCCACACCTGTAATCCCAGAGACTCAAGATGCTAAGGGAAGAGGATAGCAAGTTCCACTCCAGCCTTGGGCAATTCAGCCAGTTCCTGTCTCAAATAAATAAATAAATAAATAAAACCAGGCTAGAGATACAGTTTAGAGCACTTGCAGGTTTAATCCCCAGTTCTAGAAAGAAAAAAAAAATGATTGCCCATTCAGGGACACTTGCATTTCCACATAGTTTTTAGGAACACTTGTCCCTTTCTGCAAAAAAAGGTAGTTGTAATGGGATTGTGTTCAATCAATCAATAGGTGATTTGGGAAATGTTGCCATTCAGGAGTATTAAGTCTTCCAACCCATAAACATGGGATGTCTTTTCATTCATTTCAGTTTTTCTTCACTTTGTTCCATCATTATTTTGTACCTTTCAGTATGCAAGTTTTATATGTTAAATTTATTCTTAAATATTTTTATTCTTTTTGATGCTATTGTAAGTAGGTTTGTTTTTTGAATTTCAGTTTCTGATTGGTCCTTGCTAATGTATACAGTTGCTTTTTGTCTATTAATCATATATCCTGCAACCTCCATGCATTTTTTTTATTGGTGCTATTAGGTTTTCTTGTGAGTTTCTTGGGATTTTCTGTATATATAAAACATCATGGCATCTGTGTGTGGGGATAACTTCCCTTTTTTTTTTTTCTAATCCTGAGGATGCCTTTTATTTTTTGGTGAGTTTTCCTGACGGAAACCTCTAGCACAATGTTGAATATTAGTGATAAGAAAGGCTTTTCTTTTTAAGTATTGGGGCTCGAGCTCAGGAGCACTTAACCAATGAGCCACATCCCCTTGTCATTTTTTTTTGAGACAGTTCTGGCTAAGTTGTTGAGATTGGCTTTGAACTCTAAATTCTCCTGCTTCATCCTCCTGAGCTTCTGGGATTACAGGTATGCACACCGCTCCTGGCTTGTCAGGTGCTTTTTTGTGCATCTATTGAGATGATCAGATTTTTTTTTGTTCTTTATTCTGTTAGCATTATATTAACTGTTTTTTTCTGTTTTAAGACTATTTTTTAGTTGTAGCTGGACACAATATCTTTATTTTTATGTGATGCTGAAGATCAAACCCAGTACCTCACAGTGTAAGGCAAGTGCTCTACCACTGAGCTACAGAGCCAGCCCTTAACTCTTTTTTTTTTTATACTTACCCCAACTCCACATTATTGGGATAAACTCAATTTGCCATGATGTATAATTTTTTTCTATTTTTGTGGATTCAGTTTGTTAGGATTTTTTTGTGTCAACATACATAAGAGGTAGTGGTCTGTAGTTTTCTTGGGACACGTTTATCTGGTTTGGTATCAGGAAATAGAGTTAATAGAATGAACTGGGGGATTCAATCTCCTATTTTCCCAGAGTTTTTGATCATTTTCACTACTTAAACATGTTTGACTCAGGAGCCTGCCCACAGGAATTTGAAGTCCAGAGAGTGGAAGTCTACTTCATTAGTCATTTTAAAATTATTTCTGCATTTTAAGTTATTCTTTTGGCCTTCCTGTTAACATCATTTTTGTGACCACTCTGAAGGCAAAACAAGTATTTCACCTTTAGAATGTTCTACTGTTTTTCATCAGTGTGCACAGCCCATTGGTAAGTAAATCTAAATTTGAACATCCTAGATAAAAGTGATCACAGTCTAAAATGAGGGTATTATTTGTAGTTTGGTGTTTTCCATTTCTGTTGAAGTGTTTTAAGTTTCTGATGGCCTGATGAGGTTACCCAAGTGGTTCCTTGGAGGGACCACTGTGTGACCAGCTGGACAAGTAGACCTTTTAGCACAACTTTTTAGAACTTTTTAGAGCTCTGAATGTCAGGCTCACAGTTTGTAATTTGGATCTTTTTGGCTTTGATCACATTTCTAGTACTGACCTCTTCCAAGATAAGCTGTAAACCACATAAGCTGAGTCTTCGGTGACGCTCGCTTCTCTCCTTTCTAGAGTTGTTGCCTGTAATCTGTACCCTTTTGTGAAGACAGTGGCTTCTCCAGATGTAACTGTTGAGGAGGCTGTTGAGCAAATTGATATTGGTAAGTTAGAGAAACCATTTTGAGGACTGACTGAGGAGGGGATTATTTGAATTCTAATGAGATTTTCTTTCCATTATTAGTGAAACAAAGATAGTTACTTCTCCAAGATTATCTTCTGGGATAATTATAACTTTTCTGTTTTATTATCTATTTGTGGTATGGAGTTTTATTTAGGTATTTTTTTCTTTATTTGCTTTCCTTTTTAAGACAAGAATTAAAGAGAACTTTGTGTACAGTGACTATAAAGATATTTTTTTGTTGTTGTTCTTGAAAGGTGGAGTGACCTTACTGAGGGCCGCAGCCAAAAATCATGCTCGAGTGACAGTTGTGTGTGAACCAGAGGACTATGTGACAGTGTCCACAGAGATGCAGAGCTCCGATAGTAAGGACACCTCTTTGGAGACGAGACGCCAGTTGGCCTTGAAGGTGGGGGATGCACTAAAGTTACATCTGATCCAGGCATGGTGGTGCAAGCCTGTGATCCCAGTGACTTGGGAGGCTAAGTCAGGAGGATTGATGGCAAGTTCCAGGGTAGCCTCAATAATTTAATGAGGCCCTAAGCAACTTAGTGAGACCCTGTCTCAAAATGGAAAATAAACAGGGCTAAGGATATGACTTAGTGGTTAAGACCCCTTGGTTCAATCTCTGATACTCCAAAAAAAGTGATGTTTATCGAGTGCAGTGTTTGCCAACCAAATGTATTCAGTTCTTGCTTAGATATATCACCTAACAAGGCTTTGTTTGGAACTTCTATCCTTTTGTTAAAAATAGAATCTACCAAAAAGAATGAAAGACAACAGGAAGGGATCATTTGTAGAGTTATTCGTTGTTTGTGTCATGTTTGTCTCATGCACAGGAACCAGGTATGCAGTTTGCTGTGGGCCTAAAATTCTCTTATCCCTGTTGCTAGTGTCTCACAAAGCTTACACCTTTTGTAGGCATTTACTCACACAGCACAATATGATGAAGCAATTTCAGATTACTTCAGGAAGCAGTACAGTAAAGGAGTGTCTCAGATGCCCTTGAGGTATGGAATGAACCCTCATCAGACTCCTGCCCAGCTCTACACACTGAAGCCCCGGCTTCCCATCACAGGTAAAGCCTAGTGTTGTGTGACTGTGCTGTGTATGGATACTTGTGTGACTTTCTCTGCATTGTACTGATATGAGTCACATTTAGAAAATAAGATAAATTATATAATACCTCTTGCAACTATCCAAAATTGGGATACCAGTTGGACTTGTGAAATGTTGAAGAAATCTGGGGTGGCAAAGAGGTCAAGTTGGAGATGCAGATTAGAATGTCCTTCATATGTGGATTGATATTTGTAAAGATGTGGGATAGGATGGGATGCCTGGGTTTCACAGGGGAGGATCAAGACCAAGCCTTGGGGTGCTTCTCCACTTGGTAGCAAAGCAGTGGAGGGACCAGTGGAGGAAAACCTACACATTTTGATGAGGTGGAATGCTTTAGAATAGAGGAAGGACTTTTGGGGAGTGATTCAAGGAGCAGTTTCCTTGGAATGATAGCTTTAGAATCCATTTGAAGTGGGCCAGAACACAAATTTGAGGTTTGGAAATAATGATACAGAATTCTTCAAACAAATTAGGATTTCCATTGGTTTCTAGAGTGAAAAGAGGGTTTTCAGTGTTTGTTCTTGATGTGGACTGTTGGAACAAGTCCTTGGTTAGGGAGAGTGGAGAACAGGCAGAGAGAATTATAAGTGTGGCAGCTTTGGAGACCAAGCACTGATAGAGCAAGAGCAGCCTTGTTCACAATACAAGGGCACGCCCAGAGCCCACAGGCTGGCATCTTTGCTGGTGGGAAGAAGCAGGCCTTCCTGTCAGCTTTCTTTGTTGGCCTCAACAGCTTGGGGAGAGGTGAAGGGGAGCAGGATAAGATGTCTGTTAACTTAAAATGCTCTTCTCCTTCCCCTTCACATTCTTTCACTATCTGTTTTTATTCTACCTCAGGTACATTTTGTGTCTAACAATACTCATGTCTCCATTAACTCCATAACAGACATGACTGTCTTAACTAATCTCTGCTTTCTTTCTTGGCCTTCTTGTTTCAACAACAGAGAATCTTAAAAATGTGCAGCAGATGATGTCACACCTGCTTGAAACCCCTTTCAGCCTTTCCTCTTCAAGCACCTGCCCAGATCTATTTCCTCTGCAGCACCCTCACCCCGCTCCCTAAAAAATACTTCAAAGTCTCCCCAGCCTCCCTCCCTAAAAGATATGTGTATATATACTTACATATACAATAAGTATATATAGTAAATATATATATATATATATAAATATGTATTTTATATATTACAAATATATAATAAATGAATACATATTTATATATTTATGTATATTTATTCTACATATATATGTATTTGTATGTTTACATATATTAATATATATAGGGGCTGGGGATGTGGCTCAAGTTGTAGCGTGCTCGCCTGGCATACGTGCAGCCTGGGCTCGATCTTCAGCACCACATAGAAACAAAGATGTTGTGTCCGCCAAAAAATAAATATTAAAAATTCTCTCTCTCTCTCTCTCTCTCTCTCTCTCTCTCTCTCTCTTAACAGTATACATTTATAAATATAGTACTCTTTGAACTTAGGTGAGTGACAGAAGAAACAAATTAGACAATAATGAATTGTAAAAGTAAAATATTTCACAAGACGTACAATAATTCATAATAAAGTGAGGCACCCTGTATATAGCTCCTCATCTCCCTTGCTTCATAGACAAAGTAGCTGTGTCGGAGTGAGAGAATAATTGGTTTTTGAAACATCTCAAGAGTTGAGTACCAGTTACCCTTCAAGATATTTAAAGACACTAATAATTGGTCAGCCAGAAAGTTCTGCAGAGAAGTTCTGAATCTAGTAAATAGCTAAGTAAATAGAAATTGTCTCATTTCTAGTCATAAGAAACTAGTCATTACAATCATACACACAATTCCATCTTTACTCTTGCTTCAGTTTTGTTTCCAGACACACAAACAAGCGTTTACCTTGTAATTAAATCACTGTCAAAAACATTCAAACCATATGATAAAGCAAGATGTCCTTTATTCACTGATGTATCCCAAGTGCCTGAGAAGCCACTAATGTGGTAGGCAGTTAGCAAACATTTTGTGCAAGGTTTTTACTTTTTTCAAAAAGTCTCTACTATTCAAGATAACATGTGGGAAATGAAATCATGCAGATTTGTTTTTAGTTAGTGCTAGCTCACTGTTTGCTTATATGCACATCTTATGTTTATTCATGAGAGATACTAGTTCATGCCAAAGGTAGGAAAATAGTTAATGCTAGACTCTGAAGTTGCAGGCTGTTCCTAATTCTCCTTTCCTCCCACCCGCACCTCTTGCTTTAGCTTGTAGTATAATTTTTTCAATTGACAAATTGTAAAATTGTCAATATGTACTCTTTATCTATAATTACAACAATTATCTCAATTCTGAATTTACATGGATCTCTGACTGATTTCCAGTTTTGTCCCGATTCCTCCTGTACCTGAAACTCTATTGTTGATTGATGTCTAGTCTGGCTGGATCTGGTCCTTCAGCAGTGTGTGTGCCTAGCACCTGTATATGAGTTCACGCTCAGCTGCTTTGGTTTTCTTTGTCAAGTTCCTATATGTTAGTGTCTCCTTGCTCTTAATTGTACTTTACTTGAAACATTTGTGTAGACTTGATAAGTTTTATTTTTTAAGGACTGTAAAGTGTGTGTGTGTGTGTGTGTGTGTGTGTGTGTGTGTGTGTGTGTTTGTATACAGTGCTCAACGGAGCGCCTGGATTCATAAACCTGTGTGATGCTTTGAATGCATGGCAGCTGGTGAAGGAACTCAGAGAAGCTTTAGACATTCCAGCCGTGGCCCAGCAGGTAAAGCACTGTGTTCCTGAATGCTCTGGAGCTGCTCACCATGTGTTTCCTTTAAAATCCTTTTATATGCTTTTGTATACTTGACATGCTGTAATGTGAATCTAGGTGTTCTGTGAAGGTTTCAGTGAGTCTAGTGATAATAGTATCAATATAATAATATCATAAAATACAATAGCACATATAATTATTTGACTGTGTTATGAGATAGGAAAATCAGGCCTTTTTTGCTGTGTAAGCATGATTTTATCAGTCAAATGTTTTTCTATGTTTAAAAATGAATCTTAATAAAAGATGAAGAAGTTGTTCTTATGACACTTCATCTGTTGCTCCCCCTGCCCCCCTGCCCCAATACTGGGGATTGAACCCAGGGGCACTCTACCACTGGGCTACATCCCCAACCCTTTTACTTAAATGTTATTTTGAGACAGAGTCTTACTAAGATGCTAAGGCTGTCCTGGAACTTGCAATCCTCCTGCCTTAGTCTCACAAATTGCTGGGATTATAGGACTGCACTACTACAACTTTTTTTTTGTGATTGCAAATTTTTTTAAGAGAGTGAGAGAGGGGGAGAGAGAGAGAGAGAGAGAGAGAGAGAATTTTTAATATTTATTTTTTTTTAGTTCTCGGCAGACACAACATCTTTGTTTGTATGTGGCGCTGAGGATCGAACCCGGGCTGCACGCATGCCAGGCGAGCGCGCTACCACTTGAGCCACATCCCCAGCCCTACTACAACTTTTTATAGCCATGTATGAGATACCCTTTTGCTTCTGAATTTAAACCCTAATTCATATATATATATATATATATATATATATATATATATATATATACACACACACACACACACACACACACACACACACACATATGTTATAGAATTAAGAATATACATATGGATACACACACATATCACCAGCTTTGCTGACAGTGCAACATATAATTATTTCTCAATATTTATTACTTGTTAAAGCAATAGGAGCAGGGAAGAAATAATTGGTGTGTGTTACCAAGCAAAACAGAAAGAGTCAATAAGGAAGTAGCCCAGCTTCCTACACACTGGGTGCTATCAAGTTTCAGTGACTCTGTTTGCAGAGGCTAGAGAGGAGATTAAAGCCCCAACCCTACCCTCCTGCTGCCTTGGTTCCCCCAGCAACTCTATTTTTGGTGTTTAATTTTGTGGATAAGTAGGATTTTATTTGGCACAGGTGGTAAAAAATGTGCTGCATAGACTAGATGTTTAAAAGAGTCTTGATTTAGGAGTTGACTACTAGCAACTTGAGGCTTTAAGTTTATTGATTATTTTGTGGTTTTTGCTATAGGAGCTGCGGTTGGAATTCCACTCAGTGAAGATGAGACCAAAGTCTGCGTGGTCTATGACATGTATAAAACCCTTACACCCATATCAACTGCATATGCAATAGCAAGAGGTGAGACTAATAGGATTTTTATTTTGGGGGGAGAAAAAGCAATATTTTATCCTAAACAGAATAAAATAGTGATGTCGTTGTTTCAGTATAAAATTTCAAGTTATATTTGTTTTTATTAATACTTAAGAATGAGTATGAGTACCTTGGAACAAACTTGTTCATAAAATTATGTTAGATTTTAATGTGATAAATGGAATTTTGTACATATAATTTGACATTGAATGCATTTTGATTATATATGATAAAACTATATATTACTTTAACTATAAAACTATGTTGTTTTATATACTTCAGAAATATCTAATTCTTGAGTTTATTAACATGGATTTCATTGTAATTGTATAAAAGATTATTGAGAAACCTATTGTAGTTTATCATCTATACCAGAGTCAACAAACTATAACCTTCAGACTGAATCCAGCCTGTTTTCTATATTTATAATGTTTGATTAGATCCCGGCCACATGCATTTTTGTGTATTTTTAGTGGCTGATTTTGAACTCCAGCTGCAGATCTGAGTAGTTGCAATAGAGACCATTAAATGCAAAGCTTAAAGAATGTTTACTGTCTGGCCCTTCACAGAAAAATTGTTCAGTGCCATTCTAGAAGGTAAAATTCATGAAAGCTTGCTGATTGCTTCAGTTAAATGACATTGATGGATCTGTTAATTGTCTTATGTAAACAATAATAAAAACGGATTTTTATATGATCATATAGGCATGGCTTAAATGTCATTTTCTGTTCGAGTTTGAGTGAATACCTTATTTTTATTTTTATTTACAGGGGATTATAGGATGTCTTCTTTTGGTGATTTTGTTTCATTATCTGATGTTTGTGATGTCCCAACTGCAAAAATTATCTCCAGAGAAGTAAGTGGACATTCATGTATTTTGATCTGTGTGTAACTGAGTAAAGAATTATTCATTCATAGTGTTTTTTGAAGCTATAACCTATATAGTATTTATATTTGTACCTGCTATAAATTAGCGAAGTATATCATGTAGAATGTTCATATATTTTATGTAGTGCATGAATGCTTATTTTTCTAATTTTGAGATGTAGTAAATTGATTTTAAATGGATATCTGATGTTTGGGTAGTTTTTCTTTATATATGTAATTCTTTTAAGTTCTCTAGTGAATATTATTGCCAAAGTTGCTGTTTCTGAAGAGCCGGGCCATGTTGGTTGCTAATGAAATAATGAAATACCTTTGTAGATCCTGAAAGAGACCATAATTGGCAAAAATATAAATTGATTTGAATACCTAACAAACATACCATAAAGGTGATGTTGCCATTGGTGTTGGGGAAACAGAAAAGGAAAATGTTATCTCTCTGGTTGCATATGGTCTGTTTGTCTTGCTGTGGAAGAGCAGGCTTTACCTGATGCTCTTGAACCAGGTCCTGACAGAGCCTGGGCTAGAACCTGTGTCACCTAGTGCAGAACATCACCTTGTGAAAAGAATAATAAGAATTGGGTTTTCTTCCTGTGGTATATGTAGTAGAGCAAACCCTCATGTTCTTAGTTAAAACTGAAGAAAACTAGCCAACGACAACAACAAAATTACAAGAAAAGCAAAGAGATAGGGTCAGTTGTAGAAAATAATTCTATTAAAATAAAGTTTAAAGAATTTTAGTATCAGCATTATCTGTTGGTAGAAACTTGTAAATGCTATAATATTTAAGACAAATAATTTTTGCTAGACTTTTCAGTCATTTTTTTAAAATATAGAAACTAACATTTAATGTACTTCTAGGAGTCTGATGGTATTGTTGCCCCAGGATACGAAGAAGAAGCCTTGAAAATACTTTGTAAAAAGAAAAATGGAAACTACTGTGTTCTCCAGGTTAGTGAAATTAGTTGGAAACATTTATTTGCTCTTATTTTGTGTTTCTCTTTCCCCTTGTTTAATCTTTCCTTTATGCAGACACCTTAATTTATCCCTCTCCACTGTGACATCTTTATCCTTAATTCTGCAGTTTCTTATTAATTTGGGGGTTTAAGGTAAGGATATAACTTCCTTTGGTAAGGATATAACTTCCTTTCTATTCATGATTTTTTTTTTAAGAATTTGATGTGGTTTCCTGTTCAAAGGGTGTGTTGTTGCGTGAGAAAATCTCCTCATCCTTTTCTGCTATTCTATTTTCTTTTTTAGAAGTAACTTTCTTGCTATCTTTCTTGAAATAGCATATACATATTTATCAAACAATAGCACTTGCATTTCTTTTTTTTCTGTTTTCTTACTGAGACAGGTATACCCTGCTTCTGAGTTAGGAGTTTTTCCCATTCTATACATCTTAACTTACTAGCTAGTCACCAGTCACCTCTGCACACACCTCTTCAGTGAATAACTTGAAAAAGTCCTAGAAGTTGAAATAGGACTGAATTGCAGGCTGTATATATTGATGATTCTGATAGATCCTACCCCTCTTAGTGGTCACACAACCAATTCATATGTTTATTTTTTTTGATTCAACTTAGGGGTGCTTACCACTAAGCCATATCTGCAGCCCTTTTTATTTTTTATTTTGAGATAGTTTCACTACACTCCTTAAAGCTTTGCTAAGTTGCTGAGGCTGGCTTTGAACTTGGAATCCTCCTGCTTCAGCCTTTTGAGCTTTGCTGTATAACCAATTTAATGTGCTAATGGGCATTGTAAGAGTGCCTGTTTTCTCAGTATATCGACAACATTGTATGTTTTTAACTTTTTCCTCTTCACAGATAGGTGAATGTAGCATCTCATTGCAGTTTTAATTTCTCATTATGTTTGGAGTGACTGTCTTCATATTTAAGAGTATTTTTACTTTTTTTTTAATGAACTATTTTCTATCTGTTTTTCTGTGAGGGTCTTGAGGTCTTTCCTTACTGATTTTTATGAATTCTTCTGTATCAGTACGATCAGCCTATGAAAGTAAAAACTCATAATACAATTTCCCACAAGGTCTTATTAGAAAATCTGTAGAATCCCAACTTTACATGCTGGAAGTTGCTAAGTATACAGTTTATTGTTCCTGAGTATCTTAGGGGGATTGGTTTCAGTTCAAGGATGCTCAACTCCCTTTACAAAGGGTTCAAAATTTGAGAGAAGATCACAGTAAATAACAAAATCCCTTCCAGACAGCAAAGGTACAGAATGCCAGTTCTATTTTCTCCAACTTAACTTCTAATTCCAATGTTAGCTAGGTATTTTGTAATAGTTTTTTAGAAAGAAAGAAAAACTAGAAGGTAATTCCCCGCCCCCTTGGTTACTGGGGATTTAACTCAAGGGTACTCGACCACTGAGCCACATCCCCAGCCCTATTTTGTATTTTATTCAGATACCGGGTCTGACTGAGTTGGTTGTGCCTCAGCCTCCTGAGCCACTGGGATTGCAGGCATGTGCCACTGTGCCTGGCTTAGAATGTAATATTTTTGCTACAGTAGTTAATGTAACTGAGAACATACGCTTCCTGGAATAATTGGTTTTATTTTAATTTTTTTCTTATTTATATATTCCCCACACTTTTTTAATTGGTGCTGTACAGTTATGCAAAATAATGATTTCATTAATATTTGTATGTGCACATAATATAACAATATAATTTGGTTAGTTTTGTTCCCTAGTATTTCTCCTTTCCTCCTCCCACTCTCCTTTTCCCTCTCCCTGTGCCCTTTCTTTATTCTATTGGTCTCCCTTCCATTTTGGAATAATTGCTTTTCATATGTTGTATATAAGTTGTAACTTAATAACTAAACATTTTGGAACAAAATATTGATGCCTGGGTGTAGTATTATATCTATATTAAAACAATCTCATGTTTGCATTAGGAAAATGAATGTAATTTTATGTAGGATGAAATCTTTTAAACATAAATGAAATGCAAAAATTTAAAGATGTGGACCTAATACTTTTAACTTTTTAAATTTGTGTCTTAGATGGATCAGTCTTACAAACCAGATGAGAATGAAGTTCGAACTCTCTTTGGTCTTCGTTTAAGCCAGAAGAGAAATAATGGTGTCATCGACAAGTCATTATTTAGTAATGTTGTTACCAAGAATAAAGAGGTAAGTTTGAAAATATCTCAACTGAATGCTAGTAACTTTAGTAGGTCTGTTTTTTAGCATTTATAAATTAATATTAAGGGCCATATCTGCAACTATATGCAAATGGATATAATCCTTGTACTGAGATGGATATTTAGGTTGCTTCTCAGTGCTTGTTCTCAGTGCTGTGTTCAGTGTCATTGTGTAGATAGTTTGTATACTTGTATGGCTTGTTTCTTTGAAGGAGGAATGTATTAGGGTAATGGTGATTTGGGGAGGCTTATGTATTTTATCTCATTTAATCTCAGGGCACTAGGGGCAATGTCTGTCATCTCTTGTAAATATCACATAACTGTGACATTAGGTTCATTTTGAAAATGTGCTCAAGTGAGCATGCTCAGTGACATGCACCTGTAATTCTAACAACTTGGAAGGCTGAGGTGGGAGGATCCCAAGTTCAAAGACAACATCATTAACTTAGTGAGGACTAGGGATGTAGCTCAGTTGAATTGCCCGAGTGCAATCTCTAGTACCCTCCACCAAAAAAATATTGCCCAGCGTACACATTAGGAAAGTGGATGAACTATTATTTATTTTCTGAAATAACTTCTTTTTCAATATTAGTTTTAGGTGGAAACAGTATCTTTATTTTATTTTTATGTGGTGCTAAGGATCAAACCCAGGGCCTCATGCATGCTAGGTGAGCACTCTACCACTAAACCACAACCCTAGCCCATGAAATAAGTTTTTTTCTTTTTTTGGTGATGGGAATTGAACCCAGAACTACACCCCCTGGACACTAAAAATCTTTATTTGGCTTTCAATTTGGAAGGATATTTTTCTGTATCTAAAATTGTGTGTACTGCTTTTTTTCCAGTGATTTGCTTTCTTTCTTTATTTTTGTGTTATTAAAAAATTGAATGTAGGGATGATTTGGCACTGAGTTTGATTCCCAGGCCTTTTTATATTATCGTTTTACTTTGAGAGAAGGTCTCACTAAGTTGCTGAGGCAAGCCTAGAACTTAGGGGTCCTTGTCCCTCAGCCTCCTGAGTTGCTGGGATCCTAAGTATGTGTGTACCACAGTGCCTGGCTTTTCTAGTGCTTTAAAGGTATCACTGCTTTGTTTTCTGGTTTCATTTGGTATGAAAACCTGGAGAGAGATTTTGAGGGTCTCGATGGTGGCATTTTGCTCCAGAAGGCCAAGTTATACTTCTGGCAGGCAAGTAAAAGGTATCAGTCAAGAGTTGAGCTGATTGGAATGTGGGCTTCAGTTTGTGAGGACTGGTCTGTTGATGGGTCAGCTGTGCTCTGCAGAAGCCATGGGCATCCATTAGTATCCTCTCCTCTGGACTCCAAGTGTGTCCTTAGCTCTGAAGCTGGCAGCATCTATGCCCAGCTTATTGGAAAGTGCCTTGAGGGGAAACCATAGGTTGTCAGGCTTATATTTTCCTGCTCCAGTCTCTAGAATCTTTCCTGTCAGTATTTGCTGTTGTCTGAGCTCTGGGTCCATCTTTTTGTCATTCCTGGAAAAGGACTGGTCTTTTTGCAAGCGGTTTATTTACTAAGGAAGAAAAAGAAGTTCTCATTCATGAAGTTGCACCTAGAATGAAAATAAGCTTTAAAGTGTTTATCAGGATAGTTCTGTCTATTAAGCATGGGGTGAATAAGATATCTTTCTTGTTTTTCTTTATTGATTTAATGTATATTTTTTACTTTTTTTATTAGCATTGCTTCAATGCAAAGAAACATGTAGACATTGTACATAGGGATATCTTTGAGCCTTTGGGAGTTCATTCTTTATCAGGTCTGTGAGGTTCTGAATTTTCCACATAAAAACAGTATTTTGCATTAGCATTAGAGGATCACATTTTTTTTTAATTTGAATCACTTTATTGACCTGGTTGGTTAATTTTTTTGCAGAAATTTATTTATTTTGCAATGCTGGGAATGGAACCCAGGGCATCCTGCATGCTAGGCAAGTGCTTGTATCCTAATCCAATGTATTTTTTAAAACATTGAGTGGGTATGGACCTAGATTCCATGGTAGTTATGTTGGCAGTTGTTCCTGTTGAGAGTGTCACTTTTTCAAGTTTTGTTTTTTTTTATAGGTCCAGAGGTATTGGACTGATTAATAATTCAGCAATTTTTGATAGGTTTTGTGTCTGAGTATTTTTAATAAGGGTGGAGGGTATGATCTTAATTTCTTGGCCATTTTTTTTTATTTTTCCAAAGTATTCTTAGTAGCAATTTGGAAATTTAAGGATGAGAGTGATAGTTTCATTTTTCTTTATATTCTGATTCCTCTGTCCCTCTTATTTTACAGCAAATTTTGTTAACATTTGTGCTTCAAAATCATTAGTTTTTATTACTAAATCTGGAACAGGTTCAGTCCTGTAATAGCTGGACAGTGGAACGAGTGTGTAGTAATATTGAACATGTTTGAATTATTTTCTCTTTTCCCATTTTTCTTGAAGTGCTTCAGTTTATTAGATTCTCTCACTCTCACCACGTTTTCTCATTTCCTCATATTCCTGGCTCTAACTCAGAAAAGCAGTTTTATTTTTGAAAGTAGACACCTAGGTGGCTGGCTCTCATTATTAATCTTTCCTGGAACCTAAAGAATCAAATTTGTAGTTGGTGATTCAGATAGCAGATAGAGATAAGAAAGGACATATAACATTAGTAATCTTAGAATAATAAATCTTTTATAAATTTTAAAAATGTTTTTAATCAAATTTTTAATTTTGAGATTTAAAAACAAAATTGTAGGTCCACACGTGGTTGTAAGAGTTCCTATGTCCCTTTTGTCCCCTTTGCCCTAGTGATAACTTCTTGCAGAACTACATGTAGTCCAGACCTATAGCCACAAAGTTGAGATACAGAACATTGCCATTACCACCAGGGTCCCTCCTGCTGCTCCTCTGTAGCCAGATTCACTTTCCTGCTGCATCCACCCCTCCTTAACCTTGGACAACTGTTAATCTGTTTTCCCTTGTATAATTTTCATTCATTGTACGTTTGTGTGCTGGGTTTCCCGTACACTTAATTTTCATTTTGTTGGTTTATTGCTTTGTGGCATGGTAATTGTAGGTTTAGGTTTTAAAAACAGGCCAAGCATTTCCCAGAGTGACTATACCATTTCACCTTCCTACCCACAACAGATGAATGATTCAGCTTCTACCAACTTTTGGTGTCACTTTTTACCACTGACTTTAAGTTTAATGTACATTTCCTGATAACTCATGATGTTAAACGTTTTTTTATGTGCTCATTTGCCATCTGTATACCTTTTTGGCAAAATGTCTTTTGTATCATTTGCCCATTTTCTAATCAAATTGGCTTATTGTTTTTGTTACTTTGAAAATTTTTTTAATATTTTACAGTTCTTAACCAGTTATATAGTTTGCAGGTACTTTCTCCGAGTTTTTAGTTTTTCTTTTCATTTTCTTAATGGTCTTTCACAAAAGATAATCTGTGACTTTGGTGAAATCAAACTCTCCATTTTTCAGTCACTAACATTTCAGTAAGCTGCAGCCATATCTTGTGTCCACTTAGCCTACCAGTGTGGATCGCTGTTCTTTTTTTCAGTTTGTGTTCACTCTTTCTATTAAAGATGGTGGCATTTTTGACTGTGGTACATATTGTTGTATTAGGGCGGATAGTTCTGCTCACCATATTCTCAGCAAAGCAGAAAAGGATCCTATTTGATTTTCCTGGAACAGCTTTGGCTGTTGCACCACAAAGGTCTGTAATAGCTGTGAAAATTAATCTCAACCATATTCCTCAACATAAATTTTACCATGTCTTCAGAGAGTGAAAGGTATTCTTGCAAGAAGATATCATTCGTCAGTTTGGGAGTGCAGTATTTCATATCTCACATGATGTACATGAGCTTAATCCAGAGTTGCCACAAAATGGCATTAGTTTACATCTGTGACACCTTGGGCTTGTGCCAAGTTCTGCCATGAATATGTTAAATAGTTGATCCTTTTAGTAAAACATGGTAGTGGATAGCCAGGACAATTAATTTCACTCTGCCATTTGAGTGGCATAACTACATTAAAGGTCTGTTACTTTAACTGGCATGGAAGAAACTTCACATTAAGTTCTAAAAGCCTGATGTGACTTCTCCATCCTGTGTTTGTCTCAGGTGCTGGAGTCTGCCCTCAGAGACCTCATCGTGGCCACCGTTGCTGTCAAGTACACTCAGTCTAACTCCGTGTGCTATGCCAAGAACGGGCAGGTAACCAGGCTATCAGATTCACCTCAGGGGAACTATTGTTTTACAAAATGATATTCAAATATCCACCTGCCTCTGGTACTGGACAGCTTGAAAGGGAACGCTTGCCAAGTTTTTTTTCTTCTGGATTTGTCAGTATTTACTCCACGCCTTGGTATAGACTGTTAAAACTAATGATGATTAAGAAGGAGTTTTGGAACCAAGTACTAAAATTAGTTGTGGTGCTTCTTGCCTGGAATGTGTTGGATCAGTGAGCTGTTGAAAATCTGGTTCCTTCACTTCCCTTCCCCCACTATAATACTTCCAGTGGAGAGGAAGGAAGGAATGTCTGGGACCCTGCAGGCTCTATTTTTGCAGTTTTCTGGGTATTTTCACGTTCTTATTTTTGTTTGTTTGTTTGTTTTTGCAGTAATGGGGACGAAACCCAGGGTCTTACATATACAAGGCAAGCGCTCTGCCATAGAGTGATATCCTCAGCCTTTTATAATATCTTCCTTCAAATCTGTTGTATAGAAACACTTCTAGAGAGGAATTCCTCCACGCTTTTAAAATCAGGTCTATTGGGGTGTGATCTGTACACAGTAAAACTCAATCCTTTTAAAATGTAGTTAGACCATTTTTCCCAAGGTGTACCATTGTGTGACCACTGCCCTAGTCAAGATGCAGATGGTCCCAGACATTTAGGATTTGGGGGCTTGATGAGGGTGTTAAGCATGCCCAGATTACCATTCTGTTTTTCACTCTCAGTACAAACTAAGATATTCAGTACTTCAGTATAGAATAGGCTTCAGGTATATGATGTTGCCCATTATAGCTAATGTAAGTCTTCTGAGAGTGTGAGGTAGCCATGCTGTGCCATGGTTTTCAGTAGGGTAGGTGTACTTAGGGGCTTACTTTGTTCTTGTTGTTGTTGTTGTTGTTTTGGTACAGGGGCATGAATCCAGGGCTGCTTAACCACTTTATACCCCCAGTTTCTTTTTAATTTTTATTTCTGAGAGAGAGTCTTGCTAAGTTGCTGAGGCTGGTCTCAAACTTGGAATCCTTCTGCCTCAGCCTCTGCATTTTTGACTTAAGATCTTTTCAGCTTCCTGTGGGTTTATTGGGATATAAGTTGAAGAGCATCTGTGTTGAACATTTCTTATTTATTTATTTTTAAAGGATCGAACAGAGAGAGAGACAGACTCTTCTACAGAGGAGGGGTCCAAGTTGCTGCCCGAGGGAGTAGGGATGTCCTGCCCTTTATAGATTTTAGATTTGCCTTGTTCTCATGCCCTGTCTTCCCATCCTGCCTAAATGACTCAAAATGTGGAGTGATCCGAGGGCCTGAATGAAGCCCTCTAGGGGCTGCTCACTAACATCTCCTTGAAGGGAGGAACAGTTCCCTAGTGGCAGATAACCTTGTCAACAGGTTGGGGGAAGAGAAAGTGCTTTGGAGGTATTATTTCCTTCTGAATCAGCCCTCATTTTCCTGACCCAATCATCCATTACTGAAGCTGACTGTCCTTTTGCCCCTCACCCCCCAACTACCACAGTCCCCCTTTTGGTTAGGGAACCCTTTACTCCTACAAGGGGAAGTGGACCATGACCTCTCTGGCTGCTTGGGGCTGAGAGGGGGCAACATGGGCAAGGAGTCTAAGTTTCCCTTTTAGGAATGTTTTGGGATAGTCAGGCGGGGTCCCTGGTAAAAGCCTGGTTTGGAAGCAACAGGTTGTAAAGTTATCTGAGAGGTGGGTGCTTCTCTGAGAGAAACAAAAACACATGAATGCTTGAAAGAGATTAATACATAATAAATGTTGGAACATCCAGAACATGTCAGTGAATATCATGATGATGACAGAAACCCGTAATCTCTCACCAGGAGGTGCAAGAGCTAAGAAGCTGTTCCCATAACAAGGCCAGTGAGGACACAGCCTCTATTTGTGAATGTGAATCTTTAATATTAGTCACATTATCAGAGTTATCAGGAGTGTAAATGTAACAGTTTTTATAATGTCATAGATGCCCTTATAATAGTAGTTAAGAAATATAAAATATTGTAAAATATCTCTCTATTGGCATAAGCTCTGTGTAGGAAAGATCTGTTACTTAGGGCTAGATGATCATAATAGGAGACACAGTTCAAGCCTGAATAGGAGAACATTTCTTACTATTAAAATAAACTTCCCTGCATCCAAACCACAGAATGCAAGATTGAACTGGTTTATCATTAAGGTCTCTCCTAACTCGAGGGTGAACTTGATTTTGCTGTAGCTTCAGCTCTATGGGGAGCCCTTTCTTTTCAGAGTGTCTTCAGCTTGGCTCTTGACATTTGTTAAATTATTTGGTCCATAAATTCAGGGGAGGGTATAAGCAAGAGAATATTACTTAGCATGTGACCTAAAAGATCCTTTAGTGGTTGCCAGAGGTTAAGATTGCCAATCTCTGGTAACAATTTTGGAAGGTGTGGCTCTTGATGTCTTGGACTCAGATTCTGATAAAATCCAGTAAGGCCATGCAGAATGATTGCTTCACTGCTGACATCCTTTGAGCAGTAAGGTTTGTTTCACTAGGTGCTCATTTTAATGTCTATCTTCCCAGGTTGTCGGCATCAGAGCAGGACAGCAGTCGCGGATACACTGTACACGCCTGGCAGGGGATAAAGTGAACTATTGGTGACTTAGACACCATCCATAAGTGCTCTCAATGAAATTTAAAACAGGCATGAAGAGAGCAGAAATTTCCAATGCCATCGATCAGTATGTGACTGGCACTATTGGCGAGGTAAAAGGATTGTCATTGGGTTCTGATCAGACTGTTGTTTACCCTTTTATGTGTAATAGACTTTAATTTCATCACTAGAGAGAAGACATTTTTCTTGAAATTCTGTATTGTTTACAACTGAAGCTTTTTACCAATTTTTTGTACCCCCCCTCTTACCTGTTTTATCCCCCCTCCCCTCACACCAGTCGCTTTTGTTTTTTATTTTGAGACAGGGTCTCACTAAGTATCTCCTGTCTCAGCTTCCAGAGGTGCTGGGATTGCAGGTGTGCTGTTCTTGGCTCACTTCATCGTTTTTTATCCTTTTTTGAAACCCCAGAGCTACTGTTTTTTTTTTTGTTGTTGTTGTTGTTTTTAGGTTATAACCACTGATTTAACTCTGGATGATTGTACTTCCTCTGTGCATTACAAGCTTTTCATGACCAGGATTGTTTTTCATCCATCTTGAGGTGCTGAGCATGAGGCTTCCTGCATGATAGGTGTGTATCCAGCAATAAATACAATTACCTGATAGCAGGTAACTAGTGGCATTCTTCTTGTCCCAGCACCTTTCTAACAAGCAGCATTAATAGCTCCATATAGTTTTGTTGTCTTTCCTGTTTTTAAATGCCTTCTGTTTTGAAGAAGGCATGTGGGAGGTTTTAAATTGTAAACATCAGGTAGCCTGCCAGAGGAAAGGATTTTAGCCGAGTTTCTGGACACAGCAAGTGCTTAACAAAATATCGGATAGAAAATGGATCTGATAATCAAAAACTAGGTGTTCTTTTGAATGGGTGAATTGACTATGCTTAAATGTCCATTCAGGACCAGGAAGCAATTCAAGTGTCATTGAAGAGTGAGGTTGCACACTGTGCCCCAAGTACTTAAAACACTCTTGTTTTTCACTTTGATACTTGGAATTTTCAGTTTGCTATTACCCAGAAAACACCTACTAACTGTCCTGGAAGAATCTTTATGTAGGAATAAGAAGAAAAATATGCTAAAGTCAAAACGGAAGTACTCTTTAAAATTTGAATAACTGTCATGTCTGTGCTGCTACAACGTTATCACAGACTGGCTAATTTATACCATAGAAACTTATTTCTTATAGTTTTGGGTGTTGAGAATTCTAAGGTCAAATTGCTGACAGACTTGGTGTCTTGTGAGGGCTAATCTGTGTTCAGTGATGACACCATTTGGTGCATCGCTGGCAGTGGTGGGACAGATACTGTGTCCTCACAGACGAAAGAGGTGGACTTTCCCCCTGAAGCCATTTCACAAGGTACTAATTCATGACTGTCTTCATGGCATAATGGTCCCACTTCTTAGTACCACTGTATTGGGGACTAATAAATTTGGGGTTTATACAAACATTTAAGCAACGTGAATGGTGTTTTGATTTGTCTGTATCTGACTTTATACCTGAGTCTAAAATTGTGTGGAAATGTAGTGCTAGACTGTTACCTGTTTCATAGATTGGATATGGAGGATTGCTTTGGAAACCCTTTGGCAAATGAATTTCTGTTTGCTTTAGTACAGGGATAAAAAGTAGTGGATTTAACTTAAGAGATTTGAGAGCAAATATTTGGAATAAACTGATTTAGAAAGTAAAAATGATATAGTCTATATTTGGTAAACTTAGAATCACTTTTCTTCCTTAATGAAAATGTTTTTAAAAACATCAAAGAACTTCTTAAAATATGTCTAGTTGTGTCATTAAAACGCCCAAGTGCGTTTCTGTCCTTGTTGCTTTGCTCTTCTTCAGTTAGAACTAAAGATGGTGTTGGACTAACTTGTCCTCACTCCCACCAGGGTGAAGATTTGCTGAAGTGGCAGGCGCTATTCGAGGAAGTCCCTGAGTTACTAACTGAGGCAGAGAAGAAAGAGTGGGTGGACAAACTAAGTGAGCTTTCGCTCAGCTCCGATGCCTTCTTCCCTTTCAGGGATAATGTTGACAGAGCTAAAAGGGTAAGTAGGAATTGTGCATTTGCATAGGATTGAGCATCATGTAGAAATGATTTCCAAAGTCCTGCTTCTGATTTTTAAATTTCTTGGAGTTACATATCCAAGCTGTGGCTATGTGATATAAACCAGTACTACCTAGAGGATTATTTGACTTCTTCATTTGATGTGTGGATCATCCAAATGCTGTTCTTTGGCCTGTATGAATGAGGTTTCATTGGCTTACGCTCTGTGGAGGGGGGTTTTGTTTTTTGCATAAACTGGTTTTGAATATCAATACCAATTTTTCCTTCAGAGTGGTGTGGCGTACATTGCAGCCCCTTCTGGTTCCACTGCTGACAAGGTTGTGATTGAGGCTTGAGATGAACTGGGAATCCTCTTGGCTCATACGGATCTTCGACTCTTCCATCACTGATTGTGTCACACCTCGGTGGTGTGCTTGTGTGTAAGGGAATAATCGTGTGAAACTTTGAAAATACCTTTTTAGAAAATAAAACATTTTAATGATTAGATCTGTGGTTTTAGATGGTTGAGTTTTATTTACCTGAAATCTACTCTAACACTGGCACTTTATGCATGGGAGTTTTTGTGCAGAGCACAGGAGCATCCCTACCTGTTGGAGCTTGGCTCATCCACAGTGTTCCCTGAATGAAACAAATCTGCCAGTGAGCCACAGAGGCTGAGCATGTGAGCAGATGACACCCTCCTTGCTCCTCAAGCTTCCCTGGGGGGTTCCTCTCAGGCACAGGTTTTTTTTTTTGTTTTAGTGTTTATTTTTTAGTTGTAGTCGGACACAGTACCTTTATTTTTTTATTATGTGGTGCTGAGGATGGAACCCAGGGCCTCACACATACTAGATGAGCATTCTCCCACTGAGCCACAACCCCAGTCCTCAGACATGGGTTTTTATCATACTTCTAGGTGGCATGGTGTTCTACTTCCTAAACAATCAGCAAATCATCCCCAACGAACTGGACCCTTAGAGGGAATTCATTACTAAGTTATGTTGACTCTCTTTGTGGATAATGCTAGTGCATACTTTTCTGTTATGTGGGATGGCCATAATTTTAGGAGCCCAAGATCTCCTCCTTTTGGTATTTTTTGCTTTGTTTTGTGGGGTTTGGTTTTTGTTTTGTTTTGTTTTTTGGTGCTAGGGATTGAAGCCAGGGCTTCTTGACTACTAAGCCACATCCCTAACCCTTTTTATTTTTACTTTTAGACAGATCTTGCTAAATTTCTTCGATCCTTGCTAAGTTGCTAAGGCTGGCCTTGAACTTACGATCCTCCTTACTCAGTCTCTGGAGTCACTGGGATTGCTGGTGTGCATTTCTGTGCCTAGCAACCTCTGTCCTTTGGAACAACATAGAAAACAAAAGAGAGCTGGGCTGAGTGATGCAAGCCTGTAATCCCAGCAGCTTAGGAGGCCCAGGCAGGAGGATGACGAGTTCAAAGCAAGCCTCAGCAAAAGTGAGGTGCTAAGCAACTCAGTGAGAACCTGCCTCTAAATAAAATACAAAAAAATAGGTCTGGGGATGTGACTCAGTGGTCGAGTGCCCCTGAGTTCAATCGTTAGTTCCCTCTTCCCCCACAAAAAAAATGAAAAATAGAAGTCTAAGAGTGTGGCTCAGTGGTAGAGTCTATTCTTAGTATACATGAGACCCTGGCTTCAATCCCTAGCATCAAAAATAAACTTTCCACGTAGTCCATATTTTGGTTCCCAGATAGACCCAACATTCTACTTTTGTACTGAAGGCTAGGGCTCTGAGAGGGCAATGCCTCCCTGAAGCAGGCAGGATGGTGTGTGCACGTGTCCTGCAAGTGGTCATGACTGCTTACTTACATCATACATCTGGTCTTCTAAAATCTTTTGGCATTGTTCCCCTTTATAGATAAATCCTACCCATTTCTCATGTCTTTAATCTATTCCCTTAGAACTTTTCAAATATTCTTCAAGTTCATCTTTTTGAGTCATTTATATATTAACACACCTTCCATCCATTAGTAGTACTCTGCTCCATTGACCCAGGCTAAAAGTATTGCAGAAAAAAATACATAACTTCAGCAGGTAGGACATAAGACATTGCAGCCTCGGCCTTAGTGTCTTGGATGGCCTGCCACTCTGGGATGGGCCCAGGCCTTGTTGTAAGGAGGTGTCAGCGACCTGCTTGAGGAAAGAATCTTCCTTGCTTCCACTGGCTGCCAGCATTGTGAAGGAGCCACCCCGAAAGGAGAGTTTCCAGCTCCAGGTTCTGGCAACACCTGGCTTCTACCTCTTGGGATGTCTGAGCCACAGTTGCTCACTGGAGCATTCCATGAATTCCTGCCAACAAATAGAGAGACACCTGTTGGAAGTCATGGAGTTTTGGAATAATATGCTATATAGCAATAAATAGTTAATAGATTTGTGCTGAGGGCCATTATAAATTATTAAGTATATTTTTGTCTTTCCCAAGCTACTGATTATTTTTTTATCTTGACCAAAGGTTAATATTAAGGACATCATTTTTGGGGGCAAGGGTAGCATAGTAAGGCATCTGTATAGCATATGTAGTATTAGGTTCAGTCCCTAATAATACACACACACACACACACACACACACACACAGAAGATATAATTATTGAAACAGTTTTTGCTCTATTTAACACTATATTGCCTAATCATGCTTACACATGTAATTCCACCAACCATTACTATTTTGAGTTTAAAAATTATGTATTGTGCCTCCAGCCTAGGAAGTAATATGAATGGTAATGATGAAATTTCAGTTCTTACGCAGTCCTCTTTTCTGCAAATGTAAAATAGCAAGGAGAAATGGATTAACTTGGAAGAGTTATACAACAGTGTTTGTGTTTTGTAGTACTATTTTAAGAATATTTGTGTAAGCATGGCTAGGCAATAAATATTCAAAAAGTATTAAAAGACCAGTCATAATTTTTAAATTCTGCAACATTGCAAAAAAGATGAATTCAGTAGGAACCATACACACTGCAATACTCAAGCTGGGAAACAACAGCAATCTGTAGCTTCCAGCCATTGATCTTGGCTCCAAACTACTGACCTCTGCAGCATATTGTGCTGGTAAGCTGCGGTGTTCAGTAGGTATATGAAGTGCATCTTCAATGTGCGATAGTTTCAACTTAGATTGGGTTTACTGGGATGTGACTTCACCGTACACTGCGAAGCAGCTGCACACTCAATATATGATCTTCATTACTTTCTTTTTAAATATGCTGTTTGTCTCATCTATGGAGCTGATCATTTCCAGATTTACATTTTTCACATCTATGAATATTTCTGTGAATCTGTAATCTACTGATATTTTTCATTTAGCCACTTTATCCTGAAAGGTCTTGGTGCGTTGGTCCCTGCACTCATATTGCCCCTGGGTGCTGGCTGCTCTGGCTGGAGCTTGAGTCAGAGTGACTGGTGCTTCCTCATCCTGGTCAGCAAGAGTTCAGGAAGGGGACTGAGGATTGGGTGCACCTGGTGAGAAAACTGGAACCCATTAGCCTAGTCTTTCTACTGCTATTCACACATCAAAAACCTTGAACACATTTCTGTAATCCAGCAGTTTGGGAGTCTGAGGTAAGAAGGTTGCAAGTTTAAAGCCAGCCTCAGCATTTTATCTAAACCCTATCTCAAAATAGAAACCAAAATGGGCTGGGAATGTGGCTCAGTGGTTAAGTGTCTCTGGGTTTAATCCCTGGTACAAAAACAATAACAACAACCCCAAACAAACAAAACCTCAAGACTGGCCAATTATGGTGGTGCAAGCATGTAATTCCAGTGATTCAGGAACCTGAGGATGGTGGATTACACATTCAAGGCCAGCCTGGGCAACCTAGTCAGGCCTGTCCCAAAATAAAATGGCTGGGGATACCCCTGGGTTGAATTCCGCAGCATGGGAGAAGGGATGAATAAAAACAAACCCCTCAAGACTGATGTTTAAATGAAAAGCATAAGGACCTCATGCCTGTTATTTCAGTGGTAACGAGGAGCAGAAGACCCATAAAATAAACCTAGATCAATAAACTTTAAATTGGGGGAGTACTGGGGCACAGGGAGCAGCATCCCTTATTGTTTGTATCATCCATTGGAGCCGCTCTTCACTCAGTCTGTTGCCTGGTCCTATGACACCAGGAGCACCTTCTTTTTGAAGCCTAGTCAGTGTCCCTTCCTCAGCACAAAAACCTGAAGGGTTATAAGCTCCCCAGTGACTTCCATTCTTAGATATTCTTTTTAAAAATCTAAAACAATTTTTTAGTTATACATGAGAGTAGAATGTATTTTGACATATTATACATACACGGAGTATAATTCCCCATTTTTGTGATTAAAAGTGATGTGGAGTTACACTGGTCATGTATCCACGGGAAAGTTAGGTCCGGTTCATTCTACTGCCTTTCTTATTTAGATACTCTTAAACCTTATTGTTGCTGAACATTGCAATGCACAAATTTATCTAAAACAAAGCAAAACAAAACAAGCAATCATGGAAAAAGTGCATGAAAAATCTATAAAGGGTACCTTTTAAACATCCATTCATGGGGCTGGGGATGTGGCTCAAGTGGTAGCGTGCTTGCCTGGCATGTGTGTGGCCTGGGTTCGATCCTCAGCACCACATACAGACAAAGATGTTGTGTCCACCAAATACTAAAAAATAAATATTAAAAAATTCTCTCATTAAAAAAAATAAAAAAATAAAAAAAAATAAACATCCATTCATCATCAGTGAGGTCATGAAATAGAACTTTGCCAGCAGCCCTGCACATTTTTGTTCTTGATCACACCTCTTCTTCCAGAAAATAAGCTGTGTGTCTTTTAGGATAAATGCCACCTTGTTTTCCACTTAGCAGCTGGGTGATCATGGGTGGGTGCCTTAGCATCTTGGAGTTTGCTGCTTTTGTACAATGGAGATAGATTCACTCCTTGCAGAGACTGAAGAGCTTCTGGTTAAAAGCATGTGCCCTGGAGCTAATCTATCAGCTTGGAGTCCCAGCTCTATGACTCACAAGCCATGGGGACCTTAGGCAATTCATTTAGCCTTTCCTACTTTCTACTTATAGGATGATGGTAACTATAATATTCACTTTATAGGGTTGCTCCAAAGAGGGAATAAAAAAAAATACTAAGGACACTTGGAACATCACCTGGGACATGATAAAAGCTGTTTTTCATATTTTTTTATGTATAGGGAGTAGTGGGAGATGATATTAATTTATGGGTATCACTATCAAAAATAGTGTGTATTTTGGGTATTTTTACTTACATTTCAGATTGGTAACCAGAAAGTTCCTGAGTTCTTTCAACCTTCATCTATTCTGTTTTTTACTTCTTAGAAATAAGCAGATGGATATAAAAGATACTTTCTGTAAAGTATATTTTTCTTTATCAAGATAAAATCACATGAAGTTTACCATTTTAACCATTTTGAAGTATATAATTAAGTGATTTTAAGTATATTCACAAAGCTATGCAGCTATCACCACTATCTAGTCCCATAATATTTTCTCTGTTCTAAAAAGAAGCTTTGTTTCTATTACTCATCCTCTCCCATTTTCTCTTTCCCCCAGCCTTAGGCCACCACTTATCTGTTTTCTGTTTTTATGGGTTTGACCTATGCTGGTCATTTTCAAATGGGGTCACTTAGCATAATGTTTTTGCATCTAACTTTCACTTTGCATAATGTTTTGAAACTTGGAGTTGCAGAGTGTACCAATACTTTATTCCTTTTCATAGACAAATATCCCATCACATGGATACAACACATTTTGTTTATCCATTCAGTTGATGGACATTTGGGTTGTTTCTACTTTTTGGCTGATATGAATAATGTTACTGTGAGCATTTGTGTACAAGTTTTGATCCGAATTTATATTTTCATTTCTCTTGGGTATTTGGAGTGGAAATGCAAGATCATATGGTAAGTCTATATTTAGCTTTTTGAGATGCCACCAGACTGTTTTCCAGAGCAGCAGCACCATTTTCCTTTCTACCAGCAATGTAGGAGGGTTTCAATTCCTCCACCAGAGCAAAGATGCTTTTGAGTCAAAATAGCTGTTCAGTGTGTGTTAGTCAGTTTTTCATTGCTGTGATGAAATACCTAACAAGAATGATTTAGGGGAGAAAAAGTTTATTTTGGTTCATGGTTTCAAAGAATTCAGTCCATCCAGGGCTGACTCCATTTCTCTGGGCCCAAGGTGAGGCAGAATATCATGGTGGAAGGGTACGGTAGAACAGCCCTGCTTGGTTCATGGCAGCCAGGAAGCAGAGGGAGAAAGGGCATGGGGCCACAGAGAAGATAAACTCTTCAATGGCACACCATAGAGATCCACTTCTCCAGCCATGTCCCACCTGCCCACAGTTACCACCCAGGACAGTTTTCCTTTCAAATTACTAATCCACCAAATGGATTAATCCACTGATTAGGTTTCAGCTCTCACAGTCTATAATCGTTTTATCTGAAGATCCCTGCATTGATACAGGAGCTCTTGGTGGACACCGCCTAGCCAAGCCATAACACAGTATTTGGTTGTTGAGCATTTTGCAACCAACGCTGAGACAGAGACTGGCAGTTTACATTTAAAGTCCTGACTAGTGGTCACCTGGCAAAGGTAGTGCCTCCTTTCTGGAAGGAAATGGCAATTTCCAAAGTACTGTCATCCAATGAGCTCCTTGGAAGAATTCCTGATCTTCAATTTGTTTGACCTAAGGGAGCCCACTGTGGTGCACAGCACATAGGATGGGTGACTCCAACCCTGGAGTGCAGAGTGCTTCCTGTGACTTCCTGCCATCCCCAACCAATGCTATTTCAAAGCCTTTGGGAGACTCCACACAAAAACTGTTTTAGAGATAAACTTAGCTTCTAGAATTGTTAAAATCCGTATGTCTCTAAAGAGTAATTAAAAAAAGAATTCAAGGTAATGTAAAACACACTTTAATATCTATATCCGGCTCTACTGAGGAATGTTAAAAAAGGAATTTTCCATTTGGGGCTTTTAGCTTCTGAGGCACCATTTCTCTTGCTTTTTTATTACACACGGCATTTTCTTCTCCTTATTTGTAATTTATATAGATTTTTGCTTGCAATTCAAATTGAATCTTATTTTAATGAGATTATGGAATGGGACAACATGATCATGAAAACAATTCACATTGCAAACCTAAGTGCCATCACTCTTGAAAAGAACTTTCTTAGTCTAAGGTCATCTGTACGTGCTTCTGCTTTGCTGTCCTGGGGATGATCTTAAAATATCCCCTAACATGAGGAGTCCCAACAGGAAACTTTAAAAAAAAAAAACAGCATTGTATTCCCTGAAAATGAGACTTTTAAAATTGTAGCCTGCCACTTTCCCTACCACAGTAATGGGAACTTACTGAATAGGAAGCAATTTCAGCACTTAAATGTGCTGATGTGATGTTTCTTAATCACTTTAATGAGTTTCATACAACTAGAAATGGAATAGAATTTTCAATGGAAATATAATTAAATAGAAAAAGTCATTTCCTAAACTTGTAATATCCACCTGATTATTTCTCTATTCACCTCCCCAGAAAGTGTGCCTTACATACACAGTGATATTATTATAGGTAATTTGCATAATTCTTTTAGGTCATTAGATCTGAAAACAATATTAATACACAACAAATTTTACTACAAATCAAGCACAGCAAGGCACCGTAAAACTTAAAAACCTTTATTTTTCTTTTTAAAGCCTGATAATATTTATTACTTTTACTTTCACCTGGTTTTTCTTCCCATTTGTTGCCTAAATCCAGATCGGTCTTTTAATTACGTCTTTTTGATCTGCCTTGCTTAGAGAATTCTCAGTGGGAACAGTCACATGAGTCAATTAAAAACTGTAATAGATCTTTGGAAATACTTAGTTTTTATTTTGAATGATTTTGCCGAGAAATGGTTAATAAAAAAAAGACTATTATACATGTCTTGCATTGTAATGCCCAGACAGAACAGAGCATTTATATTTACTTGCTTTGTTCTGAGTTTAATTCATAAGCTTAGTATACTGCTTTTGAAAATCCAGTAGATTGTTTTTTAAAATAATTTATATTTGTTAATTCTTTTTAGATACATGACAGTAGGGTGTATTTTGACATATTATACATACATGGAGTATAACTTGTTTTAATTAGGATCCCATTCTTGTGGTTGTACGTGATGTGGAGTTTCACTGATGGTGTATTCATATGTGAACATAGGAAAGTTATGTCAGAGAAGATCCAGTAGACTTTGTTTTCAGATATAAATACCTTTTAAGCTTAAGCTGAGGTGCTGCTTGGTCCCTCACCTATGAGGGTTTGCTTTCTCTTGGGCAGGTGTCTTTGATAGAATTACCTATTGTATACTGTGTAGGTTGGTCCTAGGTCCTAGTCTTCTCTTCCATGAGCAGGGGTGACCCACTTATGTCTGAGAGTCATTTAATGTCACTTTGATCTGTGTTTTATTGTGTTGTTTTAATAGACATGGAACAGCTAGGCTGTAATTGATAGACTGGTAAAGCTGAAAGATTAGTGATATTAAATAGATATCTGGAGTCTGTGTCTGTATATTGCTAAGGAAAACTCATCTGACCTGTAGTCTCTATAAAATCTCCCCAAAATGAGATACTAAATGTCAAAGCATTTTATAAACTAAATCAATTCAAATGTGTATATAAAAACATGCTTCCTGAATTTTTATTAATTATTAATCAACTATTTCCTATGCCATGATTTACTATTCTGAAAGTGAGATTTTTAAAGGGTTTCTCCCTCCCTCCCTCCCTTCCTCCCTCCCTCCTTCCTTCCCTCTCTCTTTCGCTCTCTCTCTTGCTCTCTCTGTCCTGGAGATTTAACCCAGAGGTGCTTTACCATGAAGCTTTACATCCCTAGCACCTAGCACTTTTGTTTTGAGAGAGAATCTCACTAAATTGCTGAAGCTGGGCTTGAACTTGATCTTTGTGCCTCAGATTCTGAAGCCACTGGGATTGGAGGCATGCCCAGCTTCTTTTCTTTTCTTTCTTTCTTTCTTTTTTTTTCATGGTACTAAGGATCAAACTCAGGGCCTCATGCAGTCTAGGCAAGCATTCTGCCGCTGAGCTATACCCCCACCCCTGAATGTCATATTTAATCTCAGAGTTTTGTTGCTTCCCCAAGGTGAAATTGAAAAGGAAATGATCTTTGCAGACCATGAGTAAGGCAACTGTTGAGATGGTAGTTTATCAAGTCATGCTAAAGTGTCAGTCGACATGAATTAAGACAGATTGGATGAGGTTATTATACCGTGGGGATTCCCTAAGACAAAGCTACTTGAATAGTATAGTACAGGGAAGTACTAACAGCTCACCTATCCTTTTATTTTCCTCATAAGTAATCTATTTGAAAAGATGTTTATTCAATGAAGGAAGGAAAGGAGGAGGAGGGAGGGAGGGAGGGAAGAATAATAATGCCTAGAAAAAAGCAACTAAAGGTTGTTTCAATTATGCTTCTGAAGTGCTAGCTGGCATGTTTCATAAAGATGAGAGGCTACTTAAATCTGTTAAGGAAAAAACATAAATCTCTCTGTTCTTGAAGAGTGGAGAAATGACAAAAGTGAAGCTGTTTTTGCAGCAAAAAGCAGAAAACCTTGTACAGAAGTAACCCAAGAATTAAAGAGCCTTGCATGTCAGAGCTATCTAAATGTTTGATGAATTGAAAAGAAAAAGAACATTCATGGTGATTGTTATTTCCTCCCCAAATACCTGATATAAAAAAAGAAGTGGCCTCCAAGTTGTGGAATGTAAATCTTTTATTAAAACAGTTGTCTTTCCACAGTAGTAAAGCTTTGGCATAGTATAAAAAATAATCACCAACCATAATTATACCAAATTTCTCTTGTCAACCACATACCAAGTGTCTTCAATACAATTTTTTTCTGTATAAAAATACTGAGAAAAATTGATAAATAACAGGTAAGAGAAAGACACTTCTAAGCAACTGTTAGAATCATTTGGAAGAAGTGAATACTGTGGATATTTTAAATATCACAGTAGCAAGGACACACCATTCCTATAGTATTGTGGGCCAGACAGTTAAATGAAAGCAGAAGTGTTTGGACAACTTTCCTGTTTAAAATTTTGGTAACATTATTCAATACATTATGCAAACCAAATCACACCGAGAATCATTTCGTTTAAAATACTGAGCAGTATTGACTATTCTGAAGCAGAATAGGCAACATACTGCCCTCATTTATGAGAAAAGTCTCAAAACACTTCCAAGGGTGATGCTTGGAGAAGCCGTGAGTTGAGCTGAAGCTGGAGTCTCCAGAGCAAAAGGCTAAGAAAGAAACAAACATTCAAAGATGGGATCTGCTAACATCACTCAACTTCGGATAGACCATGGCAGACACAGATGCTTGTTCCGTTGGGTTGCAAATATTACTCTCTGGTATCTTCTTTGTCAGTCTGCACATCTAAAGGCATGGAGCATTCGATTGGGCAATCAACATTCTGTTAATGGAAGAAGAAGAGAATCAGTAGCAAATACTCTATAAAGTATATGGGGGTGTGGGTTGGAAGGGGAGACTTGTGACAACTGTTCATAGAAAAGAAACTTTCTAGTTTGAAAAGCCCAGCCATATACTGAGCAATCAGAGATGTTCAAAAATTCAATGATGCTTTAGGATACAGTATTCCACACAAGTCACTTAAGAGATCTTTAAAACAACAACAACAACAACAACAACAACAACAAATATTTGGTTCATTCAGAAGAAAGAAATCTGCAGAAAGAGATTCCCTGTCATGTACCCAATTACATTTAGGGAGAGTCTACAGAGGCAAATGGACTTACAGTGTTTGTTCTCTGATGATATCTCGGTGTATACTGGTTGGGGGAGTGACCTGAGGAGGGGCCTTCAGGAACAGTTGAACCACCTGGTCTCTAACAGTTGTCACAGAGCCAACCCTGGAGGAGAGAGATGAAACAAATGGAGCTTATGACAGACATCCCAAGGGCATCATAATTAGTGCTTGAGTTAAGAATTTCAGCTCTTGTGCATTGGTCAAATATAAGCAGATAATCACTAAAGAAGCACTGATGAGAATCTCATGCATTTGCAACTCTTGGAATACATTTTGGTTTATCACCAAAGCTCACACTGGCCTCTGCATACACTTTGTCTTTCTCCTGGAATTTCCTCTCTTCGCTTCCTATCTAAATCCCACTCAGTCTGCTAAGTGTGATTTCAATCCCAACATCCTCAGCAATGTTTTTTTTTTTTAATACTAGATGATGGAAGAGATTGTTTCAAAGAATCCTAGAGCTTTTAAAAAGAGACTTGAGACCACATGGACACATACCTTCATTATACAGCAAAGGAAATAGAGATCCAGGGGAGAGGACTGGCTTGCTGGGAGGGAGAGGGAAGTCACACAATGGGCCAGGGTTTTGGGCTGCCACCATGGAGTTGGGCTGACGCTAGCCATGGTCTTTCCAGCATTGTATGGCTACTCCCTTCCTAAACCACCCTGGCCAGTAACATGGAAGTCTTGTCTCTGGCCAGCAATGGAGTGGAGCATAGGAACAGACCACGCTACGCCAGTAAAGCTCTCTCAGATTTTTGCCTGAAGTGTGAGGAAATGAGAGTTCTCTTTCTCTGTTCCTAAATTGAGAGATGGTAAATTTGAAGCTGGTCATGGATGTTACCATAAGCAGGGAATCTACTAGAAAAGAAAAGGTAGCCCAAGAGCAACAGAGTCCATATGCCATGGTGGGAGCTGCCCCTCAAGCTGATAGATACAGAACTTTTCAGTTATGGGAGACATTTTTGCCCACTTAACTTGAACAGGACTTTCCTCTTGCAACCCAAAGAACACTAATATATTCTTTCTTATTTTTTAAATATATTTTATACATTCTTTCATATCTTTTATATATTCTAGACATTTTCCATTTTGTAGCCTACTTCCCATAACACCTAACATAATACAGGTTAATGCCTACCTACAGAATCAGGAATGTTCCTACTCCTGTCATAAGTGGTTCATTGAGCACTTTGGAACAGAATAGGGGTCACAGGGGAAAGGTTTCAATTTCATTAAGTAACAAAGAGACTGAAGTGTGACCAATGTCTACTTCCCAATAAATTCTCCTTTACACATTTTTATACCAAGATGACTGAGTTCTATGATCGGTCTTTATGAGAGAAAGAGGTGGGGTTTGAAAGAAAGAGACCAACTTCACACACTAGGGATGGAATCAGATCAGTTTCCTTGGACTGTGTCCCTTGGTAAGGTGATGCAGAGAGAACCCTGAAGAAGCTTCCCTGTTGCCAGATGAATCTCCCCAAAGTACATTTTCCATCACGCTCCTTTTCTTCTTGTGCATCTGTAACTGGTTAATGCCAAATATATCATACTGTGGACCTCACCTGGGGTGGAAGCAGGTTTCCTTCCCATGGATCAGAATTTGGAGTGTTGTTAGGAAAGGCATGTCTCCATTGAAAACGAAGGACTATGACCTTCCATTACTTTCCAGTTACAAGAGTCATTTCCCTTTGAAATTTTACTTATTTGGGAAAGGCACAGCATTCTGTTGTTACAATGAAGGAGTGCATATATTAGAAATAGCTGAGGAGTACTGGCTTAAATAGTGGATTTTTTTGCCATCTAATTTCTGACAACAAGACACTTAGGCAGAGGTTTGGTTCACTGGAGCCCACCTGGGCCAGTTCATCCTGTCCCTGGGGGTGTGCTTACTGTCTTTCTGCTCCCTCAACCAAATCTGAGACATCCCAAGTCCAGCCAGTTTATTCTTCTTTTTTCCATAAACCCTTTCTTGCTGACTCCAGTCTAGTCAGAACTGTATTTGTCAGACTCAACTCAAAAACCTTCCTTAATTAGCTTGATTTTAAATACATACTAATTTAATTTCTGACTATATCATTAAGTAAGAGCCATGACCACTTCTCATTTCCTGTTTGTCCCATTTACTTAGCATATTAGTAGAGCTAGTACAAGGATATATATTTGGACTAAGAGAGGGCACAAAGTGGAATTTTCTTAGACCCAAAGTATTATTTGAAATATTTCACAACAAGGCCACAGGGAAATTGTCCATCAGCATAGAGCTGGCTACTCAGTGCTCCATAGCAGGTAACACTTCCAATGCTGAAGAACAGAACAGCCTGAGAAGAGCAGGCATGGGGAGGGGCTGTCTGCCATTCTCAGGGAGGATGCTCCAGAGTCTTATCAACTCTTCATAAGTGGCATGGAAGCACCTTGCACACAGCATGTAAATACAGGAGCCTCCCCTGTGTCATATCTAAATTGCAAGAAACCTGGCATATTCCATCTTACCTGCTGTCCTCCAAAGCATGTGCAGGAACAAATGGCACCTAAAAATTCCTTCTGCTACCGTTCTTCCACCTGGTAAACCTTCCCATCATCATAGCATGTTGTCCCATCTACATGTAGGCACAAATCAGAAGCACATGTAAGACCAAGAACAGAAATGCAGACTCAGCTTGATACAAGGGTGGGTTCTATTTTATCCTAAATTTGTATTATCAAAGTCCAAATTACTCAAATTTATATGAATCATCATAAGGGAGGTACTACTCCTCAGATCTTAAGGCAGCATTTCCACAAACTAGATCTAATAGGTTCAATGGAAATCATATTTTAAAAGTTGAATTGACAGACCAACAGAGACTTCTTCCACCATTTTCACTGCAGATAATGATCAAAATACTCAGAAAAGTGCTAAAGTGGCCTGTAATAACATTCCATCATGACTCCTTTTTGAGGCTCACCTCCACTTTTTCAAATCAAAAGATGAACAAAGCCTCTGTTCAAACCTCAAGGGGACCTAAAATCTCCAGTTCATCCTGTGAATGGGCGTTACAGCCCCTAATGGAAGTGGGTGTGCCAATAGAGCTCCAGAAACCATTCTCAATGACATACCGAGATCGCACTTGAATTCTCCTTTCCCATTGCCCAGGCACGTGCAGCTCAGCATCTCGCCGTTGTCTGCCCTGCGAGTCCACTTCTCCCCAATCTTGTAGTTCACACCATTGTCATAGCACCATTCTGTGTGGGTGGGAAAATCACAGGCAGAGTTATTTGTGTTCTGACTCCCAAGAGAAAAGCACACTAGGATATAGGATTTTAAAATCCACATATCTGGAAAGAATGACAAGTTAAAGGTCACAATCCCTACTGTGAACTGATTCTTCAGTTGGACTTAAAAATATAGTTTCTACTATTTATTATTTTCTAGGCCATTTTAAGGCACTCTGCAGCAATCATGTCATAGCACTTGGTCAATGATTTCCATTTAAATTTTCATTAAGGTTTAAAATTGTGGTGAATGAAAGCAGGATCAGAGTAGTCTTTTAGGAATATATATATATATATATATTTTTTTTTTAAAGTCAGTTTTGGATTTGCAGAGACCTTAGATACAAAGAAGTGCAATGAAACAGATCAGCATTTTCTTTCTGCCATGACCTCTTACATGTAAGTTGAAAGAAAGAATAAACATAGATGACAAAACAATGATAAACCCTGGCTATCATCCCTACAAATAGAGACCTGGTGCTGAAGAGGATCCACAAGTCCTATGCCTTTACCATATGTAAAAGATGACTTTTAGTCTCTGAGATTTATACTAAATAGAACACACTTAGGAAGTTTACATCAGAATGCATTTTTTCTTCTAATTTATAAAATCAACAATTCAGTCTTCTCAAATTGGAAGAAAAGGCATTAAACAACTATGACATTCAAGCAAAGAATATGTAAGTTGATCTAAAGACACTCATAAACAACCTTAGACTTCTGCTCCCACAATTGCACCTAATACTTACGCAGGCAAAAAAACAGGCAGACTTTTAAAAAGTAGTTCATTTTCAGAAGTTAAAAACCAACCACCTCATTGCTGCCACATGTTAACACACCCAACTCTACCGCAGTGCACGCCCATACTTCTGCTCAGCCTCCCAATTTTATATACAATTTTCAAGTGGCCAAGCTCAGAAGTCTACACTGTAAAAATCAGTTGGCTTTTGAATTTCAATCTGGATTAAGCCATTTCATGTATACAAGTCAACTAATATACTTTTAAGAAATCTTTAAAAATCTGTTCTGTTTTACTTCCATGAATATGATTTCTGTAAAAGTTGATAAAAGGCTTGTTTATATGGTATAATGGTTAACACCTGTAAAAATGAACCGATGGTCAATAATGATTATATCTCCTAAAATCGAAGGATAAGTGAAAGGTTATAAATTCTAATAGTAACTCTCAAAGCACAATAGATAATCCTAGGATCACTGTAATTTGAAACATTGAAATCTCTATAATTTGAAAATCAAATATATTTTGGTGAAGTGGCTTTTAAATTATGGACAAGTAGTATATCTGTACATTTTCCTTTACATTACTAGCAATATTCAAACTATGTGGCTGGTGTGTGTTTGTGTGTGTGTGTGTGTGTGTGTGTGTGTGCACATATTCAATGCGTGTGTTTGTGATGTGTGTGTATAATGTGAGAGTGTGTGTATACATGTGTATGTTTGATTTGTGCTAAATGAGTATGAATATGAATCATCACCTTGAACCACATTCAACACTAAAGATTAAAAGAGAATTGGGGTTTCTCTGACTGGTACTCTCAATGAGAACTGACTCCACTGAGTTTGACTTAACAGAAAATTTCAAAAGCATCACCAACAACTTTCTTTAATCAGTAGTTGTATTAGCATATGACTTGAAATGAAGCAATATTCAACAAGTAAAATTTCCCATCATTTTTCAATGATGCAAAATGTTACTTTGAGTCCAACAGTTTTCTCAAATGTTTGGAAGAGCTTGTGTCTACCAAACATGACTACTTGGTACGTTAATGCGAATGTATGGAACTGGAGGAGATGGAGGAAGAGTGGATGGTCAGAGCAAGCTACTCACCAGATGAATTGCATCTGAAATGCCCACTGCCAAAGCCCAAGCACTGGCACATGAGTTTAAAACCAGTTTCAGATATTCGCTCCCATTTGTCTCCAATGTCATAATGGGAAGCCAAGTAGGGGTCAAAGCAGGTGTCATCAATAGGTTGGTTTGGGCCTATGAGCAAAAGGAAGAAAAAGCAAAAGAGACCTATTATTGGTGGTTTGGAAGAAGAAGAAGAAACCAGAACATTATATACAATGACTTAATCTAACAGAAAAATTCCGGTAGCTCTAAAATTCCATCTGCTCCATGGATGTATCAGCCACTCTCATTAATGTTGTAAAGGTGTAGCCAATGGACACTTGCCACCAGCATCTGAAAAGGAGACCATCTTTCACTTTTGTCTTCAATTTTAAAAATGATCAAATCTGGTAAATCTACTTTATAGAACATGGAATCGACCTTGAGGCAATTTAAGCCAGGTAAGAACAAGGGTAGCAATGCCTCTCCATCAGGACCTGAGTGACCTTGAGTTAATTATTTAACATCTCTCTCACGAGGCCAAGAAGCCAATGTATTGTCCTTTTGCCAACCTGTAGAAAGTGCTCACTAAACTAAAAAATATTATCAGGCTACCTTCTGCTTATGATGCAAAGGTCTTAGCATTTTTATATACTGTTATAATGCAGTCTTCACTTTTATTATTGCATTTTTTTTGCATAATAGTTTGGAAATCCTAGATTTTGCAAAATTGTAATTATGATAGTAAAACTGATTTTATTAATAAAACCAACTGTTTCAAATAGGAGAAATCAAATGGGAAGTACATGAGTTAGGACTAAGTAACATTCTCATCATGTGACCGAAGATCTTGTCTCTTTATGTTTTAGAAAAACTTGTTTTAAAATAATTTGTGTAAGCCAGGCATGCTGGGTACATGCCTGGAATCCCAGCGACTCAAGAGGCTGAGGTAGAAGGATTGAAAGTTTATGGCCAGCCTCAGAAAAAAAGCAAGGTCCTGTCTCAAAATAAAAACTTTTAAAAAGGACTGGGGATGTGGCTCAGTGGTTGAATGCCCCTGAGTTCAGTCCCTGATACCAATAGCCAAAGTCAAGAGACCCTGGCTATCATGAAGAGCACCACTGCCAGGAATAAGGAGTAGGAAAGAAAAACAGAAAGAACTTAAGACTGTTAAATGGGGATTCATTATTCCAAAAATATTCAGGAGTTAAAATTCTATCGTAACTAATGTTATGAAGATGGAATCTTTTAAAGAAAATAAAAAGATGTGGAAAAGCACAAAAACCTTTATGCTCTCAAAAATTCCTTTCACACAACAATTTTGCCATTAAAGCCACAAAATGCAATACCTAATAACAAACACAAAAGAACCTGCCCCCAGCCTGCCAGCAGTTAGCTGCTATAATTCACCAAAGTTTACACATATAAAATAGTAGTCTTTTGTCAGATGAAGAATAAGGCTGAAATTATATAACTGGACCCTAGGATGGAATTCTGTCACATGGCATAGACAGGAGTTACCACTCCTTGTTGGTGTGGAGAGAGACCCTTCCAATGGGAAGATTCAGGATTCACGATTTTGATTATTTCCTATCTCATGTTCCTGGGTGAATAACATCAGCTGCTGCAAAGTAAAAGCCAGGTGGCATGCTACTGGCTTGAAAGGACTTGCAAAGTGCTACAAAGAAGAGTGAGTGGTTGCCGGGCACAGTGGCACATGCCTGGAAACTCAAGCTACTTAGGAGGCTAAGGTAGGCCAGCTTCAGCAATTTAGCAAGGCCCTAAGCAACTTAGCAAGCTCCTATCTCAAAATAAAAAATAAAAAGGACAGGGGATGTAACTCAGTAGTTACACATTCCTGGGTTCAATCCCCAATACCCATTCCCCACCCCACAGTAAAGTCAATGGTCATTTAACCTTTATGATGGTTTTACACCTATATCATCAGGAAAAAAAAGTGAAATAACTTTAGAATTAGGAAGCTCTTTGGATAAAAATGGGTTGCAGAGGAGAACTTCCCATTAGTACTGGTACTAAGAATCACTCTAGGGGACCACAGCATGGTGAGAAGAAAGGGGTATGGGAAAGTATACCAGGAAACCAGTGCCTCATATCAACTCAACACACTGGGAAGGATTCAATACTTTTGGGCTAAAAAACTGAAACCTGGCCTGTCATCCTAACACTGCATGTGTGTTGGTGAGGACACTTAAAGTTAAATGAACTTAAGGTTGCTCATGTACTTCATATTGATGGTAGGCATACTTCCCACAGTTGCAAGGCAACAAGCAACAAAGGAACAGTCACTAGGAAAAGCCTTCTCTGGTTCAGTCCAACAAGGAGCATGTGCCTAAACCACATGTGAATTTACATACCATGGTTGCCCACAGTCACAACCTTCTCCAGAACCTTGTGCCTCTTCAGATTTTTCATTGCCTCCACTAGGAAGGTGTAGGTGCCCCATGGGTAAGGCCTGTCAGAGTGGCACTGGTGGAAGTTCCAGGAACTCGGAACTGCAATTATTGGTACAGCCAAAATGGGGAGAGAGCATTATAGTAAAGAACAGATGCAGGCTCCCCTGGTCCCTTATCATTAACCCTCACTGTTTAAACAAATCAAAGGGAAACTAATAAAGACCAGGGGTATATAGGAGTCCCAACTGGCCAAGGAGAGAAATGGAATGAGCAAGGAACAGTCACTTCTCTCAGATTTTCCTACCCAGAGTCTGCCTATGTGCTCCATAGTTAGCAGGAGCCCTCAACGACACTATCCGTCTCTTAATCCTACTAGATGTGGCTCTGTAGAAGCCCATGGAAGCCCTGCATGATCCTTTCACATCAAGCACAGACACTGCTCTCTGTGGAGACAGGCAGGCCATGCACAGTGGGCAGTAGACCACAACACAATACAGAGTCGTTAAAACAATGGCACATCCTCAAACTCAGGTTTCTAAGCTCAGGAATCTCCCACAACATAGTCATTTAAAAAAAAACTGTGCCAGTGGGACAAATTAAAGGATGTGATTTTAGTAAGAGAATCTGTTACTTCTAACAGCTGACATGCACAGCTCCTCCTACATTCTTTTTCCTTGTATATACTACAGATAATGGGATTCTTCAAGGCAAACTAAGAATGGTGCACAAATGTAAATTCAGTGGAATATCTTTCTTCTTTTCTAAGATCATCTCTTTGTTCATCTTACTATGGAGCCTCCAATGTGTGAAGATAATACAAATGATTTCATTCTCTACTGAATAAAAGCTAATGACGCTCTCTGGTACATCCTCCCAAGTAGAGCCATATGGACTTTTAATAAATGATCAGTGCTTAAATGTGCCATCTCTCTAAAAGTTCTAGAAGTAGCCATTTTACATCAGAGCCTCTTAATCCTACTAGTAAGAAGCCCATGGGAATTGATAACCATTACCAATTAATAACCATTATCAATTCAGGCAATGAAGACTATTTATCAACCTGATCAAAGCCCCTGGGGAAATCAGCAGTTCTCAGATTACAAAACACTTTCCCAGAAGGAAAACTTTGTCACTTCTTTCCCCTATTTATTCCTTTCTGAGCTTCCCAGCCACAGACAGGGAGGGAGCTGATTACCTGTAAGGGTTCTTCTGTCGTGCCAATGGGCTGACATGAAATGATATACTCAGAACTGTCCTGGAATGGAGTCCAAGAGATGGTTGTCTGAGAGAGAACTTCTTGTCCTGTAGAGGCATTTGGATTGAGCTCCCTAATGTGAGGGTAGAGGTGGTAGTCTACTTCTCCCCTGGGGACATGAATCTCATCTATAGTCGGCAAGTATGGTCTTGGCCTATGCCTTACGGGGGTGACCGCTGTGGGTGGTGTGGTCCTCCTAAAACCATGTTCCTCAATGACCATTTGTTGCCCCAAACTGGGCTGCCGATGGCTTGTGCCAGGAAGCTGAATAACGTTTCCATTGTCAACCCCAGGGCTGGTGATGAATGGGGTCTTTGGAACTGTGGAGGGAACATCCAAGATCTCTGGTCCTTGAAGATTGGGGTGAGGAAGGGTTACCAGTTGGGGAAGCTCATCTAGCCAAGAGAGGTTAGAGCAAAAAAAGCAAAGCGCGTTAAGTTTCAGTAAGTAGCAACCATTATCAATTCAGGCAATGAAGATTGTTTATCAACCTGATCAAAGCCCCTGGAAAACCAGCAGTTCTCAGATTACAAAAAAACCCACTTTTTTTCAGAAAGAAAACTTTATGATTTTTCTCAAAGGTTTCTTTATAGTTTAGAAAGAAAAAAAAGTGTTAGCATGAATTTATTAGAGACACAAAGCTTTGAACCATTGAGCACCACAGAAGCTGCCTCTGTTCAAATTAAGCCTAATGAAACTGCAATGTGTAGTGCCTCCCCACCCCATTCTCTTCTCTCTTTAAACCTGAGAAACAAATTATAGGAACTAGAATCCACAGCGATCATGTCAGTATCAGAAGTATGAGAATTACAGAGGTTTAAATCAGAAGTATGAGCATTGCAGAGGTTTAAATCAATAGTTTTCATGGTTGGAAATGGTAAAAAAGAGGTAAGAACACATATTTGTTTTGAAAGCTTTCCTTTTGCCATATGTACAGCATTTTCTCCAAATTGAACTAAGACCGAATGACAAAGTAAAACATTATTTAGTTACAAGTTTCAGAAATCAAATAATAAGACAATGGGAGGGGTTTCTATCCCTCCTTTTTTTTAAAAAAAATAGTCAACACAAAGTATAGAAGAATAGCAAAAACAACTTGGTTTTATATTTCATATCGGATTTGAATTTTTGAAAGGTAATAACAAGGTTTTATATTGACTGGCCTTTTAATAAATAAATAAATAAAATGGAACTCTACAGAGGATGTTCAGTTATTCCTCCTGTCAGAGAGTACAAAATATACACTGGGCCATTAGAAAAAACATCCATGAGATACGCATCAAAACATGGAGAGACCCTTTTCACAATGTAAAATCCATCATTCATTAGTTTAGTCTTAACGTTCCTCTCATTACCTGGAAAGTGCTTTTTACCTGTCTTTTTCCTCCCAATCAGGGGCTCACTCTTCTGGTTGTTCTTCAGGGCAATGATGTAGATTGTGTACTTGGTTCCAGGTTCTAGGCCTGATGGGCAGAATAGAACGTCATGTCATATGGAGAGTACTGTGTGGAGAATGTCTTTTGAAGTGCAGGGCTTCCCTTTCTCATGATATAGCATCAAAGATACAGATGGAGTTTCAAGACTTAGACTGTCAGAGGGAGTAAAGAGGAAAGGGAGGGAGCACAATACCAGTAATAGTGGCCTCTGTGACACCAGGTTGGGGCCGAGGGACCACTTCTCTGGGAGGGGACCCAGGCTTCTCATATTTGATGATGTAGCCAGTGATCTTGGCACGGGGCGGTTGCCATGCTACCAGCAAGGAGTTGGGGGTGGTAGTCAGGAAGCACAGGTTGGATGGTGCATCAATGGCTAAAAGAAAGCAAAACTAAGTCTCAGAAAATAAAAGCCAAGAAAATGCTCCCATATTCCCCCCCCCCAGCCCTTTTAATCAGACTTAAGAGAGTGAAATTCTGTAAGCTCTTCCCATGGTTCACAGGGAGTCATATTAAAAAGATCCTTCATTTGTTTCTTAAGTTCATGTGCCTGATTATACTACAAGCCAGTGGTGTCCCTCAGCACAAAGCAGTTACCAGTGGAGGCATCGATGACCACGGGTGAGCTGTGGGCATTGTCGTTCAGGGTATGCAGGTAGATCTTGTAGTCCGTGCCGGGTTGCAAACCTGGGATGTGAGAGGAGATGGTTTTTATGTGTTCTTCTTTACTAGGAAAGTTTTCAAGCCCACACCTGCAATTTTCTTGGCTCATCTACCCACCCATGTTTATACAGACCATGGAAGTGGTCTACCTTTGAACAATAAAGTAGAACATAATGTGGATATTAACTGTTATTGTGGAGCATACTTAAAAGCAAATCACTAATGCAGAGAAGGACCTCCGACTAAAATAAATTTTTAAATGCAAAAACGCTACTTTAGAAGCAGTCCTCTTGGAGAATGAGGGGTGGCCCACTGAGTGTACTTTCTCTATAGGGTAATTAGGTGGTCAATATTTGGTACCTGGAATCAGAATTGTACAGCACAAAAGACCTAAATTGATCTATTTTATCAAATTCCCTCTGAACTTTGACCTTTATTAAGTAATGTTGTTTGTCTTTATTAATTATGTCTTTTTAAAATCTATATTAATGCTAAGAACTATACACCACCATTTCATTTTTTTCTTTTCTATTTTCATTTTTTTGTGCTTCTGGGGATGGAAGCCAGAGCTTCACCAAGTGCTTTACCATTGTACCACATCCTCAGACCCTATTTCTTTTGGTTTTACATTATTTTACTTTTTTTTAAATAAGAAAGGGCATAGGGATGAAAGAACAAATCTGATAAAAATCCATTTCTCTGAGACCACACACTAGACCAAAATCAGAGATTCAAAGGACAAAACTATTTTTGATTATAGTATGAGAATAACTGTTTCAAGCTGTGTTATCATAAAAAAATTGGAAATAAATTGAATCATATAAGACATAGAATAACTAAGAAGCTGGTTTACATTGTGAATGTTGATTGACTGTCACTTGTGGTGAAGGTGGTGGGTCCCCTCACCTGTGATGGTATAGCTTCTGACATCTGGGCCGATGGTTCTCTGAACTGGGGTCTGGCCATTGGCTGGGACAGCATCAACTTGGAAACCAGTGATCGTCTCGGTCTTGGTTCACCAGTTAATGGTGATGGTGGTCTCAGTAGCATCTGTTACATGAGCCCTTCTGGGAGGGCTGACATCTGCATGGGATTATAGCTAGAGATTAGTGCCTGCCTGGCTCATATAGGTGAGATTTCGATCTTTTAAAACATTTCTTTATGTTTTAAAAATACATCCTCTTCAGAAAATACATTGATTAAATAATTTGTAGATTATCTCCCTTGGCATTCAAAGAATGTTCAACAGTAATTAGGAAATATGGAAATAGTTACATTGGGTGCCTTTTTCTTTGAAGAACTGAAAAGCTTTATAAATACTACCAGTGGTTCCCAGGTCTGACTTTAATACTCACTTCAGTAAGTATTAAAATGATTAATTTACTGTACTGTAAAAGTGTGTGGTAGGAATTATAATAGCATGGCCAGCTAGCAATTATATGTATATATAGCCAGTATTATTGCTAGTATTTCGTCGTTTTTATAGGGCTTCATATCTTTTCTCTCAACAGAAAAGATTCCTATTTTATCTCTATTTTATAGATGATGAAACTTTTGACACTTTATGTGACGGCTGAAAGAGCGCACAGCAAGTTATTGATGGAGCAGAAACCAAAATCTGGGCCAAATTTGATCCCATACTTATGGTGCTGTTAAGATACAGTAGAAGTCAACATGTCCTCCCCAGACCTAACTCCAGGAAAACAAATTCTAATAAGCGGAGCATAAAGTAGCTGTTAGTCATAATCTTTAACACCAATGTTATACCATTATGAAAGGATTTCATTTTAGGTATCAGTGGAATACTTTCTGAAGGGGCAAAAAAGGTAACAGTCAAAAAGATAGGGAATCCCACCAATTTCCACATTGGGACTCATTCCACTTTTAACTTAGTGACCAGAGAGATCATTTATCATTCTTTGTTTTTACAGAAAATTTTGAGACTAGAAAATTGGATGACTTACTCTCGAGAGTGGTGATGATCCCCTGAGCTGGTCTGCTGGTCAGTGTGTCCTTAAGACCATAGACACTGACTTCATATTTGGTAGCCACCTAGAAATAAGGGCTTGGTGAGCTTTAGCAGTGTCATTGCAAGAAGCCCCGGGAGTTTCACCATGGCTTAGATAATTCAGTGGTTATTAGTAAAAAAGAAATAAACTAACAAATCTCACAACACTGTCAATTCCTAGATTAATTTCATCTCTACACTACAGATGACCAGCAACAGACTGAAATTAAATGAATTTTAAAATGCTCTTATGGGCTTATGCCCAAGTAAGCTATAACTCACATTTTCATGTAAAACTGGTGATGAAAAAATAAGAAAAATGGGTAATAGCCTGTTTTTTTTCTTTTATGATATGACAGGTGTAAATCAAGAATTTTTATGGTGACAGACAAAGATAATTTTATTTTCTGTCTCTGAAACCCTTTTCTGTAGTTTCCCTGTAACTGGTCTTAAGATATATATTAATTCTCTGGTACTCTAGCTAGTTTTCCATATATAAGTCTAGAAGGATTTAAAAATTTTTTAATGAGGGTAGGGTCAAGTTGGTTGGTACAATCTGGAGAACATTTCTTGCCAAGATGACATCACTCAAAAAATGTATAACTAAATGAATTTATGTACTCAGTCTACTGATATGCAAATTGCCCCCACATACATAGAATACTTCCAAAAGAGCTGCACAAAATCTAAAGCTATTTATAAAATTCTGTTCCAATAGTCATCTGGAAAAGCTTAGGTCAACAAAAAGCAATTCTCTTGATACAAAAATCACAATAATATGGGGTAAAAATGGGAGCTCATATCCCATTTGAATCAAAGTGTGAAATATGATATATCAAGAACTATGTAATGTTTTGAACAACCTACAATAAAAATTAATTTTAAAAAATCACAATAAAATTATTTGACAGGAGAGGAAAAGATCAGTTGGATTGAGCATGAGATTATGTTTCTACCACCTAATAAACTATGTAAGAGAGTCTCTACTTTATTCCAATGACAGAAGTCACTTCTTACCATGAGTCCTGATACAACCACAGAGGTACTGTCAGGAGCAAGGTTGATTTCTTTCATTGGTCCGGTCTTCTTGTCTTTGGGGGTCACTCATACTCGATATCCAGTGAGCTGGACATTGGGTGGTGTCCACTGGGCACTAAAGCTTGTTGGTGTAATCTGAGTAAACCTCAGGTTGGTTGGAGCAGGGATGGATGTTGAGACGGTCATTGGTCAAAGGTTATCTTACATGAAGTGGGGAGAAGGGAACATAGAGTGAATTCCAGGAAGTAGAAGGGATAGCTCTTGTTGGATTAGAGGATTCCCTGGTCCAGAAAAGATTCAGAAGGAGAGCGTAACAAGAAGGGATACAAAAGGAAGAAAGTTTGCTGAAATGTGTGTTCTATATCTGCCAATTCTCAAATCCTGAAAACACTTTAAATACTTGAGCTCAGTAGTCTCTGTATCACATTTGAAGACCAGTGTTTAAAATACTGTGGGAAGTAATATTTTCAAGTGTTTCAATGTTCAAATAGTCCAGTTCCATCCTGTATCTCTCAAAGTAAGACAAGATCTGCCCACTGTCAAGTTAAAGAAGATACCAAAGAAGCTTTCTGTGCCCAAGAAGAGACTAATTTGTCAACAGAGTTAGTGGTGATGATGCTGAACATAAACTTTCTAAAACTGAAGACATTATCCTGGACAGATCCAATGCAGGTAATCCTTTATGAATTGAGAACTTTTGAAAATTAATAAGAATTCAGTGTTCATTTTATTTAACCCAGGTTCAAATTATTTAACCCTTCTGGGACTTCCAGCAAATTTTTATTTGAGTTGAAATATTCACTAATTCTATTTAATAATATACTCAAACAAAATTGTGATATATCAACTTCCTTATGGGAAGTCCTTTTTGGACTATGAAGAACTAAACACACTAAAATAGGCTTTTTTAAGGGAAAAAATTAAAAGCATTCATATTTAAGAAAGAACATACTGTCTAATGAAAAGAAATGTCCAGCAACTCTAAAATAATAGAGTTTATGAGATATTCTTCTTGGGAGTTTCATTTTGTTGTTTTGTTTTTGTTTTTCTGTTTTTTAAAGCATAGACAGCAAAGTTTCTGAACTAATTTCAGTCCACTGTGGAAGCAAGAGTAGAATGTCACTGACTGAATTGCTAATTATAAATTACTAATTGTTGAGTGAGATGTCTTTTAATTTTCAAGACCACTGAAGAAAAAGTAATGACAAGGCTGCCCACACCATCATCACCACAAAAGACAAGGTGTATATTTAGAAGTAGTGTTTCATTTTGTTTTTTAAAATTGGTAGGCAAGGGCTACTTGATAAGCATGTTGCTCCAAGAGTCACGTGTTTTCTGTCTTCCTTTAAGAGGTATGCTCTCGTGGTGTTCGTAGACACTGGAAACATTGACTAAATATTCAGTCCCAGGTAAGAGGTCTGAAGAGGCAAGTGAGACTCATTTTACACTTGTGCTTGAAGGTAGGAAAAACCAAAGTACTCCTGGGACTATTTCAACCGATACCATATACAAGCTTTCAGTCCTGCAAACAACTTACAACTATGTAAACATGGATACCTGGAGACGGTCTGTAAGCAGGTGATGATGAAGGGTCACCTTGCCCTGAGTCCTCTCCAAGCCCTGTCCTAAGTTCTTCCTCTGTATGACTTAGCTCTATCTGCACCTGACAGTGTGACCACTGGGAGCACAGGAGACAATTGCTATGGTATCATGGGTGATCACTGAGCCCTCCCCAAGACTCTACATGGTGGTTCACTATTTTCTAAAGCAGTTTTATAATGACACAATATACTGCAAATATTAATATATGTAGTTTGACAAGTTTTGACATATATTTAACTTACGGAAACTTCACCACATTCAACATAAAAAAAAATATAACCAGTACCTCTGGATGTTTGGTTGGTGACAACTGCCCCCCACTTTACAAAGAAGAAAGCTGAGGCAAACAGAAATGATCATTTTTAAATGACTTGCCCAGGATCATTCAGTGATTGACCCAGGTTAGGACCAATGGTTTTAATAAGCTTTATTGGAAAAGGGTCACATGATAAAGGGATAGCAATAAATTGAGCCATATTAATATATTTTAAAAGTTTAGCCTACATCCATGAGTAACCCTTTCTCCCATTTTGATATAACCAAAGGGTACAGAGGAAGCTTTCCAACCTTTGAACTTCTGCTCACTATACCCTCATTCCCCTATATACTGTTGACTCTTCAGTCTTTCTGCAGAGGGTCCTGCAAGGTTTGGAAAAGGACCAGAAGGGAGGGCTAGATGCTAGAACTTCACATCTTCCTTCCTAGTTGCCAGAGGCAATGTAACTTAACAACTGGGGACCTCAGTTGTTTCATCTTTAAAACAGGATAATAATAATTCTCTAAGGGGGAAATGGCTACCTTGAGGTCATAGCATTGGGACCAGAAGGTCTTAGAACACATGAACATGTAATAGGTATTGGTTGAGCAGGAACCAACATGCAATGCAGGGTTTAGTGTATATCAGGTGATGAGGTCACCAATGGTTCCAGAATGCTCTACAACAAAAATAGTGCTGTGGACGCTATCATGCAAATATAAGGATGTTCTCTGTCACCAGCCAGCAAGTAAGAAATCAAGATCATGGTCACACATAGCTGCCTTTCTTTGTGTTTTGCTTTCTAGAACATGTTGGAAAGGAAGAGGATGTTTTCAGACCATTATATAGGAATGTCCCTAAATGTAAGCCATTTCTGCTTATGTGGAATCTTTGATGTTCTCACACATTGTACCACAATAGTGAAATGTAATAAGAAATGTTTATGTGAAACACAGCACTTCATTGCAGCCTACTCTTATTTTCTTTAAAAAATATTCTGTTTCAAAATGGCAGGGACTAGAAAGAGACAATTTACATAACCTATTTAATGTCAGTTGTTTTCTAAGACCTCAGCCTTCTGAGAAATCCTGCCAACAGATGCTTTTTGAAGTACAAATTAAACTTCTGTCCTCACAATATCCTGATCTATCCCAAGCAACCAGTCACTGTTTTTAAGTTTTCAAATGTTAAGTAGATTATCTACTCATACTTTAACAAGAAAAAATGACAACACAACAGATATGGGGACACTATTTTCAATCTTCATTTTTTTTCTCTTCTAAACACTTAGATTTAGTCAAATAATTTCTCTTGAAATTCACTTATTTTATGTGTTTAGTTGAAAGCAGAATGTGTTTGAAGTCTTGGAACATTACTTTTAGGGTTTTCCACTAATGTTGTAGATATCAACAGTATATTGAGATAGCAATAAGTATTACGTCTTTCAGAATTTACAGAAGTGGACTTGGGACTTTAGTTTGGAGCTCGTCTGCAGCTCTTCTGCATTAATTCTCTTTGAGAATTAATACATCTGCTCCAGGCTAGTGTTTATTCAACAGATGTACCCAACTGCTTACTTGTTAAGACCACTGCATTGTCTGATGGAGAAATCGACAACTCTGCAACATCATCCTCGTTTTTCACAGGTGAGTAGCGCACCAACAGGTTGCTCAGCTCAATAGATGAAGGGGGTGCCCAGGTGACGCGCATAGTGTCTGGACCAACATTGGTGAATCTCAGATCCATGGGAGGAGGGACAGCTGGTTTCAAATAAAAAGGAAGATTATATTAATATGATTTTTAAAGTCAAAGCTCACTAATCCACTGAAAAGGTAAAAAAAATCAATATTTCATGCATAAAGGAAACAGAGTCATAATCATGCAAATAGTCTAATCTAAATCTAATCTAAGTCATGGTAGACTACTGTTAAAAAATCAAACACTACATTCAGTACTGTTAGGCCCCTTTAACCTTTCTGCCATCATCGGTGTGTTCTAAACAATCATTTTAATCTACTTTTAAATAGGTTGATTTTTACATACATGATGAATACCACTTAAGATTCTTTTATCCCAGGCCAAAGAGGTTTAAGTTGCCACACAGCCAAAAGAAACATAGCAGGTACGTTCCAAAAAAAAACAAACACACATGCACACAGACAAAAGACAAGAAGGTCCTAAATGTCCCCCCGACAAGAAATATCTATGATATCAGCAAGCCTTTGTCCAAACAGTCATTTTGACTGCATAGTTTTGGAAAGTGCGGTTGGGAGGTTGGCATTAAATCCCAAACACACTTGACACACTCAGCCATCTGGGGATTAAGATTCTAATCCCTTCTTATTGAAACTGCCACTCTGAGGAGAACAGCTTATTTTTCTATTACCTGGGATGATGGTATCAGAGATAGGGACACTTTCCTTGTCATCTTTGACAGTGTAAACACTGACATTGTATTCCAGGCCGGGACTCAGATTTTCAAATTGCAAGAACTCTGATCCGCACGAACCATTTCTTCCAAAGCATTACCCTGCTGTCCGCTTGTAGTTGTGGTGGTGATTCTATAGCCAGTGATACCTGGAAAGAACAGAAAGGAGGAAGTTACCACAGAGCATTGATGACCCACAGAGGATTAAACAAGACTCCATGGTGGACTGACGAAGGAGATTGAATGTTTATTAAGGATTCTACTGCTATTCAACACTTTGAGGTTGACCAAGAATTTGAGTATGGTCAAGAAAATCTTGTGTTAAATAAAATAAGCTTAGGACAGAAAGACAAAACTGTGTATTCTCATTCATTTGTGGAAATTATAATGTTGATCTTATAGAAGAAGAGAGTAGAATGGAGATCACTAGAGACTAGGAAGAGTAGCAAGGAAGCGAGATACAGAAAGGTTAGATAATGGGCCGGGCACAGTGACAGCCAGTTTGGGAGGCTGGAGGATCTTAAGTTTGAGGCCAGCCTCAGCAATTAAATGAGGCCCTAAGCAGCTTAGTGAGACCCTGTCTCAAGATAAAATTTTTTTAAAAAGGGGGCTGATGATGTGGCTCAGTGGTTAAGCACCCCGGGCTTAATTCCTGTTACCAAAAACAGAAAGAAAAAAATGCAGGAAGGAAGAAACAAGGAGGGAAGGAAGAAAAAGAAAAAGAAAGGTAGGTAGGTAAGAAAATGGTACCAGAATACAGGCAGATAGGAGGGATTCGTTTTAGCGTTCTACAGCCCAGCAGGGTGACTATAGTCTATAATGATTTATAATATATTTTGAACTAACTAGAAGAGACTGAAGATGCCCAACACACAGAAATAATAAGAGGAGATGGAGAAGCTTATTTGATTATTACAGACTGTATCTATGTATTCAATTATTTTACTGTACACCCAAAATATGTACAAATTTTGTGGGTCAACTACAAAAAATAAAGCTACCTTTCAGTAACAACAGAAAAGAAAGGAAATCTTGAAAAAACGGGAAATGATGACCAAATTTCTCTCCTCCTACCACTCTCCCCAGCTTTCTCTTAATGATCAAGTCTCGGTAGGACTGTTGAGGGCCATCTCATTTTACCTGCATGGTACAAAACACTCTCTCGACCTATGGGATTTTCAGGAAGAGAAACCAAGGTGATGCCGTTCATTCTAGAAAAAGTCTGTAAATTATTTAAGACTTCAGGAATCATGGAAATTGGGCAGTAAAAGAATTGAGGGAGAGAAGGGAGAGATTCAAGTAGATGGTGACAACTAGAGATCTTCAGGACCCGAAGATAAGAGGTGGAAGAGTGATGATGTTAAACTTTCCAAAGGACAAGGAAACAAGGGTCTATTTTATCATTAGGAACAAAGTGAACACTAAAGTATTATACAAGGAAATACAGCTGGATGGGAAAAAAATATTTAGGTCATTGCATTGGCTTGTGATCATCTGATGAGGCCATTGAGACTGGAGATTAATGACTAGCTGCCAGCCAGCATGAAACTCCCCAGCAGAAAGTTTCAAAACCAGAGTAACTCAGTTGGAAACTGGGTAGCTTTGGCTTAAACTATGTGTTCATATATTTAAAAACAAACAAACAAACAAAAAACCACCAAAATCATTCTAGACTTCAGAGGGAGATTAGAAAGGATATTTTGAGCTACTTTTACCTTGTGTGATTGTATAAACTGATCAGACTTAGAGATAATTACCTCAGTTTTATACCCACATAGCAGTAGAGGTGTGCAAAAAATACTTCTTACAGGTTTTTATTTTTGTACCAGGGATTGAACCTAGGGGCAATTAGGGGCAATGTACCCCTGAGCCACATCTGCAGCCTTTATTTTATTTTTTTCTTTGTGATCCTTGGGATTGAACCCAGGGCCTTATGAATGTGAGGCAAGCACTCTATCAATTGAGCTATATCCCAGCCTCTTTATTTTGTTTTTAATATTACATTTTATTTTAGAGACAGGGTCTTATTGAATTGCTAAGGGCCTCACCAAGTTGCTGAAGCTGGCTTTGAACTCACAATCCTCCTGCCTTAGTCTCCTAAGCCACTGGGATTGCAGGCATGTGCCACTGCACCCAGCTACTTCTTACAAAAATTTTAACAGTAAAATAAGTACAAGTTAAGTAATAAACTAGATATATTCCTCAAGTTAAGTATAACAGGTATGGATGCAACCAACATTAGCTGACACTTTGGTTTAGTATAAAATCTTGGTTTTGGAAACCCTCCGACTGGCCCCAGTCCTACCTGGGGTGGTGCTCCTCTCCCAGGACACAGTAAGCTCGCCAGTATCAGGGTTGGCCTCCAGGTGCAAGTTGGTCGGTGGAGACAGTGCTATGCAAAAAGAAAATGATAAATTAAAAATGAGAGCTCACACAAAGTACTTGGCCAGAGGAATGTTTCTTCCCCTTCTTTCTTTTCCCTTTATCCCTCCCTGCCTTCCTTCCAGAATTGGTGAAATTATAGAAGTCATAGTATGAAAACATGGTGCACGATTATTTTGTACTACTAACGGAATTATTTCCAACTTTCCAACTTGCAAATACTCTTGACATGGAAAGAACATATCTTATGCCCCAAAATACCTGGCATGAGTTGGATCTGCTCTTCCAAATTTCTAAATAGTAAGTAGGGATAAGATTTTCCCCCCATACTATTCTTATAAATAGTGCTATTGACAGATTTTTAAAAGTAGAACAGTTTGAAAAGCTAAAAGAAAAGAAAAAAACACAAGAACTCTCCCTACGTGTCACCACTCTGTTGACAATCGGCTGTTGGATTTCTTTCCCATCTCTCAGGACTTAGACGCTGTAATCATATTCCACTCCTGGAGTCAAGCCAGACACAACAATGCTTCCTGAGTCTGAAGTCACTTCTCGTGGGGCCTCACCTCCCTGGCTTGGTCGCACACCCAGCTAGAGGGAGGAGAGCACATAAACACAAAGGACAAGCATTTCTGGTTAAATAATAGTTAAATTATAATCTAGATACATGTTGAGAGGTTGTGGTTAGACTTTATATATCATGGCTCCTCAGAAACACACAATGTACTTTCACTGGGGAGGCATTGGGGACATGCCGTAGCTCTATTTCCAACGTCAGCTGGAAATTCCCTAGATTGGAGCCAGGGTGGAAGAGGTATTGTCCAAATGGCACTAAGGTATCTTCCAAATGGCACTAAGGTAGTTTGTGATGGAAGGTTCCAGAGAAATGCCTGGAACCTTCTATTAAAAATGCTGATTTGCTTGATAAAGGACCTTCTGGTATAAACAGGGGGCTTTGGGCCACATGATATAGTTCACTTCTATTTTCTTTTGTGTGAGAGGAAATTCCCTAGGCACTCTATTAAATGAGTTATTTATATCTAGTTCACTTTTCAGTTGCCATTTCAGGGCACCAGCCTCTGTAGCACCTCTTATTAAAACACACACACACACACACACACACACACACACACAAACAAACAAAAACCCTCCTGTTAATAGTTTCAGCTGCAGGATATGTTCCAAAAGAAGAATTAAAAGAAATGTTATGGTGTTATGAAATGGTGTTAGACCTCAGAAAAATCCTTCATATGCTACGCAGCATCTGAAAGTTAGATTGATGCCATTAAAGGAAATCCACAAGGTACATTGGCACACTTCAAAAAGGAGTCTCAATAAGTGGCCTAATCATCAATATGGCCATTACATACTCAAAAAGGAAATGACCTCTGGCTTATTTTTTAAAACAATCCTGGGGGTTTAGTCTTAATTTCCAGTCTTGATGAATTATTTCTTCCTCCATTCTCTACATAAACAACAAAAGTAATTCTTTCAAGCATATTCATTTGTATTCATCATTTCCCTAATATCATTACTTTAAAGAACATGAATCCAGATATCTACAGGGGAGATCTCAATCTTAACCTCTATTAAAGAGATTTACCCATGGGGCTTTGAACAAGTCAAAAGGAAACTGATTGGATGAAAGTATGATTTTTAAATGACTCCGAGTTTAATTGTTCTCCCCAAATTGGCTTTTGTGAACTGCTTGGCACCCATTTAGAACAACAGATCAAATGGAGTTCTCCTACATTTTTCTTAAATGTAGTTCCCTGGGGGAAAGGATAGAGAAAACAAAAAGAGCAACAACTAACAAGTCCATGCTAATGTTTTCTCCTTTGCAAAGCACACACACACCCTCAGTCCATCCTTGCAGCAACTGAACAAGGTAAGCAAGGGGATCCTCCAGGTGTGAACAGAGGCAGGTGACAACACCCAGGTCTCCTCTCCTGAACAGCTTCTATCTACTGCATGCAAAAATAGGATGGCTCTATCAAGCCTGCATCACAAGAATTTAGGAACATTTGCAGTTTACCTTAAACCCAATCCTTGGAACAGGGATCCATGTGATCACAATGGTGGTCTCAGTGACCTCTGTGTTGAAATGTGGAATGGAGCTCGATGGCTGCACTGTGAAATGAACCAACACATGTGTTCAACACCTTCAACTCGTAAATGATGGTAGAAAATGTAAAAAAAAAAAAAACAAGTATCTTTATCTAGAACTTGAGTTTAATGAACCAGTAGATGGAGAAGGAGTTACTTCATCAGGGGGGAAGAACAGTGCTTCTCAATGATCAATGTGCCACACAAATAACCTGGTAAAAATCCAGGTGCTGATTCTGAAGGTCCAGCATGGGGTTGAGGAGCTAGCTTTTCAAACCGGCCAATGATGCCAACTCTGGTCTGTGAATCACACTTGAGTATAACAGGTGGCTAGACAACACTTTCAACTCCTTAGATTCTGTGATTTGTGGCTTTTCATTAATGTTGGGATTTGAGTTTAGTGACAATAAATTTTCTTATAACAGAATAAAGTCCCTTATAAAATATGTAACTGGTCACTGCAAACAGAGGATCATTTGGTTTCTTAAACATTAAGAACAATGGTAAAATTACAGATGTGATCTAAAAATAGCTTTTTGCTGAATTTTCCACAATGGTGACCAATATTTTTGGTTGTGGTAAGTGATGCCATATAAAAGTTTAAAAATTCTGAAATCATGAATGTATTTTAATTGTAAAAATTCATCCTTGTAATATATGATTGTTCATTCATAAGAATTCTATAGAAGTTTTGTATCCTACCACTAGAATTAGAAATCATAACAAAGGTTTATTTTGCATCTCCTAGCATCCTAGCACCAGTTATTTCTCTTAGTGAAAATATTTTTTAAAGCAAGGGATTAGACAAAGGGGAATGAAGGGAAGGGAGTGGGGATGGTAATAGGAAAGACAGCAGAATGAATTGGACATAACTTTTCTATGTTCATATAGGAATACCACCAGTGAAACTCCATATCCTGAACAACCTCAGAAACCGGAATTGAATTAGAATAAGTTATACTCCATATGTATATAATATGTCAAAATGCACTCTATATCATGTATATCTAAAAAGGACAAAATTTTTAAATGTCTTCAAAAAAGCGAGGAGGAGAAAGAGCATGTGTACACAGTTAAGGCAGGCACTCCCAACAGCCTTGCAAATTTTTGTTATTAACTTAGAAAGATGAGGCTTTGGAAGCCAAGAATTTTGAGTTGGGTGAATTAAGTTCAAGGGTTTGGAGCACATTAGTAGCCCTGGGTTATGCCTTCACAGTTCCTTCCATTTTATGTCCCAACCAAACTCTGTTCTCACTGGGAAAAATAACTACTGAAAACATTTATTTTAAATCATGAATGGCTAGTGAGACAAAGAGTTATCCTCCAGAATTACACCAACAGAGATTAAAAAGTCTTCAGACTCTAGTCTATATAGCTCAAATCAAATGTTGTGTTTTGTTTTTTCTGTGCCATGTGGGAATTTAGACTCAACACTGCAATTCTTCCTTTTTTCCCCCCCTCAGTCTGGATTTTATTGTCTTACTTTTTATTTTTATTTTTAAAATACTGTGTGGGAAAAAGTCAAATATCTGTGTGGGCCATTTTGCAGAGACTGCTATAATGGCTGAACTGAACTAAGGTTTAGTGAGCTATTTTGTTAAGTATATTATTCTGGTGGCATTTGGGGAAATGGGGGTGGGTGATCCTTGGTGCTCTCCAGCACCTCTGAAATCATACATTACGTGGCTGTGGCTCAGTTTGCCAAAATACCAGGGCCAGCAGGGGGTCACCATTTTTAATGGCCCACAAGAAACAAATTAGAGAACAGTCAATTTCTTTTATTGAACATCTGTGAAAGCCACAACTTTTTCACAAATTACATTCTCTCCAACAGTCCTGGACTTTAGAACTGGGAATTTTCTATTGCTTGAGCTAGCCAGGGAAAATCTTCCCAAGTTTAAGATGATCCTCTCTGTCTGGGAAGACCATTACAGGAAAATCACCAAACCACAACCCCACAAACTGATGTCAAACAACGGATGTGACTGTTAAGTATGAGTTACAGATTCTGGAAGGTCTTGTTAGGTGAAGAACTGCCTGTCTGTTAAAGAAATAAAATATGCCCTATCAATAAAGGAATGAGCCATATTTTCCCCAGAAATAGCTGCTTCTTCCCACTTTTCTCACATTTGCTTTTAAGAATTCAGCACAAGTTATAAAACTCAGGAAAGTTATTCCCAGAATTCAGCTTAGTAAGACAGTAAAAATGCTACAGAAAGTTACAAGTAATTTCAAAAACAGCAAGCTCTGTGGATGTTTACAGCCACAGGAGTATTTGAGGTTTAAATGAAGTTGTATAACTCCTTGTTTACGTTGGTTTATTTAAATATAAGCTGGCCTGAGTGGTTCTCATTATCATTTCTTTCTCAATCAATCATCTCAACAAATGTTTTTTGAAAGTATACTCTGCAATATACTATTTTAACCTTTACATAATAAATATTAATTTTGCTATTAGCATTTTAATTCAAATATAATTATATTTTAAGTAAATATATGTATATATATATATATATATAAACATATTCAAGAGAGCAAAAAATAGCATTTCCAATAAGTATATCAAAGTTCCCCCTGCCAACAAGTTCCTGTACTGATCCCCTCACTCCACTTAATTATTGTTATCTTCACTAAAAATTCTCTTTCATTTCATAGGCACTCTACTCTATCCAGCAAAAAAAGAAAAGTACATAAAATGTCTCATGCTAATGAAAAAGACAACTATATAATTCTACATTTCAGTAAAAAAGGCTGTCTGCTGAAAGGAAGCAGGCACAGGACTTTCCATTCTAACTCAGTGAAGGCCTTTCTTAAGAAATGCAAAGACAATTTCACGAGAGTAGATTTTAGGCTCTCTCAGAACCAGATGACATAAAAGAGTGAAATTTTAAGGTGAACTTTCTTTCAAATTAAAAGCAAATTTCATTTGCCTGTGATTAACAATCATTTAGGAAAAAGCCTTCATTGGCCAGACACCAAATTTAAATGGAAATAAGTTTTTGGTGAAGTAGGGATTCTTATGGGGAAACATTTATAAAGAGATTTCTTTGGGAAATAAATTCCAGAGTTATGTACAAACTAAGGGTTGTCTTGATTTTTTTTTTTTTTTGACTGCTTTTGAATGTCTATATTTTTAAATTAGTAAAAGAGGAAGATTTGTGGAAAGCTTTTGGGAAATTGAAAACTAGTACATGGTTGCAATATATGCTGAAAAAAAGTGCTTATGTTAGATGTTTTCATAATTCAAAATGTCAAGATGAAAATAACAAATAATATTCAGCTAGCAATAAGGAGTCTCATAATTCTTTGTAATGTAAATGGAATGTACTTAGTGGAACTCAGTGTGTGAATAAAGGCCTTTATTGTGATGTGTATATATAGAAGATTTAAGACCATTTACTCTAAGATGTTGAGCAAAAGTAGAAACATGACCAAAAATTATTAGAATTTTCACCCTCTGTGGAACTTCAAGAGTTTTTTAAGGAAAAGGAAAAAAACAAAACAAAAAAATGAATGAAAGAAAAGAAAGTTCGTTTTTGTGTCCTATAGAAGTACTTAACGCTTTGCTGTCAACAACACTTGGGAGAAAAAATTTCCTCAGCTTCTTGGTCTATTGGCTGGTTTCCACTCAGTCCCTAGATATATTTTATTCTGCTTGTATGGCTATCATTTGATGCCCACTGTAATAAACTATAGGTAGAGATGCTGATTTATTTTGTCTTAACTATTTGGTAAATTTATTTTGTCTGATAGAATTCAATTTTTCTAATTGCAGGGTCATTATGCTACTCAAAGTGCTAGCCTAGGAGGAAATAAGGAACTTGGCAATGTATGCAAAAAATTTTTTTTTCCTTTTTTTTGAGCTACAATAGATCAAACCCAGGGCTTTGGGCATGCTAGGCACGTGTTTTGCTGATGCAGCCACATCACCAGCCCTCATAGAGAAGATCTTTCTTCAAAAATTGTATCAGCTAAATGAAATGGCATGTTTTTTAATTACATTCTGGCACAAGCTCCTTGTCTTGTAGCAGATGAATAATAAACAATTTATGGCCCAGCAGCCAATCCGTAGAGCACATTTTTAGTAGCATTGCTTTAAATGATGTACTGTTTTTAAAGTTAACCTTTAAAAATAGAAGAACAGAGACTGCAAAAATAGAGTAAAGAACCTATGATACGGCTGGGGATACAGCTCAGTTGGTAGAGTGCTTGCCTTACATGCTCAAGGCCTTAGGTTCAATCCCCAGCACCATTTAAAAAAAAAGAACTAAATTTTGGCTTACATGTAGTGAAGACTCCAGTGGCTTTGGGGCTCTCTTGGTCGCCTTGGATACCTACGAGGGTGACAGTGTACTCAGATGCAGGCTGCAGGTTCCTCAGGGGATACTTGGAGACAGAGGGCCCCACGTTGTAATGCTTGGGCCGGCCCCCTTGGGTCAGGCCCAGTGTCAGTCGGTACCCTGAGATCCGGGCCCGAGGTGGGGTCCAAGTTACCAGGACAGTTGTGTCACTTTCATTGACAAATTGGAGGTTAGTGGGAGCATCCAGTTCTAGAAAAAAAGATGAAACATGTGAAGAAATATTTAGATCAGTAATTATCTCATTGGAATCTTAAAGCTTGACTAAACAGTGTTGCGTTTCTTCTACTCAAGGTAGAAACTAAAGGAAAAGTCAAAACTCTGGAGAAAATGAGCCTTTAAGAGACAGAGCACTTTGTGCAACTGTGCCTAAACACTGTGTCAGCCATGAGAAATCCTTGACCTTTTTCCCTTGAGGGTTATTCTTTGGACAGTCTCATTTTCAGCAAGATCTCCCATCACACTCAGAAATTACAATTACATTAAAGTGATGGCATTTTCTTAAAAAAGCAAAACAAATACTTGTGAACTCCACAATTTGCTCAGAGCCAGAAAGGTTATGGGAAGAGAGATAAAATCAACAGAAAGGACAGCAAGACAGAAGTTCCCTATGGATCAAAGGAAGAGTCTATGCATTTATTAAATGAATAGTCCTTTGCTGGAGAAATAAATGTTATTTTCGCATGGTTCTGAGTAGACAATAATTATAGTTATTAGAATAGGCTCAGAACCTCAGATTCTCAGTAGGACATGGGTGACTTTGTACTATCTGAAAGAATAGTACATCCATTGGAATGAAAACATCCATTGTGGGTTTTCTTCTTGAGTATGACAACTAGCAGTTTCCCCTCAGAATTCTAGAACACATTTCAGATACAAGAAATCTTTAGGAGGTGGCTGGGTATAATTGAAAACAGGGAGTCCAGAATCAAAAAGTCAGTTTTTAGAACCAGTTCTATCTCTTCTTAGCTCTATGACCTTAAAACTTGCAGAACTTCAAAAATGTTTAAGTTTCTTTCTGAATCCAGTAGAGATAATAATATTTTCCTTTATAAGATTAAAATGAAGATTAAATATGAGTAGAGTACTTCGCTAGAACTGAGCAGACAACTCAGTGTTCAAAATAGTAGACACTTATTTATTTCCACATTTTTTTTGCAGTGTTGGAAATTGAACATATTAGGTAAGTGTTCCACCACTGAGCTACATCCCTAGCCCAGCAACTACAATTCTAAAATTCTACTATAAAAGTGTTAGTAGTTTACATTTTAACTTAGATCTAGATATATTTATTAAGTAAAAAATGCACTCAAATTACTTAACCATGTTTCCATTATCAAAGGAAATAGGAAATGGATTACCATTTACCATCCACAGAGCTTATCTGAATATTCATTCCAAGTTTAGTGAGCTTTACATTCAATACACAGTCTCCCTGTTGGGCATTTTTCTACTGCTAAGCTATAAACCCAGGAGGTTAATAGAAGAGCAAGGTTGCACTTCCACATAGGCCAGATGTGAGGGTGGAGAAGCTGGGGGTGGGGCAGACACAGGTAGGAAGAGTACATACTGGTGGTCTGTTGTGCAGTCAGAGGCTTGCTCTCCCTCCTCTGGTTCACAGCAAAGACTTTGAAGTAATAGGTGGCCCCGGGGGACAACCCCATGACTTCTGCAAAAGTGTTCCTGTTAATGGGCAGCCTCTGCCCATGCTCCCCAGGCAAGTTGACGGGGATCACATCCACACGATAGTCAGTCACTGCACTGTCAGGGGTGTCCACATGATGGTTACCTTCACGTCTGTCACTTCCACAAACTACAGGTCTTTAGGACGGGGAACTTTATCTAACAGACAAGAAACAGCAAGTCATTCACAATTCCAACTTTTTTTTTGTACTGGGAATTTAAGCCAGGGAAACTTTACCATTAAGCCACATTCCCCAGCCCTTTTAATTTTTTTATTTTGAGACAGGGTCTCACTATGTGGCTTAGGGGCTGGATAAGTTGCTGAGGCTGGCCTTGAATTTGAAATCCTGCCTCAGTCTCTCAGGTTGCTGGGATTACAGACATGCACCACCATGGCCAGCTGAAAACTGTCTTTAAGGCCATTTTTCTGGACATGTTAGGCACTTCATGGGGCTACCCTCCAGAGCACTGCTAAATTTTGTCTCTTAACCAGATAATTGGCTTTTTTGCATAGATTTTCACAGTTCAGTCATACTGCTTACATTATGAAATTTGAAGTTTTGTGTCTAAAATACATAGGTAAATATATGAGTTTACAGCATAAGAGGTATCAATTTGGAGAGAGAAGTGAAACATAGAAAAATAGAGTTTAAGGTAACTTCCCAAAAGATAAGATGGTCTTATCTTACTGTACTATTTTATAATAATGAAGAGCAACAGATAAAATGACCCTAGGCTTCTGAGGAAAAAAATAAGAAAAAATTGATGGTAAAATTGTTTTTTGATTAGTAGTTCCAATAGCTGTCTTTGATAAGCTCCCTTACTTGTATTGTGGACACTTCAGCAGAATATCCTTAGTTTCAGATTATTTGAATGTAGGAACTTCTGACAGAGAGAAAACAACCCTCTCTCAGGGACAATCAACCCTTAGTCTGTGTACTCCAGTTCTCCCCAGCAGGCTAATGGAATGAACTTGATCCCAGGAGGTCTACCTGTTATCTAGCTGCCCCAGGGGAGAAGAAACAAGGGGATCATTACCTGACCTTGGGGTGCCCATGGTTTCTTGCTGGATGAAGACAGGAGTACTCTCCTGGTTTTCTTCCACTGCATAGATGGTGATGTTGTACTGAACTCCAGGCTGCAAGTCACTGAGGGTGACAGAGTTGGCAGTCTCGGGGAGGTTGAGCTCAGTGCTACCGCCCTCTTCTGATGGTGCATAGACTATTCTGTACCCTGCAGGGTCCGGAGAAAAGTATGAAGGGCTGTTTTATAAAACAGAGGCTAAGAAAATCATAAATCCTCCCCTCTCTAGTCACCCTTACACCTTGCTTGATTAGTTAAGAATCAGCAAGATTCTTTTTGATTCTTTCAATGCTACCACTTCTAATGACTATTCAGCACAAAGATAAAATAAGAAGAGTCATACAAACCTTTTTAATAATAAATATCGTCCTTGAAGACATGAGATACTTAATAGCTGTCAGTTAGAAAAGCCAGTAGGTGGAAATATTCATGCTAGGCTGATTTCTCTTCTTTGAGCTCTGGATTATGGAAGCAATTAATGAACCAGCCTGAACACAGAGCTCTCAAGCCCTGTCTGTGTCTTTGAGGAACCTCTATTATGAGGCTGAATAGGCAACTTAGCTCTTCTTTAAGTCTTAGTGTAAGGTTTTCAGAAATGCCACACCTCTGCAGCCCTGGAAATGCTTGCCGTAATGGCCAATGAGCTGCCTTTGCAGGGGTGTGTGTGTGTGTGTGTGTGTGTGTGTGTGTGTGTGTGTATGTGTGTGTGTGTGTGTATGTGTGTGTAAGGAGTTAGTAAAATGGAATGTTACACTTATCCACAGTATGAATCTGCTCTTGCCACATGTGCCATAAAGATTAACAAAGAAGACAAAGAACAAGGCTAAGCCCACCTGTGATTGGTGCCTGGGGTCTGCTCCAGCGAACAACAATGGAGGTGTCATCAACTTGGCCCACAGTAGGGTCAGGAGGGGCATCAGGAGCTAACAAAGAAAGGAAGGAGGAAGTGAGGCAGCTGGGCAACTTTGCTGTAGTCCTGCTTGTACAAAAGGATTCCTTGAACACCACGTAGCACACAGGTACCTGTTGTCTGTGAGGTAGACAGGATCAAACTTTGCTCCCTGTCTTCGGCTATCTGATAGACATTTACAATGTACTTTCAGCCAGGAAGCAGGTCAGGGATGCTCACAGAAGTGGCTGTGCTCGGGAGTTCTTTGGAATAAAAAAGGAAAGGTCACTGATCAAAGCAAACCAATGCCTCCACAGCTGATACAAGAAGAACGACATATCACAGGGGGGAAAAGACTAGAAGGAGATGTAGTAAAAGATCATCAGTGATTATTAATGTACCATGGGACATTTCTTCTTTCATTTTTCCAAAATCTTCTCCTAAAGATGCATAGTCTTAATAATCCACCCCCAATTTTTTGAAAATAGCTCTGTGTGGTTATAAGTCCTAGTAGCAGCAATGGGCAGAAAGTGATGGGAGTCGGGGTGGGAGGGATATTCTTTGTCTTGACCTGGATACTGGTCCCATGAATGAGTTCAACAAACTTTGTAAAAGATCTCTAACCAGGGGAATCTGGAAAGCATAAGCAAAGGACCTGAGCACTCTTCAAAGCTACCATCTTCAGAGGTAGTCTTCATATACAATCACTGCCATGAGAAAATAGCTTCTGTTGGGCAAACCTATGTCCAGGCAAATACTTGGTGCTCAGTGAAGCTCACATCAGGGACCAGGAAAAAGTGTCTTTGCTCACAGGAACCCAGCCAGTTCTGTAAAGGGTTAGCCCCTCCCTGACTTTTATCAGAGGGGAGAGTGTTCAGACCACATGTGATGCCCTGTCCCCAGGGGGTCTACCCATCACCCCTCCAAACCTGTCCTGAGACAAAGTGTTTAGCTTACCCAGGTACCGTGGCTCATCTCCCTCCTCACTCAGCTCATACTCCACCCGGAATCCAGACACAGTATCGGAAGCTGAGACCCATGAGACTACAAAGCTGCTGGCAGTGATTTCAGTCACAGATTCAGACGTGGCCACTACCAGTGACAAAGGTGTCGTCTCTCCTGTCACAGTGTTGCCTAGAGTGCCACAGAAAGGGGGAGAGCAGTCCTTGAGTTTTCTAGAATGTTCCCCCTTCTTGTCTGAAGAATACTGTAATTTAAAAAATGTAGGTGCCATTCACAGAAGGAATTGAACTGAGAATGAAGCAGGTCCTGCAGGGAGCCCGAGTCTGGGATACCCAGATGTAGACACGAGGATGCTAGGTACGTACTGGTCCCTTTGGGGGTGCTGCTGCTGGTGGTGGTGAAGTCAAAGCGTGTCACTTCTCTGTGGCCATACTGCTGAATACTGATGAGCTGCCCCTCATATATCACTCCTGGGGTCAGGCCTTTAATGACGTAGGAGTTTAAGTGACCAGAAATGGTAGCTTCTTTCCAACGGCCCACAGAATTTTTCTGAAAATTTAAATGAAATTTAAAAAAAGAAAAAATCACACAAGAGTTTGCAAGGATGCACATTCAGAGATGAGGGTGAGCAATCTTCAAAGACAAATGAGGAGATTTTCAGCTCCACTCTGGAGGATGATGGTGGAAAACTGAATTCAGAACAGGGGCTAGTAGTAAAGTTTGTTGATGTTAATAATTGTATTATAAGTATTATTTATTGGGAGTTTATAGCTCTGTGCTGTTTTGCTTGTTTTCTCCCACTGATCTTCACCTCCCTGCATCCTACTGAGTAGTGTTGGTATCACTGCTCTCATTTTACAGGTGGAAAAACCAAGAGTTATGTGACATGCTGGAGGTTATGAATTTGCAAGCGCTGAACACCTTTGCTTTGGTCAGAGCAATTACTTAATATTGGTGAATACAATTATGATATCCTAAATTTTCATCTTGCCCACTTTTTTTTCACTTTTACAATAAGCAGAGATAGCTTCCTTTCTAAAATGGGAAATATGTTCTATCATCTTTTAAGTTGGTGGAATACAATTCAAGTTTCTTGCCCTGCAGAAGTGTCCAAAGGCACCATACTGTTTTTGTGATTCAGATTCTGGGGACAGCACAAACAAGATTCAACTGGTCTGGTTTTGTGACTCATTCTTGGATACAAACTATCCCATCAAAAGTGGTCAGCCAACTTTGGGCAAGACTATAGAAGAATGTAATTTCAGTTTATTTAATCTTTTGCTCCTGGTTTACATTTTCACATCCTGTTCAACTTCGTTAATATGTCATAGATCACAAAGCTCACTGCAATAGAATATGTGGAAAAGAAACACCCTAACTTCAAACAGGACGAAATCCTTTTAAGTATAAATATTCAAAGTAGTATGAGTATCAAAATACATTTTGTATCCCCAGTGATTTTTCTTTTTAATTGCCCAATCAACCAGTTCACAGATTTAATTCAAATGCTCAAGTGCCAATTTATATTTTGGGGATAAAAGAAAGTGATCCTAGTATCCTTTGAATTTAAATTTTAACTTAAATACACTGTGAAAAATTTTGAAATTAGTCATTAAAATTAGCTCCAAATTGGTAGTAAACTTGTATTCAATGTGAGCTTTTAAAATTAGCTATCAGAAGAAAAGATTAGAAAATATACTCATAAGGAAACAATCGAAAAGTTTTCATTTTAATAGATATTTTCTCCTGTATTTAAAGTACTGTTCCTCAAATCATGTTATGAACTTAAAAGTTGTATTGGGGTAGGTTTGAGAGGGTAAGAAAAACTAAAGCTTAATGGACATTATCTTTCTTGGTATGGTTTCTACAGTTTCTAGATGTTTAGAAAATCACAGGGCTCATTCTTTAAATAAACCAACTATCATCCCTCATCTGCACCTTCCTCTCATCATCTCTTTCTCTTCTATCTAAATAACCTTAGGAGATAAAATTAATGCTTGAAACAATGAATCTTAGGCTGGAGATGTGGTTCAGTGGTAGAGCACTTGCCTGGCATGCAGGATGCCTGTGTCACTGATTTTCTAAGTCACAATATAATTTTGGATATTTTCCTTGTCAGACCTGCCCACAGTCCTTAGAGGAGGCAACCCTACTTCTCCTGTGATTGTACCTCCTTCCCCATCCTGGTCACAGATGATCAAACCCAGATGGACACCTTGTCAGTGTGGTCCACGGTTCCTCCATGCACCTGCTGGCGTGGTAGGTGTAGCAAACCCGCCTACAGAGAAGCAGAGTGGAGCAAGGACACAAGTTGTGGTCAGAGGCCACAGAACTCCTGGTGCACTGAGCAGGTCCTGAGGTCATCCTTGTGTCCAGTGACAGACCACTCAAGGCCAGGAAATATTTTGCATTCTGTCCTGAGATCTGTCCACAGGTGTTTCATACCATAAAGACTTTCTTCACTGGGTATTATCTGAGATCCTCATTTTTCCAGGACTAAAATGACAACCTCCAAGATATTTTCATCGGCAAGTTCTGTATTCAGTAAATCAAAATCAGTTGTAAAGTGTATAAAACCTCAGATTCATTCAGCACATTTTGATGAATAGTTCATATGTTTTAGGCATCTCCTGGGAGTCTGGATTGAGTGACAAATAAAATGGACAAATCATCTTTATCCTCATGAAGTTTGCATTCCAAATAGGGGAGACAGGAGGTAAATACAAAGAATAAAAACTGAAGGAGGTTAGCAATATCTTCTAGGAAGAAAAATTAACAGAAGGGAGAGGGCAGGAAAAACTAGAGGTGGATTTGCAACATCTAATAACATGCCCAGAGGAGTCTTTCTTTCTTTGACAAAATGACACTGAAGAAGTTAAGGAGTGAGTCCAGAGGGCAGTTGATGGAAGAGAACTCAAGAAGAAACACCAGGTGGAAAGGACTTTGGGTGGACACGGGTCTATTCAGGATTGTAAACTGTCCTTTGTAAAACAAAGGACAAGGGATTCTGCATAGATGGGTATGATTACCTGCTGTAGCCTCCCTCATATGCATCAGAGAAGGCATAAGAAAATTCAAAAACTACCAGTGCAGATCCACGTCATGCTCTTTACATCATGTGATCCTGGGATAACTACATCACTCCACAGGCCTCAGTTTCTTCATTCAAATTGAGGATACAGATGGTATGAAACAGTTTAGCTTTCAGAACAGGAGGTCATGGCTGACTCTTATCAGGGTTCATAGAGGAGGGATCTATAGGCTGTTGGTCAAGGCCCATTTTGTTGCTAAAACAACAACAAAATCCAAGCAGCAACAAATCCCAAGGACAAAACAACTCCTTTGGGAACTAAGGTACTTTGACAAATCCTGACTGTGCAAAGACAGGGTCAGAGACGGACACCCATGGGGTGCTTCGTCTGTGTCAAGTGCAGGGGAGCAAAGGCAGCGCAGGGTTCTTGGGGCTCAGGGACTCCCCTCTCCATGTTCTGCAAGCTGGCTTCCTTCTCTTTTCTGGCTTTTCAACAACATGAGGGCCTCCATCTTGGCAGCTTCTGGGAGACATTGTCCACTGCTCATTAGAAACCCCTGGGGCTGCATCACCAGCGTCCTCTTCTGGCCTGTACTAGGAAAAGCACATTCTTAAAGGGGCAGGGTGTAGAAAAGTAAAAATTTCATCACATCCATGAGGATGCTTGTTATCTTCTGCATTTTTGAGGATGGCCATCCTGCCAGGTGTGAGGTGATATCTGGTGGTTTTGATTTGCATACACTTCATTGTTTAAGAAACACTTTGACTTCATATTGCTTGGTCTTCCTGACAACTCTGTGAGGCTACCATTGAAGGACCTGCAAAAGAAAAGCCCTCCAGCATGTCTTCACCATGTGGAAAAAAAATTATTTAGGGTACTAAGTACAAAGGCATTCCATTTTTTGTTTATGGTAGTATGTGGTATCAGAATAAAATTCACATGGTTTATATATTGATTTTCTATGAATTTGGACAAATGTGGATAGTCATGTGATACCACCATAATCAAGAAACAGAACATAGGACACCACGTTTTAAAGTTTCTGCATGGTCAGTTCTTTCTCCTCACTCCCCCTGAGTGACAGGGGGCTGGGAGTGAGGAGAAAGATTATAAGGCCAATCTCATCTATTTCCTTATAATTGTCCCTTTTCCTGAATATCCTATAAGTGGAAACACACAACATGCAGCCCAAGAATGGCTTTCCACTTGGCATTGTGTGTTTGAGATGTATCTATGTGTGTATATCAAGAATTCACTCCCAGATGTTGCTGAGAAGGGTCCTAGTGCACAGGTGTGCTGTAACCCATTCATTCCCCCGTCGAATAGATTTCAGGTTGAAAATTATGAAATAAAGATACAACGAACATCCACATAAGGCCCTTGTGTGAATATATGCCTCTGTTTTGTGTGTGTAGGGTTCATAAGTGTGGCTTGCTGGATCCTACATTTAGCATATGCCAAAGTTTTTGTTTTAGATAAGTTGACTTATATCCTTTTGCATCTTTCCAGCCAACCATGTAGGAGAGTTTGCTCTGCTCTGTGTCTTGGCAGCTTGGGCCTCACCAGTATTTTTTAAGTGGATTATTATAACACAGCTGGTGAAAGAGAAACCGTGAACTGGGTCATAAGCCTGTTGACTCTGGATAGAATAAGTGGGATAATAAATTTTAAGTGATTTCTGTATTTATAGAATTAGATAAAGGTTTTTGCATGTACAGTCTATTTTCTATATGGATTTTCATGATAGTGGATTCTAGTTCATTCCTCCATTACCAAAATAGAGAAGGTGGGATTTAAAAATTCACCATGTGGACTCTTCATGCTTATTTCATTTAATCTGTTGCCTTAACAGCAGAATAAAACTTATAAGGTGAACACCAATATCATCAGAATTTGGGGACCAGAAGCTTTGAGAACTCAGAAATGAGGAATTTTACTTTGGGCATAGTTTACCTAGGTTGTCCTTTGAATGGAGACCAAGAACGCAGCTGGAAGCAGATACTTCTTGCTCTGTCGATCCTGTACTTGGCAGAGACTGGTCATGTGAAGGCTCATTTTCCACTTTTCCATCCATAACCATTTGTGGCAAGACCTCTCGTCTAATGCCAAGAGCATTGCCACGACTGGGAACATCAACTTCCTCCCCTCTCTGGTCACAAGTGTGCCCTGGGGAAAGCCCTTTTCCCCCACAATGTAGATAACTTCTGCCTTTCCTTGTTTCTGGGGAAAGAACAATTGATGGCCCTTGCCCCTGCAGCTCCTTGGGAAAGCAGGAGCTGTTTTGAAATTCCTGGTTAACAGAATTTTCTTCCCTGAGAAGTGGGAAAAATGTGTGGTGGAGAATATCAAACTGATTCTGGAGGAATGAGATTCTGCCAGGTCTCATTTCACACTGCTGCCAAGGATGCTCCTATGTGGTCTCTTAGGAGTTCTCCATCATTATCTCTTTTTATTTTCTCCTGCTTTTCCCTTCCAGGTCTTTCCTGTTCCCTTTAAGTAATCTCCTCTTCTGTCTCCTAATAGATGATAACCATTATCTAAAAACATGCTTGTGTTTCCTATGAGAAATTTATTTCAACTAATGATCTATTACCAGGGAGATGAAAGACAATACTGAAAACTGTTTCCATTCGTATCATATACTTTTCATTCAATGCCTCCAGCTTATTTTTTAAATATTGTCATAATCTTTATTAGTTTCATATTATTTTATAGGTATTTTTACAACATTGAGGGAATAACTATTTACATTTGTTATGTAAGCTGTGGGAAAATTTAGTAACTTTTTCAATTGCTTCTTCACACACACACAGAAAAAAACTTACTACTTTTTAAAAGAAGCAACTGTGCATACAGTAGAAATTACTAAGGGTTTGGGGTTCTATGTTATGTACCAAAGAGAAAAAAAATACCCAATTTTGTATTATCCATTGATTTCTATTTCACTTTTCATACTTGAATCCATTCGACCAGCAGGACTTTCTTAATGACTGTTCCCTACAATATTTTTTCCTCTATAGTCTTTCAATTTCCATTTCCAATCCTGCCCTTTTCTATTCTTTCTTTTTATTTATTCACAAAATATCTCATTCAGGAGGGGGAAGGGGAACATATTCTTCATTCTATCACTTCTAATTGTGTTCCTTAGGGGGAATCTCTTAACCTCTCTGACTCGTTTTTGAATTTGGAAAGGTTGGTTAGTGAGAGTACACCTCTCATGTTGGATATTTGAGGATTAAATGAGTGACTGTTACACAAAGCACAGGTTCATTTCCTGGCACGTGGTTGGTGCCACACTGGTGTCATAAATGAGTTTGCTTCATGTTTCCAAGTACTTCAATCCTTCCTCTTTGGTTGTTTAGAGCTCTTTTGCATCCAGTCCGCTCGGTCCTCTTCTCCCATCTGAGAGAACATATTAAATTTCTTATAGACAAAAACTAGTTAATTCTGGTGTTAGCTTATCAAGAGAATATATTTAACATGCTATTAAAGATCCTTGTCCTCCACAATTCTAGCCAAAAAGAAATGACTTGAGAAATTTATTGGGATTGGCAAAGCTATTTGCTTATCACATAGTTTATTGCAATATTTTGTTAGCAATATCTGTGGCAGTGGAGAGGGGGACTGACCCTTAGTGGCAGCTAGCAATTAGAACCAAAGTATTGGGAAAAAAAAAACTGTAGTTGCATGTTGCTTAATGATAGAGACGTGTTCTGAGAAATGCACCCTTAGGCTAGTCACAGTGCAAACATCAGAGCGTATTTACACACAATATGACATCAGTAGGTGATGTAATCTTATGGGACCACTGTCACACATGCTGACCACTCTTAAACTAAATGTCATCATGCAGAATCTGACAGTATTTACATAGATCAGTTTAGAGAAAATAGAGCTAAATTCTTCACATGATTTCATATACTGTCTTATTTTTGTGAGTGCATTAGAGACATTGGTATATATTGGAATCATCATAACATCATTATAGACTTACATATAGGGGTATTGAAAAAAAACAATGAGTTTTAGTACCACATTGTTCTGAGTTTGAACTGAGACCATTAGGTCCCTGATAGGCAAACTTAAGAAACAGCCTCTTTTGAGTTTTGAATCTCTTCTAAGGGGAATATTACTCAGGTGAACAATTATTATAGAGATTAAATGACATCTGGGGCATTAGAACCAATAGCATAACATCCTACAAATGCATAGTTGGCACCTTAAACATTATTCATTCCTAGTCCTTCGACAGAAAAGGGATCTGTCTATTATCATGCTATAGGTTGGGTAATTCAATTTCTCAATCTGCAGTGGACCCATGGAGGCTCACAGATGTAATTTATACAGGTTCAGGTTCAAGTCTCTGGTTAGAAAACACTGTGGACTTCAGAAGGCCTGAGATGACTGTATGTCTAGTGGTACTATTGGAATCTAAGCATTGGAGGGGTTGACAGAAAAGGACAAAGGGAATCCAGATACCTTGCAGGAGGTCAAAGTGGAGAATGGGCTTGGACAAAATTAGCTGACATGGTTAGTGTTTGCTACATAAAATATGACTACCAAGCCTAATGTGGTGGCACATGCCTATAATCCCAGCTACTCAGAAGGTTGAGGCAGGAAGATCAGAAGCTTAAGGCCAATCTAGGAGAACTTAGTAAGAACCAATCTTAAATAAAAAATATAAAGGGCTGGGGCCCCTGGGTTTAATACCGAGTGCAGAGTTTGGGTGGAATTCAGCAAAACATAGGAGTCATTTATTTTCACAGGTCCTGCAAGTCAACTGGGGTTTGGCTGATCTCTACCGGGCTTGGCAGAGCAGCTGTGCTTCAAGCTGCAGCAGATGGGGTAGCTCTGCTTCAAGTGTCTTCCATTCTTCTTAGATGATGATAACCATGGCATGTTCCTCTCATGGCAAAGGCAGATGCAGAAGAAGACAGGTGGAAATGCACCAGGACTCTTAAGGCATAGGCTTGAATCTGCAGTCTTTTTTTCCCACTGACATATCACAGACCACAGCTCTTGCTTTGGCCCATGTGCTACCTGAGGATTTGCGTGTCTATTCCACTCACTCACAAAATCCCAGTTGCTCCAATGCACCTCTTGTGGACTATTTAATCACTGGAAATCACTGTAGAAAACTGGTTTTTGTCCTAAAATTACTTAGAGCCCAAATCCTATGGCCAAGCCATGCAAATCTCAACTTCAAGTTCATTTTTTATTCTCTTCTTCAATATTATGATTGCTTCTAACATCCAGAGAGCTGAGACTTTCAACCCAGTGAGTGCTCTTCCCAGAGAGGTACTTATCAAAACAGCAACACAAATCATAAAGAGTATTCTCAGGGCTGTAATTGGTATAAAATTTAAGAAAAAAAGATTTTTGATCAGAGTATTAGGCCCTTTAAAATGTGGTTTGACAATATGAGTTTATCTTTGCAGAAGGATTTCCAAAATACAACATATTTGCAGTCAGAAAATGGAACTATTTTTAAAGATTCAATTTCTGTTCCTGTCTCTGATATTTCTTCCAGTTATTGGCATTAAAATGATGTCATATGCAATTCGCGTTCTACAAGTGCAAATAAATGAAACTTTGTGAAATTTTTCATGGCTCATTGAACCACAAGCAAATGGCTTTTCTCTTTTTGGTATTATAACAAATTAATCGTCAGTCGTTTTTCTAAGATTTGGGCTCTATTTTAATACATGGGTGATTTTTCCCTCTTGTTTCATCTTTATTTTTAGCATCTCTTTGTTCCTATTTGCTGTAGATATAATGGGTGCTCTTCCCTGGCCCTAGTGTACCCATCCCCATCTACTCTGATTTTGTTGTTTGTGGCTCATCTGTGACCACCCTTTCTCTTGGAATTGCCTCAGCTCATGAGAACCTGCCTCTTCGATGATGTTAATTATCCTGCTGTCCATCACAATATGGTGTTAAGGTGTCTTACATGAGGACACTCTGCACAACATTGCTTTGATCTATTATATTTATGACATGGCATCTGTTGAGCAAAAGAAGAAATACTCCCAATGCATTTTCTATGCCTGGTTTTAACTCTAAATAGCAGTTGCTGCAACCAATGATGATAAAGTTTGGTAACCAAGGATTAAGTTAGTCACTTGACCAGCCAAGCCACTGAGACCTGTAGAAGCACTCATTGAATGAGAGGGAGCTTTAAAATGTGCAGTGGATGAAGAAGAGGATGAGACTCAGTGATAGCTTCAAAACCAACTGCAAATATGGGAGCGGTTGTTCATCATACTCTCCTTCTAGAAGTTTCTATACTATCAACATGGTGGCCACCCAGCATTTTGAAAAAGTTGTTTCTAGATAGAGGTAAAGTCAGATGAAAGAGAAGATTTTAGTGGGTTGAGACATGCTCTGGCCAGACCCCCTCATGATCCTGGGGAATCTTTTACACACTATTGGAAGTGTTGGCTTCTAATAGCTTATAGCAGTTCCCCTTCTCTAGAGAGTTGTCCCTAGAGGTGGTCACCATCTTGCCAGAAATGTTGTGACCTCCTGGGTGGGCCAACAGCCAATGACCACCTGCCTGATATGAATATATGAAAGGCTAGTCCCTTTGCCTCCAGTGGGGATAGCCATATGAAGCTGATTCTCACTCCAAAGCCTTTCTCTATGAATAGGCCACAGTAGATCTCCCCTGACTGTGACTTTTTGGTTGACTCTTGGCTTCTCACCTCATTCCCTACCAGGCTTTATCTCTAGGGAACCCAATAATAAGATACAGTTATATTTTTTCTTGCCAAACATCTACTTTTTATAGTACATACAAGCTATAAGATCTTTTTATTTTGAAATAATTTTAGATTTACACAAAAGTCATAAATATAGAAAGTTTCCAAATACCCTTTTAGATTTACACAAAAGTCATAAGTATAGAAAGTTTCCAAATACCCTTTTAGATTTACACAAAAGTCATAAGTATAGAAAGTTTCCAAATACCCTTTACCCAACTTTCTTGGATATTAGCACATTATGTAATTGTAGTACATTTGTTAAATCTAAGAAATGAATTTTGATACAATCTATTAGTCAAATTACATGCATTATTTGGATTTTACCAGTTATTCTTAAGTGAATATCCCATGATTCCTCCCAGGACACCTCACATTTGGTCATAATGTCTCTCTGGGCTCCTCTTGATTCTCAGCTTCTTGTTTTTCGTGACCTAGATAGTTTTGAAGAGTGTTGGTCAGACATTTCATCGAATGGCCCTCAGTTGTACTTTGCTATTCTCCCTTGATTAGACTGGGGTTATGGGTTTTGGAGAACACTGCAGAAGGAAAGTCGTTTTCTTATTGCGCCATCTCAAGGGGCACGCGACGTCAACATGACTCTTCCATGATGATGTTGATCTTGATCGCTGCCAGTTTTCTTCACAATAATATTTTTGTTTTCCACTTTTCTTATTCTATTCTTTGGAAGTTACTCAGTAATATCCAGCCCACACCCTGTGGTAGGAGAATTAACTTACACCTCTTGGGAGGGATGTATGTACACATATATATTATTGGGATTTCTTCTAAGGAAGATGTGTCTCTCCTTCCAAATTAATTAATTTCACTATTTATTCAGATATTTTATCCTTGGATTTATAATAAAATACTGTCATGAAGTATTTTTCTCTGAAGAATTTTCTAGCTTTGGTCAAGTCCTTCAGGTTGAATTCCACATCCCTTTGACATGCCTCACTTTGTTTTCTTTGTAATTCTTGACTTTCTGACATGACGAGATGCTCCAGGCTTATCTCCTATTTCCAACCTCAGCTCTAGAATCACATGTTTCTCCAAGGAGCCATAGGGCTGGTTTTTAAATGTGTTCAAGAAAATGTAATGAGCCAAATAAAAGTTTCTATTTCACAGAATAAGTTCGTTTTGGAGTGAGTTTCTGGGAAACTATTTATGGCCCTGAAAAAATCTCATTGTAGCATATAATTTACTTCATCAGATCACTTTTGTTTATTTTCAGTGGTGACTACTTTCTGGCTGCTTAACGTTTATTATCACAGATGCTCAACATTAAGTAAGTAGAGCTTGTGAAGTTGAATTGTAATCAATCTCGTTTTATCAAACGTATTAGTGGCTATTTCTTATTCAGTTATTGCCAACAGCTTAAATGGTTAAAATTGAGAAGGATGCAAAAATATGTACCTAGGGATCATTCAGTGAAAATCCACTCAAAGAACTGAACAGTGGGGTATGGAATACACTGGGTGTCAGGGGCTCCTCTCTGATCTGTGGCAACCCTTAATTCCAGGGGTGCTCATCAGGGGCCCAAGCATTCTGTGCCAGGCACCGAGAAAAAGACTGGCATAAAAGGGAAAGATCATGCCCCATCCCCTTGAGTGTCTTTGCTTATTAGCTCTTTGACCCATAATCACAATTTGATTATATGTTTAGACAGCAGCTAATTGAAAAACCATACATGAAAAGATGATCATTCTGGTGGTTTTCATTTTAATGCAAAGTTTAATACAAAAATTGTTACTGACCATTCAAGATAAAAAGTTTTTCAATAAAAAACTTCATAATTCATTTAAGAGTTTTACCTGTTCTCTGCCCTCTCTACAGGAATTACTTCATTGTCACAGCGACACATTTTTCCAGAGTATATTATGTAAATAAGGGAACTGACAATTTGTGAGAGGCTTTAGATCGGTGAGCATTTTTTAATATAGCCACTTGGAATTTTCAAATACAAGCAGTAATAATCATTGCGTATGATGATTTATTTCAGAAATGGGGGCTATTTATCTGGAAATGGACTCTTCTTCAGCATGTCTCACTATTTAATTAATTTCCTGAAGATGAAACTTTATGGCATTACCATTATGGATGCCGAGAAAATGCTCCTGTTAAATTAAAAGAAGTCAAAATGCAAACCTTAATTAGCAGAATATATTTCCCAGTAATAAATAATTAAATACACATTAATCAATTAAAATAAATGTAGCAGTATTCTGCTCTTTTGATAGTTTTATTCATTCCTTCAATTCCATTAAAATGTCTTCTCTTTGTTTTACTTACCACAAGACCCTGGTTTTGCCTTCCTGTCCACTTGCTCTCTGTCTCATTGGTTGGGTTCTTCTCATGACCTCCATGTGCTGGCTTGTCCTAAAGTTCCGGGCTCAGTCTTCCTCTCCATCTGTACATTCCCAAGAAAAATTCATCAAGTCATAGTTTTAAATGTCATCTGTGTTTCCAGCCCTAACCATCTTTCATAGCAGGTCACCCTTATTCCAACTGCACACATAACTTCTCAGCTAGATCCAAGGTCATTTTAGAGCATCTCAACCCCTGACCCCATGTGTACCTCTACTATTGATCTCATCCCTCTTCATGTCCTTTATAGGCTCAGCATTGCCTGCTTCCTTTGACCAAATTTTAGAAGCTATCCATGCTTTCGGTCATTCCCTACATCCGATCTCTTGATCTAGCTCCAAAGTATCCATTTGTCTAGATATATGGTCTTTTGCATCTTACTCTTTTAACATAGCTCAGTGTCTTTGACTTTCATTCATCTTATGACATCATTCATTGGTTCCATTTCATTGTTGAATATAATTCTTTTGTATATATAGACCACATTTGTTTGTCCCTTCGATTAAGAGGCATTTAGACTGTTTATACTTTTTAGGTATTAACAGTTATACTGTGACAAACATTTGCATACAAGTTGTTCTGTAGACACACTATTTCCTTTCACTAGGGTGGATTCTAAATGCTACCCAGTATTTCTGAGGTATAGAATAAATATGTTACACTTTATAAGAAACTGGCTACCTGTTCTATAAGGTGATTATGCTGTTTTACATCCCCATGAGCAATGTGGAAGACTTCCTATTTCTCTACTTCCTTGCCAATCCTTGTTATTTCTAATTCCAATAATTTTTGCATTATAAGTTTTAATTTAGTGAATTCTAAAGGAAACCATCAATTCCAATCAATTCCTGTGACATTGTATTCCTTCTGAGTTAAAGTAAACAAACACAATAACGAAAAGATAAAAGGAAATTATAAATGGCTACGTTATGAGCAAAGACAGCTATTTCCCAGTCTAGCAGGTCAACTAAATCTTTTCCATTTAGTCAGATTTCCTGATGAAATTGAGAGAAAATTAACCAATTTCACTGTTGCAACTATATAAAGTCAGGTGGATTCTCCAATAATCAAATGCTCCCCATTGTACACACATCATAAGTAGGCATGGGATGGCCACTGAATGGAGAATGTGTAAGCCAGTAATACAATGTAATACCAAAAATTAACAGTGGCCATGAAAAAAATACAGTTTTTGGAGAGACTTCATTAAATTCTGGGGAGTAGAGAAACTGTAGAGCACTTGTTCAGAGCAGAAAACATACTGGAATGAAATGAATATCTGTTATCAGGTAAGATTTCAGAAATGTTCTTTGAAACTTAAAAGATCTCATCATAGGAAATTAAGTGTAGGTCTTCTGCATGTAGCATCAGCAGACCTGACCTCATTCTAAGTAATACTTTCACCTTAAGAAATTGTCTAAGCAGACAGTAACTGGTTACCAGCTAATTAACTAATTGATGCATGTTATATTTTAAGTTAATCATTAGCTTGGATTTGAATTGATGTCAGTTTGCATCTCATAAGAATTAATAGGGTCCTAATTAATTTCTGCTATCATGTTTAAATCTAAAACATCTAGAATCTAAAATGTCTGACTAAAAAATTAATCCACTGGGTGCTAAACTCTGCCAGTGGTTTTGGGAGTCATTGTTTCCTTAGAATGACAATGAAAAGCCAAGATAGTTTTCAGAGTTTGGCCAATAGCCATAACCCCAAAATACATATCAACAGGAAGATGTTAAGTTTCCTACTGCAGGTGGATGATTAAAGAGAAATTGAAAGGCCATTTACTTTTTTGAAATTTTAAAATCAACTTGACTTATGTGTAATTTCTATACAATAAAATTCACCCATGTTAAGAGTACCAGTTGTTGCATTTTGATTAATGCATACTGCTGTATAATAACCACCATAATGAAGGTATAGAAAGTGAGGTGAGAAACTTCCTTGTGTTCCTTTTAGGAAATTCTCAGCTCTCAGACAACCCTGGGGTTGTCTCAGCCCCAGACAACCATAGACCTGTTTTCTCCCATCACAGATTAACTTTGTTGAGTAACTAGAAGCAGGAAGTGTGTACCTTTTATTCTCTTGCTCAGTGCATTGCTTTCAAAACATTACACTTGCACATAGTTCAGAAGTAGAATATGTGGATACAGGGTAACAAATCATTTTTGGCAGAGGGTAATTAAAGAAATTAATAATATCCCCTTTCACCTTGATGCTGAAAAGAATTCAAAATGAGGTCCACATACATCTTTTTGGTATCATGTTTCCTGTGTATTTTTCTGCTTGTTATGCTTGATTGCCTTTCTTATACACAATAAATATATATTTTAGGATATAGATGTAACACTTTTTAAAGGCTAACCACTTCTAAAAAGCAAATATTTATATTGATAATGTATTCATAGATTTCTGTTGCTAAAACTAATTGACAAAATTCATTTATCATGAGTCTCCAAAGCCAACTGAAGATGACTGTAATTGTAATTATTAATGAACTGTTACAATATTTAGATAGTTCCTAATTCAACAGACCATCAATGTGATATTTTCAGCAGACCAAATGGTCTCTTAAATAACTAATAAGTAAATATCTTTAATGAACACTTACTGTGTTCCTGGGTTCTGTGCTAAGTAGTTTATCTTGTCTCATTTGATCTTTTTTACTATCTTATGAATAACTATTTTAATGGGTGCAGCAAGAAGACATTTAATAAGTTTAATCATTTGTCTAAGCTCACTTGGTCTTAAAGGACAGGGTCTTGAATCTTTGCATTTGAATCTTGGCATTATGTATTATGAACTATTATGCGGGTCTACCCAATACCTGACTTGCTGTTGGAAGACATTGCACATGTAGACCCTGGAGTCACTTCAGGTTCTGTGTCCCCCAGCAAGCCATGTTCTCACGGATTTAGGCTCTCCTAGAGTATATGTTGGGAAACATACTTGGGAGAGCACCCCAAAATGGAAGGAGATGATTTAAGGAGGAAAAGAAGGTACCCAGTTAGCTAACAGCTAGTACTGCTGGTGATTTGGACAGTTTGTCCTAAAAGGACTCTATCATATTGAGCACATCTGGCAGCAAGTTCCTCTTTTCTCCTCTAGGGGGCCCTGTGCATATCAGAGAGACAGATAAGAGGGAGCTACTGCTGTGGTATTACCCCATACCAGATCCTGGCTGTCTCAAATTCTAATGTTTTGGCATTTGTATCAGAAAACAGTGGTGGGCGATGTGAGATAGGACAGATGACTACCCTCCAGGAATTCACACGTGGAGAAAAATAAGGGCTTCCTCCACTCCAGTCCTCTGATTGAACCTTCAGCATTCAGGGGCTGGAATCCATTTCTACACATTTCCTGCAACCTGCTTTCCCTGAGCCCACAGGTTGTCTGAGGAGTTACGTGTGAACACTGACCCTTGTCTACTGTGTATATGATAGACGAGTAGAGAGCGGTTCATCAATACTCCAAGTTCCACTGCAGGTGCAAACTAGGCCTAGAGTAAGACACAGATGTCATGGCTGAAGTGGCTCTCTCACCTGCTCACTTCTCTTGAAATCATGCCACAGGTATGTGGACTGAGGGTGATGGCTCGACCTTCAACTGTGGAAACACATTTTCAGTGTAGTGGAAAAGGGGGCTTGTGGAGGGGTTCCGCTCTCCATGCTCCTTTCTGAGGGTTGTGATGAACACATTCAATAGAGGTAAAACAAAAGTCTATAAACACCAAGACTTCTTCATTAAAATATAGACTTTATTTAAGTATTCGCTGGGATGATTCTGTGTGGCATTAGCATTTGGGGTTCACTTGTTTGATTTCTATGCCAGATAGAAACTGGAGAGCAGACTCCGACCTTACTAACAAAATCAAATGTGGAAGCACCAGCATGAATTCAGGACAGGTCCCTCACATGTTTTCTCTCAAGAAAGCCCCTGGAAAATCCATAAGACCCTGGTTGAGGGAGGGGACCTCAAAATATGCCGGAGATTTCATTTCTAAAAAATTCTTGTGTGTAGGATCATAGACACAGTTTAAAAATGATTAGGGAAATTATGTTACATCATTAGCTGCAGGAAATTGTTATCTTGGCAAAACTTTTCTAATAAAGGCAATTTGTTAAATGCCAAGAAAAAATATAAAAACGTGTAGCTTTTGAGGGAAAGCAATGAAACTGAGCACTGGAAACAGTTCTTCAAACTTCTCTAGTTATTGTTATCATATGCACACAAGCAATTAGGTCAAAAAATATTTGAGCCCCTTTCAGAGCATGACACAATTAAAGTCCCTAATTTGCATCTGAATATTTTTCAGAGAATTCTAATGTTTTCAAGAACATATCCTTTGAAGGGGGGATGGATGGATGAATGGATGGGTATATAAAGGAATGAATAGATGGATGGATGATAGAGAGGTATCTCAATATTCAAATGTAGACATATAAGAATATAGATATAATACCCATTAGTAAGACACAATCAAGACTATAAATCATAATTTTTTATTTTAGGTTCAATATGTTACATAAAATGGGTATTTATTTAGGGGAAAAGGACGTACATTTAAAGCAAACTCTTCACAAAGCAATATTGATATAAATTCCTCCATGCCTTCTTAGAATAGCATACTTGATGGATAGTGGTTGAAGAGAAGCTTTTAAATGATTCTCCTAAGTTTTTTGGTACCAGGGATTGAACCCAGGGGCACTTAACCACTGAGCCATATCCCTAGACTACTGCTATGGTATTACCCCAAACCAAATCCTGGTTGTCTCAAATTCTAATGTTTTGGCATTTATATCAGAAGACAGTGATGGGTGATGTGAGATAGGACAGACTTTTTATATGTTTTCTAGAGACATGGTCTCACTGAGTTGCTAAGAAACTTGCCAAATTGCTGAGGTTGGCTTTGAACTCCTGATCCTTCTGCCTCAGCCTCCCGAGCTGCTGGGATTACAGGTGTGCACCACTGCACCCAGCTTCCTAAATTTTATTGAAGATGTTAGAAATGGAAATTCTACTTCCAATATGTGACTTGTGAATTTCCTTCCTTTATACACAAGTTTCCCTGTTTGAAAAGAATTGTGACTGTTTTATTCTCATAACTAAGCAGGCAATGACTTCGGTGACAGTATTAACAATATTATCACTTATGAAAATAATATCAGATGAAAGTTTCAAGAGTGCATCCATCCCATTGATCTCCTCTGAGAGATGGGCCTGGTCCCTTAAGCATCTCTTGGCCTTTACTTTGTCTTTAGGCAGCTAATACTCTTCCTCTTAGAAAAAGCATTCTTTCTCAAACATGCAGGTGCTGTTGTGCACATATTTGCACATTTAACAATGGAAAAAGAGAAGGGAGACTAAGAAGTCACACTGTGTCTTAAATCAGTAAGATAAGTGTTGGAGCTACTCATCTGGATGTCAGGAAGTACAAATCTTAGAAGAAGACTTTCTCCAATGTCCCTCAATCATTCTCTTGACTTTGTCTTAGGTCAGACATCCAATTGAAGTTAGAGGGAGGTGAGGAGGTCCATTAAAAAAGGAAGGATCAGATTCTTGCTCTTGACTTTGTGGACTCTGTTCTATTACGATGCAAATCCCTTTGGCTAATCCTTTTTTCCATTATACAACTTAAAAAAAAGAATTTTTACATTAAGGTCCAAACCTTTCCCTGCTGCTACAAACTGAATGTCTTATATAAATCCAGACTTGTGGGTATTTGTTTGAAAACCAGATATCGGGCTTCTGCAAGGGCTGGACATATTTATTCAATTATTTCAACATTAGACTGTTCCCAAATAATTCCTGGTCTGTCGAGTTTCACAAGGCAAATGAAATAGCCCTTGACATACAATGCACTTTTTGTTGTTATTGTTCAGGATATGAAGTGAGATGGGACAAATGAAAGCATTCCTTTTATTTTACTCAAAGGCTTTTGTTTATTTAATCCCCACTACCCACACATCAAGACTCACAGCAAACACGCGTCCTTGGTTTCTTGTGTCTCTCTTCTTTCTCCTTATTATCATTCTGTGTCTCCACTTTCCACTGGGTCTGCAGGAGCTATTGGCCCAGTGGGAAGGGGGATGAGAGGTGGGCATCTACGGCACATACCTATAATCCTGGCTCTTGCAAGGATGAGTTAGAGTTAGTTGGAGTCCTTGAATTCAAGACAGCCTGGACAACATATTGAGACCCTGACTCTAAATAAAATGAAAGAGCTATTCAGTAATTCCCAATACCAGATCTGGAGGCTGGCTCCAGTCTTCTCAAAATGCGTAAACACACATGTTCATACATTTTAATGATTCCTTATGATTAGAATATAGATTGAAGACATAGAAATATATTTAAAAATCTGATATGGTTATCATCTTTTTCACATACCACATTAGATGGACACCATTACCCTAAGGAAATGTATGAAGACATGAGTGGTGTGACTCTACTTTGTGTGCAACCAGAAACATGAAAAATTGTGCTCTATATGTACAATGAATTGAAATGCATTCTGCTGTCATGTGTAACAAATTAGAATAAATAAATAAATTTAAAATTAAAAAATACTAAAATCAAAGTGATTGCTTTGATAAGAAGCACATGACAAGTATTTATTGTTGAAAATAATCGGATTTCATCAACTGAGACATGAATAAATGCAAAATAATGAATATAAAAAAGAGGAAAATAAGAGCAAAAACTTTGTATTTCACTTACAAACTATGCAGAATCAGAAAAAAAATAAGCCAAGGTATTAACTAATAGACCCCAATGTCCTTGGAAACGTTATAAATGCTCTTCTTATTTTAAGAACAAAACAAGCCATTTCATCCTTTTCCCCTAATTTCATGATGCCGGTGGTTTTGTTAGTTCTGTTTTTGGTGTTCTATTTTTGGAGCTGTGATGAGAGCTATTTCACATCTCTAAGAAGTGGTAGTGCAGAAATAACAGGATCTGTGCACCCCAGATAATTTAAAATGGAAATCCAAGTGGCAGTGCTGGGAGTAATAAAGAGAAGCCATATGCACACACATACTCTCCTTAGCACCAGCAGACTTCTCAGAGTCTTGAAAAGCACTGGAGGTAGAATTTTCCCTGGTAAAGCTGTGATCTGGTCTGACTCTGATTTTATTTTAAGACCATTTGAGGAAACCATGAAATAAAATGGAGCTACCAGATTCTGACAGCTCCCTATAATTCTGATAGGATGGCCTTGGACGAACCACTTTGCCTACGTGAAAGCTGATGCTTAACCTACTTTAAATACACTCCCATAGTGGAGAGAACATAAGGGTACATCTCTCTAATGGCTTCTGAGGGCTTCATTACCCTGAGGACTGTTCCAGAATCCTTGGCAGCAGCAATTATGGATGTCACAGTTGACATCACTGCAGAAGTCGTAGGGATGACCTGAGAACCCCCATTAAGGGGGGGCTCAGGAAGGAGAAGTTGAAGCCACAAATCCAGCCTCCTGTTGGGTCTTTGGGGCAAAAGAGTGGGGATTCAGGCAGGAATGGAGGCGTAGACAGAGGAACAAACAACAATTTAAACTCATGTTTATTTATCGTTTTTCTCCCCCATGATAACCTCATATTGATGTTATAGAATCCTTCTTGGGCACCTAGTGATGTGAGTTACCTCTCCAGTGTTCTGGCACACCCAGGCCCCTGTCCACCCACATAGCCAAACCCACATTCTGCCCCAGTCTTCCTTGCCAACACTCGGAGCCAAACTTCCCCAAATTATGTGCAAATTCCACATCAAAAAAATCCTATGTTAAAATATCTTAAAAATTCATAATTCTCCCCTAAAGTATATTCTAAGCTATTTACTTGCTAATATTCCTGGTGGGGAGTTCTTATATATTCATTTGATCTCTAGCGTGTACTATAATATTAGACGATTGCTACCCAATAAGTGTGACAATGAATAAATGAATGAATGAATTATCCAATCTTCCCAAGTTAATGAAAACCTCTGAAGATTCTGTATCAATGGGAGACCAACACATTTCTCCAACCATCCAATGATGATGCCCTGAGCCAGCCTGGTGAGAAGTGGAATAGAACAAAAGGGGTAAGATTTAGCTTTGGTTATAATTTTATGACTTGGTGCATGGGGAGGTTACAAGTAGAGATGGTGTCACTGAGCTTTGACTATGGAAGGAATAAAAGTAAGAGTATGAATATGGAATTAAACCTGATAATCTACACAAAACCCACATCATATAGTCAGGACATAAATTTCACATTGGTTCACTAGGAAGGTACTGCCCCGATGCATACAATTATTCTTTGGATTTTGTCATCTGGTTCAGAATTTCAGTGAGGCTTGGCTTAGGGAAACTTCCCAGATCCATGCAAAGGGCCCTAGGTGGGTATCACAGCTCTGGGCAACAAGTTGAAAGTGGAAATAAAACCTGGAGAAGACCAGACGATGGCTGGCTTGGAGAACTTAATTGCATAACACCACATGGGGAGCATGGGTCCAGAACTCACAGAGAAGGGCCAAGGCTGATGTGATGATCCTGATGTTTTCATTCCCAGTGTGACCTAAGCAATGCTCACAGGTGACATGCAAGCGAATTGTTCTTTCTACAGTATAGATGCACTTACAGTGGATCCTTGACCCCATGGCCCCAGCAACCTTCAGAGACATGAGCCTATTGCCAACACAGCCCACCTATGTCATGAATTACTCTCTATGCAGATCAAATCTACTGGGTATTCAAGGACAGAGGCAAGTAAAACAGAAAAACTCCTGATATTCAGTCTCTGACTTCTGATCCTCACCACAGATTTCCTTGTGTGACACACGGGTTAAGCGTTACCTCCATCCTTTGTTTGACTACTTACCTGCTTCATCCATCTTATGCTTTCCTATCAACCTACTCCCAATGAGAAAGTGGAAAGCTGAATTAGTGCTAACTTGGCTCAAGTTTAAACCCAAGTCAAATAAAACAGTTGTCCTTCTTGAAAATTTAATTTTCGAAGGAGCAGATTGCTGGCCAATATTATTATTACTTCAAAGTGGATTCCCTCATGAGGTTCTTGTGTTTGGCTTTCAATTATTTGCTCAGGAAACCTTGAATTGTGAAGCATCATAATTTATATCATATATCTCACAGAACCTCAGGTTTATCTGAAGGTGGTTTACAACAACAGATCTCTAGAGAGATTTTTTTCTATGAGGACATATACACAAAACACATTCCTATTCACACAGTAATGGCATAAAATAGAAGTAGATCACAGTACTATAGGTTTTGATGGGAGTAAATAAAGAAAACCTTAGTCTAATATAATAATTCTGATTCATCATTGTTTTGGGGTGGAGTCTAATACCTACTCTCTGATTAACGAAGCATGACTGTTCTTCAAAAGAGATTATTTTCTGGTGCTAAATTTCAGGACATCATGTGAAAGTCTTACAATGACCACATTATTGAACACGTCATTAGAAGAGGTTGAAAAAGGACAGGGGAAGAGGGAGCTTGGGAGGGAGGGAGACCTCAGTCCTTAAACTTGTGGTCATGAGGTCTGGACATAATAGAATAATTCTCCTTCACCATTCCCTCTCTCTCTCCCACAGATGTGCAGAGATGAATACAGGAAGTTTAATTGTGAGTAACTGAAAAAAGTTAAGAAGAACAAGTGTAGCCAGAGGGGTTTGTGGTTGAGCTTCTACTTCTCAGCAAGGAATCCAGGCAGAATGTCCTTTATTTCCCCTTAAGGGATTGTAAATGATTAAAAATGCAGTTACACCAAAAAAAATCAATTATAAAACACAGAAGGGAGAAAGGTTGGCTAATCATTGCATGGTCATCAGCGACAAAATGCAAGTTCTTCATTTCACTCTCATTAGCCTGACATGCAGGGGTGTTTTCTGAAGGGACCATGGATTGTTGCAACATGTAAGTTGCATGTGTGTCACAACAGTATGCGTTCTTTTGGCTTCCTGTTACCTTCAAAGAAATGAAATAAGCCTGCACAAGAAAACTGTCTCATGGAAAGGAAAGCGCATGCTAAGAGGACTCAAGGATGTCTTTGTCTTGATTCAGGTGGTATTGTCACATGCAGGTGGTATTGTCACATTCAGGTGGTATTGTCACATGTGTCAAAAGCACATGCTTTTGATCAAGCCCAATTTCTAAAGCAAATTTAGTCTTCTTTTACCATGCATATCTAACTTTTCAAAAAATTTTTTATGAACAAAATAAGATCATAAACAGCATGCCTCCCATCTCTCAGGCATATCCAATTTTAATATGGCAAAAAAATAAAAACAAAAGGGGGAAAAAGTCTACTTTAGGATTGTTTAATAGGCATCTAGAATCTGAGATTGCAGTGTTTGAAAATAAAGCTGATCGCCACAAAGAAACCTGAGACCCTTCCTACTAGAGAGAGTGTGTTTTCAGTAGCAGTTTCTTTTTTAATAACATCCTTCCACAACCGCGATAGCAAAGCTGTGGACGATGAGCCGACTGTAGTTCGGTATTCTAACATTATATTTAATTTTTACTTTAAGGCTAGTTTTTGCTTTTCCTCCTGCGATAAAATTAGCTGGGAACGTGGCAGTGTTTTAAAGGCTTGAAGTTTTATCCTTACTTTATTCTTTGTACTTGCAACCATGGTGGTAGTTCCATTCTGGATCTTCCCCAAGAGGTGCAATAAGAAAGAAGCGAACCAAACAAGCTGGTAAATAAGTATCCATAAAAGACTTAAGGAAACATAAGTGAGCAAACCAGAGCGAACTCTCTATTATCAGAGAAAGTTTCCAGCCAAGTGTGAGACCATAGGAGGCCTCAGATAAAAACCAGTGGCGTCTTCCCTCCGACGTTCCTGGAAGCAAATATCGGACCCACGGAATGAATGTGTGCAAAATCTTGAGACACATGATGAAGCGTACAGTTTCTGTCTTTCTTTCTAGCAGTTTACATATGATTTGAAGCATGTTAACTACCATCTTTGGGCAGGAATATCTGATTTTGAAAGCATTATAAAAGCTTCACAGGGGATATGTTTTTTTGCAGTCGTATGAAACGGGGAACAAAGAAAACCTTCAGCATCAGGGAACATAGCAGGGCGTGCTGTTCTCTAACTCTTCAGAATGTTCTTGTCCCTTGCTTATTTTGGGAAATAGATCTATATTGATGTGCTATTTATTATACTGTGTCTCTGTTAGCTGGAACTCTGAAGTTCCTGGTACATTTTTCTAATGGAGTCTCAGTGGTGTTCTGAGTATAGTATTGTTATAATTGGGGGGAAAAAAAGGGAAACTTTAACTCATCCTTTACCTTTGAGGTTGGAATACAAAAAAATGTTTAGAAATCAAACAGAATTAAATTTTTACTCTGCTCTCTTCCACAGTTGCCCCTTTTCCTAGTTTCCGAAGGTTTTGATAAGATGTCTTCAAGTGATCACCAACAGAGGACAAATGTTCATTAGGTAGCATAAATTGGAATGGGTCAGTTGTTATTTTCTGCTTCAGAGAATATTGGATATGAACCTGTTCTAGAAATATCTGTCAGAAAGAACTCATGAAGGTGGTTCTTAATAGATCATATCCCAGGTTCCATTATGAAATCATCTTGGAATCAATTCTCTCCTCTTCCATTTAAGTTTTGACATTTAGATGGCTGTTTCCTGTTTACAGACCATGAATAAAATATACATCCATATGAATTCAAGACCCTGTTGTTTTGAGAATATACAAGGAAAAAAACGCTTAAAGTCAGTTTCTCCTGCTATATGCACCTATATGCACATGACACAGATCACTTGTGCCATCCCAAGATGTGTGGGGAATTTTTTCCCATCAGTGAGCAATCAGTTCTGTAGCAGGTACCAGCTGGATATCCTCGAATTCATTTCAATTCTGATGTTAGCTACTAAGAAACCTTCCGATCCCACAGGTTAAAGATTCAGTCCCACAAGACTGCCCCCACTTGGGACACCCCACGCAAGCCGAGGCCTCTGTAACTTCTCACCAACCAGTTATAAAATAGGGCGCGCCCACCTGCTCTGTGAGTTCCAGTAACCTGCTAGAGTGGCTAACAGAATTCAAGGACATTCTAGTATTTACTGGATTGTTAAAAGGGATATTTAAAAAGATGCAAATAAGCAACCAAAGGAAGAAATACATAGAAGGGAGGCCTGGAAGAATCTGAGCACCGGACTTTCTCTCCCCGTGGAGATGAGGTGTCCCACTCCCAGCATGCAGATGAGTTAGTGCTCACCTTCCTGCAAGCCTCTACTTCAGCTGTCTGGATGCTCTCTGAACTCTGGCCTCTAGTATTTTTGCAGAAGCCTTATTGCATATGCGTGGTGATAGCTGGACAACCATGCAGAAATGTGACTGGACAAAAGATCTGATCTAACAATAATAGAGCTAGCAACATCATCATGACCCATCTGTTCATGCTCTTCATGATCTCTCTCTGTAGCATACATTCCCCTGGGGTAAGGGCAGGACCCCTTCTGTAATGGGGTCTTATGGTCCACCATCAGACAAGGAAGGTCAGAGACTTTCTTGATGGCCAGCTCCAAGACAGAAAGGTGGACAAAGATTAGAGTTTATTTTTAGTTCCTGTGACCCAGCTTAAAGAAGAGAAAGTCTAATTTCTATGGTCTGCCTTGGCGAGAAAAGAGAGCAGGTCATAGGAAGGCAGGAGAAGGTCAGATACAGAGATTTTGCTTTGTGAGGCCTAAAGCACCCCAATGTTATTCTCGTCACTAAAGAAATAACAAAAGGCTATAGGCGTTATGAGCCAGGAACCAGGGACAACACCCCCCCAAATAGATAATCATAATATCACACTTGTCTTCTTGAGTTTCCTATATTAAAGATTTAGTTCCTATAGGTTTCCTTATTTCTGCAAATCAAATTAGTATTTTTTTTAATAAATAAGAAAGACTAGAAGGACCACAGCACTCTGCTGTCCTGTGGCTGTTTCAGCCTGTCCATTTTAGTTTCTCCTTAGGCCTCAAACTTAGGCACATACGGTGATCAAACAGTGTGTTAGACTTCCAGCAAGTTCTTTATGTGGGCTTCACATATTTCCAAGCCTTACTGTTCAGCACACACCAGACTGCAGTAAGACCCACTTGTGTGTACACTATGTCACATGGTAAAAGAAATTTTGCACATGTAATTTGGATCACAGATTTTAAAACAGAGAGATGACCCTGGATTATTCAGCTGGGTCCTATCTAATGAGCCTTGAAAAACAGAGAACTCTCTCCAGCTGAAGTCTGAGAGGTAAAATAGAAGAAAAAACCTGGATCAAAACAGGAATAGGCCTTAACTCCCCATTGTTGGTAGAAAGCCCGAGAAGAGTGGGCAGGAGTAAGGGGAACCTCAGTCCTACAACACGTGGAACTGAATGTGGCCACTAACCTGTGGACATGTTTGTCCCAAGAGTCTAGAGGAAAGAGTGTAACCTGGCTAACAACTCAGGGACCCAGTTGAGCTCTACTGCCCCTGGGCTTGTGACTCACAGCACCGTGAGATGGTTTCAGTGGTAGTTGTTTTAAGCTTCTGAATGTCTAGTTGTTATAGAAAATGAATGCAGACTACTGTCCTATTGCCAGTGCCATGACTCTTTCTCTGGCCTCCAGAGCCTACTCTGCCCTCATGGATGATGTGCCAGGGAACTGTTAATAGGTGGAGAAAACATTGATGGATGTGTATACTGTTCCCAGGTCCCCTCAGGGGGCTGACTCCTCAGTGTGCGTTCCTTATTGGTTTCCCATTTCCCAGCAGAGCTAACCCCCTGTGGTCCAAGTAGACATGCTTGATTGATATTGTCCTTCTTGGGTTTCTTCCTTTCTGTACCTTGCTTTCCTGGTCTTCCAATGTTGTTAGAATCATATTCCAGGTAAACTACTTGCACTAAATCCAAATCTTAGGCTCAGCTTCTAGGGTGACTCCAACTAATACAGCAGAATTCTTGTCTCTCTTGCAAAACCATAATAGCTGATAATTATAAAAATATTAATAGTGACAGAACTTTCCAAGAACATGGCATATCTTCATTGTAACAGTTCCTCTGTATCCATCATTTTTCTTAACTCTTCTAAAAAAAACACAAACAAGCAAAAACATGAGGTTGGATCTGGAGAATCCCCATGGAATGGGCAAGAAAACTGAGGCTTAAAGATATTATGCAACTTGCTCAAGAGTTCAGTTGAAATGACAAGAAAGAGCCTCATGTAACTGAGCGTGAACGGACCCTCTAATCTCCTCCATAGATTGCAGGTCCTTTGCTTGAGAACCCCAGGTGGATTTCTTGTATCTTTTCATTTTTATTTTCTTCAGTCTTGTACCTCCATTGGCTCTCATTAGGAATGTGTTGAAAGGCTGCTTTGCCAGAATGGTCACTTGTATTTTCAGGGCTGTCTGGGGCTGCCCTGAAGTGTCTCTGTTAAGCTGGGGTGTAGGCAGACGGAGATGATGAGTGGCCACACACAGGGGTCCTCCCTGCTCTTTTACATGAACACTCCCCCTGCCCTGGTTTATCTCCCAGAGGCTAATCTATATGCCAAAGATGCTAGATAAATAGTTATATAAATTTGAAAAATTCTTTTTATGTAATCTATCACAAGAAGCATTCATGGGTAGATGGCAGAATTGGGGAAGATCAAGAGATGGAATTATTTACTCAAGATTGTACATCAAAAGAGTGATAAAACTATATCCACAACAACAACCTGTCCAATTTCCCATGGTTTAAGGCCCTCAGTAAACACAAAAGCATGCTAAAGAGTAGTGTTTCTTTCATAAAGAAACATTAAAGCAACAATACTACATACATGGAAAATTTTTATAAGGAAATCATATAGATACTTATTTGAGGCTTTTGAATAGACTGAGTTACCTCCCCTATGGACTTATTTCCCCCTTTTGAATCAGACATTAGAAATGTATGGAAAAGCTAGAAGTAAGGTGTTCTCTTGAAGGATAAGGAAGCAGAGACTTACTAGTAAGAATCTTTAATCAGACAACTTTCATAAAATATTAATCACAGTGCCCCAGGATTGTAATGTCCACAAATGTTCACCTTAATTGTTGTGTTATTATTTCTACAATGGCATACTAATAGTTTAAGTAATGAAGAGCAGCAGATATAAATGTTAATTGCCCTCAGGAAGCGTGACTTCCAATCCCCAAGGAACAGTTTGACCTGGTGTTCAGAGCTCATCTGTTTTAGGAGCTATCTCAAGGCCATTTCTTTGACGCTCTGGGAAACTCATCTCACAGGTATATTAGTCACTCTGGCTGCCACAGCAAAACATCATTGACTGCAATACTTAAACAACAGAAACTGATTTTCTTCACAATTCTGAAGGCTGCAGCACCAGCAGTGGTGGATTCTGATTAGGGCTCCTTCCTAGTTTGCAGATGGCTGTTTTTAGCAAGCACATTAATCCCATCATGAGGGCCCTACCCTCATAACGTCATCTAACCCCAGTTACCTCCCATTGGCCCACTCTCCAAATGCGATTTCCCCCACTCACACTTTATAAATGTTATTTTTATACTCAAGAAAAAGAAACAAGCTCAAGATTAAACCTGCTTGTCTGGTAATTTTTCTTTCTCTTTTCTCTCACTGAGAGACAGAGTTACCCGCGTTTGAGATGGAGAAATGCTGGTTTATCCGTTCTCTTTGAGATGATAAATGATGTGTCAATATCTTCATTCCCCCTTTTGAGATATAGGAAAACTGACTGTTTATTTCCTAATAAAAAAATTGATTTCCACAAAATCAAGGGATGCTTGCTATGTCAATCATAACTACATCTGCTCTTAATGCACTGTCATGATTACAGCGTATAAAAAGTAACATTAAAGGGTGAGTTTCTATTATTCTCTTTCTCTCTGCACAGAGCAGCTTCTCAGGCTCCTGACAATAAATCAGCTTCTTATCCTGGGTGTGTGTTCAATCACTCTTGTGTCACATTTCTTTTAAGTATATGCATTCTAAACATGGCACCAAGTATTTGAAAAACAATCTCTACAAATATCACTAGACCATATTCCCAAGTTGGGGCTCTGATCCCCACAATGCTAATCATGTCTGTGAGGCCAGTGTTTCCAAGACATCTGCAGAACACACCAACAATGCAGGTCTGAGTAGCAGCTCACATAGGAGCCACTTCCTCAGATTATTGTTACAGACCTGTGTAATCTTCTGTGTTAGGAGCACATCATACATGTGATATAGCACTTTCTGATTATTTGTCCCCAAGCATCCTGCAAAGGATCTGCTTACTCCTCTGCAGTTTCTTCTGGTAGCATCAAGCCTCAGGAATGTAGAATTTTGGTGAAAGATCAGCACATCAACATGTTTTGTTACAATTTGTTCTCATCAGTGATGTTAGTGTGTGCTCTCATCTCCACACCTCTTTAACTCACAGCACTGTCACATATTGCACATCACATCCATAAGACCAAGATCAGCAAAAAAGATCCAGCTGGGAGCTGTCTATCACTGATGGTGATAGTGTCCTCATGTCAGCAACAAGAACATTTTTGTCTGAAGACTTAGTGATAAGTCATAAGCATGGAAATATATTTCTAAGACTCTTTTGTATTTAAATTGCCTGAAAGAGAAACAGCAAAAACACAGAGGAAGAAAGAAAATTTTTTAAAAAATTGAAGCATTAAATGCTTACATATATTCAAGCCACAGCTTGAATGAGCTTGACCTGCCTCCCAGACCTGGAGGAGTAGAAGAAATTAGTCAAACATTCCTCCTGGTTAGTACAAGGGAGAAGAGCAAGGTTAGCCATCCACTGCACACTGAGGGTGTTTCAGGAGTCATTAGAGTAACTCTGAAGGTATATACCATCAAGGGGACAGGCCCTAGAAAACTGGTGTCCCAGAAAATTGCATACCTATGGGTCATTATCATACCATACTGTTGTTGTTGATTGGGTGTTTCCAGGGAGGAATCCAGGAAATAGAAAGGGGAAACTCTGAGACACACTCTCAGAATGGTACAGAGATTGTCCCAGGGTTCCCAGGCCCACACTGTCATCAGTGTAGGGCTTGCTCTCATGTGAAAAATTTTCTGGAGTCACAGGATCCCAGTAAGGTTTTACATAATGTTTTTTGCAAGGTGATTTCTTCAGCCAGGCCAGCAGATGATTGTTTAGTGTCTCAAGCCAAGAAGATGAATTGTTTCTTGAATAAAATAACTTAGACCTGTTTCTAATTAAACTGATGTGATCCTCCAAGAAAAAAAAGCAAAAAACAGGATGTCAGAAAAATATCTATGTTTTTTAAGAAGGGTTACTTGAGCAGCTGAAGAATAAAGTTCAAAAGCTGTCCACCTACAGAAACAATTTCTCAGGTTATCAGACCAATTTGTGCCATTTTAATGAAGCAACTAAGGACTTCTAATTTAAAAAGAAAAAAGAAAGAAAGAAAGAAAGAAAGAAAGAAAGAAAGAAAGAAAGAAAGAAAGAAAGAAAGAAAGAAAGAAAGAAAAGGGAGAACTCAGGAGTCTCTTCATACACACAGTGTGTGCTTATATTTCCTGGGACCAGCTGTTAGGTTCAAATTGATTGTGTCACTTTCACCACACATGACCAAGTCTGGAGCTGCCCATCTTAAAACTTCACAACAGTAGCAGCAGAATTAATGTAGTAAAATAAGTTAGAAGTAGGTGTATATTGTCATCACTTATGTGATATAACATAGCTTCAAAGAAAACCAGTTGTGTTTTCCAATTTTTCTAGATACTTAATATAAATAAAATATTGATAAATTGATGTTTGATATAATGTCAAAAGATAAGTAGATAATATTTTGAAATTTCAAAATATTGCACAATCATCCACACACAGCTCTGAGCTTCTTCAGGTGAGCTTCTTGAATGGGCAGAGTCTGTACACTGAGCTTAAACCTTTTGGGACATTAAGACACATTGTTTGTAGTGGGACACTTGGTGGCCAGTACACTATAGTGAAGAGTTGCAGAAAAATCTGTAGCTGTTGGTGTCTGCTCGTATGTAAAGCATGGTAAGATTAGTGTCTGCTGCTCAGTATTTTCGTGTTTCACCTGGGCGTCATCATGTTGTTGAGCTTGGCAGTGCCAGGCTCTGTGCCTGTTACCAGACAACTTCAACCAGTCCACCACTGCTGCTCTTTACTCTAACTCCACAGGATTATCTTCCCTTTGCCACAAGGGGTGGGTTTCTTCCAGCACCATTGAATGTGGCTACAGGGTTTAGTCTTTATATAATTATCCTGAATTATTTCTAAATAGCACAGAATGATGGAAATGCTATGCAAAGAAGTGAGTTTTCTCCTCTATTATCTTCTATGAGACCAAGTAGGTGGAACAGTCAATGACAGTTAATTAAGTTAAAAGGTCTAAAACTGGAATCCTGAGAAGTCCCGGTGTGCTAGCCCTCAGGTGCACACCCTGGACCCATTTCACTGCCCTGTCAAAACTGGGCATGGTGGAGTATAACAAAGCCAGTTAATGGAAATAATGAGGCAGAGAACACAGAAAACGAGCTGCATTTTGTTTAGATTGAGCTGGCTCTTGGGTGGATTGCAGCCCTGGGCCTTTCAGAGAGCTGTAGGCATGGCATGACCCCACTAACCCTGGGAAAGGGAAGGCTCCAGGCATCCAGGATGGGAACACTGCCTGGGTTGGGAGGACTGAAGATATTAGATCCCAGGGTCTGAAGCCCTCTCTCTAGATCTTGTGGTAGCCACAGAGCCTATTCAGGGAGTCTGGCATTAAAGGGAAACCACCCCATCACAAAAGACTTAAAGGGAAAGTGAGGGTTAGGTTTGGGTAGGCTTAAGGGTAAGGATTGTGGGGTTTGTCTAGGACTAGAGAATTAACATCAGATTATTAGAGTTTGAGTTACTGTTGGTGCCAGAGAGGGTAAAGCTCTATGTGTGGACAGTGGCAGTGTTAGAATTAGGGCTTGGGCTAAGGTGTCTGTTTGGGGAAGGTTTGGGGTAGATGATTCTATACACCACTAAACCACTGAGTGTTAACTTTACCCATAAGGTCCTTGGAGAGGAGCAGAATTTTTCCTGGGGCCCTGTCTCTGTAGAAGCTGCTGTAGCTCAGAACTGAGGTCAGCCTGAAACAAAGGAAGAAAGATGGAGGAAATAGCTGTGTAATCTGCCTGTGGGCAGAGAAGGAAGCTGGCGGTGTTTTAGACTGCCTTAGGTAATATTTTTGCAGGGCTTATTATTGAATCCATAAGGTTCATTATCAGAGTATTTTGTTGTTGTTTATAGTGTGTTTCCAGAGAGAAATCCAGGAAATAGAAAGGGAAAACTCTGAGACACACTTCAGAATGGTACAGAGAATGCCCCAGGGATCCCAGGCCCTGAGCTACACTGGGTCATTAGGGGAAGGTCTAATGCCACCTTATCACTTGCGTTTATTCATGCTTCAGTTGCTTATTTTCTAAGTGTTAATATATTTAAACAGTATTGAAAACTGTATGTAGTAAACTCTTACATGACTCAGATGCAAATATGACATTTCTATAGAAGAGGAAACACAGGTGAGAACAGTGCAGTTTAAAATGTTTTCTTCACCTCAACTGTTTTTCATGTGCTGGTATTTATCTTTTCTTAAAACCCATGGTCTTGAGACCATTCCCTGGCTGTCACTCTACCTTAAAGATAATATTTACAGGAGGCTATTGGTGGCTTCTGTTTTGGCCTTTTGGCCCAAGGGCACATGTATGATCAGTCAAGTTCTCTGTGCAGGTGTAAATGGACACCCAGGACCTGGTATTTTATGACTTTGCTGTTGTCTGTCCCTAGGCCACAGCAGTGCTTGGCCTGCTCAAGTATTAGCATCTTAAGAAGGACCCCATACTCAAATTTTCTCCTGTCTTTAACTTACTTTCTCTTCTTTTTTTCTGAATTTCCACTTTCAGTGATGTCAAAGCCAGACAAAAGATTATGGAGATGGAAGAGATTTTATTCAGTAACTATTTATACTAGAAGAAGGAGGTGAGCTTTCTTTTCACCTGTAAAGAGGTGATTTGGGATTTTTCAAAGGGAGAATGAGGGACATCGAGCATATGACTTTGGAAGTCAGTGATGTGCAAAAAGATAAAATGATCATTGGTGTGGGTGTGTCCAGACCAGTGGTGCTGGTAGTAGGGTCTATGGCTCTGCCTGCATAGACTGCAGACGGTTTTTTCTTCTGTATGGTTGTATTTGAGAGGAGTTACTCTCAGCTCTGAGTAGGGCCTTCCTGAAGCACATATATTCCAGTCTAAGTCCACTTAATATGGTCTTAAAAAGGGAGGTCAGAGGGTCATGGACAGGGGTGGGTTAGGGCATAGTTGGTTCTCTGTCAGCCCTTAGTTTTCCTCAGGAAGACAATAAGAGAAAGTGTGGAGGTAGTGTCCTTCTGGGGTCACCCCAAGGATAAAGCATCAAAGCTATGTTAGATTAGCTTGGTTGGGTTTATGGAGATGTGGAAGTGGGTAGATGGTGTGCTGTTGGCATCAACCTAAGGACAGCTTCAAAGCTTGGCAAGATAAGATTGGTGGCCCCTCTTAGTGGAAAGGTTTAGATGAAAATATCATGACCAGAGTTCTGCATTTCTCAGTGAGTTTCTTTCTGACTGTGTGTTCACGTATTCAAGTGCATGTTCTTATTAAGTTGTTTGTGTGACTATGCATATTTCAAATGCATGTGTCCGTGTGTGTGTGAATTTATATGATTGTGTTCAAATGTTTATATATCTGTGTTCATAAGTGTGTTTGTGAGTGTGTGTGTTCATGACTGTGTGCATGGGTTGTGCATAAGTTCAAGAGTGTGTATGGTGGTGTGTGCATGTGTTCATGTGCCTGTGTTTATGAATGTGTGTGCTGCTTACTCAATACAAATTTTAGAAAGGACTCTAAATGTGCCTGAGTAGTATGGCACAGCTTTCTTTAATCATCTAAAACAATAAAATAATAATAATATTTAATGACAGAAGAATAGTTCTTTGTTTTCAAATTTAAATGACACCTTTATAAAAATGGAAAAAACTTAAATGCAATTTATATTTATGATATCATACCATTAAAGAGTACAAACTTAAGTAAAAACTTGGAAAAAAATAATTTCCTCATATATGACAAAATGTATGCCTCACATATAAAAAAGGAGGAAAAGAAGCTAAGGCAAGAAGATTCCAAGTTTAAAGTTAGTCTTAGCAACTCATCCAGATGATAAGCAAATTAGAGACCCTGTCCCCCAAAAAATATAATATAAAGAGCAGGGAATGTTGCAGAGTAGTTAAGCATCCCTGATTTTAAAACTGGTCACCAAAAAAGTAGAAAAAAATAAAAAGAATGTCAAAAACAGAAACTCCTAAGAAAAAGAAGGTAAGGGCTATTCATGGTGGCACAATCTTATATTCCAAGCAGCTCAGGATTTTCGGGAAGGAGAATTGTGAGTTCGTACACAGTCACAGAAATTTAGTGAGGCCCTAAGAAATTAAGTGAAACCATGTATCAAAAGAAAATGTTAAAAAAGTAGATGTTGTATGTTTTTCAGTGGTTAAATGCCTCTGATTTTATTCTGCATACCAATGAAAGGGAGAAGACTTCAATAGCCACCTTTTAAAGGGAAACATAAGTATTCAATAATTATAAAATATCTCAATAGCTTTAGAAATTGGAAAATGGCAAATAAAATTATATCTGTGAGACAGAATTAAAAAGTATCAGTAAACACATGAAGCAAATAAATTCTCAAGAACAAAACAGAGAGTAAAATTTGTTAATTCTATAAAGAAACTGGCTATTGAAAACACACCTTCATTTCCCAGAAGAAGCATATGCTAATGAAAATTACTGCATATCTGAAACATAATAACATATAAGGATATGGCAGTATTTGTTCAAACAGATAAAATTCAGGACATGCAGAAAAGGCAAATTACATTGAGAAAGATATAAGGAGGATAGGTTGAGAAAGACAAAAAGATTAGGGTGAGAAAAATAATTTCCAGATGAATTTTTATCATAATACATCCAGTTTGACAAATACGTAAGTCATCACATAAATTTATGTAGATGTAGCAAACATGTGATTTTTTGCGTACATGCATATTTAAAAATAGGTAGTTTGATAAAATAAAAATAGAAAAAAGAACCTAAAAGACTTGACCATACACACCATTGTTTAGATGATAACAGTCATCATTAATAAGATGTAAAATTTCCTCTAAATCTACAATATCACCTCATTTAAAGGGTAATATATTTTACTTTTAATGGAAGAAGTGGCCAGAGCAAAAATTTTAAAATTCATCTGGAATATTATACATGAAATCATCCCCCAAATTTTAAATTAAAAGAAAAACTTATTTTACAATAATAAAACCCAAGGAATCATAATACAAACCAAAGTCCATAGATTAATGTATAAGTTTGTAAAACTTTATGTATATTTAATAGAAATTGAAAGGCCAAAATAAATTTAAACACCTCAAGAAAAACATCACAAGTGAATGGTTGACCTGGTCAAATCTAAAGAATGATCAACTAGGGGACAGAATTCACTGGAATACTTTGTGTATACAACCTACAAAGCACTGGGTTAAAATTTCAGCCCAACTATAGAACACATATCTTAAGTGAGGTCAATGTTTGGAATATAAATGAATAAGAGTTTCTGACTCTCCACTCATGGATACATTAAAAGAAAATATTGTTTTAAGTTCCTCAAAAGTAAAAAAAAAATAGTTGAGAGATTTATATAAACTGCAAAGCTGTGAAAATATCTGCCACTTGATGATTTTAAAAAGCTATGGTAGACTTGGGTCTCAGTCCAGCCTTTGGCAATGTGCTATGTAATTGGAAAATAATAACCAACAGCCAGTGTCACCCTGAGAAGGGGAAGATTTAGATTATATATATATATATATATATATATATATATATATATATATATATATATATATATACTACCCTACCTTTATATAGTTTTCTCAGCTTTAGATCTTAATTTTTCTCATGCTGAAAAAGGATCTTCACATTCGTAAGTCCTAACAATAAAAAAAATTTGATAGTTATCCATGAGCATGCAAGGTCATCCTTGGTCTTAAAAACCCTGGGATAAGGACAGAGAAGTTAAATCACAAATAATTTGGTTTATGCATTTATGGGTGTTAAGCACACAAAGAGCTCCAGTCTCCCACTTGCCCTTCTAAAAATTCCATGACAGCCAATTTTGTCCCAGCAGGAAAATTTTTCTTCATTTACTGCTTTAATCACTTAACATCTTCCATTCAATGGAAGAAACTAATTACCTCAAATATATTAAAAAAAAAGAAATGAAAAAAAAAACACTCTTTGAAAGAAAGATAGGAGGCTTAGGCAGGAGCACCCCAAAAAGAAAGTCATTACAAATGCTGAAGTTCTGGGAATAAAGATTTCTGATTTTTGAAAAATCTCCCCCAGATCACAAACTATTGGTTTTCAATTAGTTTGCAAACATCTCAATGGGCTGCTAAAATTCCAAGAAGCAGTTCATAGAAAAGGTTAGAAAGAACATATATTTTTTAATTCCCCAAAATGATTTCCACACGTTCCCTCTGTGGCTACTTGACAGAATGGACTCTTTAAACTTCCATGACAGATTTTATGCACAAGTCAAACAGTGGACACTTGTATACTGAGCACAGGTGTTACAGTGGCTTTTGTCACCAGGCATGGTTGCAATATGCCTATAATCCCAGCAGCTTGGAAAGTTGGGGCAGGAGAACCTTGAGAACTTTGAGCCTTAGAAAAAGCGAGGCATTAAGCAACTCTGTGAGACCTTGTCTCTAAATAAAATACAACATAGCACTGGGGATGTGGCTCAATGGTTGAGTGTCCCTGAGTTAAATCCCCAGTGCCTACCCCCCAAAAGAGAGATAATAGTTTTGTCAATAATCTAATAAATGATAACAACTTATTAGAGTCAAGAAACCATGGGTATGCAAAAAAGGAAACCCTTGCACACTATTAGTGAAAAATGTAAGTTTAGGAAAGTCATCTGGAAATTAATGTAAACTCCTTGAACTATTTGAAACTATTTAGCATGGTAAAATTAATTTTGGGTATATATTCAAGGAGTTCACATGAGTAAGTCAAAGAAATGACTGCATTTCCATTATCATGTAGCAGTATTGCCAATAGTCAAAGAAAAAATAATGACTTAAATTCAGGGTGTCTCAGGAGATTTCTTTCAGTTCAGGGCATCCAACTACTCCCCAGATAATCTTTATATTATATTTTAGACTGCTTTATCTTGGGAAGAGAGGACAAAGAGATTCAAATGGGCTATACACTCCAAAAGTATATAAACATGATTGCTGTGGATACCTCAGAAACCACTGACCCAGGAGAAAGTATGTGACATGAGGACCTAACATCCTGTGAAGTTTCCAATGGGGAATCCCTGCTAAAATATATTCCAGTAAGGGATCTGTTTCTATGGAAAAAAAGAGAGAACAAGAATGAGCATTTTATAACAAATTATCAAGTCTCTCTCTCTCTCTCTCCTCTCTCTCTCTCTCTTCTCTCTCTCTGTCTCTCTCCTCTCTCTCTCTCTCTCTCTCTCTCTCTCTCTCTCTCTCTCTCCTCTTCTCATATTAAATTCTCACAAATCAGATGATAAAAATCACATATACAGTGCCACCTAAGACACTTCGGTTATGGTTCAGAGGTAGCGTGTTCACCTAGTGTATGTGAGGCACAGGGTTTGATCTTCAGCACCACATAGAAGTAAAATAAAGATATTGTGTCCACCTATAACTAATAATTAAAATGAATATTATATAAACAGTGTCATCTAGTATTACAAAATAATATTTATGAAATATTGTGTCTATTTTAAGTATGAGAAACAGTTTATTATGTTTTGGTGTAATAAAGTTGTCATTGGGAATGTGAACAGAAAAATAAAAATAGAGGATTACATTGTAAGACCTTAAAAAGATAACACTAAAGAAAATGTCCAGCATTCTGAATTTAAGGTCCTGCTTCCCAGAAATATAGAAAGCTCAGGAGAAAAAAAACCTCAGTCACCTATATGCCAGCAACACTTTAATGCAGAGAAAAAAAATTACATCTGGAATTTGAATTCTCTGCTGATGATCATGCCAATTAGTACTACAAAGTCTGAGATGCCAGGCTTCCAGATCAAAGCTGTACACATACTCTTCAGGCCATACCTGAAGATGCCAGGATTGGATAGGACAGAATGTCTGGATTTACAGCTGCTGCTGTATTTCTCACTAGATTGGCCAGAGGAGACTTGAGAATGAACTTTTTCATAGGCAGATTTATTTTTGCATGTACTGGAGACTTTGCTCAACTGTTCACATTTACCAAAACCACTCCCAGCCATAGAAATTGCTCTTTGAAATTATTTCAAATGGTCTTCCTTTCTAGTGTACAGATAGAGTCTCAAACCATGCACAGTAACTATTGTCTGGCTTTCAGGGTGCTTTGCATTCTCCCTATAGATTTTTCATCAACTGGGTGAAAGCAGAACCTGAGTTAACTGAGCATTGAGAAGGAAGCCTAGAAATAGGTCTGAAAGAACAGCAAGCTTCAGAAATAAAAACTCGATCAGATAGTTTAAGCCATACCTTTTGTACTGATCATAGGTTATACTGAACAATTATCACCCACGAGCACCTGATTGGGAACTTCTTCCCTCATAGTCTGTTTCCACTTAGCCTTCTATCCAAATGATAGTAGATGGCATCAACTTCAGGAATGATTGAGGCCATAATTAGTAAAGATAGGCAGGTTCCTGGGTGCATTTACTCTACATTTTTTTTTTAGGTGATGACAATTGAGTACAGAAGCAGCTTTTTTTAAAGGCAAGTTTTTCCTAAAGTGTTGGAGTCTAGCCTGGCAGTAGAATCTTTAAATTTAGCCTTTCATATAGGATAATATCACTGTATGAATTACATGCATACATATTGTTCATTATTGGAAACCATACAATGGCCATGTTTTGTTTTTCATTTAACTTTTCTGATCTATTTTCTGAAAAGGCAGTTTGAGCTCTCAACTGGGAAGCATTCCCTTAATGTCCAATAAAAATTATATGTTAGTCACAGGGGTAGTTTTAAATTATTTAGTGTATACAATAAAAAAATAAAAGACATAGTTGAAATTTATTATAATCACAAAGCTGAATATATCAAAATTACTATTATTATGTGACAAATATAAAATTTCTGATGAAGAATATATAAGTATTTAGAAGTACATCCTCACAACTCCTTCTATTTTAAGCCACCAGCACATCTTAGTTAATAGTGGTCACATTTCATTTTGAGAGCTGTGGTTCCCCTGGCCTTTGGGAGTCAAAGAGCCTGGACACCTGCATCCCATATAAGAGGTATGCAATACACTTTTTAATCAATGCTTTTCAACAAAACCAAACAGCAAGAGTGGCACTTCCCTGAGAAAGAGAAGGAATATCAAACAAGACAGGGTCCAAAAGATAATGATTTTTTTTCTATCAGGTGCTAGAAAGAGATTTATTCAAATTTCAGATGTAAGACAGCAGAAAAGGGAAGAAAGAATCTCAAAAGTTTGAGGTCTCATTTCAGTATATCTTTTCATAACCTTGATTCTAAAACTTAAATATATGAAAGACAAACATTATTTTGAAACTTAGCCTTTGACCTAATGCCTAGGCTGTGATATTGTTTCCTCACATGATATGAGGTACTGTGAGAGTTTTAGTTAATCTAATCTGTACATGTCTCCATAAGTTAATAGCATCTCAATAGATGTCCATAATTAACCTATGGGAAAAAAAAGAAAAGAAAAACAACACCAATAAGGCAACAGCTGTTTTCCACAGAATTTTATAAAAATATGTGACAGAATCCTGATTTCCAATTATAATTGGTGGATGAGTCATTCTACATCTTATTAGATCATGATTGGGCTGGTTTAGTAATTCATGCTGGGCATATCTGTTTTTTTCCTGCTATAAATAGTTTTAGCTGATGACTACTGAACTTTAGAGGGTTAGCTATCATCCTCACCAGGGACACCTAGATTCTCTGCTTCGATGACTCATTCTCTAATGTGGGCTTGTTATTTTGGACATAGAAGAGTTTGAAAAGCAAAATCAAAAGAAATCAAGACCTTTCGATTGTAGGTACCATAGCATTCACTTTCATCTTTACAGGTTCATATGAGTCAAAATAAATTTTAAAAAATGCCAGGCACAGTGGTGTATGACTGTAATCCAAGTGGCTCAGGAGTCTTAGGCAGAAGGGTTGTTAAAAATGAGCCTCACCAATGTTGAGGAATTAAGAAACTCAGTGAGACCTTGTCTATAATGAAAGACAAAATAGGGCTGGGGATGTGGCTCAGTAGCCAAGTGCTACTGACTTCAATCCTTGGTACTCGAAAGCCCCAAAGAAGAAAAGAAAGAAACATTAGATATAAGAACTTGGAAACTGATTCTACATTTTAATAGGTAAAGATAAAAAATACATTTTCTTGTTTATAAATACAGAAAAGAAGGAAGAATTGATGATATCATGCACTCTATATCATTCTATCTTATTTTATACAAGAAACGGTTTGAAAAAAAAGAAATATCTTCAAATATCCACAGCTATTAACCAGACAAGGTAGAATTCAGAATCAATTATTCATGATTCCAAATTCCAAATATTTCCACTAGACCACATACTACATGCAAATTTTCTTACTCTCTGAGGTTTTGAATAAGAACATACCAAAAAAGCAGGATCTGTGTCCATATTGTGTATATCACCAGTGGAAATATAGTACTCAAGAGTGTACTTCTGAAGCTTTTAGAAAGGACTTGGGATAATTTGAATAATGGCAGATGTCTCAATTTAGAAAACATTTAATCAACAATACATTTTTAATTTCTTGCCATGTGAGAATATGAAAATACTACAATGCATTCCAGAGGCATGGTGATAAAATATTCTATGAAAATGCTAGAAAGAAAATACTTCATCTGCATCCCAAAAGTCCTAAAAATGAAAACTCGAAAACCCATAATAGACAATGTACTCTCACTTGTGTACAAAGAACTTTTAAACAAGATACCAAAGAATACATTAGAACTCTCTGATGAGATTGTTATCTGGGCTTTTCTATATAAGAACATGAAGCTACATGGAATTTGTGTCAATAAAAAAAGATTTCTAATAGACATAAATGGAAAATACTTTCCATGATTATGATATATATGCATTGATAAAGCACCATGTTACATTTAATTTCAAGAATTATTCTAAATATCTAATAGAGAGAAATCCAAATATGAGTTATAGTGAAAAAAACCATGAATGGAAAACAAATAATAATTTAAAAAAGAAAAACAATTCTAAGAGCAACCTGATGTAACCCTAATGTATTCTAATTACTAACACTTATGTTAATAAGTGAGAATAATTACTAATAATGCAGGTGAACAATATTTCATCTTTATAAAATATTTAAACTAACCAAGCATGGTTACACAAACCTAAAATTATAGTGGCTCAAGAGGATGAGGAGAAAAATAATAAGTTCAAAAATAGCATTAGCAACTAAGTAAGGTTGTAAGCAACAATGAGAAATTTTGTCTCTAAATAAATATAAAAAGATATGGGGATGTGGAACAGTGATGCAGTGCCCCTTGGTTCAATCTCAGGTATAAGAAAAAAAAAGGGGTTTTGTTTTGTTTTGTTTTTCATTTTGTTTTATCTTATTTTCCCTAAAAATTTGTGCTTCAGTATTTCTCATTAGTTGTTCTTGTTCATGTCTCATAAAATTAAGTAAAATTTTTCTGTTGCTACATCATGTACCTTACTTAAATTGACATATCCTATTACATTAAGCATAATAATTATTTAAATATTTAGATAGTATGTATACAAATAAAATCAGACAACATAACAATTGAAAAAATTGGAAGTTTATAAGTAAATTTCACACCTCTGATAAATTTAATTTTGACAATATTTTCAGAAAAATTAAATAGAGAATAAGTAGTGTCTTCCTTAAGCAAGATTGATATAAATGCATATTTTTATTTCAAGTAATGGTATTAGATTTTACATGAGATTATGTACAATATTTAACATGAAATGTATCCTTACACTAGAATATAAGAGTTAAAACTATAATAAATTAAGAAAAATTCAATTACATATTTATAAATCAAATTTAGCTGTGGAGTTTAGTTATGCTTCCAAAAAAAAAAGAAAAAAGAAATTGGACTTGAAAAAACTTCTGTAAAAAAAAACAACCTCACCATGAAAGTGAAGACATAATTATTAAGTTTTTTCCCCCAAAGAACTATCTGTCCCAGTTTTTACCTTTTCTAGAGGGCAGTTAATTCTCCTTATTGAGAAGCTGATTGAGACCACAGCCCAAACAATTTTCTTGCTTGGCTCTCACACTCCAGTGTCAAAATGCACCATTCATAATTACTCTACAAAAGGGACTAATCCATTAAAAAATTATACATCCAAGAAATGTATAATTAAGATGTATAATTAATATAATTAAGCTATCAATGATAAGCCCTAAAATGTAAATAATTTCATAGTACTTGACATTTAAAAATTCCTGCCTCAGTTCTAAATTGTTTTCGTTATGCCTTTAAATTAACCATTATGTCTTTATTTTTTTCAGTATTCTTTTGTTCCTTTTGCCTATCCAAATGCATCTCTCTTATATTATGTAAACAAAAATTATTAACGTTTGCAAAAAATACCCTAAAATGAATGAACACAGAAAATAAAAAATATATCAAATATGAATAAAATTGAAAAATTTATGCCTCTTTGATACAAAAGTAAAGTTACCTTTTTTTTTTCTTTTGGTAAAAAAAGAATTTTTAGATGAATAGTCACTTACCTCTAAAATTTACCTAAAGTACCTGGAAATATGTTGAGACTGTAATTCATTTAGGAATATTTATTGCTGAACTATTCATAAGAACCAAAAGTTAAAATCAATGCTAGGTAAGTAGATAAATAAAAACCTGTAAATCCCAAAAGCAGAATATTACTCAGTGGGCTGGAGATGTGGCTCAAGAGGTAGCGCACTCGCCTGGCATGCGTGAGGCCTGGGTTCCAATCCTCAGCACCACATACAAACAAAGATGTGTCTGCCTAAAACTAAAAAATAAATATCAAAAATTCTCTCTCTCTCTCTCTCTCTCTCTCTCTCTCTGTAACTTCTCTCTTTAAAAAAAAGAATATTACTCAGCAATATTATCTTTGTGTCTCACACATGCTAGGAAAGCACTCTACCTCTGAGTTATAATCCTAGCCATATTGAGAAAGTAATTTTATGAGAGCACTAATTGTTACAAACCATCAACTAAGTGAGAGTAAGAAGAAAAAATATAATATGTTTTAAAATTACTATTATATGTAATTTTCTGAACAAGTAGATTCATGAAGTCAAAAAACAGATTAGTCATTACCAAAAGTTGTGTGAAAAAGAAACAAAGAAAAAACTGCTAGTGAGCACTAATTTCTTTCCACCTCAAATAGTTTTGGCAACTAAATTTTGGGTATTTAGTATATTTACATAATAAAAAATTACACCCTGAAAATATTTATAAAGTTAATTTTAAGTTCACATGTGCTTTGCAGGAATCAATAGATGAGTAATTTATACAATGCATAAAGCATGCAACATCCCAGCCAGTAAAATAGGAAAATAAAAATGTCACTGCTTAGTCTTCAAAAAAATCACTGAGTTTTTACTATGAGATCCATATACATTTATGTGAATATACTGTGTTTTTTGTTTGTTTTTCCTTTTTGCTTTATAATTCCTGGTAAATATAAAAGAAAACTATGTCTATACATCAACGATTATTGTAAAGTTGTCAAGTTTTTAATATACTTATGTAAATAAATATGCATTTGTGTGTGTGTGTGTGTGTGTGTGTGATTGAGATCAAACCCAAGATTTGCACAAGCATGACAGGTATTTCACTGTTTTGCCACAACCTATGTACAAAAGTGCATTTTTAATCTTGGTTCTCTCTCTCTCTCTCTCTCTCTCTCTCTCTCTCTCTCTCTCATATTTCTTCTCTCTCTCTCCCTGTATCTCTTTCTCTCTCTCTCTGTCCCTAACTCACTCTTTGTCTTTCTCTTACTCTCTCTCTCTGTTTTGTAGTTTTGAAACACAGGTGAAACCCAGGGTGTTTTTTTTTTTTTTTTTTTTTTTACCACTGAAGTACATCCCTAGTTCTTTTGATTTTTTAAATAGTGAAAGAGGGTTTTTTTTCTTAAGTTAATTAGGCTGGCCTCCAATTTAAGATGCCCCTGTCTCAGCCCCCAGTCCTGGTATTACAAGCATGACTTATCATATCTGTCTATTTATCTTTTTTTGGAAAGATATCTAATGCCAATTTTTAACTTTTTATTGTATATATTTCTTATTGTTAAAATGAACTTTTATCATGTTCTAATTAACATTCTGTTACTACTCTAATGATTATTGTTTCTGTTTTATGAGTGAACAAAAATTCCAAATGATTTACCACTATCATCTATGACCTTACCATGTGCTTTCTTGTATTACACATTTATTTTAGAGGGAGAGTCTGATCTATACCTTCTCCTACCTTCTGGTGGCTTACTGCCAATCTTTGATATTTCTTGACTTGTAGAATCACTATTCTTATTTCTGCCTCTGTCTTCACATGGTATTCATCTTGTTTGAGGCTCTGTGTCCAAATTTTCATTTCGTAAAAGGAAACAGTCATATTGGATAAATAGTTCACTCTAGTGTGTCCTCATCTCAGCTGATGGCATCTGCATCTACCCACTTCCCAGATAAATTTATATCTAGGTGTGGACTTTAACACGTGAATTTTAAGGAAACAATATCTTGATGCATAACATCAAGAATGACATCTACAGCTACTTATGAACTACCTGAAACAGGACCCTGCACACAGTGCTTGGTACTTAATACAAATAAAGAAATAGATAAATGAATAACTCTTTGTGAGTTCCAACAAAGAAGTACATGGTTTGGGGTATTTTGGTTTTTATGGTCACTACTGAACATGAAACACTACTGAAAAGAGAAATTGATGTTTTGAAAAGCTTTCTGAGGCTGTTTCCTGAAAGATCACGGCCCCCTTGCATTCTGATCACAACATAAAGCTATGCATTTGAAGTTGAAATGCTATAAATTGCATTTTGTTTTATCTTTCAAAATGTCACATTTACTCAAAAAAAGATTTTAGCGTCATATAAAAGTCCCTGAGTAATTTGATTTATAGGAAAGGGAGACCAGAGAGAACCAACTATATTATAATTTATTACATATGCAATGGTAAAATAAATTTAGGTACACAATTATAAGTCTAATCACACCCTGCAAAGGTTGTAAACTGTATGCCTGGACTGAGGAATGAGCCCTCTGCTCAGCTCAGGTGCTCAGATACTCTCAGTGGACTCCTCAAGACATTGAAGCCCTGCATGTAAAGAAAAAACCTCAGAACACTGTCTTAGAAGCATGCAGTATTCCTTCCCAGGAGCTAGGTTATGCCACTCAGACTCTCCAGGACTCAGCCACCCTGCAGGGAGTATGAACATGAACAGGACAGCTGTGTGGAAAAGATGGGCAGCATGTGCAGAACCAGCAAACACTTGCATCATGAAGCAGGGGACATAAAAACAACTTTGTTGTCACTTCAACAAGCCAAATGTAACTGTGTTGGGTTGCCATTGCTGCTTAAATGTAAGTGAGGTCTGGAAATTAGTGGATTTGGGGAGCTTTCTATGTACTTGAGTCAAATAACAGATGCTGGGTTCTTTTGTCAGTTCTGAGACAATTAGCTCTATGGACATATGTTGGATAGCACCTGCCCATTTTCTGTAGGACACTTAGAGCACTAGCTAAAGATAGGGATTCATATATAAATGATGATGGTAAAGATATAAAGATATATAGATGAGCTTTAGAGATATATAGATATATATGATAAATATTTCACATATGCATATGTGCTTGCATATGTATATGGGTGTGTGTACATGTCTTTATATAAATAGAATAACAGAAGCCACTTTGCTTATATCTCAAATTGCCAATGGAATGCAACTTCCAAGTGTATGAAGCAGGTTGCTGGGGTTGTTCTGAAGTGTACATAGCAAAGTTCATCAACAGACACCCACACCCACACCCACACACACACACACAATCACACACTGTGTCATTTCCATTTTCAAAATGAATGCATGTGCCTGTGTGTGTGTGCACATGCCCATACTTTCTACAAAGCTATAGAGCAGTGCAAAGAATAATGGCTGGGGAGTTCATCAGAAGTCCTTGGTTTGAGTCCCAGTCATGCCATCAATGAAAAATGGATGGAATAATTTCAACTACCCAAAGTTTGAGCACAAAATGAATGGGATCATGGGGAAGCACCATATAAAACTATTAAAAAAAATAGAATAAAACTCATGAGCCTCACAGGTCAGCAAAGGTAACAAACAACTGAGGGGAAATGTTGCAGGCCACCTGTATTCATCCAGGTGGAGATGTGACTGAGGCCCAGACCCTGCAGACAGTCTGCACAGATTCCCCAGCATGCATTCAGCTGCTGCTGCTCTGCAGCTGTATTGAAATTGTGTTATTGGCTGTGGTCTATAGCATTTTCCTACAGAAAATGTGACTAGATTAAGTTCCTCTTCAGTGCCTCACACTAGGTCTTTCTATACCATTTCCTCTTTATAGGACACTCATTCTCTGACACAATCTTCAAGGAAAGAAACTTGGTTTGTTTATTCACAATTAGAGGTTGGAGAAAGAACAGAAAGTGCTTTGTCAGGCACAATGATCTTCAAAATTAAATCTGCAAGTAAGAGTGCACAGGAGACTCTCTCACCAGCATCTTTTAAACACCCACTTGCCCCATGCCCATATAATCACATCTTTTCCCCTGAAATGGGACTAACAATGGTTCCATATTATATGGAAATCTGAAAAGCAGCGACTCACAATATGACAAAAGGAAGTTGGTGACTGCTCATCTTGAGACCCTTAAGGAGCAAGTCCTCCTCTCCTGTTCCCTTTGTCCACCCCTCTCCCCCACACTAACCTTTAGCACTGAATTCTTCACCAACACTACATGAAATAGACTCCCCATGGAACCATTATGGCTACCTTGTAAAAAGTCTTTATAGAACAGGGGCTCAATTTGTAATCTGGGTAGTTATAGAGAAACTATAAGTCATTCAAAAATGTTAGCATTTCTGATTTCTGCTCCACACACTGTAGACCTAGGGCCACATATTTTCCAACTTAGGAGATAAAATTACAGTCTTTCCTTGAGTGCCAAACAGCTACATGGCTGTGGAAAAATCTCTTTATTGGTGTGGATCACAGTTTCTTTTCTTTCTTAAAGAGAAAGAAAGAGAGAGACACAGAGTTTTATATTTATTTTTTAGTTTTTGGTGGACACAACATCTTTATTTGTATGTGGTGCTGAGGATTGAACCCAGGCTGCATGCATGCCAGGCGAGCATGCTACCACTTGAACCACATCTCCAGCCCCTCACAGTTTTTATCAATAAGTGACTGATTTGAAATATGTCTAGATATGTATATACATAAACATATATAAGAGGGAAAGAATATGGAAATTTGAGTTTTACATACTATGTTAATTCCATTGTATCAGATATATAAGGTGTATAGTTTTATGGCTAACACAGAATTGCCATAGAACTACACATATTGTGCTACATATAATTATCTGTTTTACAAGAATCATGTAAGAAAACCCAGATATTTAAAACTGCAAATACACAGAATGACATTTTAATGAATTTAAAATGCAATACCCCTCAAGGTCATTATTAACTAATTTTTTAATTTATTAATGAATCTTAAAGTACTAGTAAATGGAAATCTGAAACATTTTTGTTATTAGGCTTTTTGATACTTTTTAAAAAGTGCATGCATGCATGTGAGATTACAAATTCAGGCAGTTGAACATCTGAACATTGTCCTATTATGTTTACATTTCACCGATTTTGATTGGACCTTAACATGTCTTCTCAACTTTGGTAGGGCATAAACACCACAAATTAAAGTCCACATCTGGATCACAACTAGTAGCATTAAGTTTATAAGTATTCTTTAAATCTCCAGTGAATAGTCATTATAAAACTAATATAGAATTATGGTTCATCTGATTAATGGGTTCAGATTCATTTACAGCCCCCCATAACAACCTCATATTTTAATTGTTTTCAAACTGAAAATTAAAAGTGACCTTTATATTTTTCATCTAAGACTTCTCAAGAAACAGGCCAAATTTTCTATGGCAACCTAGGTAAGACTAGTCAAACACAAACAGGTGTAAGGAGGACAGGACCACAGAGGAACCCCCAAACATTATAACACAAAAGGATGGAAGCACCCTTCTGTTAGCACACACTGGATTGAAGACCTCATGGGTTTGAGATGTGACTTATGGGAGAACTTAAAAGTACTTTATGAACACAGATATCGATTTCTCTATAAAGGTCATGCCAAGATTTTCAGAGCATTGCCACAAACTCCTGGAGCAATTATTTCAGCAGCTTAATGTCTGCAACTTAGTGATGTTAATATTTCAATATATTAAAAATACTAAAAATTTTGTTCCACATCAGTTTGAGACCATTTTAATTCCATTAGTCACAGATTTTCCTAAGAATACCTGGAAATCTGGGTCAAATTAAACCAAGATAGTATGTAGCTAAAAATTATAAGAACATATTTTCATGTCCACTAACCCTTTTATTTTGCTATCATGTTTTTGCTGTTGATGAATCAAGTAATTGGTATCCCAGGCCTCGGAATATAGGGTAAGCACTCCTGGGTTTGATCCCCAGTATCAAAAAAATTGCTGCAATTTTAATTTATAAATTTTTATTAAAATTGCATGAGAGGGTTGGGATATAGCTCAGTTGGTAGAGTGCTTTTTTCACAGGCACAAGGCTCTGGGTGCAATCCCCAGCACCACAAAAAAATATTAAAACTTGCATTAACACTTGACATATTTCAATATATTAAAAAATACTAAAAAAATTTTGTTCCACATCAGTTTGAAACAATTTTAATTGCATTAGTCACAGATTTTCCTAAGATTACGTGGAAATTGGAGTCAAATTAAACCAAGATATTATGTAGCTAAGAAGTATAAGAACATATTTCCATGTTCACTAACCTTTTTCTTTTGCTATCATGTTTTTGCTGTTGATGAATCAAGTAATTGTTATTACCAAGATTCTTTTTCTTCATTTTCTTGTTATCCATCAAATAAATACATAAAAGGCTGGTTTTACCATTCAAAAGCCATTGACATGATATTGTTAAGCTTAAGATTTAGAGTCTAGGTGAAATCATATCACTAATATATTAATCAGATTAAATTTTCCAGGAGTCTTGTTTTTTAAAAAACCTTTTTTGACTTTTTTGTAAATAAAAACAATAAGGTCTAAAAGGTTTTACTCTATTGTTTTTAACTTTTGAGCATCTAAAAAGATACATAACCTACAATAACAAATATTCTATCAATCAGGAAAAATTAAAAAATATATTATAACCTCCTATGAGTAATAAGTTGTCATACCCTAGAGGGATTTGAACACTTGTTCTGAGATTAACTGGCTTTCCTCTCACTTGTTAGATAAACTAATAGAAATATATTTAACTCAGATCACTAATTATTTCACTAAGCCTCAAACTGCTGCTTAATAGGATCCAAAAAAGATAAAAATCAGATGCATCTTCCAAAGATCCCAGTGTGCAGCATGTATGTATGTATATGTGTGTCAATGTGCATTTGATATGAACTGGAGCATACACATATGCTTTATTTGTTGCTGTATGTTACCTTTTCTGATGTTGTGGGGAAATATAAGACATGACAATGTTTTCCAACCAGGAACAAAAATAGCAACATGAGATTTAAGTGTCCCTTCACTGTCAGACAAAAGTATAGAGAAAGAGCTGTGAAAATGAGGAATGGAGGCAGGAGACCCTCTCTCTAGAACCTCCCCCACAACAGAGATAGCAGCTTGCCAGTGTTGAGATTAAGAGCCTTAGGGTCAGATTGCCTGGGTTCAATTCTACTCCACCATTTATTGGACACGTCCCCTTGGGTCATTTATATATCTCACCAAGCCTGCATTTCTTCATCTGAAAAATGGGCATTTAAATCCACTCATTAAACAAATGTGCACTCAGTACCTAACACATTCTCAGCACTACACCCCATGCTAACTTATGACTGTAAACCAAACTGAGATTCCTTTCCCTGTGGGTGTTCAAGCAAGTGGTCCTTGTGAGGATCAGATCAGATGATGTTGGGTCCATGCCTCTGGCACAGTGGCTGGGACAGAACCGGCCCTCAAGCAATGTCAGCCCATTGCTATTTCTGGATCTGGCAACATAAAGAATGAATATGCACAGGACCTCCAATCCTCTGGACAACTGCATACACTAGCTATCCACCCCGTATAACCATTGAGAAAGCCAAGGCTAACCAGGTAGAAGCATCTCGCCCACTCATTCTCTATTAAAGACACATATTGCATTTTAATATATAGAACTATGTGTTCTAAGCACTGGACAAACATCAACACATTAAAATAATAACTCATTAAAACTAGCCCACTATTCATTGTACCATACCACTTGCCTAACCACTAACTGATATTTATCATTTCTATTGGTAACTATAGAAATGTTAAAGATGAATTTTTTTGAAACTTTACTGTGATTCTCATAGTAAACACAGAAACACAGAATGGCACAGTCATGAGACTAAAATGTTACAAAAGGAAAAGTTTCTTGAAACATCTTGGTATATCAAGAAGAAAATGCTCCAAGGAAATGGAAGAAATTTGAAAGTAAAAGATGGGGTCAGACCTCCACAAACAGCTACAATCACTGCACAGGAGCAAGGAAAAAAGTACCCCAATGGAAAATTAAAAATATTATACTGATTATAACCAACTCTGGAGGTACCTATATATACTCTTCTCTATCACACTCCTGTATTTTATTTTTGTCTGTTTCCCCTTGTCTACCCAGATTGAATACAAACTCAATGAAGGTGTAGATTGTTTTGGTATTGTCAATCTGTTCATTGAGTAACCTGAGAGATCAAGAATAGACTCATTGCTCACACACACACACACACACACACACACACACACACACACACACACACACATATTTTAAAAACAATGGGTAGCATAAAGGAAATTGAAAAGATAAACTAAAATACTTAGAACAAATACTTGAATGTGATCTTACACTCTGTAGATCAAAAGGAGCTCCTCTTCACTACTGTGGAAAAAAATGAAGAAAGAGAACTAAATTTTTTTGAGTCTCTACATTACTATGTCTAATAGGAGAAAAAGTGTTCTCCTCTCCTCTGTTCTTCCTTCTGGAATCAAAAGTAGTGAAGTTAAATTGTTCTTTTTTGTACTTAAATTTTAACATGAATAAAAATGTTTGCAATATAATCAATCCAGTTAATAATCTTGAAGATATAAGTATTTTATAGAAGCATTTAATATTTGTCAATTCATCCATTTATTAATCAATTTTTTAGAATATATTATGTATAAACTGTATGCCAAGTGGCATATAACTTCCCAGAAATACAATTCTTCAAAGGTGACTGTAAAATTCTGTTAATCTGTTGGCTAAAATGTGCAAAATTTGTCCCCTTGATAGGATATTCTATCTACTATTTTGGCAGAAAACTAACCCCAGCTTCCCTATTCTTCTCCCTTACCCCCATCCCCAAAACCCAAGCTCCTCAGTACAGTCTGTGAATAGACCACTCTTACTGCCTTAAAACCTATCACTGACCTGCCATTTATTGCAATCATAGTACCAATCTCAGGCTTCTATTTTCCTTATAGTTATTTGTTGGTATGTTTCCCTACCTCTCTAGACAATAAAATCCTTTAAACATGGACTCTATCCATTTATGCACTCCCTTCTACTCCCTCATTTAAAGCACCAGTGTGCCGCCTAATACATTATTGATGCTCAGATGGTCTGCACAGTGTGATACATAAAGGTGCAGCAATAACACACTGGTAAGAAGGGAAATCCCCAGTTCCATAGCTGAGCATTCTCATAAAGAAAGGAGATGAGTTTCTAGGTAAAAATATCTTGAATAATTTAATATGTGACATTACTCACATTGTAGGAGTTAGAAGAGTCTTGCAGATTCTTTGGAATTCCTGGAGAAAGAGACACCATCATATGCAGGAAAAAAAAATGGGAAATCTCTATGCTCTTGACAGAAATCCCACCCTCTTCTGCCTTCAGGACACCCAGTTTTACCACCACTCTCTGCCTGGAAATTTTTGACACTAAGCTTATTTACAATCTTTAAGAAGCCCTAGAGTTCTAATTCATTCCTTCTTTCTCAGATTATCAGCCCACAAGTCTCCACACATCCTTTTCTTTGGCCCTGTCTCCATCACAGCCTAACCCTGCTGCTCCTCCACTGTTTTCATCAAAGCTCATGAGCTTCTTTCTCCAAGATTGAGACCTACATGGCTCTCCTTTGAGAACTCAGCTCTCGTTCACCCCAGGAGTGAAGGCTACTGTTTCTCCCTAGACTACACAAACTGCATCTTTCTCCCTGTCCAATGTCCTCCTCATTGCTCTTTGCCAGACCATTCTCCCTTCTCCTTCAGGGAGGAACCCCTGCTCTCAGTACTGCCTGTGAGCCATACTCACAGGAGAAGATCATTCCTGTTCCTTTAAAACCAACCACCAACTTGCTGCTCATTAAAATCCCCTGCTGATCCCTCCTCTCCCTCATGGAGTTTACTTAATTCACCATCAACTTCCCCATGAGCACACAAAATAATTTTTAGTGACTTCCCTTTCCTATTAATAGTTGCCTTTTAGCTCCATGGTCCCTTCTTCTTGTCTTCTGTTTCTCTCATGTTCCAGAATACATAGTCCCTGAATTGCCTCATTATCAACCACCACCTTCTGGTTCTCATCTTGCTCTGTTTTTCTTGACTTACCATGATTTGCCATCTAATGATGTTGTCACTCTTTCAAAATCCTCCACCACACCTTTTTATATATGCACTTCCAAACTTCAGATCAAATTTCATAATTATCATCTCTTTATTATAGTCTTTCAGCCAAAGGTCAATTTTCTCCACCTATTTGCACACCCCAAGCTTGACATGAGAAATCAATTTCAATAACACCAATAAGAAAAAAAAAACTTGAACACACTAAAGTCTATTCAATTATAGGTAGAGGTGACAGAAACAAACTATGGAATTGGACAAAACTTCCTTATCTTTGTATTTGAACACATGACCCAAGTAACTGCATTATGTAGAACCACAAAATTACTAAATACAATGAGTAATACTCCTTGTATTTATAATATGCCAAAATATAATTTATCATCATGCATATCTAAAAAACCAAATTAAATAAAAAGAAAGAAACTATGGAGTTATAGTCACACAATGTACTCTGAATCACCAAACTAAAGCATGGATTGTAACACTGGATATCAGAAATCAAGAGCCTTCTCTGTATTAGGCAGTATTCTTGATTCATTATTTACTCTGTCCTTATCTTTACACTATCTTGAGTCCTGATTGGAAGATCTCTTATCTAACAGATGAATACAGTAAGTTTGAGAGATCATTGATTGTTCCAAGGTCACCATCTATTCAGACTAAGGCTCTGAAAATTAATTTGTGATTTATAATCCACTGTATCATGTATCACAATACAAAGTCAGTCTGTGTTGTTGTTGTTTTGTTTTGTTTTGTTTTGGTTTGGTTTGTTTTTTCCCCTGGTGGGAGGAGAAAGAAAGAGATAGAAATTACAACAGGGCACCAAGAACCATCTGCATAAAGAATCAATGTAAATTACTTGATTGTGGTCATTGTTACACTGGTAAAAAGGTATATCCAACATGAAAAATTATGATTTACATATGTAGAGTTTATTGTATTTTAGTACTACCCTAAAAAATTGTCTTAAATTTGAATGAAAGAAATAAATATGTTCCTTCAAAAAATGTATATATTTGGAAAGCATAGAAAAAGATGCTGAATATGAATGTTATTAAGAAATTACAAATTAAACACACCTATAAAATTTACAAAATTTCAAACATAACAATATAAAAAGCTGACAAAGATGGGAAACAAGAAGAACTCTCATACATTGCTGTTGGGATAACAAAATTGGACAGCCACCCTGGAAGACAGTTTGGTGTACACTTAATATGGCTCACTAATTGTATTTATCAGTATTAATTCAATGGAATTGAAAGTTATGTTCACACAAAACCTACATACAAATGTCCACAGCTTCCTCATTCATGATTGCCAAGAACAGGATGCAGATAAGAGAGAATTCAGTAGCTATTTACCTGTTATTAATGTAAACACTGTGAAACATATATACACTGGAGGGTTATACAAAAATTTTTTAAAATAAAATTTGCTATCAAACATTAAAAAGCATGGAGGCATCATAAATATATACTGCTAGAAATGATTTGTTGTCTGAAATATCATATTTGTACAATTCCAAATTTATGACATTCCTGAGGGAGCCAGTTTTTCTTCCAATTACCCCTTCTCATTGTAGTCCATCTTCTCATCCTCTCACCCTCATCATATTAAATATTTAGCAGATATACATTGTCATTATGAACCAATCTGAGCTTGAAGATGATTTCTTCAGCTAGTGTACAGTTCAGCTTAGCCATGAGTAAGTAGTTTATGAACTGTGAAAAAGTAAATGAACTATAGATGTCAATCGTGCAGATTTTCTCTTTCACATTTTAGGAACCAAAATGAGAACCTCTTTTCTGTTAATCTTGTCTGACAAATGTAAAAGAAGATGTTTTAATTTCCCAAAGAAGGTCCTGAGTAGGCCTGTTCATGTCCAACTCTACTAAATATTGTTGTTAGCATAATGGAACTTAATCTGGACAGAAATGACTAACAGACCCTGTTACCTGTTTCTAATAGGTTAGTAACTGCCATAGCTCAGAAATGCAAGATCTACAAGGGAAGGGTTAAGTTATAAAAAAAATATTAAGAAAGAATATGGAGATCTCAATATCACCAAATGCCTAGTATTTATCTGATCAATAAGATTCTGTTTCTCAGTAATACCCCCACAATTTATCTGCCCCTTAATGTGTATCAGCACACCTCTTTACTTGAACTATTTTCATTTATTTCAACCAGAGATTGGTTGGGTAAGAAGAAAGAAGTAATCTTATTTTATAGGTAGTATATTGGAATTGAGGTGAACATAAAAAAATCTCAGATAATTTTCTCATGAATATGAGTGTAATAAAATAAGTTTAGAATATCTTTTTCTTAATATTCAAAGAATAAGTACCTATGGAGCAGAGTGATAAATAATCATTTTTATTAATGTATAAACATCTTTTAAATGTAAGGTACTAGTTTATTCACAAAGGGCTTATGTTCACTGTTCTCTAAAAAGATAATAAAAAATTGTAAAATTAGATTTTCTTGACATTTTTTAGGAAAACACCAGCAACAAACAGTTCACAGAAAAAATATACAAAAAGAAAGAAAGAAAGAAAGAAAGAAAGAAAAAAGAAAGAAAGAAATGCAAAGAAATAAAAACAAGGTTGTTGAAAATTATTAATTCTCAGTAAAATTTTATTGCTGAGGGCCAGTCCCTTGCCCAGATCCAGGATATGAAGATTGAGAAGGTTTGCAGTTTTTTCAAATGCCCAGTTCTTCAACTTTCATATTGAGTCACATTATAATCAAACAACAACAAACTGCTAGATATTCAAATAAACAGGAAAACATGGCTCAGCTAAAGCAACAAAACACAGCATTAGAAATTCTTAAGAAACACAAGCATCAAAGAACTAGACAAAAACTTTAACATGGCTGTTTTAAATATGTTTAAAGAGCTAAAGGAAAGCATATTCAAAGAATGAAAGTAAAATGGGTGTGGTGGTACATGCCTGTAATCCCAGGGACTCAAGAGGCTGAGGCAGAAGGATGGCAAGTTTAAGGGCAGCCTCAGCAACTTAATGAGACCCTATCTAAAAATAAATAAATAAATAAATAAATAAATAAATAAATAAATAATAATAATAATAATAATAGAAAGGGCTGAAGATGTGGCTCAGTAGTTAAGCACTACTGGTTCAATCTTCAGTACAGAAAAACAAAACAAACAAAAAATTAACTATAAACAGCAGGCATCATGGCACATACATATATGCAACAAGATGTAACTCTCAGCTAACTTGGGAGTCTGAGGCAGAAGGATCAAAAGTTTGAGGCCAGTGTGTCAAATAAAAGATATAAGGGCTGACAACATGTTCAGTGGTAGAGCATCCCTGCTTTTAGTCACCAGTACTAAAACAAAACAAAACAAAAGCAAATTAAAATAAAACAGTATTTGAACAAAATGAGAATATTGAAAAAGAGATTGAGATTATAAAAGGAATGAAATAAATTTTAGATCTAAAAAACACGAAAAAAAATTTAAAAAATCAATATATGTTTCAACAGCAGGCTAGAAAAGACAGAAGAAAGATGCAGAAAACTTGAAGACAGTGAATGGAGCCCAAGAGATTTGTTTATGGGGCACCATCAAGTAGTTAAATATATGCTTTAAGGAAATTCTAGAAGAAGAAGAAAAATAAAAGTGTAAAGATATTATTTGAAAAGTTAAAGACTGGAAACTGCAAATTTGAGTAAATACATGGCTCTACAAATCCAAGAACCTCAGTGAATTCCTAATAGGATAAATTTAAAGAGTTCCACATTGACCCACATTATATTCAAGCCACTGGAAACCAGACAGATAGAATCTTGAAATCCCCCCAAAAAGGAACTTGTCAAAGATAAAGATGATCAGTGGTTTATTCAGGGGACACTTTGAAGACTGGAAGGCAGTGGGATGACAGAAAAGAAGAAAAACCAACAATTGAGAATTCCATACCCCACAAAATGGTCCTTCAAAAATGAGACAAAAATTAAGATACCTCCAGATAAATGAAAGCTGAGGGAGTTCATTTTCCATAGACCTGCCTTACAATGAATGCTAATGAGAATATTTCAAGTTGAAATGGAAGAATATTAGCAATTTGAAGCCACAGAAAAAGATAAAGATTCTCTACTAAGGGTCAATACATGAAGGAGCATAAAAACCAATGTCTTTATAATTTTGATTTGTAATTCTATCTTTTATCTTCTGTAGAATTTAGAAGACAAACATGTAAAAGTTTATAAAACTTCTATAAATGGATATAGGGCAATACAGAAAGATGCAATTTGTGACATCAGTAGCATAAAGGGAGGCAGAGCTATGAAGAAGTGGACTTTTTGTGCAATGGTCTGGGTTAAACCCCCAGCAATTAAAATAAATAAATAAATAAATAAGGAGAAAGAAATAAGCAATAAAAATCTACAAGACACACAGAAAAACACCAAAATGGCAAGAGTGAATTTTTCCCTATTAGTTAATTTTAAATGTAAATGAATTAAAACTCAGTAATCAAAAGGCACAGAATGAAGGAAAAGATTTTTAAAATAGGACCCAGCTCTATACTGTCCACAAGAGACTAATTTTAGGTGTAAGGACACTCATGGGTTGAAAGGGTAAGGATGGAAATATAGTCCATGCCAACAGTAGCCCAAAGGGTACAGATGCCTATAATGGTGTTAGACAAATAGACATTAAGTAAAAACTGCTATGAGACAAAAAAGGACATGAAATATTAAGAAGAGGGCCTACTCACAAAGTAAGAGTAATAGTTATAAATGCATATGCACCAAATATCAGAACTCCAGATTATATGAAGCAAAAAAGACAGAATTGTAATGATAAGAGATGGCTTTACAATAATAGTAAGATGGACCAGTACCCCCACTTATTTTAATACCAGGGATTACAGCCAGGGGTGCTTAACCACTGAGCAACATCCAAAGCACTTTTTAATTTTTTTTTTTTTTGAGACAGGGTTTCACTAAGTTGCTTAGAGCCAGCTAAGTTGCTGTGCCCAGCCTTGAACTTGTGATCCTCCTTCCTCAGCCTCCTGAGTTGCTGAGATTACAGGCATGTGCCACCATGTCCAGGCCCATTTAGTTTTAAAAAGTCTTTTGTTTTATTTGTATATGGACACTATACCTTTTTTATTTTTATGTGGTGCTGAGAATAGAACCCAGTGCCCCTCACGTGCTAGGCAAGTGCTCTATTGCTGAGATACAACTCCAAACCCCAGACACCATTTTCAATATTGGATGGAAAAACCAAGTAGAAAGCCAATATGGAAACAGGGGACATGAACAACACTATAGGCCATTTGGAATATATATATATATATATATATATATATATATATATATATATATATATTTATATAACAAAATATATATGTAAATATATATATAATGAATCACAGGAAAAGTAGAAAAAAATCTTGAGACAAATAATAGTGAAAATACTGTATACCAAAACTTATGGGATACAGTGAAAACAGTGTTGAGGAAAAATTTTAGCTGCAAATACATTTTAAAAAGAAGTATCTCAAAGCAAGGAAGGAAATAATAAACATTAGAGAAGAGATAAATAGAATAGAGAATAAGAAAAGAAAATTTACGGTGAAACTAAGAGCTGGTTCTTTGAAAAAAATCAACAAAATTGACAAATTGTTAGCTATATTGACTAAGAAAAAAGGGAGAGAAAAGACTCAATAATTCGAATTGGAAATTAAATCAGGGGATCATTATCAGTTTTCCTAAATAAAAGGATTATAAGAGAGTACCATGAACACCTGTGTGCAAAAAACTTGGGTAACCTAGATGAAAAGCACAGACTAGAAATACACAATCTACAAAGACTGAATTGTGAAGAAACAGAAAATATAATCAGATTTATAATTAGTGGAGAGTTTTAATTAATAACCACATATTTCTATGTGAATATGCCATAGTGAATCCCACCATCATGTACATTCATAAGAATGGGGTCCTAACAAGAATAAGATATACTCTATACAATTATAATATACAATTACAACATGCAGGCATGTGCCACCATGTGCAGATCTCTTTATTTTTAAAAAATATTTTGTTTTAGTTGTAGTTGGACACTCTACCTTATTTTATTTTTATGTGGTTCTAAGGATAGAACCCAGTGCCCCTCATGTGCTAGGCAAGCACTATAACACTGAGATACAACCCCAGACTCCAGACCATTTTCAATGTTGGATGAAACAACCAAGTAGAAAGCCAATATGGAAACAGGGGACATGAACAACACTATAGACCATTTGGAATGTGTGGGGGGGGTGGGGTTACAATTATAGCAAAATAAATTCTATCATAAATAAATAAACAGAACCAATTTTTAAAAGTGAAAGAAAAACTGAGAACTAGACAATGTCACTGGTGAATTTTATCAAACATTTAAATAAAGAATTAATACCAATGCTTCTCAAACATTTCCAAAAAACTGAAGAGGAAAAAACATTTCCTAAATCATTTTATGAGACCAGAATTACCCTGATGCTAAGCCAAAGACATCACAAGGAAAGAAAGTACAGGCAGTCCTTCTTAAGAACATGCAAAATCCTCAAAAAGATACAACCAAGCTGACATCAATCGAATAGTGAAAGGATTGTTCATTATTCATGACCAAGTGGGAAATTTTCTGAAATTTCTGGAATTCAAGGAGGGCTCTGTGGCAGTCTGGCTGCAACAAACTAACCGGGGTGATGAGCAACTTGTGAAGGTTGATACAGCAGGAGTGGGAGCCATTTATTGTAGGAGAGTAGGGGTATATGTACATAACTGAATAGACAGCTTGTTCTTAATTAACATAAACTAGGTACAGCAGTCAAACAATAAGGAATCATCATCTTAATGATTACACACAGCTTAACTTAATTGACATAATTTAGACACAGCAGTCAGTCATTAAGGAATCTCTATCATCTTAATGGCTCGCTGGCATTACTTCTCAAACAACTCCTTTTGGCAAAGTGCCAGGCACCATCTTTACTTGTTTCCAGACACTAACAGGGCTCACCACATGAAAATTAATCATTATAATGAAGAAAAATTCATGATCGTCTCAGTTTTTGCAGAAAAAGCATTTGGCACATTTCAAGTCACTTTCACTCAACTGACTAGGGGACAGAAGAAAAGTACTCAACATAAAAAGATTTTACGTGGAAAGCAAGCTAGCCTGATACCAGTGGGGAAATACTGAAAACTTTTCCTGAAAGATCAGGAATAAGACAAAGTTTTCTAATCAACACAGTCCTGGAAGTTCTAACAACAGCAATTAGGAAATGTAAATAAAAGCATTTGAATTGGAAAAGAAGCAGTAGAGATATCTGTTTTGCAGATGATATGATTTTTATATGTAAAAACCCTAAAGATCTCCTTGCCCTCTCTCCCTCTTTCTCATGCACAAACACCCACAGTGAAATCAACTAATTGAGCAAAGTTGCAATATACAAAATCAACACACAAAAGTCAAGTTGCAATTCTATATATTAACAATGAGAAATTGGAAAAGGAAATAAAGAAAACAATTCCATATAATGGAACACTGAAAAGAACAGAATACTTAAGACACCAGTATTGGGCTGGCGATATGACTCAGTGGCAGAGCACTTGTCTGGCATGTGTGAGGCCCTGGGTTTGATCCCCAGCACTGAAAAAATAACTGCCAATACTATACAAAGATATCTAGATAGATTCATTGCATTTCCTATGAAACTCACAGTAGATGCAGAAATAGGGGGAAAAAACCATCCTAAAATTCATGGAATCTCAAATAGCCCAAACAATTTTGAAAAAGAGGAACAAAACTTGAGAACTCACATTTCCTGGTTTCTATGAATCTACAGTGATCAAGAAAATGAGATAGTGGCAAAAAAATGGGTACACAGATCAATGGAACACAAGACAGAGCCTGGAAATAAACACTTTTATTTATGGTCAAATGAGATTGTCATCTCTGTTCACTGGAGAAAGTACTGTTCACCATGGGAACCTGGGAAAACTGTACATTCACAGGCAGCACAGTGGGGTAGAACACTTACCTAACACCAGATAAGAATTAACTCAAAATAGAGCAAAGACCCAGAAGAGACCTCAAACTATAAAACTCCTGGAAGAAAATATAGGGGGAAATTTTCATGAGATAGGATTTGGCAGTGGTTGTGTATAACACCAAAAGCACAGGCAACAGAACCAAAAACAGTTAAGTTGCTGTCATCAAAATTTTTAAAAAAGACAATATCAGAGAACACTAATAACAGAGACATATGGCAGCCTATGGGATGGAGAACATATCTGCCAATTACACATCCAATATACAGATAGGGATACCTATAACTCAACAACAAAAATCCAAAAACCCAAGTTAAACATTGGCATTGGACTTTAATAGTCATTGCTTAAAAGAAGATAGACAAATGTCTATGAAATAAGCATATGAAAAATGTTGAACACCAGTATCATTAGAATAACACCAATCAAAACCACAATGAAATTACCACTCCATACTCATTGAAAATTAATGGGGCTAGGAGTGGATCGGTGGTAGAGCAAGGGCGAGGCCCTGGGTCCCACCACAGCAGCATGGGTGCATGTGCACACACACACACACACACACACACACACACACACACAAAAGGTGGAAGAAAGAAAGAAAAGACAAGAACAAGTGTTGGTGAGAGGAAATAGATACATGGAAACTCTACTGCATTGTTGGTGGGAATGTGAAAAGTTGTAGAAAAAAATAAGCACAGGATTTCCATATGATCTGTAAATTCTCTGGATCTGTAGAAGATGGTGAGCAGGGACTCCATGTTCATAGCAATGTTATTCATAGCAGCCAAAAGTGGGCACAGTCCAGGTACTCATTAATGGGTGCACAGAAAAACAAAATAAGGCATATTACACAAGAAAATGTTATTCAGTCTTTAAGAGGAAGAAAACTATGAAATATGCAACAAGATAAATGAATCTTGAAGACAGCATGCCTAAAATCCAAGCGACCCCAGAGAGTAAAATAGTTGGATCACAAGTTAGAGGCCAGCCTCAGCAACTTGGTGAGCACCTAAGCAACTTAGTGAGACCCTGTCTCAAAATAAAAAAATAAAAAGCACTAGGGATGGGGCTCAGTTGTTAAGCACTCTTGGGTTCAATCATGGTACCAACCAACCAACCAGCCAACCAATCTAAATGAATAAATTGGATACAAAGGATAATATTGTAAGATTCTGCTTAGTTGAGGTGCCCCAAACAGGCAATTTCATAGAGACAGGAAGTAGAATGGCTGGGAAAGGAGAATAGGGAGGGGGTGTTTGACAGGGACAGAGGCTCAGTTTAGGATGGAAAGTTCTTGAGTTGGAGGCAGTGATGATTATACAGCAACAGGAACACACATAATGCCATTGAAATGCCTTTAAATGGCCCAAATTTGTAAATGTTAAATATCTTGCCACACTAAATTTTAAGAAAACTAATTAGAAAACATGATACCACAAAAAGAGACAGTGGAGTTGGGAAGAGTGAGGAACAAAGAAGAAAAAAGGAGGAAGAGAGGAGGAAGAGAGGAGGAGGACAGAGGAGCTGCAGGAGAGGACAGAGTGAGACCAAGAGGCAGCTAGGGAGCAGCAGCTGCTCTCCAGGGGTGCTGAAGGGGTGCTGAGTCCCCAAGCATGTCTTTCCTGTGTCACGTGGAATGTCCTGACTTTAAACTTTGTCTTCCTTGGCCCATCTTCTGATGGCCTAGGATGTGAGGGAACTCAGCAGAAGGTTGAGAAGTCACATCTCAGATATTTTCTTGAATATTTTGTTTTTTCTAGTTCATCAAAGCTACTGAGAAGACACCCCAGAGCCTTCATAGAAAGGAGTATGTTCCCTTCCCTGGCCACAAGCCTTATCGAATCTCCAGGTGGTATAGGGAGAGAAAAAATGAGGTAAGAGTGAACACACCCCCAATTTAGGAGTGCCCCCTCCAAAGCTTGGGGGTATATCATTGTGCTCTGGGAGCAGGAAGCAACCTCAGGACACATGCCAACACATGGGGCATCAGAGACACCTCAGGGGCACAGAGAACCTGGCTTCTCCAGGAATAGCAGGGAGTCTCCTCCATCAATTGCTGTGGGCATTTCTTCCAGGCATGCCCCGTTCACCCACCAGGTATATCATGCTCAGAATCCCCTAGGTTATCTTAGTCCCCACTCCCCAAACCTTGACCTGCTCAATCCTGGATGGGGCAGGGAGGCCTGGAACATGGTGGTAGATGTCTGTCACAATCATGGCCTTTTAGAGCTCACAGGGACAAAGAGATGGTTCTGCTCAGTACACAGAGGTGGTATCTACCAAAATGGTGAGTCTTGTTGGTTAGGAGACAAGCAGGTGTCTGCTCTGTAAATTGGGAAAAGCAACCACGTGTATTCTGCACTTGGGCGCCCATGTCAGTATAAATAGTGTCAGTTTTTCAGCTCTCTGCAGGAATCCCTGGGCCACACTGACACCCCTAGGCCCTGTGGGCACCCCTGAATCACACAGCATCTCTAGCTGAGGATGCTGGCATCTCCAAGCCATGCTAACACTCTTCCACTACTGGCTGTCACCATTAGTGTACATGAAAGACATGAGTGCCCCTTGCCTCAGCGGATCACTCTCAGAACCCAACATATGGGGCTCCCAGTCCCCTTTGCCCACATGTGGGGTCAATTTTCTCTCAACACAGAGCACCGGGAAGCTTTTCCTAAGGACCTTTGGACCCAGACAAACCTAGACTCAAGAGCTTAAGGAAGTCTGGTTAAAATTAAAAACCTCCTGAACCTAACACACATTAATAGAAAAACAAAACAAAACAATTGTACACTCATTTCTAAGTGTACAATTGCCTGTCTGTGTGCCAGAGTCCTGGGTGTCCACGCACTGTCCCAAGCAGCTATTTCATTTCCAAGCTTCATTTAGATTCCTCCTACTAGGACAGCGTCTTTCTCCTCTGCCACCCCACCTTACTTTTCTCCCTTTTTAGGCAAATTCTATTGTCTCCAAAATGCCCATAGACTGTGGAATCATTGCCCAGGTAGGGCCCTCTTTCTGACCCTGCCCACCCCCCAGGAGGTGTACTAATCACATTTTAAATTGCCTGTATTTGATGCTGGTTTGACATATCAGGGGCCTTTTGAATCATGAAGAGAGTCCCAGGTTAGCTAATTCCTAACCCTAACAAGTAACTTGCTTATGAGTACACCTCTCATACACCTCTCCTGTGAAAACCAACCACCCCAAGTCTGCAGCCCCACCTCCCCTACTTATCTAATTTTTGCACACCTAGTCAATATTTCCTCTGCTCTAATTCGACGCTGGGCTGGAAAACTAGAGACCACCCCTGTGTCCCAGAGCCCTCTGAAATTAAACTATCCAATTCTAAACTTGCTTGAAGGTGCCTACCCTGCCTAGCTGACTCCCTCCCACAGGAACCCCAGAGGTGGCTGGGGTCCCCCACACCTACCTGCTGCCTTGCCCAGTGCTGCCCCACAGTGGCCCTGCATATTTATGGCCTATCCCCTCCACATGAGAACAGAAAGCAATGGATTCTTCATACAGAGGTGGTTGTTCCCATTTCTGCCTCCGTAACATACCTGATTAAAACAAGCCACAGTGAAGCCAGCAGGCCACACCAGAACCAAATGAAGTGTCCAGAACCCCCACCATGGCCTGTACTTTCCCTGCTCTGGGGCCTCCTCTGCAATAGCTCTGTTGGAGGGACACCCTAGGCTCACTCTCCTGGCACTGGAAATACTCTCGGGCACCTGATGGTGTAGATCTTGGAAACCTTGCTTAGTGTTTGTGCCCACTGTTGTTTGTCCCCTCTGGTATTGTGATTTGGCTTATTTATGGAGTCACCCCTTGAACACTTGGGTGTTGCCAACACTGGCTGACTCAGATCTCCCTGTTTGCTCCAAACAAGAGGAAAGACATGGAAATCCAGACTATCACCCCCATAAATCATCCCAGTTCCTCAGGGTTCTCTTCTGGACCGAAGGGACTCTTTCAAGAAATCCACTGACTCAGTCAAACCTTCCATCTCCATACGAATTCGATCTTTTTCTCCCCAGAAATAACTCCCCACCAAAAAGTGAGTGCCCCTGCTTCCTAGCTGAGGGAGCTGTAAATCCTTCACAAGAGAAGGCGATTTGTGGACACCCTCGGGTTGTTCCCATGGTATAACTGATTGAAGTGTGAGGCGTGGCTGCCAGGCTGGCATCCAACATCTGCTGCTGGCCTTGGAAATAGGCACTTGGTGAGACAAATCAAAGGGTGTAATTTCAGATCAGGAGGGAGCATAGTAAGCGTCTGAGTCTTCCCATTCACCCAGGGTCCTGACTTTAATCTGCCAAAATCGCTTATTCCAGGGATGAATAGGCATGGCATATGCTGCCTGTGGCTAGCTGGGACATGTGTTGGAAGGAAAGCCACATTAAAGGGGGACAAACACTTGTATTTCCCATTTTGGGGGCCTCTGAAACTTACTGCCAACTGGGGTAGGGGGCTCCTCTCCATAAAGTCCACAGCTTCATGAAGGGCTGCTTCTTCTACCTCCATCTCTGGCCAGGTGGACACCTTGCTATGATGGCTAATGTGCCTGTTCTGTCTGTCCTTCCAGGGGATCCTGTACAAACACCTGATCACCCACCAACAGGAGCCCTCCTACTGCTACCTGATCAGATCTTATGACAACCATTACAACAGGCATAATTACAATTCGGCCTTGCCTGCTCTCCGCAGCTGGAGTAGACAGAAGTTGCTGTGGCTTCCAGAGAAGGTAGACTTACCCCTTATTGGCACTTTCAGAATTCATAATCCCCCCCATGTTGTCCTGGAAAGGGTCACAGATGCACAGGGCTTGTGTAGGAGGATTACCTGAGGTCTCTGGTTCAAAGAAAGCAGCAGGAGGAATCCTATCATCCACTCAGGGCCTCCACATGCTCACTCTTCTTTAACCTGGGGACATGCTCCTAATGACACTCACCTGGGCAGCCTGGGCTGCATTTACCTGGAGCCCAGGTGGCAGGGAGCCTCCCCATGGTCATTCGCTCAAGCAAGCAGGGACTATTTCCCCTCTGGCATTATCTTGTAGTGGCACCTGGGGACACAGTGGTGACAAGCACAGAGGATTTCTGCCCCTGGGGAGGTGATGTTCCAGTGGGGAGAAAGATAATACATGATTAATGATCCTAACAGCTGACAATAAAGTATATAAGATAATTTCAAAAAGGGTGAAAAGAAAATGAACCTCTGGTTTCCCTGCCAGCTTCTGTCTCTGGTATAACAGCCTGGGTAAGCCTACAGTGTCCCCTACATGGTCAGTCTATACAAGATTCCTCCAAACTCTGTGTCACCCAGACTTGCTTTCTCTTGCAGCTCCGCCCACAAACTATAGACTCTGTGAGTGGCTGAAGCAACAGTGGATGCTCCCCAAGGCTGGCTGGAGGGAGAGCATCTACACTTCCTCCTACCCCAGACCGCCCTTAAGCGCTATGTCCAGGCAGGAGCATGCCATCCCCGTGCCTCCCGCTCGCCTGAAGCCACATTTCTGAGAACTTCCACCACACCAGCAGCTCACATGAGCCACCTGGAGAGCCCAGGCAGCACTGGACTGGCCAACGTGAAGTATTGGAACTTGCCCATGGAGCAGATCCTAGAATCAGGCATATCCCCCAACCCACAGATTCTGTCTTCTCCATCCCACAACTAAATCTCTTTGATGTGCTTGCAGGGCTGGGTTCATGCAGGAAACAGGCTTATGCTGTCAGGAAAGGTGAGGAGAGCCCTTAAGCTCTACCCCTCGTTTCACAAGGACAGGGGCAACCTGAGGTCCAGAGAGGGATGGATTCCCCTAGGCTCTCACGGCTTGCTCCAACCTGCAGCTAGCACCTGGTCTAGTGAGAGAAGAAAAACTGATGATGAGCCCACCATGAAGACCTTGGAGCAGCTGATGTGGCCAAGAGGAAGACAGCCCACCCTGAGAGCTGGCAGTGAGGCTGGAATCTAGCTTGTCCTTCAACCGCTGCCCAGGCTATGGAGGGCCTCACTGGCCCCAGGAAGGGATGACATGTACCATTCCTCCCTGTGCCTCTGTGCTCTCCAGTCTTTTTAGGGATTTGGGGAAGGGGGAGCCTTCTGGTAGGAGATCAGGGCATTAGGGGGATCTATTGACAGAACTCAGGTGTTGTCCTCTCCCAGGCCAGGAGTCCACCCAACGTGGATCATTGGCTGTGTGTGTGAAGGGCCTATGGTCTCTCTAAGGGATCCTCTCTGGATCCTCACTCTACACCCTTGAGTCTCTGTCTCACTGTGCCCCATAAGCCTCCATTCCATGTGGACCTTCATGTCTAGGTCCAGCCAGTCTGGTTATGGAAGATCCTTGTACTTCTCAGGGCTCAGGGTCTAGCCCTCCAGATTCAGAGCAAAGTTCCTCCCATGGATTCCTCCCGTGAGAGTCAGAGAGGAAGTCATCTCTCTGCCTTCTTATCCTTAGCACCCACCACCACCCATCCCAGCGTGTCCATGTAACTCAGGTTCTGTGTCCATGTAAGTCAGGTCCCAGACCCTCAGGGAGCATCTGATCCAACTGGAGAAGCAGACTTGATGATGAGCTCAGCCAATGTGTTCTTCTGCCAAAACAAAACAACAAATAGACCATGGAGAGAACAATTTTTCTGTGAATGTCTTTCCTACCTTCTTGGAACCTGCTACTGTGTTCTACCAAATGACCAACAAAAGAAGAAACATAAGCGGGGGGTGGGGGGAAGCCAAGATTGGCATTTATTGCAGATTGAGCATGCATTGGAGCTAGGGTCTGGGCCTGCAAAGGCTGATCCTTCATCATATCCCATTATCTAAGGTAGAACCAAGATTACTGGGTCACCTCTGACTCCAGATGTGAAAATGGGCTCATAAAGATTGAGTGGCCTGAGGTTGCACAGCTACTGATGCCCAGGGCCAGGATTTGGATCCAGGAGCTGTGGTCATTGGTGTGCATGCTTCAATCTTGTACCTCGTGCCTCACAGCAGACAAGCCACTGGAAGACCTTGGCCCCCTGAGTGCTTGGCTCGTGGGCATGAGCATGTCTCAGTGATGATTTTTCACTAAAGACAAATAATATGACTCAGAGCTGGGAAGCCAGGGTTTGTGTCATCCGCTCACAGGCCACCTGCTGGCCTCAGGCTCTAAGGTTAGTTCAGCACCTACTCCACTTCCTTCCTTATTCCTTTGAGTGTCCTCATCTGTTTAGGACACTGTCATCCCCTTGGACTGGAAGTAAGAGGTGGGTACATACTAGGTGTTCAATAAATGTCTGTTGACTTACTAAATGAATGACAGGAAGAAGTGGGGTGTGCAGGAAGGTTGTGCCAGAAGAGCTCCAGGAAACAACTGGGCATAGAGTGTCCCTGGCCTTCCTCATCTGGCCAACCCCATCCAATGTCTCCATACACAGTTGTGGTGCTAATTAGGCTGGGCATGATTTCATGGAGCCTCAGCCCAGCAGGAGGAGAGAAACAGTCAATAAATATAGGACAGAGGCATTGGGGACAGGCATAGGGGACTAAGAGACCTTGGGGCCAGTGAAGGAGGGAATGAGGGAGATCAGGTCAAGTTGTTCTTCAGAGCAAAGAGCCACAGTGGGAGCAGGCAGACCTGGTCTAGCCAGGAAGGGCTGGGGGTGCCTAACTTGGAATAGACTTCTGGCCAAGGCCTGAAAACTGAAGGGACAGGCAGGAAGCCAGAGGGTGGCTCAGGTCCCTGGAATAGCATATGTGGGGCTCTGAGTCACTTGGGAGATGCGAGAAGCCAAGCAGGAGTGTGAATTAGTTTACTATGGTTGCTGTGACAAAATGCCACAGTTCCAGCACCTTAAAGCAGCACTGGTCTGTTCTCATATGGTTCTGGAAGCCAAAAGTTTGCAAGGGGTCTGTGGACTTGCTGCCTTCTGGAGGGTCTTGGCTGAGCTCTTCCTTTGCCTTCCCGACCCCTAGGGGACATCTACCTCCAATGGCTCATGGCTGACCTACCTCTGAGAGAGGCCTCTCTCCTCTCCCTTTGCCTTCCTTCACAAGGACCCTCCTGGGCCCACTGGGCAGTCCAGAAAAATTCTCCCACCCACCCACAATCCCTCAGTGATTCACACCTGCAGAATCCCTTTTGAACATAAGCTCATATTCACAGGTTCTAGGGATGAGGATGTTGACATCATAGGAGGGACAAGGTGGGGGTTCTCTACACTTGACATTGTTGGTCTGCTAGCCTCCATTACTGTCTGTCTATTCTGGACAGCTGGGATGGTCATGGGTAGTGGGAGGATCATTAGTGGAGCCCATGGACTATGTCTGTCTGAACGTGGTCAGCTCTCCTTGGCCTTCCACTCAACCCACATGTTACAAGGGACCGTGAACACCAAGGCAGCCAGAAGTACTTGAGCTGGAGTAGCAAATGTTCAAAAGTCATCATGGCAACTGCAAATCTGGGTGCACAACTAATAGCAGCAGCTCCATTTGACCAGGAGAGAGGATTTTCCATCTCCCCCAGGAGGTGGCTTTTCCTATGCCCTGCCTCACTCAGCCTCCATAAGCACCAGACTCTCCTGGGGGGCCTGTTACACCAGGGTCACCTGCCCACCAGAGTGGATCAGCAGGTCTGAGGTAGGCAGAGAAACGTATTTTTCTAACAAGTTCCCAGAGGAGGTGCTGCTGCTGGACCTCGCTTTGGGAGCCACTCTACTAAACTGAGCAAGTCTATTTGTCTATTTATATAATTTCTTTGGAATAACAGGTTCTGCAGGGAAGAAAGCATAGTAAACATTAGAACTGACCCTGATGTCCTTGATGTTTTCCTCCAGCTACAGCAGGAAGCCCTAAATCTAAAATTTTCTTACAAAGCAATAAAATGATCAAGGCATTTCTGAGGTCAGGGACAGTATAATTTAACAGCCAAGAGTGTGGACAGATGTGGAAATTTTAGACCCACTCCTCCCAGGCTATGTGGCCTCAAAGGAGTCACTGCCCATCTTTGAATCTGTCTCTTCCTCTTATCAAATAGGTACAATGATAATGTGGTAATGTCAAATTCAGATAAAAATAATGAGCCCAAACTTTATGTATAATATATCCTCTGTGTATGGTGACTGCTATTGTCTGACTTTCAAAGACAACAGAGTGGGCATGAGAGCAGTCAAGGGCTCAGGAGGCTGAGGCATGAGGATTGCAATTTCAAGGCCAGCATTAATAACTTAGCAAGGCCCCAAGAAATCATGGAGACCCTGTCCAAAAATTAAAAAAAAAATAAAAAGTACTGGGGATGTGGCTAAGTGTTTAAGCACCCCTGAGTTCAATACCCAGTACCAAAAAAAAAAAAAAAAAGAGTGGGGAGGAGAAAGAGGGGCAGAATGAGAATGAGGAGGAGAAGAGAAAGAGAATGAAAACAGCTAAGGGCAAAGGGGACAACCAGACTGGAGGCAGAGTCCACTCATGAGCTTACCATTCCCTTTAGTGGGTACAATGATACCTGGCTCTAGACTAAAACCCAGCAGTAGAAAATTGCTTGGGGGATAGTGTACACCCTGAGACAAGTCTGCCCCCTAGTGGCTCATTTGACACTGATTTATAGGTCGCTCTGACTTCAGATTTGGTTTCTGTGACTGGTGCTGACTCAGGAAAGCAGACATGAAAGTTAATTCAATACCAGACCTCGCCAACCTACGAAAGTGATTTTGTTTGGTTTTGTTATTGGACAGTGTGTAGGTGCTACTGGTTCACTTGGGAAGTGTCCTGATGCTTGGAGAGCTTGAAAGTAAAGCCAAACCATTGTTAGTCTTGACTCTTGTAGGGCTCACTTTGAGGTCTGTCTCAGCTAGATATAAAAGTGCTGGCACACTCACAATGCCTCTGGACCTTGGTTTTTCCATCACATTTTGGAGGGCATTGGGGAGATGAAACTAGAAAACTGGACCCCAGTTGTTGGTGATTCTAGCTTTCCTGCTGGGTGTTGTTTCTTCCTGGAGTAGAGCTCCTTTGACTCCTGGTGCAGGCAGAGCCTGACTGCATGTGGCCTCTGGGAACACAGGGCCTCAACTCCCCAATTTCCCCCAAGGCCAGTCTTACTACCCGTGCCACTGCAGGTTTCTTTCCTGCCCAGGAGAAGCCTTACTCCTATGTATGGTGCAAAAAAGCAACCTCGGGTCAAGTTGCCCAGGGCCACCTCAGGGTCTACCAAGCTTCTCAAGGTCACTCAAGTGCAAGACAGTCTTTCCCACCTCAGTGGCAATGAGTCTTCTGGTGGTGTCCCAATTTCTTCTTGATCCCTTCTGGGGAACATGGTTCTGTCAACAGCTTTCTGGAAATGGAAACAGACCTCAGGCTATGTTCCAATACTTCCCAAGCATATCAATTGTCTCTTAGCAAGCCCTGCTAGGGGCACCTCTCCAGACCACCTCCCTGCTCTCCCCTAGTTCAAGGTGATGAGTTGCCTCTCATCCAGCTAAATCCAGTCTTGTCAGAGGACCTTAATAGCCAGAGAGTCCATTCTCCATAATCCACTGAGGGTGGGAGCTATGAGCTCTTGGGGAAGTTAGGGAGAAGTAAACATGGGTCAAAGGCATGTGTCCAAGTCATAGTTTGCATATGAGGTGTCCCCCCAAAACTCCTGTATTAATGTAAGATGTGAAATGATGAGATCATGAGAGCTGTAATCTAATCAGTGGATTAATCCATCCAATGGATTAATTAGCCTTTTTCCAAGCATACTCTAGTATTTTCCAAGTATATTCTGATAATTAGCATTTCCTCAATCCTAGATAACCATTGACAAAATGCAGTTTCAGAAGCCCTCTCTGGCTGCAAATGTCTTCTGAAATGACTGGTTTTTCCTGGGTTTCCATAATCCAGGGAGGTGCCATCCCAACCAGGATACAGTTCAACTTTCCTCCTCAAGGGTCTTCTTTTTCCAAGGGCTTTTCCAAATTCAGAGTCTTGTCTTTTCTGTCCTACAGTCTTTCAGTCTGACATTTTATCAGGTCTCTTGAAATAATCTTATGAGCAAGCCACTGCAGTGGGAAGGGGTATTTGGAGATTTTCAGAATTTTCTGCTGGGAGGTTTCCCCAGAAGGGAGGTGGGAGACAACTCATCCCCTTGATGTAGGGAAGAGCAAGGAGGTGAGGCTGGAGAGGTACCTTCTGGCAAGGCTTGCTAAGAAACAATTGGCAGGCTTGGGTAGGGTTGGAACATGGCCTGAGACCTATTTCCATTTCCAGAAGGCTGTTGAAAGGACCATGTTCACTATAAGGAATTAACAAGAACACCATCAGAGGACTCTGCCACTGAAGTGGAAAAGGCTGACTTGCACTTGAATGATACTGGGCTGCTTGGCACACCCAGGAGGTAGCCCTAGGCTGGTGTGTAATGCCAGATTCATGGGACCCCAATAGACCTCCAGGAGCTGAATCTGATGCAATCAAACAAGAGTCTTTATTGCAAGCTCGAGCCTGGACTCATAACCATTCCCAATGCAACAGTCCCAGAGAATGAGACCTGGCCCTTAGTTCAGTGAGGATTTATAGGTTTTTGGGGAATACTCTATGCATCACAATATCACACAGCAAGTCATTCCATATCGCAGGAAAGTCAAACAACAATTCTTAATATTGATTAGCACATTCCCTGGCAGGAATAAGTTGGGTAGGGGTGATTGGTTAGTACAAGAGGGGGATTTCTTTGAGATGACTGGTATAGGCCACGAGGGGTGTACATGCTAAACGACATCGTTTCCCAATATGTTATCATTGTACCCATTTATCACCATAAATTACTGGGGGGTCATTTGGCATCCCAAGTATTTTCCCAGGCTCATGCTGATTGGTGGTTGCTAGGGGGTTACTATGGGTCGCCACCTAGTCTGACTGAGTCAGGGACACATGGCACTGCAGATCTCTCCTGTCATTTGTAGACAAAAAACTCAACAGTGTGGGTATGTGCCTAGGAGTTCTCTGTGGGGTTTTCCAAGGACAAGGGTCACACCTCCTTCCTTGGGCAGGCTTTGAGCTAGAAGCTCTTTTCAGAAATGTAGTCAGCAGTTTCTTAGGTGTTTTGTACCACACAGAGGAATAAAGATTATCCTTGGAGGAGAAAATTGCTGCAGTGGCAAGGGTCTTACAACTGGCCTTCAGGTGTGTTGGGGCTATGGATTATACTTTCCACCTATGGGTTTCACCTCTGGGGAGATGGAGCCCTCCATATTTACACCCAGAAACCATGGTTATTTTTAGAGGGGTATCAGGGGTTGAACTCAGGGACACTCAACCACAGAGCCACATCCCCACCTTATTTTGTATTTTATTTAGAGACAGGGTCTCACTGAGTTTCTTAGCACCCCACTGTTGCTGGGGCTGTCTTTGAACTAAGGATCCTCCTGCCTCAGCCTCCTGAGGGATTACATGCATACAGCACTTTGCGTGGCTTACATAACAATGATATTTAGAATTTCAAATCACTAATTGGATGATTAAAGGCAAAATGGTGAGTGTTAAGCAGGGCCAAAGTAAGAAGATGAGGAATGCACAAAAACAGAAGAAGGAAACCAAGGAAACCAAAGCACAAATTGCAGGGAAAAGGCCAAAATACAGAGCACTTGTGTGTGAACAGAATTAGGCTGTATTCAGCTTAATATTGCCTTTAAAAACTATAAAATATTTCTAAAGCTCAGAATAACCACAAAGAAAAAAATGACAGCATGTTCCCAAATGACAAAGAAGGAAATCAAAGGTGATCCCAGGAGAAAACACAAACCCACAGAGACACAAGACAGTGAGAGAGGAAAAGAGAGAAAGAGACCTAAATAGCAATCAGAAAAACAAACAAAACCAAATAAGACCAGTCATAAATAATCCTGCACATCTCAACATAAACCTTGAATGTAAATGGATTAAACTCCCCAATTATAAGAGGTAAAGTGACTGAATGGATTTTCTTTTTTAATGGGCTCAGTTACCTGCTGTCTACAAGAAAGTAGCTTCACCTCAGGATACACACAGAGTGACAGTGAAGGGATGGAAAAGATATTCCACATGAAGGAAACCAACCTAGAGCAGGAATGGCTAGTCTCCTGTCAGATATAACAGACTACAGATTAAAACACAATAAAAGGAGACAAGGTGATCACACAATGATAAAGTGGTCAGTTCAGCAACATGAGACAGCAATTGTACACATATATATACCTGAAACCTAAGCACCCACATGTGCAAAACAGATATAACTGGAATGTAAAAGAAGAAGTTGACTGCAACACAGTAATAACAGTCAGTCTTCAATACCCCTTTTCAGCACTGGACAGATCATCTCTGCACAGAGTAGACATTTACAGACCATTGCACCCCACCACTGCAGAGCAAACATCCTTCTTAACAGTATGTGAGGCATACTCCATTTATTCTCAATATTAATCTCAATGAATTTAAGAGGAATGGAATTATTCCAAGTCTCTCCCCTGATCGTAACAGTATACCATGAGAGGTCCATAGCAGGAGGAACACCTGGGCAGTTACAAAGAATGGAAATTCTCCCAACAACTCCAACAACCAATGGGTCATTGAAGAAATCAAAATGAAAGTGTAAAATGCCTGCAGACCAATGAATGGGGCCACACAAGATATTCAAACATGTGGAAACAGCAAAAGCAATTCTAGGTGGGGTATTTGCAGCAAGAAATACTTACATTAGGAAATCAGATCTCAAATAAATAGCCCAATATTGCATCTTAAGGAACTAAAATAATAAGAATGGGCCATGCCCCAGTTAGTAAAATAGGGGAAAGGAATAAAATAATAAAGCTTCTGGAGAGGCTGGGATTACAGGCATGTGCCACTGTATCTGTTTCATATTTGTTTCTGTTTTGGGTACCTGGCATTGAACCCAAGGAGGTTTCACCACTGAGTCACATCCCCAGTTGGGATTTGAGAAAGAGTCTTGCTACCTTGATTGCAGACTCACTAAATTGCTGAGGCTGGCTTTGAACTCACAATCTTCCTGCCTCAGCCTCCTGAGTGGCTGGGATTCCAGAAGAGCACCACCAACACAGCTTTTTTAGTTGTTTATGGAAGAGAATCTTTAAGGAAATCAATTTTACATGCCTGTGAGTGCGTATCAATTAAAGAATGAATGTTTTCATGTGTGTTCTGGTTCTTTCTTTTCAAGTACTCCTCACAAATACACAACTTTATTCAAATTAAAACTTCTCCCTGGAGTCACATCCGTATTCATTTATTTGTTCATGTACTTTTGTGGTTCTGGGAATGGAACCCAGCCCTTTCACACGCTAGGCAAGTGCTCTAACACTGAGCTATGTCCCCAGGCCTTCAGTTATCTTTTATAAAGTTCACTCATTTCTGTAGAAAACATGGGTTCTGGGTTTCTAGATTTTACAGGTGAAATCGGACAGTGTTCCAGAAGGGGATCTAGACTCTTGATGCAGCTGCACAAAGGATTCTGTATCTTTCTGTAGCCATTCCAAGGAGTAAAATTGAGTCCTCTTCTGACCAGGCCACCCTTACAGACCCGGTCCTGTTTGTCATGTCATGCTACAGTTGTGTGCTCTCTCACAGCACAAATGAACCTAGAGTCAAAAGATGAGGAGCTCAAAGAGCAGTCTGGGTGCTTTATCCCCACGGCTGTGTTGACACATGCAACTTGTACTGTTCAATGGGTCTGGAGGCACCAGAATATCTTTAAGACCCTTTTTTGTCATTAAGATCCTTAAAAGAACAAATGATGACAAGTCTTGTACTACAGGTCTTCCTTGCCTTTATTTGATCTTAGAATCCAGCAGCAGAGCAGAATGAATGCTATTCAGAACTTCCCCACCACAACCCATGCAAGTTAGTCATAGAGCAAGAGGAAAGGAAGTGTCATAAAAAGAGGCGAGCCACAGAGATCATTGTGTGGGGGACAGATGGGCTGGTTGTGTAAGACTTGGACTCTGCTAGGTCTCTGTTCCAAGAGCGAGCTGGAGTCCACTTACACATAAAACTGGGTTCTAGTTCAGTGTGTGTGGAGAAGTCTTCAGGCCCAAATTAAAACACATACACAGGCAGGTTAAGGAAAAGTCAAAAGAAGATTGGGTGGACCTTGATCTCCTCCATGGATGGGAAGCTAAGGCCAAGGTGGATGCACAACCTCACCAACCTGAGTCCTCAGCAGGAGCCGTTCTGTAGGCATCTTGGTCTAGGACCAGGTAGCACAGGCAGGGCCACCCATTTGCCCAGAGTTATCCCATGGTTACTCACCTTCTAACTATCTGATTCAAAAGAGGCCACCTTGTGTCCTTTGGTAGAGAGAGATGGGAAGTGTTAGAGGAAATCTTTCAGTTATGAGTAGCCCTGCCTCACCAGAGCTTGTAATTTATTCAATTTCATTTTGAAATATTTGCAGATGTTATTGTAATGCCAGATTCATGGGACCCCAGTAGACCTCCAGGAGCAGAATCCGAGGCAATCACCAATAATCTTTATTGAAAGCTCAAGCCTGGACTACAATGGTTCTGGTCTTTTATTCAGTGAGATTTTATATTTGGGGGGATACTCTATGAGTCACAACATCACACAGCAAATCATTTCACACCACAGGAAAAATCAAACTATAACTCTTAACATTGATTAGCACATTCACTGTCAGGAACAAGTTGGGTAGGGGTGTTTGGTTAGTACAAGAGGGGGATTCATTTTAACTGATTAGTTTAATCCATGAGGGGTGTATATGTTAAACTTCATGGTTTCCCAACATGTTATCAAACACCATAAACTACTGGGGGGTCATATGGCAACCCAGGTATTTTCCCAGGCTCATGCTGATTGGTGGTTGCTAGGGGGTTGCTATGGGTCCTCACCTAGCCTAACTGAGTCAGGGACACCTGGCACCACAGATCTCTCCTGTTATTTGCAGACAAACAACTCAGCAGGATGGGTATGTGCCTAGGAGTGCTCTGTGGGTTTTTCCAAGGAAAAGGGTCATGCCCCCTACCTTAGGACAGGCCTTGAGGTAGAAGCTTTTTTTCAAAAATGGAGTCACATCAGTTTCTCATTATCTACCTATAGGATTCTACTATTTTCCTGAAAGGTAATTTGGATACCTTCATTGGTATGCACCACTAATTTAATTGAGGACAGACTACCTAGGCAGATGACAGAGAAGGGTTGGTGATGCCCAGGGGATCTGATCAATGTACAGCATGGACATCTCCTGCAGGCACTGGGAATAGGACAATGGGGCCTGTCCTATGCATAGATGCCCTGGCCCAGCACACCCAGAGACTGGGACCTGAGGTTTTTGGGTCTACATGGAGACCCACAAGGAAGGGGCAACATTGAATGTCTGGGTAGCACTGAGGTACTCTGAGAAGAGATTTACTTGAAATGGCTCATGGAACATAGAACGTTCCAGGCCACCTGTGTGCACCTGCATGCATTAAGCCACACAGTAGACACATAATGACCAGATTTCAGTTTGATACTTGACTTCCCAGGGATGAACCTCATTGATCACCAAGTAGCCCGTGCTGTCTTTCTTCATCAGCACCTGGAAAATTCCAATGATTAAATCAGAACACAAGGGAAATGCATCATGGAGGACACTAGAGAATTAATTTGAGATTCCATTAATTTATGACTATTTATTTATGAACCAGAAATGAAACAAGATATCTTCTTCCTGTGACCATGAAGCCTAAATCCCATTCTAGAAATCCAGGTCCCTATTATGTCTCTATAAAGACACATGTCCTGAAGGTCCTATCCTCAGGGGTCTTCCCTCCAAAGTAGCCCCATCCTGCACTTTCTTTCCCTATTCACACTTTAGGCAGTGTCTGAAAGGGTAGGCTCTGGGTTCCCTCTAACATGACCCTACATCCTGGTTATACCTCCAATCGCCTAGAAGTATGCTTGTTATACACACCCAACTAGGCAGCTGTTAGACAGCAGCAGTGAATGAGGCCCTGGTTGTAGATGAATTTGTAGCCACATCAAAGACAGGGGACATTACTGAAAATAAGGACGTTTGGCTGCCTAAAGTCCTTCAGTATTGTTGTGAGCTCAGCACAGAGTTGGGAACATTTCCATGGGTAAATGGTACCCCGGCATTATAGCTCTCCAGAGGGGCAGGGTACAGCTCTAGGCTCAACTGGCTCAGCCTGGGGTGTGAACCATCAGGTCCCTCAGAGGTGACATAGAGATGTGGTTCCCATGGAAGTTCAAGATCACAAGCTGAGAGCAGTGGCTCAGGGCAGGCAGGAGGGCCTGGAGCTGGAAATCAGTGATGCCACAAGCTTCAAAGTCCAGGTTCTCCAGGGTGATTGTAGTGCTGTCCAGAAGAATTTTGAGGGGTTCCAGGCTAAAATAGGTCTGTCTGATGTCCCTCAGTTCCATGTGTTTGAGCTGCCTGGTGTTTGGACATAGGGAAAGATAATTTCAGTCAGAATCTGACAGCGGGAAGTTGGTTACTGAGAGGGTCTTCAGGAGAATCTTCAGGTGCCTAAGTAGAAACCAGACAGTTAGTTCTGAGGAGCGATGTCAAGGTGAGGGAAGAAAAATTGGCCTGAACCCAAAGTCACCCTGGTGATCTGACAATGGTTCACACTTAGAATGCTTCCTTTTGCAGAATCTGGTCATTCACATAACCCCATTTCAGGGTGAGCCTTTCCACACCACTTCTGTGACCAGATAGGTCCACATCTCTGTCTCCCCTCCTCACTGTGAAGCAGAAAGTCACAGGTATGGCCACAGGATGTTAGGGGGAGTCATGTACAAAGGACAAATCTAGGCAAGATGTAACAAAACACACAGGGGTTAACCTTCTGCAGGGTTCATACCCTGTACCCTCACACAAGGCCTCCAATCCTGCTCCTCACCCTCAACTGCAGAATCACCACCTGAGGATCACAATAGCTTTCCCCAGTGGGGCATAGAAGTGGGTTTCTCCCAGCTGGAGAGCACAGAGTTTCCCTGTAGAGGGGTGTGAGTGTGGGGGGCTTGCCTCATTCCAAGCCCTCTTCTCTACCCTGCTTCCCTTCACCTTCACTAGACAGTCCTCACAGGGAAGAAACCTCAAATACATCTCACTAGCTCCTGTCCCCCTCAGCTGTTTTCCCAGACACTGCACTCCAGGTTATTTAGCCCTCTGCTCCAAGAAAGGATATGAGATCGAGGTTCAGGATACAATAGGAACAGATGATGTGCAATTTTCCTTCCAATGTCTTGTTCACTATGAGAGTGTCAGTGGCTGGAACACAGTAGGTGCCCTTCAGATTTCTTGTTACTGCTCTGCAGAGGATGCTCACCCCCCTTACTCACCCCAGCACCTGCTTCAGGTGGCCCTCGAAGAGGAGGACAGCATCCACACAGAACTTCTGAAGGCAGTCCATCTTGTGGAACTGCAAGGTGATCTGGGAGAGCAGCCACTCCTTGTCCTCTGGGGAAGTGTAGGCAGGCATGGGGTCCTAGGAGACAAGCTTCCTCAGGTTCCTCATCTGGCCCAAAAAAGGAGCATAAGCAGCCAAAGTGGAGGGCGCCCAGGTGCAGTGCACTTCCACCTTCTGGACAGAGTTCAGCTTCAGCAGTCTCAGGACATTCCTGTTGTGGCTGGTTGGTTTCCCAAAGATCTTCAGCCTATTACAACACAGGTTCAGCCTGTCCCTTCTCTGTGTGACCCACAGGAACAAGTGAGACAGAAATTCATCCAGGGGTCCTTCTGTGAGGCACAAGTCTATGACTACCTTCAAGGGCATCTTAGCTGCCATTGTTGGACAAAGTTTCAATGTTTGATTCTTCTTCATGGCCTCTGGTGAGCAGGCATCAACCATGGCTCCAGACCACATCCTCCAGAAGTTCTGGGGAATATTCCACAAATCCAGCATCTGAAGATTCCACCTCCTGCATGGATCACAGCAGAGTCTCAGCCCTGAGGCCCCTTCCTTCACCTCTCAGCTGCTGCTCTCTGCTCCACCTCTTCCTTCTGTCTCACTTTTCTCCACCCACTTCCCTCCAATCCAGCCTGGTGTCCCCACTTATACAGACTGAGGCAGTGGCAGGTACAGCCTCCTTAATGGGTCACCAAAGCTGCCACAATCACCCCCACATCTGAAAGCCTTTCCCAGATGGGCTCAGCATTGCCTTGGCCTTTCCACCCCTCCTTGCTGGCAGCCCAGGAAGCCTGGGGAGCACACTTCAGCACCCACTCTCCCTTCCTATACCCATCCCTTTCCTGGCACCAAGAGTGCTCCCTTCCAGGCCACCTGGGTCCCCCTTACCTGGGGCGATCCTGCTGGGCAAGCAGAATGTTCGGCCCATCCAGTGCCACTTGGATCATCTCCAGGTGTGGCTTCCTCATCAGGGCCCCCAGGGGCAGGTGGGTGAAGGGCCAGGCCTGCACCATTTTACCTCTGTGTGTCCCCTGCTGAAGACCTCCACAAAGAGTGGTGGGAAGAGCTCTATGAGTAGGATCTCCAGATCCAGGATGGACGTGTACTTGTCACTCAGCAGGCTGTTCCCTGCCAGCTCCAGGAGCATGGGTGGGGACTGGGTGCTCATCCTGGGGATTCTGAATGAAGAAGGATCTTGGAAAATTGTCCAGAGAAAAGGTCACTATCCCATTCATTGCCAGCTACTGGGAAGGGGGTACTGGGGAGTGTAAAAGCACACCCCACCCTTAATGGGGGAAATACTTTGATTATTAATTTGTCCTTATAAAAGGGGAGTTGGGGTGTTATGTGACCTAATGCAGTAGCCTCCTCAGCTTCAACAACTACCATGGCTTGTAATGGACATGTTCTCACATGGGTGACTATAGTTTTAATTTTAAAAATTAAATAAGAAATTATAAAGCATGTGCCCATGTTATAAAACATTTGGATTTTAAAAGTGAGTTTCTCATGGATATCTGTTACACATGTGAGATTCTGCCACCTTAGGGGGGAGTTGAAGCAAACAGATCAGAATAGATCAGAATAGAGTCTGCAAATTTTTGCATAAGATGGTTTTAAGCATTTTGTTTATTTTTTAAAACAAATTATAAAGTTACAAAACCACAGTCTGTAATATATAATTTTGGCGGGGGCGGGATTGGGAATTGAATTCAGGACATTCAACCACTGAACCTCTTCCACAACACTATTTTGTATTTTAGTTGGAGCCTGCGTCTCACTGAGTTGTTTAGCAACTTGTGTTGCTGTGGAGGGCTTTGAACTCTAATCCTCCTGCTTTCACAACTTCTGGAGTTGGTAGGATTACAAGCATACACAAACATGACCAACAAAACAGTATAATTTTAAGGGCACTCAAAATACGTATTTTTATTATCAGAAATAGAATTCCAATAAATTAGAATAAAATAGGAATCCAATCAATCTCTTTGATTATGAAATTTTAAAGTAGCTGGGGCTTGCCCTTAGTAGAAGAATCCTTGCCTTGGACATGTGGGGCACTGAGTTTGATCCTCAGCAGCAAATAAAAATAAATAAATTATGGGCTGGGGATATACCTCTGTTTTTAAGAGTGCTTGCTTCCCATGCAAAAGGCCCTTTGTTCAATCATCAGCACCACCAAAGAGATAAATAGATAAATTAATGAATAAATACATGTATTTTGTCCATATAAACTTTAAGAAGCAAAATTTAAAAAAAAAGTGCAGGTAGTGTGTATGCAAGCCTGTAATTTCAGGAGCTCTGGAGATTGAAACAGGAGGATCAGGGGTTCAAAGCAAGCCTCAGCAAGAATAGGCTCTACTCAATTAAGTAAAACCCTGTCTCTAAATAAAATGAAATATAGCGTTGGAGATGTGGCTAAGTAGTTGGGAACCCCTGAGTTCCATCCTGGAACAAAAAAATAAAAATAGAGAAAAAGAAAGAAAATTGAAAGTGACATAAACCAAAGTGGAAATCCTAATGTTAAGGATAAAGGTAAAACCACGCTGAGAGGCAAAAATCCAAGTCCTAAATTGGTTCATGAGAAAAAACAGAAGCCAATTTTTTTTTTCCTGAAACTGCACAGGTGAGGAGAGAATGTGCTGGTGCGTATTACTCAGGGAGGTGAGGGACTTACAGGATCTGTCTGGGTTTGCTGGGTTCTCAGAACCTCAGCAGGTCAGGCTGGATCTTCTTGGGCTCCAGGACTCTGATGTTTCTCTTCTGGCTCTGGAGAAAATTTTATTCACCTCCCACACCACGCCCCCACCTCCACCTTTTGATTAGCGTCCAATCAGAAAGAAGTTTCTGATGACAGTGCCAAATATCCACCCATGTAACACTGATTGGATTTTCTTAATTGATTGAATCGGATTTTCATGTGTGATCACAGAATCATGGAGAGTGTGAGGTGCAGGGTTGCCTCTGTCCACGCACTACATGCCATGGACTGAATTTTGCCCGCTTGTGACCCTCCTGTTCCCACCTGTAAGACAAAAAGCCCTTAATCCCTAAAGCAAGAAAAACAAAACCCCAAAAATGTCATTGTAAAGGGAACTTTTCCATATCCAAAACATTTTTAAAAATATTTTTTAAGGATTCCACAGTGAAAACAGGTTCTTGAGGATGTTACCATCATCCATGGGGAAAAAAAAAAAAAACAGGTGTCCAACAGTGACATAGTTATGACGTTACCTTGCAGTATATCTGGGCCACTCAGGAGAAAGAATGGACACCAAGGGTGGAATCGGTCTTCTAGTCTTAGGACAAGACTTCTTCTGTTTGTCTGTCTGTACTGGGGATTGAACCCATTGGTGCTCTACCACCGAGCCACATCCCCAGTCCTTCTCCTTTTTTTCTTCTATTTGCAGAAATGATCTTACTAAATTGCTTAGGGCCTCACTAAGTTGCTGAGGCTGGCCTCAATCTTGCCATCCTCCTGCCTCAGTCTCCTGAGTTACAAGGATCAGAGGCATACAGCACCATGCCCCACCAGATTGGAAAAGTCTGAATTCCACTGAGGGTTGAAACTGTTGTCAACTTGGGAATTGGAGAGAAACACACAGGGTTGGACAGCAGGTGTTCCTGACATCAGGGAAGCCACCAACTGGAGAGTCTTCCTTCAGAATCAGAGATCTCCCCAGGGCACATCGCCCAGGCAACCATGGCCCCAGGCATTTTCCAGGGCCCTTTAGGCTGAGAGAAGTACACAAGCAGGGGAAAATTTTAAGAGTCTGAGTAAAACATATTTCAGGAATTGAGGAAGGGGAGACAAAAAGAGAGGGAGTGCTTGGATGATGAGCCATGTGAGGGGAGGACTTACAAGGAAGATGTACAAGGAATTGTTTGATTGGCAGCAGTCACAGAATTGCATTTTTGCTTTGTTGTTCTGTCTTTGTGTTAGTCAGCTTTTTCATGATATGACTAAGATACTCAACCCCAACAACTACAGAGGAGGAAAAGTTTATTTGGGTACTCTAGGTTTCAGAGGTCTCAATCAGGAGACTGCAGGCTCCATTGCTTGTGGCCTCATCTCCAAGGTGTGGCTGAACATCATGGTGGGAGATTGTGGCAGAGGGAAGGTGTGCACATTATCAGAGAAGAGAAGAGAGAGAGAGAGAGAGAGAGAGAGAGAGATGGCCACTTGCCAGATACAAAATGTACACCCATATTTACACCCCCAATGATAAGTTTCCTTCAGCCACACCCCACCTTCCCCCTGTTATCACTCAGTTAATCCCATCAAGATTAATTGACTGACTAAGTTAAGGCTATAAACCAATCATTTCTCCAAAAGCATTGTCCCCAAGCTCTGAGCCTCCGCTGTCCATTCAGTAGTTGGACTTTTGCAGAAATTTTATGAGTATACATGTTATATTTTAAAAATAGTTATCTGCTGCCTTTATTTACTTTTCATTTTTTTCTGGCACTGAGAATTAAATTTAGGGGATCTTTACCAATGAGCTACATTCCCAACCCTTTCCACTTTAATTAATTAATTAATTTATTCATTTATGTATTTTTGGCACTGAGGATTGAACCAGGGGAACTATACATACTGAGCTATATCCCAAGCCTGTCTGCTATATCCCAAGCCTGTCTGTCTATCTATCTATCTATCTATCTATCTATCTATCTATCTATCTATCTATCTATCTATCTATCTCTCTCTCTCTCTATCTCTCTATTTTGAGAAAAGTTCTCACTAAATAGCTAGAATGGCCTCAATTTTGAGAGCATTCAGCCTTAGTCTTCTAAGTAGATAGACTTACAATTGTACACCACCACACCCTGTTTTGAATTAAAATTTTGAAAGGATTGAGCTTTAGCCTAGCATGCAGAAAGACCTGGGTTTGATAGTTTGCACCAAAAAATAAGCAGATATATTGATAAATAAACAAACAAACAAAGAAACAAATCAGAAACCTGTGTTCTAGGTCCAAGTATACTAATTAGAGTTTATTTTTTTCTTTCCTTTCATTCTTTTTTTTTCATAAAATTGATTATAATTACTTTTATGGAAAAAAAAATCCAAATGGTAACGTGTGCTGCTAAACACTGAGAATATCTATGGTTAAAAATCAGATTGGAATTTACTCTTACCAGCTATTAACAGAGTGAATTCATTGGCATACATTTTAATATAGTGCCCAGAATTATGTCTGAAAACATAACATTTTATGAATTTAGTACAATTTTGAATCCAATGTTAATAAAACATCCAAATAAATATACCTTGAAAAAGTTATGTCATATTTGACAGGCTTCCCATTATATTAAATTAGGCTAATTGGGTTAATGTCTTCCTTCTAGAAATCCCTTGAGAAATTCTGGAGCCCTGTGGAACATCCCAATGTTAGCTCAAAGTCAAGGTACAATATAGAATTTGATCCTAGAGAAGTTAGTCAACAATCTCAAAAGTTTTCAAGCACTTAATGAAAATAGGGGCGATTAGATCATTATAAGAGATAAGTCTTTTAGGCAGAGTGATGAAAGATTTTGAAAGTGAATACAGAAAGTTATGTCATAGGAAATAGTACTTCAACTTTTATCAGAGATGACTGAGTTTTCCTTTTCCCAAGTAATCAGAGACCTTGTTAAAACAAACCTGAAGCTAGGGAGGCTGAGACAGGAAGACTGAGAATTCAGTCAGCCTCAGCAAAAGCGAGGCACTAAGTAACTCAGTGAGACCCTGTCTCTAAAGAAAATACAAAATAGGGATGGGGATGGGGCTCTGTGGTCGAGTACCCCTGAGCTCAATCCCCAGTATGCTCTCCTTCTGCAAATAAAATTAACCTGAAGCATAAAAGTTTACCTTCTCCCAACTGAGTATTGAACCAGGGGCACTCTACCTCTAAGTACCTGCAAAGTAATTTTTGTTTTATTTTGAAACAGTCTTGACAAATTGTCAAGTCTCCTCTGAATCTTGCCATCCTCTCGCCTTAGCCTCCTGGGAAGCTGGAATTACTTCCTGTGTTTTAAAATGCACTTCTTATAGTGCAGCTCTTTGACAGTTGTGTATCTGGAACATTCACATGAAAGCCATCACAATTTTTAATTAGTTTTGTTATCATTTGCCCACCAATTTGAAAATGTGCTTGAGAATGAACCATAATAGTCTCAGCTGGAGCACAGAAGAAAGGCTCTCCTGGCATTACTTGGAGCTTGGTGGTCCCTTCTGTGTTTCATTAATCTCTTGAGAGACAATGATAAAAATCCTATGACCTTGTTTGGAAAGTCAGGGGTTTGAAGGCATTTGTTTTGTGTAAGGTAGTGGTTTGGCTGAGTCCTCTTGAATGTTTAAACTATCAATCTTAATGTCCTTCTGCTGCATGGTCCCCTGGCCTCTACTTTTGTCAGGTTTTGGTACAAATAAATTTATTTTAATTCTGTAGACATTCACAGTAGCATCATCAGCAGGGACACTGTGGTCATGAAATATCCTCAGCCATTACATGGTCAATGTTTGTTCAATTGAGTTGTCCAAATCTGATGGCAATCATTTGGTATGCATAAAGCTGCTGGACTGTGTGTGTGTGTGTGTGTGTGTATGTGAGTGTGTGTGTGTGTGTGTGTGTGTGTGTGTGTCCATCTGTGTATAATACTGGGGATTGAACCTGCGGCACTTTAACACTTGCTTTTCTTGAAGCAAAGAAACGACCACCGACTCCAATTTTAAATCAAATTAAAGTAAGCGTGTAATTCTGACCAGCCGGGACTCTCTCTCCTGAAATCCGTGGGTAAGAGGACAGTACTCCAGCTCTCTAACAGTGTAGTTTTATAGCACAAAAAGTTGCAAAATGGGGGATGTCTTGAGAACGCACAGATAACAGGATTTTGACAAGCATTAAACAAATGCAAGTAGTAAGTTAATGGTCTAAGTGATTCTGCACTTAGGGAGTAAATTCAATCCCAACATCAGAATTTATGAGGTGTCATTCGGTTTCAGAGGGGGTTGTTATCTCGTCAGGGAAACCCAGTCAAGGGTGAGTTCCAAGTACAGGCAGGCATTCCAAGAAAGTTTAGAAATCACAGTAATTTATAGTAAAACAGCAATTAAATTTTCATGACTTTGTTTTGGGATGGCTCTCAATCTTAAGATAAAATTAGGCTGGGTTCATCACACTCTGAGCACTTTATTTTTTTTTACTTGAGACAGGATCTCAGTAGGTTACCCAGGATTACTTGGAACATTTAATCCTCCTGCCTCAGCCTCCAAAGTTGCTGGGATTATAGGTGTGCACCTTGGTATCTGGCCATACAGCATTTAAATCCCTTGAGAGATTTCATTTGCACCAGGGGTCAAGCACCATACCTATAAGATGAATAGTAGCCTCAGACTGCAAAATTCCTCTGGATGAAGCTTCCCAGAAACCAGGTGAATATGTCAGTGATGCAGGGTGTGCTCACTGATAAAATACTCTCATTTCTTATTTAAAGGTTTTCTTTTATTTTTACCAGAAATATCACTTTCAATCAGTTAGGACACAAGTTCCTGATAAACAGCAGAAAAAAGAGAACACTTCTCCTCTGGAGCACTCCTGAGACCAAATTCCTTTCAGATTGCACTGCTAGTAGACAATTCAAAGTGTGCAAACTTTTGTAACAGTTTCTAAAATATTAAGTGATTTTTCTAATTTAGAGATTCCTACCTGAGGTAAAATTTCTCTTCCAAAAGAATAAAATCCTGAATCCCTTCAGATGATTGGTACTTCAGTCTATATTCTGTAATTGTAATGAAATACCTGAGACAAACTGAGTTTATTTTTTTAAATAGATTTATTTAGGTCACAGTTCTGAAAGACACAAGGCCAAAATCAGACAGCCTCCTTTGTTGGGCCTGTGGGAGGAAGCCAGAAAACAACCTGGGCTCAGGTTCAGGTTTCTAAACAGCTCTCAGGAGAACTGACTCAGCATGGCAGGAGAACCATCCTTTTCTTTTTCTTTTTTAGAGAGAGAGAGAGAGAGAGAGAGAGAGAGAGAGAGAGAGAGAGAGAAAATTTTTAATATTTATTTTTTAGTTTTTGGCAGACACAACATCTTTGTTTGTATGTGGTGCTGAGCTCAGATCGAACCCGGGCAACACACATTCCAGGTGAGCGCGTTATTGCTTGAGCCACATCTCCAACCCCCATCCCTTTCTAAGAAAACACACCCAATGACCTCCCTGGAGGTTTTGCCTGCTAAAATCACCACAATGAAGTCCATCTGTCCAATACATGAAGCTTTGAAGAATATACTACACCAAACCATAGTGTAGGGAGAGAGACTGATGTGACCACAGCCATCTGTGCCATAACTGCCATTTTATCTACAATTTGATCTCTACACACATCCTGAGCCCTAGAGACAAACAAAGTTGTTAACAGTCACACAAACATGTTGTGCCCATCACTGATACCCAAACTTTCACCTTTTTTTGCCATTTCTTTTGTACTGGGGATGGAAACCAAGGATGTTTCACCCCCCATTATTTTTATATATTTTTTAAGACAGGATCTTGCTAAGTTGCTGAGGTTCTTTCTATGTTATCAGGCTTGCCTTGAACTTGCAATCCTCCTGCCTCAGCCTCTCCAGCTGCTGGGATTACTGGCATGCCCCCACCAGGCCTAGCCTGACCTGTTTCTTAATATCCACTGAGTGTCAGACACATTATAGATTTTGAGAACGTCCAGGTATTATCCCAGTGGAAGTCTAGCATCTTGATGCTGCCTGAGACATACTTCTGTCTTGTAGTCTCCAACAAATAACACTGGGTGCATTCCTAGGTCTGTCTGTCGCTTGCATTGGTGTCATGGTCCCACCTACCTTTGGAAGGTTACATAAGTTGCTTTGAGACAATTATCAAGAGCCACAAGGGTCCTGGAGTATAGTACAGGGCCACATTTCTCTGAAGCACATAGTAGTTGGGCTTGGGAACAAATAGCAAACTAATAAGAGGTCAATTTTTGTACGACCACAATTTAGGTATTTCACCAGCTTTTTAAGAGGCACCTCTGGCATTATTAGGAAGGAGATAGACTGAGCTATTGGGATAGGCCCACTTAGGTGGAAAATTTTATTTTTTATTTTTTTATTGTCACACAAGGTGAATAATCTAGCATTCATGAGAGAAAGGGTCAAAGTGAATCCCATTATCTAACCCTTGGTGGTGGTATGATGTCAAGTTCTTTACCACATCTGCATCTGCACATTGACAGGTTGAATGTGTAGTTTAAGTTAGATACAAACAAAAGCATTTCTATAAATTTGATAAAGTAAACCACAAATATTTTTTGTCAATTAAGCATTATTGAGTTCCTCTACAAATATATCTGAGCATCTATTTTTGAACACCGAGGCAAAAAAAAAAAAAAAAAAAGACCACTAACTCCAATTTTAAATTTTATTAAAGCAAGCTTGTGTTTGTGTACATGATGAGACTGATCAGTGGCTGTCTCTCACAACACACGTTAAAGGACTGATCAGTGGCTGTCTCTCCCAACACACGTTAAAGACCAGCCCCCCAGTACTCCAGGAACAAGTTTTTATAGCACAAAAAGCTGCAAAGGCAGTGTCTTGAGAACTTACTGCTAACAGGATTTTGACAAACATAATACAAATGCAGATTAGTAGGTTAATGATCTACATGGCATAGTATTTCGAAGTAGGGAGTAAATTCAAATGCCAACATTAGACTTTATAAGGTGCAACTGAGGTTTCAGAGAGGTTTTGTTATCTGGTTAGGGAGGAGCCAGGATTTATGAGGCTCCACTACGATTTTAGAGAGTGCTCTTTTCTAGTCGGGGAAAGCCCAGAATGGGTAAGTTCAAAGCACAGGTAGGAATTCCAAACAAGTTTAGAAATTACAGTAATTTATAGTAAAACAGAAATGAACTTTTCATGACTTTGTGACAAGATGGTTCTCAATCTTAAAATGGAATCAGGCTGGGTTTATCACTATCCATAATATAGAGAAAACTATAGTTTATCTTATACAGAGAGATTCTATTTTTCTCTAGAATTTCTTTTGAAACAATGTCTTGTTGTTAGTTTTCTTATATGAGGTTGACAATACCATGGTTGTGTTCTTATTTTATTTTTAGTGTTACATATGAGGGAGAAATGCTAGTTATCAGAATATACTTAGAAAATAATTGACTGTGCTTGGAAAAGGGCTAATTAATTCATTGGATAAATTAATCTACTGATTAGATTATAGCTTTCTTGATTTGATCATTTCACAACTTGCATGAACTCAGCAGCTTTTGGGGGACACAACAGATCCAAACCATGACAGGGACACATGCCTTCGACCCATGTCCACTTCTCCCCAACTTCTCAAAGGGCAAATAGTTCCCACCCTCAGTGGATTATAGAGACTGGACTCTTTGCCTGCTAAGGTCCTCTGGTTTTATTTAGGGTAACAGAAACTCATCACCTTGAACTAGAGGAGAGAAGGGAGGTGGGGATGGAGAGGTTTCCCCAGGGCAGGACTTTCCAAGAGGCAGATAGCAAGCTTGGGTAGTGTTGCAACATGGCCTGAGGGTTGTTTCCATTTCCAGAAATCTGTTGAGAAGAACAAGTTCCCTAAGGGAATTAACAAGAAGTAGGGACATTATCAGAAAACTCAGTGTTGCCAGGTGGAAAAGACTGGCCTCCACTTGAGTTACAATGAGCAGCTTGGTGCACTCTGAGTTGGTCTGGGCAACTGAACCCAAGGCTGATGTTTTGCAGCACACAGAGGAATAAAGCTTCTTTTGGGTTAGGCATATTTCTGTAGTGGTAAAGGTAGCAAGACTGGCCATGCAAAAAGATGGGAAGTGGAGGCCCTGAGTTCCCAGACACCACATGCAGCAGGAGCCACAGGAGCTCTAGTCCAGGAAGAAACAAAACCCAGCAGGAAAGCTAGACTCACCAGCAACCAGGATTCAGTTTTTTAGTTTCATCTCCTCAGCGACTCCAAGATGCCCCATTTCTAAGATGGAGAAATCAAGGCTCCAGGGTATGATGAGCACCTTCATATCTAGCTGACAGAGACTGCAAAGGCAGTCCCAGAAGACTCGAAGGGCAACACTGGTTTGCATTGAACTTCAAGCTCTCCAAGCATCAGGACAATACCCAGGTGCACCAACAGTGCCCCCCCACTGTATCCAAAAATAGAAAGAAACAAACAGAGAATCACTTTCTGGGGTTGGGGAGATCTAGTTTTGAATTAATTTTTAAGTTTTCTTTGAAGAGTCAGCACCAAACACAGAAAAATGAAATATGAAGCCAGAGCCACCTGTAAATCAGCCACTAGGAGGCAGGCTTGACCTGGTGTGTCCCCTCTTGCACAAGAATTTTTTTACTGCTGGTTTCTAGAGTCAGATGTCATTCTGCCCAGGAGAGGGAATGGTCAACTCATGGATGCACTATGCCTTAGGTCTAGGTTGTCCATTTGCTCATAGCTGGTTTATTTTTCTTTTCTTTCTTGTCATCCTCTTCCTCCTTATTCTCCTTATGCCACTTTCTCCCCCTTCTTTATCATCTTCTCTCTTGGTACTGGGCATTGAACTCAGGGTGCTTAAGCACTGAGTCACATCCCTTACTCTTTTTATTTTTCATTGAGTCAGGGTCTTATTGAGCTGCTTGGGGCCTTTCTCACTTGCTAAGGCTGGATTTGAACTCAGAACTCTAGGTCTTTTAGTCTTCCAAATGAATTTTAGGACTGTTCTTCTCTGAAGAAAGTAGTTGGTATTTTGATGGAGATTGTATTGAATTTGTATATTGCTTTTAGTAGTATAGACATTTTAACAATATTAATTCATGCCTATTCATCGTCTTGTGTCTTCTTCAGTTTTTTCTTCCAATGTTCTATAGTTTTTAATCACAGAGGTCTTTTACCTCCTTGTTTAGATTTACTCCTAGGTGTGTGGGGAGGAGGTGTTTTGGTTTTGGTTTTGGTTTTTGGTTTTAAGGCTTTTGTGTTTGTAATTGTTTTCCTGATTTCTTTCTCAGAAGATTTATTGTTGGTATATAGGAAGGTTATTGATTTTTGTATGTTGATTTTATAACCTGATACTCTGCCAAATTTACTAGCTCTAGCCATCTTTCAGTGCAGTGTTTTGGATCTTCTAAGTATAGGATGATATAATCTGCAAACAGTGACAATTTGACTTCTTCCTTTCCTATTTTTATCCCTTTTATTTTCTTCTCTTGTCTAATTGCTCTGGCTAGAATTTCTAACACTATATTAAAAAGAAATACTGAGATTTGACAATCTTATCTCATTCTAAATTTTTAAAGAAATGCTTTCAGTTTTTTTCCCATTTACTATGAGGTTAGCTTTGGGTTTTTGATATATAACATTTACGATATTGAAGTAGATGTTAAGTTCTTTTTTCTGATTTTTTAAAATAACTGCATAATGCAATAATTATAAATCTATGCTGATGAACATACAGTGTACACAGATGTAATTAGTTACAAGAATAGCATAAAGGTTCACTGGGTGGGATGATGGTGCTCCCTTGTCATTTCAGGGACTTAGTATGCTGAGGCCGGGAGATTGAAAGTTCAAGGTCAGTATCAGCAATTTAATGAGATACTCAGCAACTTAGCAGGACAGAGTCTCAAAATTAAAAAAAAAAAGAAAAGAAAAAGAAATGGGGATATAGTTTAGTGGTAAAGTATCCCTGGATTCAATCCTCAATATAAAAAAAAAGTTACTAGCATAAAAAAAAAAAAAAAACAAAGAAATGGAGGTACACAGGAAAACAGGGTTTGGGGCGTTAAACATTTGAAGCTAAATTGGTATTATTAAAAACTAGATTGCTATAAATTAGGATGTTAATTATAATCTCCAAGGCACCCAGTAAGAAACAACCATATAGAAAAAGAAACAACAGGGAAATTAAAATAGTACACTAAAAAATAGCTATTTAACATGAAAGAAAATAGTGATGTAAAATTCAGAAGAAATAAAAGATGCAGTACATATAAAAAACCAATAGCAAAATGTTAGCATGTACTCCTGTGTTATCAGTAATTACAATAAATAAGAACAAATTAAAGACTTGTATAAACATAGCACAACTTATGAGATGCTGCAAAATCAATATGTAGCAGAAATTTATGGCTGTAAATGCTTACATTAACGTTTAAAAAGAAGAAAGGTTGCAGATGAACAAATTTAAGCATTTTTTTTCAGTCCTAAGAATCAAACGCAGGGTTAATTTACCACTGAGTTACATCTCCAGGCCTTTCTATTTTGATCAAGTGTCTCACTAAATTACCATTGTTGACCTGGAATTTGGAATCCTACCTTCAGCCTCTCCAGTTGCTGGAGGTGTGCACCACCATGCCTCACTTAACCTCTAATCTTAAGAAACCAGGAAAAGAGAAAACTCAATCCAAAACAACAAGAAATAGTGGAAAACGAGATACAGGAAATATAAACAAAATAGGAAACAAATAGTAAAGAAAATTAACAAAGCCCAAAGTTGGTTCCTTGAAAATATCAACAAAATTGACAAATCTTTAACTAGATTGAACAAATATTAAAGAAAATATTCTCAGATGACTAAATGCCAAGAATTAAAGAGAAAACTTAACTGCCACCCAACATTAAAAAGGTTATAAAGATTACCATGAACAAGTGCATGCCAATTAATGAGATAACCTTGATGAGAAGAACCAATTCTTGGAAACTCACACTCCACCAAAACTGGCTCTAGAAGAAATAGAAAATCTAAATAGAATTAGATTATACAGAATGAGCCAGCAATTATAAAGCTTTTTTAAAAAGAAAAGCTCAATGCCAGAGTGTTTCAGTAGTTAATTCTTCCAAACTTTTTTTTGGATCTGGTTTCCACTATGCTGTCCAAACTGGTCTTGAACTCTGATTCAAAATATCCTTTTGCCTCAGCCTCCCAAGGAGCAGGGACTACAAGCATGTGCCACCATGCCCAGCTTTTTCTTTTTTTCTTCATCCTAGGGATCAAACCCACAGCCTCAGGCACACTAGACAAACACTCTACCACTGCTACATCTTCAGCTCCAACCAAACTTTTAAAGAATTATCAGCAATTCTTCTAAAACACTTAACAAAAAAATAAATAAATAAAAGAGAAGAAACAATATTATGCTGATGCTAAAGCCAGACCAAAAAAAAAAAAACAAAAAACAAAAAAACACAGAAGTAAAAATTGGTTCAACCACTCTGCAAAGCAGTATAAAGACTCCTCAGACAACTTGGAGTGGAACCACTATTTGACCCAGTTATCCCACTCCTCAGTATATATTGAAAGGACTTAAAAACAGCATGCCACAGTGACATAGCTACATCAATGTTTATAGGAGCTCAATTCACAATAGCTAAACTATTGTGCAAAACTATATGCCCTTCCACAGATGAGTGGATAAATAAAATGTGGTATATATACACAATGGAATATTACTGAGTCACAAAAATAGAATGACATTATGACTTTTGCCAGTAAATATATAAATCTGGAGATTACATGCTAAGTGAAATAAGTCAGTCCCCCAAAACCAAAAATTGAATGTTCTCTCTGAGTTGTAAATGCTAACACACAATACGGGAAGAGGGGAATAGAAATTCATTGAGTTAGACAAAGGGGAGTGAAAGGAAGGGAGATAAAATGGGAATAGGAAAGAGTAAAATGATTTGTACATAGCTTTCCTATGTTTATATATGAATACATGAACAGTGAAACTCCACATCATGTACAACCACAAGCATGGGGTCCTAAATAGAATAAGATATACTCCATGTATGGTATAATATATCAGAATCAACTCTACTATCTTGTATATCTAAAAAGAATGAATTTTAAGAAGATAGCAGAAGTAAAGAAAATTACAGATCAATATTCCCTATGAATATAGATGCAACAATCCCTAACAAAATAATGCAACAGTATATTGAAATGATTATACACTGTAGTCACATGAAATTTATGCCAGAAATGCAAGGATGGTGTCACATGTGATTATCAATCAATGTAATATATCTTACCAATAAAGTAAAGGAAAAACAAAACTTGATGCTCTCAATAGAAACAGCAGAAACATTCAGCAAAATCTAGCATGATTTTACCCCAGTGTGGTGGTGCATACCTGCAATCCCTACTACTGAGCAGGCTGAGCCAAGAGGACCAGAAGTTTAAAGCCAATCTCAGCAACTTTGTGAGACTCTGTCTCAAAATAAAAAGTAAAAAGAGCTGGGAATGTAGCTCAGTGGTACAGTACCACTGGATTAAATCCCCAGTACTGAAAGAAAAAAAATATCTAGCACTATCTCATGTTAAAATGCACTCCACTCTTTCAAGTTAGAACTTCTTCAACTGATAAAGGGCTTCTCTGAAATTCTCACAGCTAACTTTGTACTTAATGGCAAAAAAACTGAAAGCTTCCCCCTCAGATCAGAATTAAGACAGATATTCACTTTTACTGTTTATTTTCAATATTGTATTGGAAGTTTTAGCCAAGGAAATTAGGCAACAAAAATAAATAAATGGTATCCATATGGGAAGGTAAGAACTAATAGTATCTCTGTTTGCAGATGATGTAATTTTGTTTTTAGAAGAATCTCAAAGAACCCACAAAACACTATTAAAGTCAATATAAAATCTCAGCAAAGTTTAAGGTATAAGATACAAAATTTTATTGTATTTTTATATACTAGCATTGAATGAACTGAGATTAATAGAACAATTTTACTCATAGAATTAAAAAGTAATGAAACAGTAATAAATTTGATTCACACATTAGAACAAAAGAACAATATTTGTATATTGAAAATTATAAATTGTATTAAGAGTAATTTAAAAGTCCTAAATAAATAGAAGGACATCCAATGTTCATGGATCTGTATGACTTAATATTATTGAGATGCTGTTATAATTTGAATCAAGTATCCCCAAAAGCTCATGTATTTAAGGCTTGGTCCCCAAAGCATCAGTGTGCAGATCAGGACTGTGGGAGGTAAATTAATGCCAAAATTAAGTGTCCAGTATTATTCTGACTGTCATGGTAAATGCTCACTGGGATATGCAAATATTTAAAGTTGGACCAAAAGGGTAGTTTTGAGGGTGTCAGTCTAAATTCTAGGATTGATAGTCATCATTGTCTCCCTTGTGATCTCTGAGCAACATATGCTTTTCTCAGTCTACGAAGGCAAAACTCCAATTACCCCCAATCACATTACCAAGAGAATGTTATAGTTTGAATATACCCATGAGGCTGGGTGTGGTGGTGCATTCCTGTAATCCAGTGACTCTGGAGGCTGAGGCAGGAAGATTCCAAGTTCAAAGCCTGCCAAGGCCTCAAGCAACTTAATGAGACCCTGTCTCAAAAAAAATATATAAAGTATACCAATACAATCTCCAAATTATATGAAAATCCAACCATCTTTATCTACACATGCTTAAAAAACAGAGTGAAACAATGTTCTTTGCTTGGATAAAAGTACTTGTTGTGGTAAAGATACAATAAAAAGATAACCACAAATAAAGAGGATAATTTAGAAAAGTCAAGAACTAGTTTTGCATCTTTTTTATTGTTAGTTTTAACTATTTAAAGAGTAATGATTATTTAAAAAAAAAATTACGATTGCAGTGTTGACCATGAACTGTAGTCATGAGAAATAAGACCAACAAGAATCAAACTAACATAAAAAATTATACACATAAGGATGATATTGTTGGAAAAAACAATATGTGTTTCTTTGTGTGTAAAGGGACAAATTTTTAAACATAGTAATAGTAGGAGGAGGAGCAGAAGTTCCAATGATAGTAGCAGAATCAGTGGTGGTAGGAACAGTAGTGGTGGCAGTAGTGGTAGGGGTAGGAGCAGCAATGATGACAGTCAGAGTAGGGTAGTAATTCACCGTGACATTGGGAATGGTGTTCCCCTAGTGCTTTTGGTTCACTTATTATTTTGTCACCATCAACACTTCCACAGTGATTTCTCAGGTTCCCAAGAAGATCCTTTAATTCTGAGAATTATCTGCCACTTCCTTCCTATTATGGACTGAATGTTGGTGGTTCCCCAAATTCATATATTAAATTCCTAATCTCCAGTGTGATGATATTTGCAGGTGGAACCTCTGAGAAGTAGTGAGGTTTAGATGAGGACATGAGAGTAGGTCCTTCCATAAAGAGATTAGTGGACTTATGAGAAGAGGAAGAGAGAGAAGAGCAGTTCCCTGGCCCCATGTGAGGACACAGTGAAAAGACAACCTCCTGTGACCCAGGAGGAGAGCTCAAATTTGTAGGTGCCTTGATCTTGGACTTCTAGCCTCCAGGTCAGTATACAGTCTGCTGTGTGACCAACCAAGCCTGAGGTATTTTTTGATAGCAACCCAAGTTGACTCACATCCCTTCTCTCCGGGTCTCTTGGCTATGGGTGAGAGATAGGCTTCCAAAGTTCACAACGGCCATCTGACAGCTGGTGTCCCTGCCGTGTGAGTGGACACCATCAGAGGGCAGGGTTTGACAGTCACATGAGTCTTATAGCATGGTCTGATCTTGTTATCTAAATTCTCTAGTCACATGCTCCTAGAGAGATATTTGGTAATTTTCAGCCAATTACAGTTCTTTTTTTTTTTTTTTTTTGTACTGAGGATCAAACCCAGGGCCTTGAGAATGCTAAGCAAGTGCTCTAGCACTGATCTACATCTCCAGCCATGAGGTTCCTTTTGAGCTGCAACCCTTCTCCCTATGAATCAGGCACAAGTCCACACAGGCTGGGTCAGAAGACAGCCATCATTGCCTTGCCTTTGCTCAGGTAAATTAGTGCTTTTTTACAAAGTCATGTACTGAAACTCTCCAAGCACTTAGCATATGAAAGTCCCCTAATACAGTGACAGTTAATGGAATCAGTAAGCACACAATCCTTAATTTTGAGAAGGCTCTTTTTTCTTACCTAGGAGATTCCTTGGTGCCTAGCAGAGAGTTGTTAATAAGTATTATCAGTATTATCAGTATTATCAGGCCTATTTCACAGATAGAGAAACTGAGGTGTGGAAAGATTCAGTCAGCTTACTGTGGAGTCCCACTGCCTCTTTAAGTTGATCAAGTGTTTCACATAGCTTTTCACGTATATACGTAAAGCATTTCATGCCATTTGATTTGCCTTGAACATATTTTTAGTTCAATATTTATTCAGGGAAGTGGGGGGGCATGGAAGCGGCATCAGTGACAGTCTTAATAGATTACAAAATAAGTTCATGGTCAAAAAAAAAGTTCAATTATTGAAAATACATGGCTACACTCCCCCAACCTAAGAATGCCCAAGGGAACTCAAGCTATTTAATTCTCCTTAGAATAGGAAGACAAGGAGAGTATTGTACAATTTCCCACACTGCCTGACCTGACAAGCTTTTCCAAGGAGAAAAAGATTCTCTATGAGCCTCTGGGCCACTTTCTATGCATGTCCTCTGAATGCTCAATTGTTGGGCAGGATTCCAGGGTGCATAAATATATAATTATACTGCATTACACTTTCCAAATAGGTTGGGTTTTTGGTGAGAATCTGTTTTCTAATGATCCTCAGTTTCAAATCAAATGGTTAAAACTGGATTTCTAATGTTTCGTGGAAATACAGATTTTACTTTCTCAAAGCTGTTTTCATTTAAAGTGCTTAAAGACGCAGATAATGTAAGTACTTTGTTTCACAGTTTTATAAATGTATTTTCCTGTGTCACACAAATAACTACATTTCAGGATTAGCCTCCACAAATAATGTACTGGATCTATTATTCTGTGAGTATTTAAAAAATCATGGCAGTTCCATAGATACCAGTCTTTTAAGAATTCCTTAATAAACTGGAAAGAGCTTCACTGAGGAGGAGGTCTCCCTGTGTTTCTTTTCAATGTTATGTCCATTCCCAGGTTTTTATGATTCATTTGTCAATGATGGTCCTATAGGACTTGGTTTCAGGAGAGTGCTTTGACCAGAGAATTTTAAAATCTTGATATGTTATACTCAGACACCCTCACTTGCATGGAAAAGACATGAATGGAGGAGTTAAAGTCACCCAGGCCATGGCAGATATCAAGCCAGAAGTAAGGTTTCCTGACTCCTTGACCCATGTCATAGTTACCAGATTCACTTACTATTCTAGTAAGCAAAGACATTGTATTCATCTATATGATAAATGTATATCACAGGTCTTCAGTAACTATGAAAGATCATTAAAGTCCTATTTTCCTAGTTGTTCTATTGAAGCTGTAGCAGTTTGATGGCCTTTGGCCTCTTACTTTGGGTCTGCAGGGTCCTCCCATGCCTGGTCTGGCTTCCATTTTATTATCTTCATCCTTCTTGAAAGTCGAAACCCTCATCTTTGAAGGCCATGCTGGCACTTCGATATGAGAACCTTTGTCTTCTAAACACAAGAGACACCAAGAGAGAGCAGCCCCACAGCAGAAGGCTGTGTCTCCAGGGAGTCCACCCCAAGCTGGGCAGTTGGCAGATCAGATGTTAAAAGGCTTTGGCATCAGGAGATAAAGCAACCAAGAAACAGTTTTGTTTTGTTTAAATTTTTCACTGCTCATCTTAGAAGTGGGCATGGCACAAAGCAGGGGAGGAAAAAAAAAGAGAAAAGGAACAGTAACCATCTAGACAGGGTTGATTTTTTTTCTCATAACTGAGGTTTTTTGTGGTCAAAGTTCATACTTAGTGAAGACTTTTCAGAGGCCCTCTCCCACACCAGATGTTTTCTCTCCTTTCTCCAAGTTCTGCTGGTGTCCTTCTTATGTTTTTGTTGCAGTATTTACATTGTTTTTATGACACAGTCATTTGAGTACCTTTTGTAGGTCTTTTGCTAGACTGGAAGATTCCTGAGAAAAGGAACTAGAGCTTGAGAACTCTGTGCTCCCATATCACCAAGCCTGAGACCACATCCATAATGTGCAGTGAAGACTTGTCCAACTGAGATTTGCTAGTTCACTTACAAAATATTTTGGCTATATGTGACCCCCTATCAGCCACCAATGATTCACTTAGAGTCTGTAGTAAGTGATGAAAAAAATAGGTAGATAGATTGATGATTTGAGCTTTTGAAACTAATTGGAGATTAATAGATTGATTGTTTTAAGATAAAAGGTTTTTTTATTTATTGCTTCTAACTTACGGAAACTATTAATTTTCTAAAGTAAATTGTTATTTTAAATACTATTTATGACTACTTCTGGGCAAACTATAATTTAAAATTAGGAAAAAGGTGCCGGGCACTGTGGTACATTCCTGAAATCCCTCCCTCAATAGACTAACACAGGAGGATGCCAAGTTTAAGGCCAGCCTAGACAACATAGGGATACTCTGTCTCAAAATAAAATTAAAAGGGCTGTGAATGTAGCTAAGTGTTAGAGAGCTTGCCCTGTATGCATGAGGCCCTGGGTTTAATCCTTAGTAACACACATACATACACACATACACAAAGTAGGAAAAAGAAAAGGATGCCTCTTTAAATCTTTTCTAAGAACTGGTTGCATGTATGAAGCCCTGGGTTGCATTCCAGTTCCATAAAAAGAAAAATGAAGAGAAGAAGGAGAAGTAAGAGGAGGAAGAGGAGAAGAAAGTGAAGGAGGAGGAGGAGGAGGAGGAGGAGGAGGAGGAGGAGGAGGAGGAAGAGGAGAAAGAAGATGAAAACGACGAAGAAGAAATTTTATATAATCATCTATTCACAGACTCCCATATCAACAGATTCAACCAACAGAAAAAAAATTGCTTGCTATCATTCTCTAAACAATTCAGCAGGACAACTATTTATGTGGCATTTATATTGTATATGGTATTATAAGTAATCTAAAGATTTTTTAAAGTATAGGGAAGGCATAGTGACACACACTGTAATTCTAGTGACCTGGGATGCTGAGGCAGGAGGATCATATATTTGAGGACAGTCTCAACAATTTAGCAAGGCCCTAAGCAACTTAGCAAGAACCTGTCTCAAATTAAAAAAAAAAAAATAGAAAGGGCCGGTGATGTGACTCAGTGACAAAGTAGTTAAACACCCCTGTGTTCAATCTCCAGACCAAATACATAAATAAGGGAAAGGAAGACCAGTAGAAGAAGGATATAAAGGGGAGGGAGGAGGGGAAGAAAAGGAGAGGAAAAGAGGAATTGAAATCAAATTCCTGGCATGAATAATTTTGTCAAAATGAGCCTAACTACTAAGTATAATTATAATTTTCGAATTAAAATAAAGAAAGAGCTGGGAATGGTGGTGCTGCCTATAAGACCATCAACTCTAGAAACAAAGAGAGGATTGCAAATTCAAGGCCAAACAGGGCAACATAGTGAGGCCTTGTCTCAATTTTTTTTAAAGGACAGAGGACATACCTCAGTGGTAGAGTGCCCTGTGTTTTCTGCTGAAAATAGAAATCTAAGAACAGAAGGCATTTATTTACTTATTTGTTTGTTTTGTTTATGTTTGGTAATAGGGATTTAACTCAGGGGCAATCAAACACTGAGCCCCATATCCAGCCCTATTTTTTATTTTATTTAGAAACAGGGTCTCACTGAGTTGCTTAATGCCTCACTTTTGCTGAGGCTGGCTTTAAATTTCTGATCCTCCTACCTCAGCCTCCTGAGACACTGGGATTACAGATGTGAGCCATGCACCAGGCAGATGAGAAGACTTTTATTGAGAGCTTTATTTGCCCAATTATCCCAAAGCCAAGGGGATGCAACAATTTTTTACATAGAAATAAATTATATAGAAGCTTATTTTATTTCCAGTAACAGGTTTTGAATTTCTATGACCTTCTCGATGAAAATTAGCTTCAACAACAAGCAGACTACAATCATGCTAGGTATGGTGGAGACACTGATCTTCAGAAGGACTTGATGGACTTTAGAAGACATGTGCTCTCCTGAGATTTTACCAAAATGTAGGTTCTGGTTCAGAAGCCAGATGTGGCACCTGAGATCCTGCATGTCTCAAAGATGCCCAGGTGAAATGAATGCTGATCCAGGAACCCCATTTTGAGCAGTGAAGCGTTAAGACACTGACCTTAAATGACGGTGCATCCAGATGGGTGGTCTTTTAGAACTAGCCATGGGAAAGGCAGTTCCCAGTGAGGGTCACTTCCTAGTTCAGTACTGGGATTAGAAGCCCATGATTCTTCCAAAGGCTATGCCATTTATAAAGCTGTCAATTCAGACAGACACAATGCCAGAAGGGAGCCAGAATCGAGAAATAAACAGTTTAAAAGTTTAAAAACAAACAAACAAACAAATAAACAAAACAACTGTGAATTAGAACACAGGCAATAGGGAAACTAGATGAAGACTGAAGAGAATAAGCTAATGCAAGTAGGTAAAATAGGGTAATTCTGAAGCTAATGCTGTGTACTTTTAGATCTGCACAGAAGCATTAATTATATGTGTAGCCTGGTTGTTTCTCTTTGACATAAGAAAGCTTTCAAAATGGCTTAGATGATCACCAACATAAATCCACATCACATACAATCACAAGAATGGGATCCTAATTAGAATAAGTTATGCTCCATGTATGTATAATATGTCAAAATACAATCTACTGTCATGAATATCTAAAAAGAAATATTTTTAAATAAAAAGTGCTCAGATGGGTCAAACAAAAATAATTTAGAACTAATCTGAGCAATACAAAGCCTCTATAGAGATTCAACAAAATTGTTGAGGCCAAGTGTTTTTCTGAATTCAAACTTCTTTGAATTTTGCACTGTGTGCTTTATAATATCCCCAAGAGGGTCTAGGGGAAAACACCCTAAAATCCAAACTATTAATATTCTACAACAAAGCCTTGGGCTATTTAGTCCTACTAAGTGGGAAAATAAAAATTCTAAACAGCCTCATGTTCAATCAGGGCAAGTTTTGTTGCCAAATTAGTTCAGGTCAAGTCAGGTTTTGTCACCAACTGAGTTACCAAAAAATGTGACTTTCAAAAACAAAATGTGACTTTTAATGCTACTTTTGGTTTATAGTTTAAGGGAGCACAGACATCTTTTACACTCCTGAGATTCCTATTAGGGACCTTAAATCTTCTTCAGAGAGGCAGAGCTAGTTCTGAAGTGAAATTAAGGTTTGTTTTTTTGTTGTTGCTTGTTTTGGTTTTTGGTTCTCATATTGGGGATTGAACACAGGGATGCTTTACAACTGAGATTCATCCCCAACCTTTCTTTTCTTTCCTTTTTTTAAGACATGATCTCACTAAGTTGCTGAGGGTGTTGCTAAATTGCTAAGGCTGGCCTCCAACTTACTATTCTCCTGCCTTAGCTTCCTGAGTCGCTGGGATTACAGGTGAGTGCCACTATGCCCAAGTGGAATTTAGGCATTAGCCAATCATTCATTTGATCTAAAATTTTAGCATCCAGCTAGATGTAAATAATGAAGTAGTTAAAGATGAACTGGTTCAATTCAATCATATAAATTGTACCTTGTACCTAGCCATAATTCATGTCTTTTATTTGAAATAACTTAGATTTAAAAGTATTTTTGCAGTCATTATTCATTCTGTGTGTACTAACTTCATTTTTTTAAGTTTAATTTAACTTTTTTTGTTGAGAAAATAGAGGTTGAAAGTTCTCATTGAAGGTCATAAATTTGAAAAGAGGAAGAACTGGGAATCAGAACCACAACATTGTTCAAATTAGACTCTTTCCATAGAAAATTAATTAGAAAGTAACTGACAACAATTGTTTTCTCCCAGTGGGTGAAATGCAAAGATCAAAGCAGACCATAGTGACTCATGTGAAAACAATAAGACAAATCAGAGATAAAAATGTACGTTTTTTTAAATATCTTAATTAGCTGTTGGTGTATATTTAATTTATTTGTTGTTTCTTCCTTTATATGTGGTGCTGAGAATTGAATCCAGTGTCTGACCCCTGCTAGGGAAGTGCTGTACCACTAAGCCACAACATTTCTTTGTATAACCACAATATGGTTCACAATTTCAGAAAATGTAATATGGAAACCGTGTCACTATCCAATATACTATCTATATTCAAAGTCTGATGGTTGTCCCAAGGCAGTAATTTCAATAATTTAATTTTTTTCTGATACACAATCTATTAGGAATCAGACTACATGTATTTTTCATTTAACCTGGGATAGTTCTTCAGTCTCTCTTATTAAGACCTTGATCATACTCTGTGTTTAACAAAGAGAAAGCATGCTTCAAATTTGGAGTCTTGAACTCATCACAATATCCAGCTAAAATACCATAGTTTTAAGTTTTCTGAGTATTTATCTTCCAATTATCACCTATTTATAGCAAGGGACATGAATTTCTTATTTGGGGAGTAATGTATGGTATCTTTTAAAATTTTTATTTTTAAAGTAAATTAATTTAAACCAAATACTAGGGAAATAAAAAAGTAGGCATGTAAATCAGCCACATTTTCTCAGCCTCAGCACTATTAGCATTTGAGGCCACAGAATTCTGTGTCATGGGGTGTGCTTTACATTTTAGTATACTCTGCAGCATCTCTGGCCATCACCTACTAGAGACCAATAGCATGCCCCAATAGCATGTCTCTCTTTAGTTACGACAGGTAAATATGCCTGCAGATGTTGCCAAATATCTCTTTTGAGGCAAACTCACCAAGCTGAGAGCCACTGACCTAGCCAATAGTTGTTAGTGGAGGGTAAGTGGAAATAGCTCACAGATCTTGGAGAAAGTTCTCGATTCTGTCAAGTGCAGTTCAAGCTATGTTGATCAAGTGCTGGCCAAATGTGTGGCCCTGTGAGAATCTCTGGAGAGACAGATTGGCAGGTCACAGGCCAGTTCTTCAGGAACTGACCTTAATTAAGCAGAAGGCCTGGGGTGTACAAGAGGCAGAAAAATAAACCAAGAGGAGGAGCTGTGATAAACCTTACCCTAACCTGGAATTAGGTCTCCTTATTAAGCCTCATGACTCTCAAAACATTTCTTGTGCCCAGTAATTCTTTATAAAATATAAATCACATCATGTCACTTCCATATTAACCTAATATGGTTATGCAGTAGGAGTGTTCGAAGTTTCAATTCAGAAGCTTCTAGAAAGTTTCATGTGTCCTGAAGAAGGATACAGAAACAAACTGATTGTGGTAGTGAGACTAAAGGGAGTTGCTGTGGGAGTGGTGAATTGGCTCTGAGACTAGAGAGCTACAAGGTGACCAAGGGGAAATGCGTGTGGCAACAAGTTTCTTAGTAGAAAATAATTACCAGAAAAGTAGGGCTGGTCAAATGGGAAGTACCTGGAGTGGACTGAGTGGACCACCATTGTCCAGGAGTCCAGCAGTTGTAGTAACTGTAGACTGATGAGCCACTGACAGAGGGAAAGGAGTTCACTGTCTCAGAGGCTGGTGAAGGCTTACAGAGCAGTAGCTTGAGTCATTGGATTCCCTTACACAGCCCCACACCACCTTGGTGAAAAGAGAGAAAGGAATTCTGAAACAATGGAGTCTTTGGGTGAAAAGACATCTCAAACCAAGGGAACATGTGTCATGGAGCAGCCATTCACAGGCAAGTTCTAGTTTCTCTCAACATAAACCTGCGAGGAATACTGAGGGAGTCACAGAGTTGTAGAAGCAGCTTAGCTGCACACAACCAAGCTTCAAGGAGAGAGTGATTATGGTTGTTTCTGCTGTGGCAGATACTGCCTTCCTCCAGGTCTCACAGAGAAACAAATGGAAGGCACCATGGAATACACACTATCTCTGGGCCTCAGCATCTTCATTTTTCCAATGAGAACAAAGGTCACCTCCCAGTGTTAACAGGATGGATGAGGGGAAGAGCCATGAAGCAGGTTGACAATGGTCACAGATTAGAGAGGAAACCTCCATGTTTATCTTCTCTTCAATCCTGCTGGCTTCCCATGGACAATTTTGTTCGTGCCTGAAGCCAGCTGGGACCAATGTGGGAATTCAGTGACTGGAAAGAGATTGTGAAGCCTCATTTCAATGCTTACATTGAGTGATGTCCCCAGGAGGTGTTCATGAATACTTAGTTGACTGAGTGAATGAATGACTGATTAAGACAGGGACTAAGGGAGTCATGGCCATCAATGATGCCAACTGAGGCTCTGATGTGCTTTCGGTGGGATTGCCTAAGTAGCAAAGGCAGTTATTTTTCAGTCTCAGTTTTAATGTCACTTTCTGTGGGAAGACTCCCCTGATATCATCATCAGGTTTTGTGCCCACTCTGTGCTCTTCTCTACCCACCACCCATATACTAGATGGTTCATTGTGGTTTTCACTTGACTTTGAGTTCTTAAAGCCAAGGTTAAATCTCATTTAGTCTTCCTGCATCCCTATCACAGGGTCTGGACCAAGAAAACAACAAGGATCATTTATTGAATGTTTTCCATGTACCAGACATGTGAAAAGTGCTTTAGCTACCAATGTACTTGACAACCTGAATATCAGCTGCAAGTGTGACATTATCATGTCATTGTGCAGTAAGACCACTGAGGCTCAGAAGAGGTAGGAATCCTGATGTTTCTTCCAGCTTTCTGCACCCTTTTCTACCAGAGAGCCTGGGCTAATTCTTGAGGTTTCAGAACAATATGAAACTTCCAGTGATAAGGCAGTATGTCTGTCTGTCTGGCTGGCTGGGTGGGTAGAAAGAAGATACTGAAGAGGAAGCATACGTTAGCAGCTGGCACCCATGCCACATACCAGACACAATGGATTATCCATCACAGAACTACAGCACTGAGACCACCCCAGGAAAAGTGCCTCATGGATGGCCTCTGAATGGAGAGTGTTCCCCTTGGGCACTACAGAAACCATCTACTATTTGATTTAGAAAAAATGGGTACATCAATGTGCTGATAGGTGCGTGACATTCCTAGAAGGAAGACCAGAGAAAACAAAACCAAGAAAACATCTCAAAACCCCAGCAACACACATGCAAATGTGCAGAGGTGAGCTGATGTGGAATACAAACAGTAACAAAACAATATCAACACCCACAAATAAGAGGAAAGAAAAGTTCAACACCCCTTGTGGCACACCAAGTTTCAAAAAAAAAAAAATATGGCCACAATCTTGCTTTTCGAGGGAGCTTCAGAAGTCTTGCAGGGGATCTGTTCTTTTGTAGAACTTTCCTGCCCACACTCCCTGCTACCCATAAATCTGACCCTTTCCATGGCAAGGGGGCCTCAAGAGCTTGGAGATTTACCAGAACAAATAACTTTGCAAAAACAATCTGTTCCATAAACAAAGCTGGTGGAACACATCCAGCCCCATTCAATGGAGCAAATATTCTGGGCACACTTTTCCCATCCAGGGTATTAGCTTGCACGCTGCTTCCTTCAAGGTGGAGGCAATTGCCACTTAGCCTGCATGTCCAAGAAAAACAATGCTCGACAGACTTTCCACTCATCTGGAGTGCAGAAGGCAGGAATTCAGAAGCATGGGGAAGCTCTTTCTTTCTCCTTTATTTTCTTATAGAATCACTGCAAATTTGAGGGCTGGGTGACATATTGATGCATATAGCTTTGTGGGCCACAATCCTGACTTCTATTTTAGCTCTATCACTGATAAGCCCTGTACTCTGGGAAAAATGATTTAACTTCCCAGAAGTATAATTTTCCATTGTTCAAGAGAGATTGTGTATAGATGCTCAACCCCACTTATGCTTAGTAAGGTATAAAATCAAAATGTTGAGTGGTACTCTCAGCACAACAATGACAAGCATTGATGAGGATGTGAAGAAGATGGAAACTTGGTGCCTCGTCTCATGGCAGAAGGGCAAAAGTGCAAAAGAGCATGAGCAGCCAGAGAGACAGAAGGGACCAAACTCATTCTTTAATTAGGATCCCACTCCCTTGATCACTAACCCACTCCCATTATAATGGTACTAATCCATCCATGAAGGCAGAGCCCTCAGAACCTAATCCCCTTCCACAGGTCTTTCCTCTCAACACTGTTGTATTGGGGATTAAATTTCCAACACATGAATTTTGAAAACATATTCAAACAGCAATAATGGCTAACATTTACCGTACAATCATCATGGGTCAAAGAAGTGTGTGGTAGAGCCAAGAGGCTTTCCCAGGTTAGATGCCAACACTAAAGGTCTATGAACCATGGATGCTTACAGGCTTCACCAGCCAAGCTACTAGGTTTCTGGTGATTAGATAATTTCTTAGGGAACAGATTCTGAGGATAGCATTCAAGGCTCACTCATTTATTTGGCTTCTCAGGAGCCATTTGTTAAGTCACATTGAATAGAAATTGGCTGGTCAAGCCTATCTTATAGCTTGGTTTCTTTTCCACTCACTAATAAGAGAAGCAAAAACACATGGTTAAAAATAAAATCATAACACATAACATCATAGTTCACTTCCTGCTGTGAGAACAGAATACCATGAAATGAATAATTTATAAATGGAAATGTGTTGGCTCAGAGATCTAAAGGCTAGAAAGTTCAATACCAGGACACTGGTAGGTTTGGTGATTCTGAATCTAAGGTGAATTGAAAATGATTTTCAACAGAGGGGTCAAAGTCACCCTTTCATAATGGGAATAAGCCATCATAGCCCAATCACCTCTTGAAAATCCTACCCTTAATACTGTTATCATAACAATTAAAGTGCATTGTAAGTTTTGGAGGGGAAGCATGTTCAAGTCATAGCACACACATATGCCCTTTGACCCAGTAATTCCATTCTGAGATACTATACAAAGATAAATAGGCCTGTATGCAGAACTCAAACAGATAAGAAAATTTATTGTGCATAGTAAGAATGGAAGATTGAATGATTGTCAAAGACCTTGAGGCGTCTCTGTCAAGCAGAAATTCTTACGTGGGAGACAGAGTAACATGGTTGATAGAGAGAGCAAAGGCTCTGAGGCCTGTTCCAGCTCTGCCTCTTATTCATTGTATGACTTTGAAAAAGTAACCATGAAGCCTCCATTTTCTAATGAGGAAAGGAGAAAAATAATATTTAGCACACATTTTAGTAGGCAGGATTTGGGCTTTAATATAAGTTTTTGTAATAATACCACTACTCTTCTGCTATACAAAGGCAAGATACATCTCTTCATAGGTTGTATTAATTACCTATTTTCTAATTTCCAAGAGAAAAAGCACAAGGGGAGCTTGTAGCATATAAGTTGGAATAAAAGTAGACTTAGGGTCAGACGATTCCTATCTGGCTAATCTGCCACCTGCCAGTTTATTCCCTGGTATTCATTTTTGCAATTCTATGCCTGGTTCATGGTAAGGGGATTATCACAATGGCTTCCAGGAGATGACACTCAAATGCACTTTCTGTGGGATCCTTCAGTGCAAGGGCTACTGTTGTCAGGACAATGGAGCAACATTGAGGACTTCAATTATTCCAGGCATTGGAGAATATTTTGGAGTAAAGCCACCCCAGAAGGGAAATCATCAAATTCCAGGTATTTCAGGACTGTATTTCTGTCTTAGCTTAGAGAAATACATGCTCTCTCTGAGACCAAAGGTAAGACAGCAGAGAAATTGTGACCATGGTGGGGTAGAATGCTGAAGCCAAGTCAGGGTTGCAGGCCCACAACACTGGGGTCCTCTTTCCACTTGCAGAATTGAGCCTGCTAGGGATTGGATTGTATCTTCCAAAAGATAAAGAAGTCCCAACTCTTAGTACCTGTGAGTGTGAAATAGGGTCTTTGCAGATGATCAAGTGAAGATGAAGCCACTCTTTATTTGAGTCAGTCCTAATCCAGTGGGACTGGTGTCCTTAGGACAAGAGAAAGTATGACCCCAGAGACAGACATACACAAAGGAAGACACTGTGAAGACCCAAGGAGAAACCAAAAGACACCAGAGTCTACCAAAAGCCTGGAGAGTGACATAGAAATGTTCCCTCACTTAGCTCTGAAAGAACCAAACCTACCAAATTATTGATTTTCAAGTTCTGACTTCCCCAATGGTGAGACAATAAATTTCTGTATTTTAAGTCACCCAGTTGGTGGTACTTGGTTACAGCATCTGTGTATTTGCCAAATAGCACATGCCAAGGACCAAAAACCAGCAATAAGGCACTGGCCTGGGCTCTCTCTGTCTTCCCACGCCCAGGTGGGTCAAGGCTTAGAAGGGTGAGAAGACCACCCATTCTGAGCTACCACAGGGAAGAGAAAAGTAGGGTGCTTTCCTCTTTGCTCCCCATTGAAATTGAAAGGAAAGTGAAGAGCTACTGAAAATAATAATCATACAAAACACCCCCTGAAGCAAATTGGAGAGTTGGTGCAGCTGGGAATGGGGGGAAACAAGCCAGGTATTCACATCCCAGTATATCCATTTTCAACAACTAAAAGCCCAGAAAGAAGGGAGCAATACTAAATGTGGAGCTCTGGAATTTGACTTTTCCCCTAGAAAATTGGTCTTTAACAGAGACACAGTAAATACTGAAACTCTAGGAAACAAGGTATCTCAGAGAAAGATTAACAAAGAACAAAATTTTAGTCCTCATCTCTTGAAATCTGGGCTTCCATCTCTCCAAGTAACAATAAATTTCAACATTTTAAAAACTTCCTCCTTAGTTAAGGGTTTAAACTCCACAACTACCACTGATTATCCAAACATCCAGAAGTCCCAATGATTAAAAAACCTAATTATAACCTATAAAATTAAAATCCTCTCTGTAATGAATGATCATTATTGTTGAATGCTGACACAAAGAAAAGACCACCAACTTTAAATTTAAATCAAATTAAAGCAAGGTTGTGTGTGTGTGTACACCAAGAGACCTGATTAACATTTGTCTCTCTTAGCACAGGGTAAATATCAACAACCCAGATCTTCAGGAAAGAGGTTTTTAGCATACAAAGTTCCAAGGGTGCAAGGGGGTGGGTGCCTTGGGACTTACAGATAACAGGATTTTGACAAGCATAATACACAGGCAGATAGTAGATTAATAATCTCCATGTCTTGTGAGAGCAAACTATGTGAACAGAGGGGACCTGTATGTTTTCTTACTAATTATCCCATGTAATTCTTTTATTCCTATAATATGAATTGCTAGTGTTTCTGATAATTATTTTATCTCTAATAAGCCAATTCTGAGCTGCAATATTGTACAGTATTTTAGAAAAATATTCAAAGATCAAATGTTACAATAAAACATTATCTTTTTTAAACACGTTTCCATCTATATGTGACCCATTCAGTCAAGATTGTTTTCAAGAAACAATTGATACCACTGGTTCCCGGTGATGAGTCTTGCTTCCCCCCAGTTGATGTTTTAACATTAGCGACGTTGTGTCTGATTCATTCTACTGTATTTTCCATTTCTATGTCCAAATCCTTCTACTCACTCCCCAGTCCAATCAGGTAAACCTTCACTCCTCCCCTCACCTTGCTTATTTGGAGGCTGCTTTAACATATCAGAGAGAACATTAGATCTTTGTGTGTTTTTTTTTGAGATTGGCTTATTTAACTTAGCACCATATTCTCCAGTTTCATCCATTTATTGGCAAATGCCATAATTTTTCTCTTCTTTTAGACTGAGAAATATTCCATTGTGTATATGTACCACAATTTCTCCATCCATCTATCTGTTGAAGGGCACAATTGTGTAATTGGTCTTATTAGGTAGCCCATTCCCACCTCCTCTTGTGACAAAACTGTCCTTTCCATGGAAGTTCAATCAGCCTTAACTCAGCTGTTTCTGGATTTTTACCTATTCTAGAAATATTTTTGTTTTTGTTTTTACAACTCTCCATGTCCTCTATAACTTGTCAATGAAAATTATCTTTCAGTATTTCCTTTAAAATTTTATAAAAATAATTTATTCATAATAATTTGAATTTAATTTCAGAATGGAATTACATTACTATAATTTACCAAATGGGATTAGTTTTAATACTCTTAATATCCAACTTGTTAACTAGAATGATTCATTTAATCAACATTAAATCTCTGAAACAGTTTAAACTAACTAGCTGGTATTATTTCCTCTTAGCCAATGAGTATACTAGAGGCAGATTTAGGAGGTGTTATTGGAACCATACTTTACCAAACCTTGTACAGAGAGTCAGCATCAGGAGAAACCTGGCTTTTAACTTCCAGCTTGAATGGGTTCCAGGACCCCCATAAACATCAAAACCACAGGGATGCTTAAGCTATTCATAGAAAATGGCATAGTAGTTCCATGAAATCTTTGCATACCCTCCTGCAAACATTAAAACATGTGTAGATTACTTAAAATACCCAGTACGACATACACAACAAGTAACAGGTTAAGCAGTAATGACAAGGAGAAATGTATATTTTTTAGTACTGATGGATTTTTTTATAATATGTTGCAGCTAAGATATGGAAGGCCAGCTGCCACAGAGGCCCCTGAGAGAGTAAACAAATATTTAAACTTGGCAAAACCAGGAGGAGTGACCACAGCCTCAGGAAAATGGTGGTGACTTCTCCCACATGAAGCTTCACCAGCAATAGAGCTGTTGCTTTGTCATGTGGTCTCACAAAGAACCAGCAAGATTTAGCTGTGGATGAGGCATGTGATGAATTCAGGTGTACACATCCTGTCCTTTTCTAGTGCGATGCTGTTTTGCATGCCCATGGGCCTTATACCACTTTACCAGAAGCTACATAGGCTCTTACTCCCTTAAGTAAATGGTCCTGGGTTTTTGTTTACAATTTCATAAGAGCTTAATGTTGTTCCACTACTTTTGTGCACACCTGCTCCTTCTCTGGCTCTCCCTGTCTCAGGGCTAATTTAAAATTAACCACCATTTGTAATTTATTTTGCTATTAAAAGGACTGAAATTCTAGCTAGAAGAGTGACCTGTAACTAACAGAAAGTTCCAGTCAATAACAGCAGTGATTCCAAAAAAGACAAACACCATCTGCAAGCTGAGAAGATGACTTTGTATCCAATTAGGCTGTTGTGTAGTTGCATCTATTTTCTGTCTGAAAGTGCTGTCGATCTTGTGCCCCTACTATGGTATTCTCAGACAGTGAATCCTTCATTTTTTTAAAAAAACTCCTTTGTTTGACTTTTTTTTAACACTGTTTATGTGATCTAAACAAAATTTATTAATTTAAACATTATTGTGGTTCAGTGGCATATCTTCGATGTTACTAATCTATTTACCTACTTGAGAACTCTAAGGACATTTAAAATTAAGCCTGTTTATTGGAGAATTTTTGAAGCATAATGTAGTTTTTAAGGTTTTGCTTTTTAAAAAAATGAGTAAAACTTAGTTTGAATAAAGAACACAAACATCTAACCTCATCCAAATTTTATGAAAATAAAAATCCAAATCCCATGAAGAAAAGATATCACCATTAGTTTTTGCAAATTCTAAATGAAGAACTAAGCTTGAACTGGTGAACTAAAGAAAATAATGTGGATACTAGTCTTTAGATTTCAAGTCCCTGTTACTGACTTCGGCAAGTTTTAAGCCAAATATCATGCTAGTAGCACTGCACAATTTACTATTTCCCATATTTTTATGCTCAAGATTGGACTCAGTGCTGCCACAGAGCTACATCTCATCTTCTAATTTCAACTTTTAAAAATGATTCTGCATTTTAGTTGATATTGCTTTATACAGATCACTGGTAGTTTCCAGTTTCTTATTTTTTAAGACTTATTTAAAGCACAGTTAAAATGTATTTTTTTAGACATATGCACCTACAATGCCATTGAAAAAAACTTATAAGATGATGAAGTATAAAAGGAAAGAATTGGGGATTCCATAGGCACCTCTGAAACAGTATTCAGTCTTAAATCAGATTTAGTATTAATAGCATATAATAAGATCATTTACTTACTGCTCTAATTTTTAGATGTTGGACATAAATGATTTGTGAAAAATCTAGATTAACAATTTACATAAAATAATCCTTTTTTTCCTGTTTCTGGAGTTTGTTGTTTCATTTTTGTTAGTTTTATCTTGAATCAGTTTGAAATTAGTTATTCTCTAGTCAAATTGTATTTGCAACAATTTATATTTCTCTAAGTTTGTTTTTCACTGTTTCAATGAAATTAAAATAATATTTTTTAAAAATTCTGTTACATTAAAGAACAGTGATATTGCTAGATATATAATTTTATTTAAATAATTACAACCAATACACCCATGTAAGGTAGATTTCTGTGTTCTAAATTCATAAATTGACTGTCCTATTTAAAAATATTTTTTACTGAGCAATAAGACTTAATTATCTTTTTCAAATAATAAATAATGTACATTTTTAAAATACTGTGCTAATATAAAATCAAGAAAAATATGCTTCCAGAAAAAGTAATGGCAAGATATTTTAGAAATATTATAAGATTTAAAAAACAGTGGAACAACAAAAAAAAATAGATGACAATTGTTGGCATGATTGCAGCCATCTTTATTTCCCCAACTCCCACTTTAAATACAGTTTTTATTCTCAAGAATAATTGATTTTTGTCAGAAAACAAAAATGTCTTTTTATGTTCTGGCTCTTTGTATGCAAATTTAGCATAAAAAAAGAGTGTTTTGTTGTTTGATAAGTTTCTGTTATTAACAATTCTTTTTGATACTACAGAAAAGGAATTTTCAAATGATTCAGGAAATTGACAAGTTTAAGGTGATTTTTTTGGCACTATCATATATCCTCCTCAGTTAAAAAATAATAATTTTAAGTTAAATAAGTTTTACAAACTTACTGTTTATATATAAACTTATGAATTCAGTTGTAATATGATTTATCTTCATAAAATATTTCAGGTATACCTACAATTGACTTACATTGTAATAGCATATTCAGAAAATCTTCTTTCAATATGTATCTTTTGGGGCTGGGGCTGTAGCTCAGTGGTATAGCACTTTCCTAGCATGTGTGAGGTGCTTGGTTGGATCCTTAGCACCATATATAAATTAAATATAGATATAAAAATGTATATTTTGTATTACTATAATCCCAAACTGGGATAAGAAATCTAATACCTATTATTAGACTTTTTATGTTTCTTTTATGGTAACACTTTCAACTTACATTGTTAATTATTATGCATCTTACAAACAACATTAAATTCACTTTTGAATAAGAAATGACCTAATATTTAATCCAATAATGGAGAGTAATGTCCTTTAACAGATGAATGGATAAAGATAATCGTAAGCGGGGCTGGGGGTGTGGCTCAAGCATTAGAGTGCTTGCCTGGCATGAGTGAGGCCCGGGTTCGATCCTGAGCATCACATACAAACAAAGGTGTTGTGTCCATCAAGAACTAAAAAATAAATATTAAAAATTCTCTCTCTCTCTCTTTCTCTTTAAAAAATGTATGCACACACACACAAATGGAATATTAGTTATAACAAAAAATAACCTTATGTCAATGTATAGTCTACTGTCATGTATACTTAAAAAACATTAAAAAGTATATGTCCTTTCAATATAGAAGTCTGAACAAATTTAATTTATGAATGAGAGTGAATTTGAATAAAATAATTTATAGTCAGTTTTAATTTTATTTTTTAATAAATGTTAATGATAAACGTGTAGCTGAGGATCTATCTCAGCAGTAGCCCATCATGCTAGTCACACAAAAATCTGGGTTTGATCCTAAACATCAGAATAAAAATTATAAATGAATAAAAACATGCTTCAGGGCAGTGAAAAATGCCTCATTGGTGGAATACAAAGTTTCTTGAGAGCAATTTAAAAATCCTGAAATCTTTTTAAAGTTTCCAATTTAACCAAATAACCGTATATTGAATTTTTTAAAGTAAAGAGAAATATAAATTATTATTATTATTATTATTATTATTATTATTATTATTATTATTGCTCTCACCTCCATCATTGGTACCAGGGATTGAACTCACAGAAGCTAAATCACTTAGCTACATCCCACGGCCTTTTTTTATTTTTTTTAAATTTGGAGATAGGGCTTAGTGGTTGAGTTCAATCACCGAACTAAAATCTTATACATGTTAAGTAAAGACAGGTTACAAAATATGCATCAGGATCCTGTTTTTATGACAAAAAATATACTTATGTACATATGGACATTGAAAAGGTCTGTAGACATTTACTTGGGTGTTAAATAGTCATTATTTTAGGATTTATGTGACTCAAGATGTGATTCTTAGGGGTAGAGGTCAATAATTTACACATATAAACATGAATCTACAGAGATACTCATTAAGACTTCAATAGCATTCTATATAAACAATATTAATTACCTCTAAAATTTTTTAATTAAGCCTTTGTCTACAGGGATATGTTTAATTAAACTTATTATACCTGTTTTCTCTGAAGAATTTTAACATGATTCAGCTTTTCAATGACAAATTTTGAGCTTGTGTTGTGATTTTAAATCGGCAAAAGCACAGATTTTTCTATCATCACTACATGAAACAGTTACTAAAGATGCATGTGTCCTCAATAGATACGATGAGAATTTAATAACGATTTCCATTTATAGTTAAATTAAATAGACTTTTATCAAAAAGTGGGGAAAAGATCCAAGCAAGCATATCACAAAAACAATAATCCAAATAGTTGATAATCATATGAAAAAGCACTAAGCCACTTGAATAATTAAAATCAATTAAAACTACAATTAGGTACTGCATGCCAAATGGATTGGCAGCAAAGGTCTAACAATACCAGAAAGTTGGCAAAGTTGTATATAACACAAGTCTCATATACTACTAGTGCATGCACAAATTGACAAAACTACTTTTTTAAAAAGAATATTTAGTTTTTAGTTGTAGCTGAACACAATATCTTTATTTTATTTATTATTATGTGGTGCTGAGGATCAAACCCAGGGCCTCCAATGTGCTAAGTGAGCACTCTACCTGTGAGCCCCTAACAAAACTACTCTTTAAAATAGTTTGCTGTTCTCTAATAAATTTAAAGATATGAATTCTATGACCCAGCAATTTCACTCCTAGAAAGACATAAGTACAATTGCATCAGAAACACTTTGCAACAGTGTCCACAACAGCAATGATTCTAATAGCTAAAAAGCAGAAACAATCCAAATCTAATCAACCACAGAATGAAATATAAGTTGTAGAATATCCAAACAAGAGAATTCTATATGGTAACAAAAATGAACTATAGATAAATGCAGTAAGTTGGGATAATTCAGGAAGGTGACAGAAGCAAGACATAAAATATACAGATAAAGTTTAAAAATAGAAACACTTTAAACATACATGATTTTGGAATATATAAATTAGTAATAAAACTAAAGAAAAATCAGGATAACCTGATTTTTAGAGGGGGCCTTTAGGATGTGTGCAATGTTCTACTTCTTAATACAAACAATGTCTCCTCCACAGAGATTCATATAATAATGTCATACTGGGGCTGGAGCTGTGGCTCAGCAGTAGAGTGCTCATCTAGAATGTGGAGGCCCTGGGTTCAATCCTCAGCACCACATAAAAATAAATAAATTTTAAAAAAGGTATTAAGTCCAACTACAACTCAAAAATAAATATTAAAAAAATAAAAAAATAATGTCATACTGAAGAGTTGAATTGTTCACTTTTCTGTATGTTGTTATAGTTAAATTTTTAAAAAGAGAGATTAAAAAAGAAATGGCTACTTTAATTATGGATTTCCTTTTCCTTTAGGTAGTTATCCTCTAGTATGTAAAACACCTTTCTTAATGTACAGCTTTAAGAGAGTTCAACATCTCTAGCAATTAGAGAAATGCAAATCAAACTTACTCTAAGATTTCATCTCATGCCTGTCAGAATGGCAATCAATCATCAAGAATAGGGGCAACAACAAATGTTGTCGAGGATGTGGTGGAAAAGGCATACTCATACATTGCTGGAGGGACTGCAAATTGGTTCAACTACTATGGAAAGCAGTATGGAGATTCCTCAGAAAACTAGGAATGGAACCACCTTTTAATCCAGCTATCCCATTTCTTGGTTTATATACCCAAAGGACTTAAAATCAGCACAGTATATTGATGCAGCTGTATCAATGTTTATAGCAGCTCAATTCACAATAGCTTATCTATGGAACCAACCTAGGTATCAATCAACAGATGAATGGATAAAGAAAATGTGGTATATATACTCAATGGAATATTATTCAGAGCTTTAAAGGAGAGTAAAATTATGGCATTTGCCAGAAAATGGTTGGAGTAGGAGAATATCATGGTAAGCAAAATAAGCCAATCCCATAAAACTAAAGGCCAAATGTTTTCTCTAATTTGTGAATGCTAATTCACATAAGGTGGGGGATAGTAGGGAAAAATAGGGTTACCTTAGATTAGGTAGAGGGAAGTGATGGGAGAAGAGGGGAGGGAATGTGGGGATAGGAAAGATAGTAGAATGAAACAGATATTATTACTGTATGTATATATGTGACTACATGACCAATATGATTCTTCAACATGTATACTCAGAAAAATGAGAAATTATATCCCATCTATGCATGATATATCAAAGTGCATAAATGCATTCTACTGTCATGTATAACCAATTAAAACAAACAAACAAACAAAAAGAGACCATGAAATTATTTTTTTTAACTTGGTCAAGGTAAGGCCTACTGTATTTAAAATTAGATACAGTTGTTTAAAATCAATTTGACAATCCTCTCTAGCCACTACAGTAATTACTATAATTAATGTTATAAAAATGAGAAATCAATACCACTAAAAGGAAATGTTTTAACTGAGTAATAAAAATGTAAAGTAAAACATTTTCACCCATTTGTGTAATTATATGAGTCTGTTTTGTAATATACCTAGGTTTGGTTTATCATTTTCTTGTTCTATTTTCAAGGTCATTTTCTTGTCATTAATTTGAGCATGTAGTACTTCAATTTCAGATAATAAGCTTCTTCTGTCTATTTTAAACTACTGATTTGATTCTGTTGTAGGTCTTTTCAAGTATTCTATTTCTTCAAGAATGAATTTTGATAAGTGATTTTTTTTAAATTTCACCTCAATTTTTTTTATTTGTATAAATAAAATAATTTATAATATTTTGTTATGTTATTTGTTACATGTTTAATTATCATCTCATATTCATTTATACCATTTAAAAATCATAATGAATTCTCCAGAAAAGATTTTCTTATTAACATTTTCAAGGAACCAATTTTTAATGATTTATCCTCTATATTGTACTCTACATTTCATTAATGTTTTTTACTTTAATTTAGTTAATCCTCATTATTAATGGATCCTGTGTTTTCAGATTTGTCTACTTGATAAAAATTTTTGTAACCCTCAAATCAATACTTGTTTTGCTTTGTCAGACATAGTTAGAGTACTAAAAAATTTAAATTTCCTCATGCACATGTTCCTGGCTAAGTTAAACAAGGGCATACTCTACCTTTGTATTTTAGCTCTCATATTGTACACAAATGTCCTGTTTAGTAACTTGTTTTTCCATATTGTACTTTTTATTTGTGATTTCATGGTTTTAAATGGCCCACAAGTGAAGGGCTTGGTGTTCCTAATTGCAAGAAATCTGTGACGTGCTTTAAGGAGAAAAGTGTGTTAGATAAGCTCCTGTATGATTGCTCTTGGCCGTGTTAAACATTAATGAATAATATACAACACAGAAGGTATCTTTTTTCTTTTTTTAATGGCACTGAGTACTGAGCCCAGGATCAAGAGTATGCTTGGCAAGCATTCTACCACTGAGATACATTTCTTCTTCCCTCCCCATATAAGATTTCTTTAAACACAACCACACAGAAAATAAGATCATGTATTGACTGGTTGATGAAAATATTGTGATTGAGGCTTACAGTAATCTATTTCTGTATTTCCCACAGGAGCAATGACTCCTTGTAGGTTTATAAAATACAACTACTGCAAATAATGAGAAGTGACTGTATCTTATTCCTTCTCTTTTCTTTAGGTTTTACAGCTCTTTCTAAATTTCCAAGTTTGAGGACTATCTCATTAATTTTAAGTTTTTCTTACTTTCTAATATAAGACAAAAGGTAATGTTCTTCTCCTAAATACTCTTAGTGGCCCCTGTTAAAAATGATTATCTTCATACTTAAATTAAGACTCTAAAACAAATCAGCAACTGATTTTCTTATTACTATTAAAAATAGTATTCTTTAAAATAAAATTTTGTTTTGATACCTGTTCTTGTATTCGCTGTTCCAAACACTTTAATAATCCAACTGCATCTTTAGTGCCTAGAGCTGTCAGTTCAGTCTGAAAGGCAGCTAGCAAAACATTGTGCTCCTTTAAGAAAACATGTTGGAGAGCAAGTAGAAATTCCCCTCACCAGTCCGGGAGGCTCTTATGAGATTGAGAATTATCATAAACCTAGAAGAGTACAAATAACAAAAGTTAGGTTTCAAATAAACATGTTTTTAAAACATTCTACTAACCAAAATAGGTATTTAAAAGAACGTATGTATTTTTGAGTCTGAAAATACATACGATAATTTATGTGAAAATTCATATAAAAAAGAATTTAATTTACAAAGTTCATTATTGTCATTAAAAATAACAATCCTACATAGAATATAATATTCTTTGGGTACCTCAGATTTCCTTTGCACTTGTATTTTTGTAATTGAATCCTTAAGAGATGAGATGATATTAAGATAAGCTCTTCTCTCTTCTAGCCAAAATTCTGAAACCTGTTGAATAGAATGGTCTTCTCTTTCACCACATGGTGACTCAGTGAGAGAAAGCACCTGCATGCCCTCATTATGAACAGCTCTCAGTAATCCCTAGAAACCAAAATCCAAAAGCCAAAGTTTAGACAACTTCTCCAAATACTGAAAAAATGAGAGCTACAAGGACAAATATTAAGCAATATAGCATTATGAAGCAAAATAGATTTAGAAAAGCAACCGCAGAAAAGAAACTCCAGGCACCTTTACTAAATGCCTTCTTTCTGTGGAGAGCTAAGTCAATTGCAACAGATGGTCTATGATTTCCATATCTTTCACCTCTAAGTTCCTTCAGTTTAGCTAATGTACTCTTCATAGATTTAATGATTAGCCACTGATTTGACCAAAAGAAATACCGTGTGAAAAACTTCCATTCTTTGAGACTGCTTTTATAATTTTGGCAAATAAAATCACCAATAATAAAAATTATTTTTTTAAATCTTCATAACATAATTATTTAATATATTGTATTTTATTATTTGTGGAATATGGAAATAAAATAAAATACAATATATTATTATTTGTGGAATATGGAAATAAAATGAAATAGATTCTCATGGATTTTTTTCTTTTAAGTCATTTATTTTAGCCTGTTTTCATTTGAAGCATGAGGTGAGTGCTACCTTTTGCTTCTATTTGATAGGGTGGACTGTACTAGACATTGTTTGAGCAACCAGGGATGCTACTTCCAACATCCTTTTTCCTCAATATCTAGTTAAAAGAGAATTGACCAAAAGATCTGGTCACTAATCCTGGAAGAAAGGAGGGAGTGGAGGGCAGCATATTTTCTCCCTCTCTCTCCCTCTTCCTTCGATCTTTCTTGCTATACAGTTTTTTCAGAGATCCAGTATATAACTTTAAATAAACTACTATTTCAATATAGAAATTATACTGGCTAAGTTTACTAAAATATATTATGTTTCAGTAATATTTATCTTTTATTACCTTTATTTTCTTTGGAAATGATTCTGTTATATTTTCACCTTCTTCTCCTCGTACTTCTGATGCTGTGTCAAATCCCTGATTTTGTGTAAGATAAACTCCCTGACTCCAGTCTAATCCAGAATCTAAAATAAAGAAAACAATCATTTGTTGTTAAACAAACAAACAAACAAAAATAAAAAACATACCCTCTCCAAACAAAAATAACACGTTTTTATCAAATACTATAAACATTCCAGAATTTTATATAACTTACCACTAGAATATATTTCTCTAGTTTCATAAGCATTAGAATACGTTAGTTCAGGAATCAAGGATCCCTAATTAGAAAAAAGAAACAACATACATAAATATTTTTGTTTTAATAAAAACAGAACCCAATGAACTATTTTGCTGTTATAATGCTGTAAAAAGAAAAAAAGGAAGGAAAAAGAAAAAAACTCAATCTAAGCATACCTGAAATAAAACTATCTATGATTTATAACAAGTCTATAATTTTTTCCTTATGGATATTACCATAGTAAGAAGAGATAGTTATTATTTAAGGAACCATAACAAGTTGCAAACTTACATAAGAACTCTATTATCTAATACAATGGGGAGACTTAAATTCTAATAGTATAAAGAAGAGATATTTCTCAAATTTCTTTTAAAATTTTTGCTTAAAAACAGATTGTTGACAACAGTGGAAACTCCCCCCCACATGACAACAACAAAATAAATACCTCTTTAGGTCTCAGACACAGTATCACTACCTTCAATGTACCACACTCCTCTGTCAGTAACTAAACAGCAATATAATGTTCCCTCTTTAAAGTTTCAGTTTCTAAAATATGTATGGATTCCATATCCAAAATTTCAGTGGCATGAAGTTCTTGTATGTGTTCAATTCTTTCAGTAAATTGCCTAATTATTTCAGCGACTTTTTCTAAGGAATAGCTAGTCTGTACATCAATTTGAATTCCTGCATTTTTAACAAGAATTTGTGGAGTCTGGTTGCTCATGTTGACCTTGAGTATTTGGTCCGTTTGGGATGCAGTGTTTTTACCTACTTCAATAGGAAGTGGCTCTAAGCAGATGTTTCTGTTTGTCGGTACTTCAGACTTATCCTCTTTTATTAAGAAGTGGGATAATTTCTTTTTTTCCTCGACAAGTTGATTCGTAACTTGGCTTAAATCTCTCTGAAGAGATGCCATATTTGTCTCTTTTACCTAAAACACAGATGAATTAAGTTGAAAATCTTGCACATCAAATGAAGAACTTACAGTGGAGAGGGAAAGAGTATAATTTCATTTATATGTTCACTTGCCTCAGAATAATAGGAAAAACACTTTGGAAACTGTAATACATATATACTTTCACATGTATGTATGGTCACAGGTTACTACAAAATTGAAATAATTTTATTAGCCTTTACTTTTGTTTCTCAGGGGATTTAAGTTCTCTTTAACAGCAGTTTTTTGCTTCCTTTGCTAAAAGACTAGAGATTAAAAGCATTCTTCTAATATAAAGATTCCTAGCAAAACAAGCAAGGAGATGGTGAATAGATTTATAACAATGAATTTTTCAAAAAGACTTGTAAATTTAGTTTTTATGTTATGGCTCTGGACTTGTTTCTATAGGACATTTTGAAAGATGGGTAGAAATGAATGAATTAGGAGTTATGTTACTTGTCTTACCAAAAGCTCTTTTTGAAGTTTTTCTGTCCTTTCTTTGAAAGTGGCAAGTTCTTCTTTGGTAGCCACTAACTCGATTCTAAGAGTCTCAAGTTCTTCAAAAAAATCCACTTTCTCCACTGGCATTTATTAACTCAGTAGTTGTCTGGATACAGTAGAAAACATAAGAAATACATCATTTTAAAAAAAAGCTAAATTCAAAGCATTTACACATTCTAATGAAGCTTTTCCAAGACTGACTGCCTAGGGCTTTTAGTGATAAATGCTTTTTCAACAAACAGTGAAACATTTTAAGAACCATCATTTTGTATTCTTAAGGAAATAAGAAAGATTTTCTGGGAATGAAAGACAAATCATGCCATTAATATATATAACATTTATAAATTATTGATAAAAATATTCTTTGTGCCACTCAAAAGTTTCATATTTATATTACTTTCCTCAAAAGATATGATCTCAAAGATAATTATTATAAGTTATACATAAAAAGTTATATTAATATTTTAATAATTATTACCTATAGTAATATGCTATTCCAATGAGCTAGGAAGAAAAAGTATAGTGAATGAAATTATTATCCTTTGCCAATATAAATTAAGTAGACATAAAATCCCAATGTATCAATTAATCTTCTGGGGCAGATAAGACTGAACTTCTGGTACTTGAAATTGTAAGTTAATTAAGTGAGGGAACTTGTCATGTCTGTCATTCACTAAGAAATAACTGCAATTTCTGATCTTTATGTAAATAGACTTAGGTCAGTTACAAATTTTTCCTAAGAAGAATAAAATCTATTATGAGGCATAAAATTTGCCAAGCTAATAACTTGTTACTCATATGTTAATTCAAAATGAATATATTTTGATATTTTTATATTTGTATCTCACCTACATAACTTTCACAGATTTTATGCCAAAATTGTTTTTGCAAAAGTGTGGTATGATCATTTTATAAAGCTCTCCCCCAACCAAAAAAATTGTGCTGGTATTAATTTAAAATCATCTATTAATAAACTGTCTTCAGTGCAAGATTAGAATGTATAGAATACTTATGAATATACATTACTGTGGTGGTAATGATTATGGGGTGCACTATGGTACTTAAAAGAGATGATGACATAACATACTTAGTAGAGGTACATTAAGGGGGAAAATATCCACAGAAATTCTAGAGGACATTTGCTAAATTTAATGTTTCCATATTTATTTGAACTGTTCTAATTAATAACAACCCTGATTGAATAAAGATGTTTGAAGATCACAAAATATAATTTGGGCCCATTATTCTAGTGATAATAAAATGTCCCTATAGTGTTAAATTTAATCTGGTCTCTATACCTTGAGTTTCTGTGTAAGGAAACCGCAATGTAACTTGGTAGGAAAACAAATGAACAGAGTATCATTAACTACTAAGTCTCAGCCAATGATAACAGGCAACTATGTTTCAGCCAATCATAGGCAATCAACCAATCAAATCACATCCAAACAAGGTCTAGCCATGACCAATCAAGCAATTTCTGAATTTTATTTGTGAGTTCTGTCTCTAAATCTACCCACTGCTGCACAGTGAAACTGTTCGAATCTCTTCTGTTTCTGAGTGTTGCACAATGCATGTAGCACTTTTTGCTCAAACAAACTCTTTAGTTTGTCTGAACTTCTTTAAGAACAGTATGATTTTTTTTATAAAATCCCATTATGTATAAATTGGTAGGTGTCAGCAGAACTGTTTGACTTAGTAAATTACCAATCAGCTTAATAGGCAAAGGAAAAAAAATGAGTTTCTTAGGGTATTTATGTGAAAAACTCAAATATAAAACTAACCTTGAGAACAAAATCTCCATGAGGGCTTCTTTTCCTTCTAGTTTTTTCTTACTGTCCTCCAATAACTTCTGCAGTTCTATTAGCTTCTTTTCTTTCTCCAAAGCATTTTTCTCTGCAGTTTCTACTTGTTCTTTTTCTGAAATCAAAGTAGTATGCATTTCAATCACTTGTAAGTCTTATATTTTCAAGGTTAATGCAGACATATCTGACTCTATCTTGTTTTCTGTTATTTGATTTAAATTCTGCATATTTTTCTTTTCAAGTTCTGATGAAGCTACTCCTTTATCTTGATAGAATTTCACATATTCCTGAACTGCCTCAAGTTGGACTTGACTTACAAGAGCAGCAGCTACTTTCTCCTCAAGTACTTTCTGTAGGTTTACAATCTTCTTCTGAAGCATTTCTGTTTCAGATTGGCCTTGTTCTTTTATGTCTTCTATTTGTTTATAACACTGGATAAGTTCCATGTCCTTTGCGCTAACAGAGCTCTCAAGCTGTAGCAGTTTTGTTTCCAAATTTCTGGAAACTTTGGTGCTTTCTTCAAAAGATCTGAGATACATCTTGTTCTCAGGGGGTTTAAGAACATCTTCAATATGGATTACTTCCAGTTTGGGTTGGTCTTTGCTGAGATCATCTATAGTCATGCTAACACTTTCATCTGGTATACTTTGGATTTTTTCCTTATGGTCATGTTCTCTCTTCAAGTTGACTAATTCTTGTGTTAGCTGATCCATTTTAAAATTGGTTTCTTTAAGTGCATTTTTTTTGAAGGCCATTTCTTCATTAGTGATTTCTACTTGCTGTTCCAAAGCCAGCTTTTCAGCTATAACCTTTTCCAACTGATGTTTCAAGCTGTCCTCTTGTTCTGAGGGGGAATTGGTATCCAACAACATATTCTGTTCAATATATGACAATTCCTCCTGAAGTTTTTCAATCACTTCATTGAGTTTATCTGTTTCTTCTTCTCTATTTTTCTTCAAACGTTCTTGATCACTCTTTAGACATTCTATTTGGGCTTCAAGATCCCTTATCAGTTCATTTTTTTCTTCAAAATCCTATTAGTTAATGAAAAAGGGAAACACAGAAAAGTATGTATTCATATTTTAAAATTTTGTTTTATTTTAGGGTAAAAACTTAAAGATGATCAGCCACAAAAGCTGTATAGCTTGTCAGACACATTATGTTACTTTCAATATAGACCAACACCTCCCTTATCACATCAAACAAAGACCTTATTTAGAACATCATTCTGGAAGTTCTATTAAACATAAGTGGCTTATGCTTTTAGTATTTGATTCTCTATTAGGAAAATGTCAACATTAGTACATTTTATTGGAAAGGATAAAATACTGAATTAAGTCTATAACAGATGGCATTCAAAGCTAATTACTCTATTTAACTATTAGATTTCAGATAATAACCAATTTTAAATGAGTATACCTTGTTATCTGTTGTAAGTCTAAGTTGTTGATGAAAGTCTCTAATTTGCTCATTTAATCAATCAATTTCTACCTCTTTTTCCTGTATTATTTGAGCAAATTTCCCAAATAGCATATGCTGGTCATGAGAAGAGATAGCCTCAGGATCCATTATGGCAAATATCAATTTCTCCATTTCATCCTAGTGACAAAAATAACTATCATAGTTGGATGTATTCATGACTGGCATTTTTCACAACATTGTTTCAATTAAGTCTTATAAAAAATATATTTCCTACAATGTACAAGTAAAAAAAATAGACATAATGTAGATCAATAATTCTTGAAATATTTTAATAAAAGATCTCAAAAATTTAATTATGAACAGAAAATAAGTTCCATGCAAATATATTTGCTTGCTAGTGTTCTTCAAGTGAGTATTATTTAGATCTGGACTTAGTAAATGTTTATTATAACTATGTAGGAGCAAAACTTATTGTCTCTTTATAGATAAAAAAATTTTCTAAAATAGTTACCTTGAATAATTTATTTTCTTGTTCAAGTTCCTGTAGATGGGTAGTGGATTCCTTTTTCTGTATTTCCAATTGCTTATGTAGTTGCTGAACTTCTTCATTTTTATTTTCAAGCTCATCTCTAAATTGCTCTAGTTGTTCTTCTAAGTTTGTTATCTTTAATATCAAAATTATGAAAAGTAAAGAAAAAAAACTTTATACAGATGTTTGTCAAGATAGAATTAAGAATGTTGGGGCTGGGGCTGTAGCTCAGTGGTAAAGCACCTGTCGTGCACATGGGAGGCACTGGGTTTGATCCTCAGTACCACATAAAAATAAACAAAGATATTGTGTCCAACTACAACTAAAAAAAATTAAAAAAAAAAAGAATGTTGTATTTGCTTTACAAAGTACATATGCTTAATTCATAAGAATAAAGGAAAGTGGTTTTCTAAGCCAGCCATAGCTGTATGGTTCCTAGACATGCTCACACTGCACATTCTTTTTTGTTGTTGTTGTTTTTTGGTTTGTTTATTTTGTTTTTGTTTTGGCACTGGGGACTGAACCCAAGGAAGCTTTACCATGGAACCACATCCCCAGCCCTTTTTTTCATTTTATAGTTTTTAGATACAGTCATGCTTAGTAAGTTGCTTAGGGTCTTGCTAAGTTGCTGAGGCTGGCCTCAAACTTGCAATCTTCCTGCCTCAGACTTCTGAGTTGTGGGATTATAGGTGTGTGCCACCGTGCCTGTCACCTGCACATTCTTAAACCATCTTTCCCAAGCAGAAGACACCTTAAAGAAGGACACCAGGAAACATTTTCTACCATAAGCAGAAAGAGTCACAGAAAGGAGTAGTCCACATGCTAACTCTTACGTTAAATTCAGTTAGAATTAAGTCAGTTGCTATTGAAAAGCTTAGAAAACTTGTAGAATTAATTCAGTTATTCTAGTATCAAATAAAACTAACTTAATATAGTCTCACAAATATCTAATTATAATCCATTGAATGCCCTGGCTGCTTTGTGGTTTGATTAAGCAGATGGAAGCAGAGATACACAATAAGGTCAAGAGATCCTTAGGCCTGAATTGCAGAGTAAGTTAAACAAAATAATTTTAGTAGAAAATCAGGGAGCTCTTACTAATAGGAAAACAGAAATTTAATTTTTTGAAGATGGATTATTAGTAATAAAAGTAAAATAATATTCTTTGATGTTTATACAAAAAAAATGAACCTGATGTTGAATATTAAGAGCTAATTATTGCTCTATTTAAAAAAGTGGGTTTGATTGAGGACATTAGCAGTCACTTTAGCTCACTGCTTCACAGCTACTTAATATTTAATAAATGAATTTATAAACATATATTTACTTGATGATCAAAAATGTTGCATTAACAGCAACCTAAGATACAGAGGCAGTGTTTAGTAGTAACTGGCTCAGAGCCAACTTTAAATCATTTAGTGCCTTAAAGTTGAAAAGGGGCATATGTTGCTAATATACTGATACATCACATAATTAGAATCATTCTAGCACAGGCAAGGCAAGGTCTTAAAAATCAGCCTAAAAAGAGAAATCAGCAAGGAAAAAAAATCAGCCTAATATTTCTTAAACAGAAATGGTATCAATACTAAATAATGGCTGTTATTTATAGAGAATTACTGCTAGGCATGGGTACAAAGTGCTTTATATGTTGTTATTTTTTAAAAAGCCTGTTACAACCTTAGGAGCTCTATTCTATGATTAACCCCATTTCAGAAGTAAGGAAGGGAGTTACAGCAAGGAGTAACTTGTCCTGAGGTCACATGTCTACTATGTGGTGAAACCACCTTTTGAACCTGGGGAGTTCCAGTCCTAAACTATAATTTATCTTGTTTCTAATAACTAATGTCTAAGTCCTCTATTTAAAATCTTTTGTAACACTGATATTAAATTCTGTAGACACTAAAATACGTTTAGTGGTTGTACATATATAATTTCCAGGTTAGTTTATTGAAAATTGTGATGACTGTATCTTCTTCAAAGTTATCTGTCAGTATTTACACCTATTCTTCTCTTCTATAACAAATTTTAATGACAAGGTATTATAAAATCAACATACACATAGTTATTTAAGTTCAAAATTGCTGCCCCACCTCACATGACCTTTTTTTTCCTTGTGACATTACTTAATAGTCAAAGTCTTAGCTCTATGTCTTAAAAGCCCTGCTACTCAAAGTGTAGTCTCTGGAGCAGCAGAATAGGTATCATGTGAGAGCACGTTTGATGCACAGAATCTTGTACTGCACTCAAGATCTGCATTTTGGGAGCTGAGGTTGTGGCTCAGTGGTAGAGGGCTTGCCTAGCATGCATGAGCACAGGGTTTGATCTTCAGCACCACATTAGAAAAAAAAGAAGGTATTTAGTTTCTCTACAACTAAAAATTTTAAAAAAAGATAAAAAAAACCCTGCACTTTAACAAGATCCCCAGCTGATTCATATGCAGAGAAGAACTGGATTAAAGTACTAACATTTTTATTTTAAGGAGCTGAACTTGAGACATCACATCAGACCTTAATTTCTCCAAATGACACTATGGAACATTCTTGTTATTCAAGCAGACTCTAGTTTCAGGCTGTCTTATAACAACACCCAAACCAGAAGAACATTAGAAAGGTTTAAACTTGTTTTACTTATCTACCAATTGACATCTAGACTATTTGGATGACACTAATTTGTACCTAATTGAGTTTTATTTTATTTTATTTTTAAGTGTTTTTTTTCTCTGAGAAAAAAGTATAGGGGCTGGGGTTGTGGCTCAGTGGTAGAGCAAACGTTTGCCTGGCATGTGTGAGCCACTGCATTCGATTCTCAGTACCACATAAAATCAAAAAATAAAATAAAGGTCCATCAACAATTTTTAAAAAAAAGTGAAAAAACTTATATGTTCCACTAATTCGATAGCATATTCCTTGAAGTCTGGTGTTGATTTCACAACTGAACAAAAGTGCTCTACATGCAGAAACAGTTTAATAATAAATGTTGAATGACAGTCTTTAACATTTTTCACTAACAAGCAAAATACATTCAGTGTTCTGGCAGTATAGCATCATAGGGTTCCAGAATCAGTTCTTTCTGTCTGTACTAAGTACTAACCTCTCTCAAGGATCAGGTCACACATTGGCAAATTAGGAGATTTTAGAAGAGAACCTATTCCCAGGGAGACTGTTAAGGGTTAATGGGACAAGGCATTTAATATACTTTCTAGCACTCAGCCCTCAGCAAATTTAACTATTATTTACTATTGCTATCTGTAAACTAGAGCTCATTAATTCTACAGGGAGCTAAAACTTATTGAAGGAATCCTTTTCTCAAAATAACTATTGTCTCCACAATATTTCCTTCTCCTATAAGAAGCTGTTTTCTTCTTTTTATTCATCCCACATTTCTACATAGTCTAATGAACTTTCAAAAAAATGTTTCATACAAATCTAGGTTTTGGGAGAATTTGAACATCTCAACTATAATGATACATAAGGATATCTTTATGTTTATACTCAATAAGACATCTGAAAACATTTGCCTAGTTTTCAGGATAGAATGCTTAAGTTATTTTCATTAAAAGACATATGTTTTAATTCTACATTCATTATTCAGTTATAGGCAAGGGAGTGAGTTCTGATAGAATACTCATTATAGTTATTTAAAGCAAGTAAATGAAGGTCAGCTGCTATTTTAATCTGTATATATTCACTCAACATCTTTGGCTCTGGGTCTCTATCTGTAAAAACTGAAAGTCAGTTAACAGATGCTCTCTATGGTTATTCATTGTTCTGAACTACTAGTACTATAATCCTGAGTAAAAGGTAGATGTGTATTAGAAACTTAATTCAGAAAATTAAGGTGTTAGTAGATATATATTATGTTCAAAAGATAATAAAAATAATAGGGCATGGTGGCACATAAATGTAGTCCCAGCTACTCAGGAAGCTGATGTGAGAGGATTGCTTGAACCCTGTAATTTGGAGTTTATAGCCAGCCTGGCACTATACTTAATGGCTTCCATCTCAAAATACAAAAACAAAAAAACAAAAAAACCTGTGTGTGTGTGTATGTGTGTGTGTGTGTGTGTGTGTGTGTGTGTGTGTATAGAATTAGGGCTAAGGAAATAACTCAGTGATGGAATGCTTGTGTGATGCCCTTTGAGCCCCAGAACACACACACAAATGAAGAGAAACAACTAGTAAGCTAAACCAAGATTACTTAATCAACTACCACTACTTTTAGATTCAGTTGTGAAGGTTAATTTTTTGGGGGAAGGAGATTATTCAGTATTTAAGATAAATCATTAAGTATTAATTCCTTTCAAATATACGGAAATAGTTACACAAAAATAAATGTGCTCACTGCCTTCAATGAAAACTCCAAACCTAATAAACAAGAACTTCTCAGATGTTACATTAAAATGGAAAAACGATCCTTCTCATGGATCATTTCAACTATAGTAATTTCTATGGATTCCTTTTTTCTTCTTTGAACTACGCATTCGCTGAACCATCATTTTAGCTGATGTCTAAATTAGTTTTGTAAACAGATTTCCAAGTACCTAACAAATACTCCTACGATATTTAAGCAAAATAAGTATTTGTTAAAATAAATTTAAATGTTCTGAGAAAAATTCTATGGAAAGAGACAAAAGCATAATTAAAAACATTTTAAACATTTAAAATTATTTACTACTATACAATGTTGAGTATTATATGTTTTAGGAAAACTATTAGTAGACAATAAAAGTTATAATTACTATAGCTCTAAAGGTAAATTTTCGTTTCTTGTTCTCACAGGGGTATTATCATGTTGCCTAGGTTGACCTTAACCTCCTTGGCTCAAGTGATTCATTCTCCTGCCTCGGTGTCCTGAGAAGCAAGGACTACAGGCATGCACCATGCCTAATTGGATGCTTCTCGTTAAGAAGGAGGGAGAAGGGCAACACAGGATAACTTTATAGTTACTTTCTTGTTATTATTATTTTGTGGTGCTGCAGATTCAAACCCACATTGAGCTAAATTCCCATTCCTAGTTCATTATTAATCTTTTAAGCACAAGGTTCATATGTTGTAAAACAACACTATCAATTCTCAGGGAAAAGTTTAAAAAGAAAAAGGAAAGCAAGCAAACCCAAATTCACAGTAGAGAGGAGCAAAAACTCAATGACCATAGCACGAACAGGAGAAAAGAGATGCTGCCTTTTGTCCTAACTACTGCATTTCTCCACTGTCCTCTTCATTCAGCCCATACCTGCTAAATTGTCCTTTCTCCCTCTCTAAATTTCTTCTTGCTTCAAAGTGCTCACACTAGTTATCTTCTCAACCTCGAATAAACTTCCTTCATAAGCTTATCAGTTCACGTTTATTGTCTTGAAGATCAATCTAGGCACTGAATTGAGAAAGTCTATACTTTGGTTTTAGACCACAAACTTTATTTTGTTCAAATGATATTTTCAAGGTAACTGATTTTAAAATAACTCAAAACATATTTTGCCATTTAAAAATAAAGTAGTAGAGTGCTTGCCTAGTATGTGTGAGGCACTGGGTTCAATCCTCAGAACCATGTAAGTAAATAAAACAAAGATATTTGCCCATCTACATCTAATACACACACACACACACACACACACACACACACAAGAAAAAAAAGTCCTTACCTCTTTCTCTTTTCTGTCAAAAGCATCTCGCTCAGCTTGCAGTTGCACTTCTAGAGACAATTCTGCTTTAGCTTCTAAGGCTCCAAATTGTTTCTGGTCCTCTACCTTTAAATATATAAGAATGTTCTCAAATTTTCAGACATTAAATATTGATTATTCAGTGTGTGTGTGTGTATGTGTGTATGTGTGTGTGTGTGTGTGTGTGTGTGTACATGTTTCCTTTTGGATAAGTAGCAATTCTCTCTGACCAGTTAGGAGGACAAACTCTACATTAGTGAATATCAAAAAGTTACAGATATTCAGTCTTGAATATATTCATAGAGTCAAACAGGAACTTTTGACACTTAAAATGCATTTCTCAGATAAAAATGAAGGCCCTTTCCCATCTGCCCCCACCCTCAAGCTTTCTTATTCAAGCTCTGATGTTTGTGTATCAAACTTTTCTTCATTAAAACACTTAATAAAGTTAACTCAAAATGTCACACCTTTTGAAAATTGTCTGTGCTAATAAGTAAGGCTTGTTCCAGTTCTCTCACTCTGAACTCTAGCTTTTCAATTTCTTCATTCCTCTCTTGTACATCTCTCTGAAGCTGTTCTTTTGATAGAAGCAGCTCACTGCACTTGTCTGTTTTTTCTTTTAGATCATTTGTTAACTGTTCAACCTGAAAATATAATAAACAAAAAAAATCTAAAAATTTGAAAAGTTCATAACTTTTAATTCATCTCAAAAATCATTTTTTCAAAAAACATTTTGAAATGCTATATTAATTTCATTTTTTATAAGAATAGCAACTATTATCTCAAACAAAGGTTGATATTTCCCAAGTTGATAAGAACTAGGCAGCATTAGTAAACAACAAATATTGCTTTTGCTCAACCCTTTTTAGAAAAATTTCATTCTCTTAAGACTAAGACTTTAGCTAGGGAGAGGGGAAAACCACATTTTGAATAATGTTGAATTATCTAGTAATGGTATAATTGTACTAAGACCTATGACCTTAAAGATGGCAAATTTTGTAGAGAACTTACTGACTTGGTCTCAGAATGTGAAGTAAGATACCCTGAAAAAAATCTTTCATGAATCACCTTTTGATAATAGTTATTTACAAAGCACTTTCAACCTATACATTGCACCATCCCAGAACAGAGATGAGGATGGGTGGAAAGAGACAGCTGTACATTTAGTGTCTTAATAGTTCTCCTGCATCCAAAATAAATGATGACACATCCCAGAACTTATCCCTGAAGACTGATATGCAAGTGCCTTCAATTCAATGGCTCTGTGATAGAAGAATACAGGAAGGATTAATAAGATAATTTATGAAATTAGTTCTGATCAAGAGGGAGAGAAGGTTCCTAAAAAGATAAGTGATGGTAAGAAATAAAAGAATACTACCTTTATTCAGTGAAACACTTGGAGGCAATTATACAAAATGACAATCATTATTCAGAACATTAAAAAAATGCAAGCTTAATTATAATTATAGGATTAAATTTTAGCAGTAATAAGGCTACTGAGAATAATAGGTTGACTAAGTTTTGGATTAAGTTTATGAGAAAAGGCTATAAAACAGGTACAAAGAAATGGCATATTATAATATGTATTCACAGTTGGAATTTTTGGGTCTTCAGAAAATCAGAAGCTGGGATTAGTTCTGGCAGGGTAAGCAGAGAACAAATGGGTCACAATGTTCCTGAGGAAATTCAAACATACCTTAAAGTTTCATGAACGAGATAGGTCAACTTTCAAATATTTTTTTTAAAAAAATTATATAGTAGAAAATGGCAGTCAAAGTTCTAGATCTTGAATTATCTTTTGAGTTTCAATGAATAAGTCACTGTTTTTCAAAATCTAAAAATACATTTGTTAGAAATAAGGGCAATGACTACAAACAATGGGAATGATGACTTCTCTGCTACTCTAGCAGATTTAACATTTCATTACAATGAAGTTTTAGGCATTTTATACTTCATTGAGGTACTTTTAAGAGAAATGAATCAAGTAAACTTCTTAGAAATTGTAGATAATTTTCAGCAATAAAATTGTTTTCAGAAATAATAGTAGATGAATTTAAGTGTTAACTAAGGGCCACCCTAATACTGCTATACAGTGGGAGCTATTACTGTCTTTATTTTAGAAATGAATAAATAGATTTGAAAGGTTAAGTAGCGTAGTTACTGTCACACATCTACTACATAGCATAGCAATGATCCACACTGGAATTGCCTTATCTCAAGCACAATCTCTTTATAACCAGGACAAGCCATCTTTAGAAATATATATAAGTGATATACATATAAATATGTATAATATTTCCCATGTAGCATTTGTTTAATAAATGTAGAGTTTTCTGTATGAGGAAAATGGACAGTGGGAGTGGCAGAGTAGAAGCAGGGAGACTGGTCAGGAGACTACCTCACACATATAGGCAAATAATAATGACAACTAAGACACAGGGAAATGAATAAAGGTGAAAAGAATAAAAAGATGTAGTATAAATCTGATCCATTAGTGGTTTGGGGTCAGGGCTGAGAAGGAGTGGGTCTGAGGACGAATTCTAGAATTTAGCAAAGAAGATGATTTTAGAAGACAACATTTATTGAGATGAAGAAGGAATAATTTTATTTTTGTCTTTTTGATAAAGGCTAATCAGGAACCAAGAATATGATTCCTGGATATGTTAAAAATGAGACATCTACATGGAGACAGTGTAGGCAGTTGGAAATTCAAGTACAGAGTTCAACAGAGATGTTAGGAATAAAGGAACAACTCTGGGGCAATTTACAGATGACTGGGAAGAAAATGTAAAAACGGAAGAACGAGGACTCTAAGACTGACTAAGTCATGAGGCACCCCTCATTTATTTTGGGTAGGCAGAAGACAAATAAATACTAGAGGAGAGAGACCATACTCTACAGTAGGTGTGTCACAGCAGTCAAGAGAAGGAGATACTTATAGAAGACTGTAATGAGTGTCTCCAAATGGTTGAGTAGTATTGAAGACAGACAGGTGATTACTAGATACAGCCAAGAGGCTTTGGGTAACCTTCATAGGAACAGTTTAAATATACTAAGGGGTATAAAATTCCAAGAAAAAGATGTTGGAAACTTCATTGTAGTGGACTGTAAAAGAGAAGAGAAAGGGAAATAATTAGTAAAGAGTGACTACAGAGAATTATCAGTTTTTTGGGGATGGGAGTACAGAATTAGGCAGAGAAGTTTATTTAATACTAGAAAATATATAAAGATGGAAATAATTCCAAATTTCAGTACAACATTTTTATGTTTTGTTTTTTATGGTGCTGGCATCAAATCCAAATCCAGGGCTTCAGGTACACTAGGCAAGTGTTCTACCATGAACTATAACTCCTAGTCCAATACAAACATTTTTTAGGGTTTATGACCTCCTCACATTTAAGTAACATTCAATGTCCTGATTTTTAAGATTTATACCTTATTCACTTTTAAGTTTTTTATAATGTGACTCTTACTTCACACTCAAGATACAAATAGGCAATACCAATAAAGTTCTTACCTCTCTAGTTTGATGTTCACCAACAGGCTGGATTCAAGGCACAACCTTAAGTTGTTGTTCTAACTTCTGTATTTCTTGCTGGAACACATCTCTCTCATGTTCTCTGTCAATGGCTTGCTCCTGAAATTGAACAATAATAAAAACAATAGTAATTGAAGAAACAATATTTATTAAACCTATTATGTCTCTTTAGTTATAGATTAAGTTTGTTTGAAAAGAAAGGACTGATGACCATGAAATCACAAAGATTCAAAAATATTTTTGGTATGACACATTACTTATTTGGGTTCTTCCACAAAATTTAAATACTTAAAATTTTTTTGGAAGTACACTTGTTTTCATTTAGGTAATGTTAAACTCAGAATGAAATAATTCTCCTCCATCAGTGAATGTACTTGTACAATGGAGAAATTACACTGCTAACTCAGTCATTAAGCAAATAAACAAACTGTCTGGTAAATCAATTTCTTTAATCTTAAGTTTTATACCTAAAATTATAAATAGTATAAGACTCTAATTCTCTGATATGTGAAGAGAAAATCTGGCTTATAAGAAATCTTAAAGAAGAATATCCATATGAAATTAAAGATTTAACATCTATTTGGAAAAGAGCAATGGAAGCTTGGCAACTATTCCAGTCCAAGTGCCACAATGTTGTTACCTGTGTACACACCTTTTGAGGTGGACACAATGGTAGACAATTAGCTCTTGGAATTCTTACCTGCTTTGGCTACTGGTTAAAAGAAAGACTAGTAGAAGATTAACTATGAATTTTGGAACGTTAACTAGTAGGGCTTATTCACAAGCTAGTGGCACAAGTTTTGTTGTTGTTTAGGTTTTTTTTTTTTTTTTTTTGGTGCTGGTGATTCAACCTAGGGCCGGCCTCATTTCATTCATGCTAAGCAGTGCTCTAACACTGAGCTACATTCCCTGCCCTAGTTTTACTATATTCATTTTGATTGTTACATAATAAATTATTGGAATACTCTCTCCATTGGTGGAATACACACATAAGCAAAAATATTAAGAGTCCCTATAATATAAAATTAAAATAATATAGAACAGTATCACATAGTATTCTACTGAGAAAAATCAATATCAAATTGCAAATACTTACATCTAAAAATTTTCTCATTTTTTCTAATTGCTTTTCCAGTGCTTGGTTTTGCTGTCTTAAATCCATGACTTCAGCATTTTTTTCTTGTTCCATCTCTATAAACCAACTGTCTTGTTCTTCAACATCTATTTCAAAAGCTTTCATTTGTTTTTGAAGTTCATCATGTACTTTCTCAGCTTGACATTGCAATTCTAGCTTTTCCTTCATTAATTTTTCTGTCTCATGTAGTAATTATCTTTATAAATGCAAAAGCATTCAGAGTTAATTATAATTAATGGTGCTTCCAGTAAATTTTACCTTCATGAAATAAAGGCTGAGAAATATTTTAAATTCATATTAAAAAGTAAATATTCTCTTATGGAAATAACAAAATATCTTACTGCTACACATACATAAACTAGTATTACTAAAATTATGCAGAATAAACAAAAAGAAAGTCCCGTCACAAAAACACCATTTTTGTAAAAACATAGCAAATGACAAAAAAAGCCACTTTTCACTATTAAGAATAGAACAAAATTGAATGAAATTTAAGCACAGAAAAAGAACATTTTATTTACCTCACACAAAAATTAATTCATTCCAAACCCATAAATCACTTTCATATGCATAAATAATATACACAAAGAATCACTGTAAATCTTTAAACAAGCAAGGAAGAATTGTAGAAGAAAAAAATATGAATTTCCTGTTATTCTTACTCCTTATTAGATCCATATTACTGAGTTGTTTTTGCATGCTCACGTGTATATGCATCAAGGGAAAACTGACACGTGAGAGGCAGTGTGGTTAGCACTAAAAACAGACTATGTCTTCAAAACCTAGCTTGCCTCTTTGTTTTACATAATATTCAATATGATGATCCTTGGTTTACTTATATGTAAAATGGGAACTATATCATTGCCAATCTCTTACAGCAAATTTGGAATCAAATAAGTTAAAATATGTTATACAGTAACTGTAGTATAGTAAGCATTATTGTGTTAGTTAATATCATTATTAATATGATAATAAAGTATAAAAGAAAAAGTAAACCAATCCTCTAATAAAGAAAATGGGAAGAACTTATCTCTAGAATCTTTATACTAACTGATATGCCAAAACTATACTCAGGACAAGGAATCAACAGAAAAAATTTTTCCTTTGAAAACAACACTGATACTAGATGTTAACATAAAGTAAATCAATCAGAAAGCCTCTTACTATATTCCATTGATCTTTTTACTACCATCATCTTATAAACTTCCTGACTTAGAAGAGGATTCTGGAAAGTCATAGACTACAAGATTCAATATATTTGTTTAAAAAAAACATTTTCTTTGAAAAATTGAAATTGTTTTAAGTTTCATGCAAAACAGATAATAAGATGATGGTCATTATCAATCTCAGTTGTTAATTTCAAGTGAAAATGTGAACTTTTATAGTAAGACAAGTTGTTTTGTTGTTAAATAGAACAACTTTAAGAGTGAATCACAGCAGCAAAACTGCAAAATTAGAGACATGTTAGTTGGTTGAAAATCCAAGGGTTACTCAAAATTTGCATCTAAATCTACCACTCAAAAATAGTCCATGCAATTGTACGCACACACCTGCTTCAGGTGCTGCATCGACTGCAGCATCTACTAGTCCTATGAAAATAGAAAACAAGACAAGACACAACAAAAATATTATACATATTCTATTGGCTAAAATAAGATAATGCATGTGCCCACATATATATTAGAAGCAGACGCTGAAGCCACTGATTATCATCACTGGAGATTTTGAGAAGTTCCAATATTTCTTGAATATTTTACATGTATGACACAACGTTTTTCCACATTAAAAATTACAACCCTAAACCCATGTTAGACTAATTTCATCATTTTACAAAAAAAATGTATGTTGTATTTCTTAATTGATCAAATGAAATTAGAGGAAGAGTTTATAATTCCAACTTATGTTTACTATAAAAGTGAGGACACAATAAACTGAATTTAAATTTTTACTATTACAAAGATTGACACTTACTGCTAAACAAACTTTAACGTCAAGATATTATTTAATTTCTTATTTATGGAAAAATTAAGTTTATTTGTAAATTTAAATTCTCTTTGAACTCCTACTAAACTAGATGTCAGCCTGCTTCTAGCACCATTGACCTTTTCCATCTATTTGGCTTGCAAGCCCCAGACCTGCTTATTACTAAAACAAGTTCTTAGTTATTTATCCGACAATACATTTTTGTTGTCTCTTTTCTATTAAAAAGCCTAAAGCTTACACAATTTATAAAATATTCTGCCCCATTATTTGTAACCATCTCTTGAGGCAGATTTTTGAGGATAAGTAAAGTATTGTCTTTTCCTGCTACCAGTCAACATCTGTCAGAGATTAAAAAAGAAAGAAAAGAAAACCCTGGTTCTGCTTGGTTGACTAATAAGACAATTACCTATAAGGTATGTTTGGTTATAATTTTTTTGAATACACTTTTTTAGTTGTCAGTGGATCTTTATTTTACTTATATACAGTGTTGAGGATGGATCCCAGTGCCTCCCACATGCTAGGCAAGCTCTCTATCACTGAGTCACAACCTCAGCCCATTCTGCTATTATTTTTCAAGTTCTTATGTGGTATATGAAAAATGGCATTGAAAAAAAAGGGGGGAAATCACTCTTAATGTTTAAAGAATATAAATGAAAAGAAAAGTGTTCCAAAATCTGAAAATACGTACGTTGTACAACTGGACTTGCTTCTGCTTTCATTGCCTCCTTCTGTCTTGACAATAATTCTTTTTCTGCTTGGATTTCTTGTTGTTCTGCTTCCAATTCTTGCAACCTATTACCTGCACGTAACAACTCCTGCTCAAGGCAATCTATTATATCAGTTTTTTTCCTGAATTTGCCTTTCAAAAACAGTTTTTTCATCTACATAGCCATCAATGATACCTGTAAGATAAAATGAATGGGAAATGGAATTACAACTCATTTAAATTTGAACATTAATATGTTTTAATATGAACAACAAAAGAGCTGTTAGCAAAACTTTAAATCATTCCAACCTATTAAGAGTCTTGAAAGAATTTGCTATTAATAGCAGCAACTAATTGACTTTTTTTTTTTAGTTGAAGATGGACACAATACCTTTATTTAGTATATTTTATGTGGTGCTGAGGACTGAAGACAGTGCTTCACGTGTGCTATCAAATGGTCTACCACTGAACCACAACCCCAGCCATTAATTTTTAATATGTACATTTGATTTAGCAGTCTTCCTTTTTGAGTACCAGGAATTTGAACCCAGGGGTGCTTTACCACTGAGTTACATCCCCAGTTCTATTTTATTTAGAAACAAGGTCTCACTAAGATGCTTAGGGCATTGCTAAATTGCTGAGGCTGGCATTGAATTAATAATCTTCCTGCCTCAGTGTCCCTGGGCATGTCACTGGGATTACAGGCATGTGCAACTGTGCCTGGCCTAATGCAATCTTCTTGTTTACCAACCTGACATTAATGTGAAATTTCTCGAAACTTTCAAATACTTTGCTATACTGAAGTATCATCACTTTGTATATGTATAATTCACTTTATTAAAAAGATAAAAATAGACAAGTTCCTAGACAGCTTAATGTAAATCAGATATTATAAATTGAATCACAATTCTAATAGAGTAGAGGAAAGAGAATGGGAGAGGGGAAAGAAGGGAATCATGAACTGAAATTGATTTCCATGCATGTATGAGTTTGTTGAGATGAACTTAGCTACTATGTATGACTATGAAGCTCTAACAAAACATTTTCTCTCAAGTTGGTATTTTAATTCTAGAAGGGCAAAGTCAATACCACAGCATGGGAGAAGAGGCAAAGCCCAAGGCTTTAGAGGCTTAAAGCCTATGGTCACCATTTAATAGTTAACATCTTTACCTTCGGTTTTCTCATTTTTAAATTACAGGCATATCTTAGGATGGTGGGATCATGGTAACAACTCTCCACCATCCATTTCTTTATTTTCTACAATTCCTTTATATTTTCAGTAATTCTGTAAGTTCCTTTTATATTTAAATGTGTATATGCAGTTTTAAAAACTGCTTGGAAAAACTCTGAAGACAAACTACAACTACTTTCCAATGGCTGCTCTAAATTAGAGTAGATTTGTTTCTGAATTTGACTATACATCAAAATTTCTATTTTAAGATTGAAATTCTGCTACTCTGACTTGCCAAAGGCAAGGTACTTACCCTCAGCCTTACTGAGCTCCACTGCCAGCTGTTCTCTGGCCCTAGACTCTTCATGAAGGCGCTCTCGCAGTTCTTCTTGGCATTTAAGGGACTCTGTTGCCTGTTGTTTCTGTTTGAATGACTCAAGCATCAATTCTGTTTGTGTAACTTTTGCATGTTCAAGCTAAACAAGAAGGGAAAGAATACATGAAGGAAGATGAAGTGTTAGGAAAACCAGTGTCATTTTCCATTAAAGTAAGGATTTCAAATAAAAGACATATTACTGACTTACAGACACTTAAGACAGTTCTAATGCATGTTAACATTTGTGGGTAGGATAAGTCAATAGTAGACTCCACATTTGTTCTGAACACTTTAGAATTCAGAGGCATTAAAAATACAGCCTTCTTAGAATGCTATCCTTGGCATAAACTGACTCCATTTTTAAAATAGTTTTTAAGATGGTAATACACACTTGAGGCCAAAACTCTCAATGAGGAAGTAGTTGAATCGCCATCACTTAATCATTTGTGTGAAATTACAAAAAAGCACTAACTTTGCTTTAGTTATCTGAGCTTTTATATGTCACCATCTACTTATCTTTTTTACTGAAACAACTACATGCAGAAAAAAACCAAAACTCCACAAAAAACAAAACTGAGCTCAAATGTTTCTAGTACTTAGCCCCAGAATTTTAAGAAATAATTGTATGTATTGACAACAGGCTTACAGCAAGTCTCTTAAATAAATTTTGTAAATTTCCATAAGTTTGTGTATCAGAAAGACATTACTGCCATGTTTTAAGCTTAAAATGATAAAATGTAGTGGTTTCTAAGGTTTCTAATTAGACATTAATAATGTATTATAAAATTAAGATAATATTTAAAATCTTATTCCTAAAGACTTCTGCTCCTCACACCTGAGTGTTATTGCCAAACCAAATCAATTTCCAAAATATTCAGTATGCAATTATTGTTTTTTAATTTAATTTTTTAACTTTTTTTTTAGTTGTAGATGGACACAATACCTTTGTTTTACTTATTTATTTTTATGTGGTGCTGAGGATTGGTGCCTCACACATGTTAGGCAATCACCCTTCCACTGAGCTACAACCCCAACCCCAATAATTGTTGTTTTAAAAGAATGTTTAAATTTTATTTATAACCTATTATTTTAAAAAGACTCATAATGGAAAATTAAACATAAATTTTAATTTGTAAATAATTTCCTAAAATATCTGTGAAAATATACTGTTACTTTAAAAAGGAAAAATTTTATGAACATGTTCATTTTTAACTACCAAGAGTATTTTCCTTTAAATGTGGATAAATACTATATTTTAATTTTTACTATAAAAAAAGACCATGAAGTATAAAAATTGTACACAACTACTCTCCTGAATTTAGTCAATACATTTTTAAAAATACATCAATTGCTTCAATATGTACATAATTTTTATTATATACTAATGACCTAGAAAATACTTGAAATATAGAGTTCAAAGTTATAACTAAAAAAAGATGAACTATTTTCCAAATTTACTACACAAATTCAATAGAGTATTTACAATAAAATAAATATTTGCTTTAGATAAATTTAATAAGTCTTTGCCTCTATGCTCCATTTCATGACAAGATCTAAACCACCTTCACATACATTTATATATTTACCATGAAATCATGAAAAAAAACCTTCAGTTTTAGAAACAAAGCAAAAATCTCAAGCAATCAAATAAGTAAGCCTAATATATTTATTTACAATAGCAGTTGGGATTCACTTCATTTGGGATAAGAGTCCCCCTTAAAATTCTCATTTACATACTTTACACAATTACCTTCTATCCAGTTAAGGTATGATTTATTCCTAATATCTATAATAGTATGAATTATATAAAAATTTTAAACTCAATATTTTCAAAGTATTTAGTAAACTCACCATTATACTTATAGTATGGATAAGCTTTAGTAAAGATTATGACACTTAAAACAAAAGTTGTAAAGGGTAACAACACTATTCTAAAAACCATCTGGTTTGTTAAATATTAGCTAGCATGTACAGTTAAAGTCACCAAAGTCATAAAAAGTGCTGAATAACTTGTAGTCAAACATTCACAACATATTTGAGAATCAAATAAACCTGGAATACTGAATATGCAGGTATATTTATGCTAAAAACCTTTAGCAATGTTTATAAGTTTTACATTAAAAACAGAAAAAAGATATTTCTCTACAGAATTAGTTGACATATAGAAAACTGAAAATAAGTTCCTTATGGTGTAAGAAAATCTAGAATCCAAGTTTGCTTTTACCTTGCCTGGAACTACTGTCAGTATGTCATGGATGTAAACAATTCATTTAGCTGGTCTAGGTATCAATACCTATTCTCTCAAATATAATCATTCCATTTTTATTCAGGATTGGATTCATAAACACACAAAAACAAAAATCTTAAAGACAAGCAGAATATTTTTTCAACAATTCACCTGGCACTGGAGAAGTGTAATATTATCTCATTCTGTTTTCTGGAATTAAGAACACAGCCAAGTTGGGACTTTTAGATTACATTGAGCCCTTTGATATATTTAGGATGAATGGGCAGCAGTATATACCAAACAATAGCAAAATAAGGTTCTATTCTGTTAACCTTATTAACAGTACTTAAAATTTCATTTCTCATTATACTTATTTGTAAAAATAAATTAATATTTTATACTTACTGAATAAGGATGGGTAGGCAGTTAAATTTTAGAAATTAGCTTTAATATGTGCCCATTTCTTTTATGAATCAAGTGGAAAATAGAAGTATTAATAATAACTGAGTTATTTTCATCCAAATGTTCACACAAAGGAAAAGGATACGGTAAAGGCACTCGAGATTCAACCTCATAAATATCTTCATCTTGTTCTTCCAACCAAGAGCCATCAAGTTTGACATCAAGTTGCCAAATAGGTCCTGTAAAAATCCATTCAAGAAGATGAAGGAGCCAAGCTTCTTCAATTATCAGTTTTCTACTACATTAAAAAGTTCCTTTTAGTTTATCAAGATATTCCATTCTGTTTAGTGCTATCAAATACATAAAAAAATTAATTCATACTACTGAACAATAAAAAGGGTGAAAATGTCTGGGGGGGGAACCCTACAATTCTAAAAAACAAAAACAAAACAGAAAGACTCCTAAATGTCTACCAGTCTTTATCCGAAGAATCCAAAATAACACAACAAAAAACTGCACAAAAAACCAAAAGCACGCAAACAAAACACCACTGTTTTACCTAGAATAGGTAAATCCTTGAAGAATAAAAGGGTGAAAACATAAATGTGTAATATGCTGAGCAATAAAACTGCTTTCGGTATCAAATTTGTCTGTGGTAATAAGTAAGCCTTCCAAGCAGAACCTGGCAGGGAAGGTCAGGTTTTAAATCTCCATAGTAGCAGTCTTGAGAAACGGAGTTGCAACATTATTTCCCTTGGTCTTCCAGCTTCGCCCTATTCAAAAGGAAAAGCTCTTCCAAAGGGAGCTGCTCAAATAGCCTAGTAGGCTGAGCCAGAGGATTCTAGTTACTGTCCCCTGAGGAAAAGGTCAGAACAGAGAGTGTGGTTTAATGTCTTTACCTATATATGCACTGACAGGTGGAATGTGAATTAATATGCCCACAAAAAAGCCTGCTTAACAGGATCCAAGTTCCACGTCAGATCTTTGAAAGAGTTATTTAGAGAAGTTTATAATGTTTCTAAGATAAGCTGGTATTTTTCCACCCTACTAAACATTGTTTTAATTAAAAAATGTAAATAAAATATGTTTGAGTTTACATTACTAATCAGCTATTCAAGCATATCAAATAATCATAATTATTTCTGGAAATTAAATTAGAATTTCTTTTTGATAATTCCTTAGATGTAATAATTTTGAGCAGCCACTGAGGCTAAATATAGATTATTCAGTTATAACTTATTTTCACATTGACTTACTTTTTAAAATATTTATTTATTTATTTAGTTTTCAGCGGACACAACATCTTTGTTTGTAGGTGGTGCTGAGGATCGAACCCAGGCTGCACACATGCCAGGCGAGCACGCTACTGCTTGAGCCACATCCCCAGCCCTCACATTGACTTTTTCATAGAGTGCATATTAAGGAAAAAAATCTTTTTAGAGCCACTTTGTATATTAGTTGATAATTACACCACTTAAGGTAGCCTATGAACCCTGACTGAAATGTAAAAGCAACAAATTGTCCATAATAGTTAGCTTCAGGTTTTTCCAGAAGCTTGAGCAATGCTGAATGAACCAGCCATTCATAATTTTAAAAGATAAATAACTAACTTATTACTAATAAAAGACTCTCAATAATGAAATTGTTTTAAATAAAGGAAAAGACTTTCATTTTGGTGCCTTTTTTCCCCATCTGGTAACTGAATATCCTAAACCCACAAAGCCTTTTTAATGGAAAAAAAAACACACTAAAGCAAGTGACAGGCTTAAAAAGGCCTTTTATAGCTACTCTGACTAGTTAAAGTAGTTTCGAAGAGCTAGTACTAAACCCTTCTCAGCAGACTAGTAACTGAGGCAGAGAAAATGAAATTTTTTGATACACAAGTCCCAAAGTTGCAAGGAGATGTAGTTGGGGAGGGGCAGTTGCTTCTTAAAGTTCTAAAAATTTTTGTTTATTACAGTTTCTTATATCCTGCAGTTAGTCTGTCAAGATGTCTTAACACCTATATGAGATGGAGGCCTGACCTTATGACTGTTGCAGCTAAATGTAATTTTTTTAAAAGAGAGAGTGAGAGAGGGAGAGAGAGAGAGAGAGAGAGAATTTTAATATTTATTTTTTAGTTATCGGCAGACACAACATCTTTGTTTGTATGTGGTGCTGAGGATCGAACCCAGGCCGCACGCATGCCAGACAAGTGTGCTACCGCTTGAGCCATATCCGCAGTCCAAGCAGCTAAATGTGATTTTAATGAAGTTCCAGAAGACGTAAAATCATCAATACCCTAGCTGTTCACACTTTATGAACTGGTGGATCCCACACCTAGCCTATGAGATACCTCTTAAAATTCTCTTTTCCTGCTTCTTTTGCAAATTAGTTATTTTGATAATCATCCAATTTCTCTCATTTGAGGTAAAAACAAAACTGTGGGTAAGAAATAATTATTCATGAATAGCAGCATTTAAGTCAACATAAGAATTAACAACAAAGAAAGAAAAAAGTAAGAAATAACTAAGGAGAAAAATATACTCAAAGAGTAACAGATAAAGATGACCCAGAATGTGGCAAACAGTCTTTGTAATAATATATTAACTAGTGGCATACTACATTAATTGATATTCAGAAAGAATACAAAATAAAACAATAACAACAAAAAACTGCACAAAAAACAAAAACAAACAAAACACCATTGCTTTACCTACAATAGGTAAATCCCTGAAGAATGAAAGAATTGAAAACATACATGTGTAATAAGTTGAGCAATAAAATACCTTTAAATTAAATGATATACTAATATTTGCACCCCAGTTTTGGAAACACATAGAACTTATTTCCATTAACATAAAACAAAAATCTTTATAAGTAAGATGTGTCCTCTTATGACTAGGAACATGGGTCATGGTAAGAAACTAACTACAAACTTAACTACTGTTAAAAATGAATGAAAAAAGACTCAAAAAGTAGTAAAGAAGAGTCTGGATGATGGCATATGATGATTATGACAATAATTCAAGTTATATTCAATTTTGCTTTTTCCTCTAGTTTAAAAACATACAAACCTTTCTGCAACTAAAAACTTAAAATACAATGACTTTAATTTCTAGAAACACATTTAACTGTCCAGACTAGCTCCTTATCCTCAGGTTTCAGAAGATCATGACTTTACCATATACGGGAGGCTATTAACTGACAGCATTGAGCTACATTTCCCCAATGAAAAAGGTTTACATTAATCATATAATGTCAAGCCATTTAACCTTTTTTCCCTGCAAATTATTTCCTTCAAATTGTAAAACACTTCTGTTGCTGTCTTTTGGTCTTCACTTTATTTACTTATTTCTCTAAATTATTTAATGGAGGGACTAACTCATGCATACATTACCTGACCAATGCTAAGCACACTGGGGGCAATACTTGATGGCAAAATGTGTTTCACTACTTATAATTATGATTAAAACAAAAAACTTAGCCTGATCTTTAATTCTCAGATTCCCCTTTGAGAAATTATAGAAGCATGTAGCTTTGATTCCATTATTCTAAAAAATGAGAACTAGTAAACTCACAATAGTGCCTTATAATGAAAATCATTCTTAGAGAATAAATTATACATTAATTTCTTCCAAGGAATTGTTTTTTATTTGCATTAAGTTTTATCTTTTATTGACAAATAATGATTGAATATTTTGAGGTACAAAGTGATGTTTTCTTACATGCACACACTGTGGAATAATCAAACACATCCATCACCTCAAATATTTATCATTTCTTTGTGGTTAAAATTCTCTCCTTTAGCAATTTTGAAATATATGTTAACTATTATCACTATGCTGTGTAATAGAACACCAAAAATTATTTCTCCTCTCTGAAATTCCCCCGTGCAAAGACTTCCTAAGAGAAATATTTTTTGGTAAATAATCTTCTTGGCTATAAATAATAACCTCTGGATTCCATAAAACTTCAATTGTTGAAAGATTAATTCCCGTAAAACAGACGTTTCTATTTCCACCTAACTGAAAAGTAAAGTGTCTTTGAACTGATTCTCAAAGATAATTTTTCTGCAGAATTGGAGAAAGACCACTAAATAAACATTGTATTACAGAGATTATCTTTCTAAGGGCCTTAGAAGATTTTCTAAGCATGTTTCGTCACATTACGTTGAAAGCTATTCCAACAAATTGGAAAACTACCAAACTCCCCTGAAATCGTTCCTGTTAAGTTTGCCAACAATCTCTGTATTTCAAAATTCATTTCTCAGTTATAGTTATGATTAAAACTAAAGAATAACTAAACGAAAATCTTAGTCTGCTCTTTAATCCTCAGATTCCCAGAAGGCAGAAGTAGTAGTGGTTTAGACCATGGATTCTGAAACTAAAGTACCTGGGTTCTCACTCTAACTCTCCTTAATTTATAAACCTGGGCAAATGACTTCTCTAACTGGTTTCTATGTTTCTGCTCTCCTTGTACTTTCACCACCCTCTACCTACTCTATTCTATTTTTAAAGATAGTCAAAGTGTTTATTTTGGAAAATACAAGTTAGATTCTCTATCTATCTAAAGATGGAAACAATCTATATGTCTTTTAAACAGTAAATGGATAAACAAACTGCTGGAATTTTCCTCACTTATTAAAAAGAAACAAACTATTATTAGACATAACAATATAGATGATTCTTAAATGCACTTTATTAAGGAAATAAAGCCTGACCCCAAAATTACATGATGCATGTTTTCATTTATGACACTTCGGAAAAAGCAAAACTGTAGGAAAGGAAAGCAAGCCAGTGTTTACCACAGGCAGGAGGTGAGAGAGTGGCTGACTATAAAAGAACAGTGCTGGGAATGTTGGGGTGATGAAACTATTTTATATCATGACTGTAAGTGATGTAGATGACTCTACATACCTTTCATAACTGAAAGAACTGTCCACAGAATGATTTTTTTCATATATTAATAAGAATGAGGAACTAAATGGAATAAAAAATCATAAATAAGTTATGACTCTTATATATATGAATAAAAATTACAAATGAGTTATGACTGTTCTATATAAACATTCATGTATTATATTCATATATATTTGAATATATATGTGAATGTGTTTGTGTGTGTATGTGTGTTTGTGTATTCATATATGAAAAAAAAACACACCAACAGCGTGAGAGAGAAAAGAGTTAACCTAAGGTACTTGAAAAACAATATTTTGACTGTATATTATAAGGCTAAAAACAAAAAGTACTACACACAAATAACGTAATCTAGTTAGAGAATTTGTTTTTCACAGGGGTGTGGGATAGCAATTCTGAAATTATATATGTGTATTTTATGGTTGAGCAAACAAATAAACATGCAATTGAACATGAGACTCTCCCTTTTTCACTGTTGGAGAACAAAGTTACTAAGAAAAAAGGGCAGGGCAAAACAAATGCTGTGGTACCAGAACTGGAGGGCTCAGAATGAATTTATGGATTTTTAAATTATACATGTATACAGAGAGATTTAGATATAGATAGAAGGATTAGCATACAAAGATATATTTTTAAACTATCCACTAACAGGGCTTAGAAGTAATGACATCCTAGTAACAACGAGAATATCTAGTACCTAGATCTTGGTTTCTAGACAGTATTTTCCAATAAAAGAAATATGAATTTCATGAAGAAGTGATTGATTCTAAAGTTAGGGTAGGAAAAATACAAGATGGGTTTGAAGCTTCTTGTAGTATTAATACTCAAAAAAGCAAGTACACTTCAAAAGGATGTACCTCAAAAAGTTCTTAATGCCAAAGCTGAAACAAAACAAAGTATTAGGTTACAACTAAAAGGATAAATTAGTCATGATTCTATACTGATATTGATTAGAAGTGAAGATATAGCTCATACAGCTAAATAAATAAATGAAACAATGAGGAAAGTATAAAATTACCATTAGAATACCATAGTAATAATTACTGCATGCAAGATCCAACAATGGATGTAAGAATATTAGATGAAAGAAAGTTAAGGAGAAAAGGTTATTTGCATAGTATCAAAGTACCTCCTCTAAGATAGTTATTCATTACAAGGGGGAAAACAGTAACATTACAGTTGAGAAACCCAGCAGATATCACAAGCAATGAAGATTAACATTACCTGTAATAATGACATATTGACTCACGTAACCAGGCATGAAGCACAAGATGGGCATAGCATTTTTGTGGTAGTATCAAAAATATACAGGATTCATATAATCACAACAAACATCAGACAAATCCAAACTGAGGAACATTCTAAAAAATAACTGACCAAAAGACTAAAGTATTGTCAGAGACTGGTGAAACCAAAGATGACATGACAACTAAGTACAATGTGGGATCTGGGAATGAATCTTAGAACAGAAAAACGTCATTATAGGAAAAACCAATGAAATATAAATAGTTTATGCTTTAGTTAACAGTACTGCAACAATTTTAATTTCTTAGTTTTATAATTATATATGTTGATGTTAGGGAAAGCTGAATGAGTGGTTGGTACATGGAAACTCTCATAGTTTTAGAATTTTCTGTAAGCTTAAAGTTATTTTAGAATGAAAAGTTAAAAACTGTCCTGTATGACTCCAAATATCATGGAGAGTTAAAGAGAGAAGAGGTCAGAGTATAATCTGGTTTCCAATACACTTTGACCTTCTCTCCCATGCCTCTCTCCACTCTTCTTGCTCCAGCTTCCCTGTCCTCTGTCAAGCACACCCCATGGCTTTTGTAATTGCTATTCCCCTGCCTAAACATTCTTTCCCATTTACCTGTGTATTAGCCTCCCACTCTTCTTTAAGGAATATGAATTCATATCACTTTATCAGAGAGGCCTTTACTAATTTTCCTTGATAAAATACTCTCTTCCTCCATTATGTTGTACTTCCCTTTGTTCTTTTTCACAGCAGTTATTACAATCTATGCATCTATTTATTATTGGCCTCCACCATTAAATGATTATTATAATTTAATTATGCGAGCAGGGATTTTGTCCATTTCCCTTATCACTGTATCTCTAATATCTAGAACAATAATTGTTATATCGTAGGTATTCAAAACTTCACTGAATGAATGAATGAATGACTTATCTCAAACATCAAATCCCACAGTAAGCTTTATGGCCTGCACCTTACCCCAAACTGTCAGATGCTATTCAGAGTATCCTGTGCAGAGCTATTTGCCTATATTTAACTGAAAGCACAAAGATATCACAGCAGTGCCAGTTTGTTATAAAAATGAAGAAAATAAATCAAGGTTAAAGGAAGAAGAAGCAAATGATAATATATTAAAGAGAAAAAATGGGATACTAGTTATTTCACAAAGATGTTACACTTTATTTTGTGTCAATTTAATGATTAAATGGATTCATTTGGTTCATAATATTTTAGTTATTAACAATATTCTGAAGAAGTCATTGGATTTAAACATCTATCCATGGTTAAGATTAATAATTGATCTGCAGTTAGTTTTAAAAACTGTCACCAAGCTCCTAGTCCCTTACTTTAGCACTTAACAAACTGAAACTCATTTGAAAAATACCATGACCAGGCTCTTACTGCACCTCACTAGCTAGTCATATAAACAGAGAGTTGTCATGTGTTATGTACTTGACCTAGGGAACAAAGTGTTTCAGGAAGATCCCACACACTTAACTGTTGACTGATGGCAGTTTTAATGACTATGGCGAAGTTTTCTCTAGTTGTCTGTAAGAGCAAATAATCTGTAGAAACCACTGTTCACTTGTCATTTATTTGTCATTTTCCATGGTGATTATCAAAAATAAATACTATAGTACATTAACCATAATGTGCATAATTTATACTGGCATTGAAGAGTAGCAACACTATCAACAGTGGTCAAGTTCCAGGTCAAAAGTATGTTATAAGGATCAAGAAAGAAAAAGTAGGGCTGCAATTGTAGCTCAGGGGTAGAACACTTGCCTAGCATGTGTGAGGCACTGGGTTCCATCCTCAGCACCACATTAAAAAATAAATAGATGAATAAAATAAGGTTATTAAAAAAAGAAATAAAAAGTATTACCAGTTGTTTTCCTGGTAGAAAAAGTACAAATCATAGAATATGACTTGTAGAATATAAACACTAATATGACTGAAATAAGCATAAACAAAACAAAAAGAAGAATTTAATACAAAATTACCTATACTACACAACTTTCATAGAATAAAAGGGATAATTAAGATGCATATGCATTCAAGCTTTAAGTACTGACTCAGCTGACTCAGTGGACCCGCATACTCTAAAAGTGGTTTATGGATAAGCATTCTAAAAGAGAGAGAATGCAGGACTTAGGCTAATTATAAAAGACTAAAAATGTAGTAAATCTTGGTAAAAATGTGTATTTTTTTAATGATAACTATGGAATTTCACATTTCAACACAACATTTACAATGTCAATGTTTAAGTTTAAATAGTCTGCTCAACTTTGGGCTAAAGGAAAGGTGACTATAAAATTCTCTGATTCAAGAGTATAAAATTAATGTCTTAATAATACAAATGAAGCTGAATTTTATTCATTTCCTTACAAGCACTTAGGATGTTGATAATGAAAAATAAAATAACTCTTCAGAACTTTGAATATAGGACCACCACTGATATAAAAAAAAAAAAAGAAATCATTTTTCCTACTCTTGGCAAATAACAAGCATTTGAGCTTTCAAGAATATTATGTCTTTGGTTCTCTGTGATGCTCAAGTAAATTTTTGAGTTACTTAAATAGAAGCTTTAATCATTCTGTACATGCTACAAAAGAAAGCTCTAGAGAAACAAGAATTGCTCAAGGTTAGAAATTTCATCTGCTATTTAACTACAGGCCTCAGAATTAATCTATGAAAACAAAAAAGAATTTTGGGGAACTACATAAGGCATATGTTTGCTTTAGTTTAGCCAATCAAAGTGCAAACCAGAAGATATATGTATCTAACTATTAATTCCCCATCCTTTCCCCCAGTGCTGGGGATAGAACTTAGGGCCTTGCATTTACTGGACAAGTGCTCTACCACTGAGCCATATAACAGGAAATACATTATGATGAATTTCCCTGACCAGTTAGTGAATTCCCCTTACAATATGTGGTATCTCAAGAGTCTTTTCAAGGTATAATTCATATTCTATCACAGAAAAAAAGGTTTAGTTTGTTTCCAAACAGAAAAGAATACCTGGAGAAAATTCTGGGTGTCATATATGAAGACCATTCAAAGAACAAATATTTCAACAGAAATGTATGTTATTTTGATAATTCCATCCTCATTGAATCCCAGAAGCATATTAAAACTATCAGGGGGTGGTAGATTGATATGAGAAGTTAACCAACTAATAGGGAATAAATGAATCAGTTTAAATGTCAACAATTGAAGAAACAGCTTAAGTAAATAATTTAACCCTAATAGAAATGAATCAGGTATTAAAATGCAAAATATATATTTGTCAGAGTTACTATATCTAATAGTCACTGCTATTGCAGAAACATGCCATATTAAATAATTAAAGAAAAAAGTACCAAAGAAAAGCCAGTCATCAGAACAAGAGCTCAAAGGCATTCTTTTAACTTTTCAAACTTAATATTTAAAGAACAATATTTTTTTAAGAATTTTAACATTTATTTTTTAGTTTTCGTCAGACACAACATCTTTGTATGTGGTGCTGAGGATGGAATCCGGGCCTCACGCATGCCAGGCGAGTGCGCTACCACTTGAGCCACATCCCCAGCCTGTAAAGAACAATATTTTAAAGGAAAAACTGCTCAAACTAATTTCCTAACAAGAAATAACTTGTATGGTGAATTAATCTACTCATATTTATAAAAAGAATGTAAAAAACAAGTGAAGGAATTGCAAGTTTGATATGTAATACAATAATGGTATGTTATGACATACTACAACATATAGTTTTAGACATTTCCATTAAAATGTTATTTAATACTATAAGGAATCTCTAAAACTATATGTTGTAGTGGAAATGTCAATCTAGAAAATCTGGATATTAAAACATCAATAAGTTTTTGAACTGGAAGAGCTTATCATTACATTACCTTCACCACCAAAAACAGGACTACTAAAACTAATATTGGTTATCACAAATACAGCCAATTATTAAAGAGAAGTCTAAACAAATTTCTGTGGAACAGTAGAGAGAAATATTTAACTCATTTATGCCTTATGCAATATTCAGAAGGTAGTAATAATTAAGGAGTTTACCTGACTACTAGTTTCACTTAGAGCTTCCAGTATTTTTTCAACTGCTGCTTGTAGTCGAGAACTAATATTCAGCATTAATTCTTCATTTTCAGGATCTATTTCAGTTCCAGCAAAACCAATCCTTATAAGGTGCTGCAATAATTCTGTTCCTTCCTCAGTTACTTTTGAACACATGCTATTATCAGTTCTTGGCATATCACTTCCAGAATAGAAGGGTATGGATCTGTCTATAACTAGAATAACAAAATGTTAAAGGCATACATTAATAACAATAATTTCACTTTAAATTTTTAAAATCAAGTCAAATTGAAATCATTTTTCAAAGTACATATGTTTTAATAACAGCATTCAAAGTACATGTGTTTTAATAACAGCATTGTAAAATTGCAGAATTTAAGATTTGGGTTATTTAGTAATTTTTCTTTAATAAAAGTTTTGGGGTTTTTTTGGGGGGGTGGTACTGGGGATAAAATCCAGGGTCTTGCACATAATAAGCATGTGCTGTATTGTTGAGCTATACTCCCAACCTGATAAAAACTTTTTAAGATAACTTTTAATAGATATTTATCAAATGACAAGCATGTAGAGTTTGCTAAGAAATGGGGACACTAAGGAGACAAAATCTGGTTCCTATCGTGAAGGACTTTACAGTATAATGAAACAACACACATATATACATAAGGAAAAAAAACTCTATCGTTCAGTGGGATGTAACAGGTTATGGAAGAATAGAATAAGTGCTCCTAATTTGTTTGGAGTAACCTGACTTTTAAGCATTACATATTTGAACAATACCTGCTCTGGCTACAGATTAAAAGAAACAGATAATTTTGTAGCTTGGTACTTTTGTAAAAAGTATACTGGGAAGAAATTAGGATGATGAGCAGTGCTAATTTAACTACAGACACTGTTACCATACTATCAACATTATTGTTACATCTTACATAAGAAAATCTGGTTGACATAGGCAGATGATAAGCTTTGCAACTGAACAGAGGAGTATTAATGGAATATGTGGAGATACATAAGCTGTTAGAAATTTGGGTCTGCAGAATTAGGGGTCATCTGTAAAAAGGTAAGAGTTTAAACACTGAAAGTGGTTACATCTGTTTTAGGAGTGATATTTAGTGAAAGGAGGAAACAAAGTTGGAGCCTCTGTATATCATAGCAAGAAGAACTGGGCTGGGATATAGCTCAGTGCTTGCCTAGCAGGCTCTGGTTCAAACATTCAAAAGAAGACTTATATAGAAAATGAAAGGTATAAAACAAGTTAAAAAGAATATGACTAGCTCATGCTTTAACTGACAGTAGTTCTGTTCTTCACTGTTCTCCTCAGAAAGAAGTGTTTGTACTATAAGAACAGAAACTAAAGTCAGTTAAAGCAAGAGTTAGTCTATTCTTTTTAATTTTTTATACCTTCATTTTATATATAAATTTTTTATGCAGTGCTGAGGATTGAACCCAGAGCCTCACAGGTGCTAGGCAAGCACTGAGCTATATCCCCAGCCCAGTCTCTTCTTGCTTATTCTCTTATGAAGTATACTGAAGTTTACCTTGTAGTATGTGTGTGTGTAAGTTAAAAGAAACAAATAGTTATTTCATGAACATAAAATGAAATTTTATGGTACAATATGACATTTTGTGGTACAGAGAAGCAATCAATGGTGAGAAAAAGACTGAAGATTCTGTTTACACATGGGAATAAATCTAAAACAAAAATTACAGAAAACACAAGCACAAGGTGAAACAAAGCCATTAATAAATGATCACTGTTAGTTTTTTTTTTTTTTTGGAATGGTAACAACAACAACAAAAATAGGCAATAAAGCACCTAGAAAAGATAAAGATGTCAATCAGCTTAATGTATTTTTCAGGGCTGGAGATGTAGCTCAGTAGTAGAGTGCTTGTGCTTGCCTGGCCTGAGTGAGGTCCTAGGTTCAATTCCTAGTGCGTGTGCATACATGCGCACACACACACACCAAAAAAAAAAAAAAAAAATTGAAGATAGAAATTATATGAAATAATCTGAATATGTTCCATTAAAGAAACAAATTTGTTTGTTCCTATGAAACAAAAGAGAAAGACAGCAAAATTATAATTACCCATAATGACTAGTCTGGGGGGAAAAAATCTGAGGACAAAAAAAAAAGAAGGGCTATTTTATAATATGCCAACAGAAATCAAGAACAGGCAATTTGGTGAACAGAATCACTTGAGTGGTGAACCAACCACTCAGATGTATATTGTAAACACAGCAAATAATAGTTATTCAAGTCTTTTAGTCATATACTTTATAAATTATACCATTCATTTCCTGATGCATAATGGTAAGTTTTTCAGGTTTAAGGAGGATGAGCAATATCATAGTGTCTTCCCAGCCTCAGTGGCTCACTGAAGACCTTTATGGTTCCAATTGAAAATCATGCGAATCAAGCTTGACCCAAGTGTCTGACAGATGAAAACTGTACTAAAAGATATGGAGTGGAGACTTAAAGAAATTTGTCTAAAGTCACATTAAGGCAGAAAAAAAATGAGGCTTTCTCATTACTAATCCAGTATTCTTTCTATAACTTCCCGCTGCTTCAAAAGTAAGCTGAAGCAAACAAACTTCAATCCATGGACTCCTACAGGAAAGATGAGCATTCTACCCCTAAACTATCACACTGCAAACCTAAAGGAAAATTTCTTTTAACAACCTACGGAACTCATTTTTATGAACTGATCTAATATCCACTCAGGTTCAAGTGATTTGACATTTGGCCAAAATTTCCTTTCAATTTCATAAACTAGTTTGCTTTTACAAGGAAGTGAATATTAGCACAATCATTTATTATTTTCAAGTGTTAACAAGTTCATACATGTTTAAAGCCTAAACAAGTTCAGGCTTGAAGGCTGAAACTACATCACAAGTGATACTTTAAAAAAAACAAATAAACAAACAAAAGTTGATTCACACTCAGATTAAGCCTTAATTTTTTTTGTTATGGTAAATAACACAAATCTTTCAAAGGTGCATTTTAGTTTTTACAGAAATGCTTCCATTAAGAAAGTGAAGAAATGTCAAAAGAACTTCTTACATATGGGGCATATTGTCAATATTTAAAGCCAGAATTTTCATAAAATAAATGTTTTTAATCATAAACTCTATTAATTCAATATATCCTTAAAGATGCAAACTAGGTAAGTATACCCCAATGATACTTAATTTTATTTGTAAAAGTAACATAGCCAGGCATGGTGGTACACGCCTATAATACCAGCAACTTGGACAGGAGAAGTATGGGAAGTTTAAGAGCAGTCTTAGCAACTTAAACCAGGCTCTACACAACTTAAGATTAAAAGGGCTGAGTTCCCACTTGAATCAAAGTGTGAAATATGATATATCAAGAACTATGTAATGTTTTGAACCAACAATAAAAATTAATTAAAAAAAATAAAAAATAAAAGGGCTGAGTTATAGATTAGTGGTTAAGTGTCTCTGGGTTCAATTCTTGGTACCAAATCAAACCAAAGAATGATTTGTAAATACAAAAATTAAGATTGAGTTAATTAAATGGACCAGAAAAATTATCTGTGCCACAATATATTACACAATGTATTTCTTAACTTTGGATTGAATTTTTCTTCTAATGTTTTCTGAATCAATAGTTGATTTCAACAGTTAATATTTTTAAAGATCAATAATAATAATAATCAATAATAATAATCATAATCAATTCATATATGTACAAAATGGTTGTAAGTAAAATATTAAGTATGATTTAATCTTCCCTTGAACAGTAATCTCAGTGTTTCCTAGACTATGAACTACTATAAAACACAGACGGTACAGAAATTACTGAATAAGTGTTTATAGAATTGAACAGATAAAGTTGCTTATAATTAACAAACTATTGCTAGATATGTTAAAATAGACACTATCTATGGATATAGACAGTGGATAGAGGATTTGCTTTCTCCAAGAAAATGAACATGAAAATTATCCTCTGTGTTTGCTTGATCTCAATTACCAATTTGTCTTTATAACTCAGAATACTGCTCCTTAAGTAGTTGCTGTTGTTTGCTGAATATTCAGTAGCCATTTTAAGAAGTATCTATGAGAAATGCTAACAAAAAGGCAAAAAATATGTTTGCAATGTACAAAATATTCCTTAGTGTCTTTTGAATATGGATGTCAATCTAGTATAGTTCTTACCAACAGAACAGCAAAATTCCTCCCTAGATAATTAAGTGAAACCAGTTAATTACCTTAAAAATTTTTTGGTAGTCACTTTTATAAGTTTTAGGTATTTTCAAACATTACCTAATTCTTCTTAATGCATCAACATCCATATATAGACATAATAGTCCTTCATTGAGAACTTAACCAAAAGTAAGTTAATTTGAAAAATATATCTACCTAGTTTGAAAAGAGTAAATGTGGAAGGAAGGCTTGAAAAGTCAGGATTATTTCATCTTGTATTTTACTAAAAATGGCATTGAAAATTATTTTTGAACTCACCTGAAGTGTCTTTAATTCAAATTTATTTTAAATTCCAAATCAATCTTTTCTCTGTAGTTAAAATGTACTGCTGGCTAACTAGTACTTAAGCAAACCTTCTGTAATTGGAATACTTTCTATTTTTCCCCATGAAGCTTAAAAACTAGAGTGTTTCAAAAATTGTAAAGCTCTGGCATTTCAGAATATTTCCTTCTACCTGAGCAGAAGTGGTTGGATGTGAAATGATAGTGAACTATAGGCTTGACCTTCTAATTTAAGAATCCAGGGCCTATTTCTCTGGAAGCACCTGACTAACCTTTCCCCTCTTTGATTTCCTGATATCTTCTCCAGCAAGGAAAAAGAAACAGAAAAAACAAGACAGATTGGAGGTCAGCAATGTGATGGTAAAAATTTAAAATAAGAGTGTACAATCACAGATATAAAAAAATGTGTTCTATATGTGTAATATAAATAGTAAAACATTCTGCTGTCATATATAACAAATTAAAATTTAAAAAAAAATAAATTAAAAGAAGAGCCCAACCCACACATCTACAGGAAAATGACAGGATTAGGAAAAAAGCCATCTCATAACAGGACAAAAACTGTCAAACCACTTTTCCAAAAGTAAGAAAGGACCTAACAGAGGATAGTCTTTCGTTTTTTATAATCACATTCTTCTAACTATCTCAATGAAAACTGGTGCTGTATTCCTACAAGTTCTTTATTTTAAGCTTTCCTGATTTACAGGGTGGTGATGTGGAACTTTTCCTTTATAAGTGGAGAAATGAAAGAGTCTTCTGGTTTGTGTAGGCATACCAAGGTATATAATGGCAACTCTAAAACATTCACTTGCAAATGCTATACAATAATACATATAGTGCTTTGAACAGAGTGGCTTTGTGTTTGGAGGTGCATTTGTTGAAAAATACTTGAATATTCTCTCTCCTATATATTCTACACACAGAAAAAGTGCCTTGAACTCAGCAAGATGATTTGAAGATGATTATTTCACAAGCATATGAAACTAGTATTACCTCTTATGTGTTTCTCTTGGATACCTGACTTTACAGATGCCTCTGATTCTGATCTCCAAATAAGGCTGACAGATGACTGGCCTTTACTAGATCTATCTAAAATCCCAAGAACATGGCGGCCAATAGTTTCTTCAACAGCTATGGTAGTCTTTACAACTTCTACAAGGATCTTCAGAAGTCTGTTGTTAGTTTTCTGGAGTGCAAAACTATACAGATAAAAAAACATTTATTAAAATATTTAATCTCTTTATAAAACATTTAATCTTAAAATATTTATTTATTAAAATATTTAATCTTTTTACAGTATAAAGCCTTTACTACTATCTCACCAAAAATACAATGCAAAATATGTGTTTGGTGAAAAGTATCATATAGATTTGCTCTATTAAAATAACACAATAGCACCTACAATGAAGTGCTTCTTACTCTTAATATTTTTTTAAAAAAGTGATTTGTTTAGAAAACAAATTTATAACATTTTAAAGGTGCATTTTATTGACCTGAAAAAAATCAAATAATAATATTTTTTAAGATAGTAATAAATTGGAAGAAAACTTTAAGGAGACATAAAACTTGAGTTTCAAAAAGTGTGGTAATACCAATATCTACATAATTGCATTAGTTATACTGATTATGTTTATATACATATAAGGTTTATCTTTTTATGCGTCAGACAACAACATTTTAGTAATTAAGAATCCAACTAGAAAAAAAGTGGTAGTATTTGTATAATTTCTTGGTGATAAACTAGATGTTTAAATTACAAGAACTGGCAAAGACCTGCTTTAAAAAAGGCTTTCAGTGAAACTACTCCGTCAACACCACAGGAAATATCATAGGATGTTATTATACCTGCTCCAAAGACAAAAATATCTCTAGTTACACACATTGCACTCAGCCAGTAGGAAAAAAACATATTTTCAACGAAGTAGAAATAATAGCTTGTCTTTTTTAGAGATAAGAAATACATTCTAATTTTAAAATGAGAAAATATTGTTAATCAGCCTTCAAAATATCTTAGCACTATGAACATGTTAATGCCTATATTTCTAGACTTTTTTCCTCCTCTGCTTCACTCAAAAATATATACATTTTAAAAACAAAAACTGATCATACTGGACAATGTGTTTTGAAAGCTTTCTTTTTAGCTTAACATGAACATTTTACCATGTGAAAAAATGTGCTTCCATAAATGGTGATTCAAAAGATTATATGATTAATTTTATGAATAACTAAACAACTTACTCAACAGTTTAATTCAACAGAGATACTATGGTTATAAGCTTTATATTTAATACATGTAAGATATAATAAGAAACTTTCATAGTAAGGTTCCGTGGCCTAAGAGACTTCTTTCTCAACCACACATGTTGTTTGACACATTACCAACAATCTGGTTGAAAGGGTATCTGTTTCACAGGCACATGACAGACCTATTTTAAGATCACGTAATAAATGGAGAAGTTTTCCTTTAGTATTTGTCAAGTGAAAAAGAGAGTTCTATTTTTGTACCTAGATCAAATTCTCTGCTTACATAATCAAGAATGTTTAAACATAAAACCCCAAATAATTTAGTTAGTGCGAAGTAAGGGTTTTAATTCCTTAACTTTTATTTTTAGAAGTTTTGTTCAAATCCTAAATCCCAGGAGTTGGATAATGTGATTAAAACTGATATAATGGTAAAAAGAAATAAAGATGAGCAAGATGTCTATTTTATATTGGCATGGTAACTCTAATTTTCATACACTGCCTTTCTTATTTGAGTTGCACACTGACTATGTTACATATTGATGATCCAATGGGGAAGCCAAAATCCTAGGGGCCAAATTCCTCCATGCAAGCAGAGAAGGTAGGTTTGGAGGACACAAAAGGGTAAGACAGTCATAGAAATTGGAAAAGGAGGAAAAAGTTAGTAGATATTAGTTCTAATTAAAATTTAAAAAATTATTTCCATTTGAACAAAATAAATTTTAGATACTGTGCTTAATATTAATGTGAGATAATTATAGTATAGTTTTGTACATTTTAATATTAACATCTACAAAATGAAAGTAAGGAACGTTTTGTTAACATTGGGTCATTAATTTATTACTTTATAAAACTAGGATATGTATTAAAAGTTCCCACCTGTTATGCCATGAAAGCATGAAAGAAACTAAATGTTGAATATTTACAAATGCAGTAATTTTTTTTCTCAACATAAACAAACCAGAGAATAGCTTACACTGAATCCATGCCCATACACTGAAGGAGGAAAAAAGAAATAAAGCTCACAGGTAGAACTGTTTTTAGTTTTTTAGGTTACAAAACAGCATTAAGAAGAATAAAATTAATCAAGAAAGGTTTGATGTTAAAACAATTCTAAACATTTAAAGTCAAGTTTATGATCAATAGCCAATTAAAATTTTTATTACATAAAAAGATTTAAAAATCTGTAATTTAATGTCTAAAAATTGATAATCTTTTATATATTACACATATATGGACATGTTTCATACATAGAAACATATCACACTAATTTGTTTTTGTTTTCACATGTTCACTTCTTTTTTTTTTTCTTTTAAAAGTTTTTAGTTGTAGATGGACACAATACCTTTATTTTATTTGTTTATTTTTATGTGGTGCTAGGGATCAAACTCAGTGCCTCATACATGCTAGGCAAGCACTCACCACTGAGCCCCAACACCGGCCCACATGTTCACTTCTGAATCATTCTTTATCTACATATTTTACCTACATCTGAACCGCCAGCAAAAGCTCAGTAACTGACTCATGTTAGGTGGGCGCTGTTGACATTTCACTAAAAGTAAAAATGGCTTCTTCAGTAACCAAATCCAGTGGTGAATTTTAGATATTTCCTTACCTGACTTCCATTGAAATCAATATATTGACTGTTTTTACCCTTTTAAATGTTAATCTGCTAACTTTTACATGGTATGAATCTCCTGGATATTCTCCAATTTTCTTGGTTTTCTCCCTTATATTTTCTTCTCTAAGCATTCTTTAAATGCAACTGTTCAGTTATATCTTGCCCTTCATTCTCTTCTGTTCCCACTGGAGAGGATGGGAAATCAAATGCCAAAATTTACTGCAATCCCTATGGCTTTTCTAATTTCTACTCCACCAAGAAGTCATGTTAAGCACTTCCTTTTTATGATCTATTTAACAGGCACATGTTTCTCTTTGATTACATTTGTGATAAACACAGAAATCACGCCACAAAAACCAACCCCTGAAATGGAATTTGTCATCTTTTTAAAGCCTCTTTCTTTTCTTATTTTTTCTAAAAATATTAAAAATAAATGCTTGGTCCTAAATGGATTACACCTGTAATCTTAGCAACAACTTGGGAGACTAAGGCAGGAGGATTACAAATTCAAGGCCAGCTCTGGCAAGTTAGCAAGACCCTGTCTCGAAATAAAAGTAAAAATAAAAATAAAAAAGGCTGGGAAGTGGCTCAGTGGTAGAACACCCTGGGTTCAATCCCAGTACCAGGAAAAAAAAAGGTCTCAACATTCAAATGTTTATAAAACCAAGTTAAAATATCTTAAATCCCTTCATGATCATCATAAAATAGAATTAAATTATGTTAATTATATTTGATTATGCACTTTAAACTCTACTCACCCAAAGGCTGGTCAGTTGTTTGCTCTTTATTATCTATATAAAGATAAAGAAAGCAAAACAGATGTTATTATTTATGATACAAATATTTTCAGAGCTAAAGATGTGAGAAAAGTAATGAATGAAAACATCAGAAAAGTCATTAAAATGAAGAATATGGTAGAACAGAATTCACTGAAGGGGAGGGGAGATAGACAATGGGCACCAAAACACAGAGGAGGTGAAGGAGTTCTGTCATACTATAACCAAAGGACTTAAAAACAGAATACTACAGGGACACAGCCACATCAATATTTATAGCAGCACAATTCACAGTAGCTAAACTGTAGAACCAACCTAGATGCCTTTCAGTAGATGACTGGATAACGAAAATGTGGTACATATACACAATGGAATATTATTCAGCATTAAAAGAGAATTAAATCATGGCATTTGCAGGTAAATGGATGGAGTTGGAGAATATAATGCTAAGTAAAGTTAGCCAATCCCCAAAAAACCCAAATGCCCGATGTTTTCTCTGATTTAAGGATGTTGATTCATCTTGTGGTTGGGCGGGGGTGTGGGAGAATTGGATGAACTCTGGATAGGGCAAGGGGGAGGAAGGGGGTATTTGGGTAGAAAAGGTGGAATGAGATGGACATCATTACCCTAAGTACATGTTTGAAGACGAATGATGTTACTCTACTTTGTGTACAACCAGAGATATAAAAAACTGTGCTCTATATGTGTAATATAAATTGTAATGCATTCTGCTGTCATATATAACAAATTAAAAAAAAACAAACCCGCAACTGCAGTCTACAACACATACACATTTCAAAATAATTTGAGAAGCATTTGAAGGTTCCTTACACACAGGACTGATAACATTTGAGATGAAGATGCTAATTATAGCGTGATATGATCATTACACACTGTATACATGTATCAGATTATATTGTGCTCCATAAATAAGTACAAATATTATATGTCAATTAAAATATAAAGAATTTAACCCTGGGTTCAACTGCAAGCAAAACAAAACAACAAAAACAAAGAAAGACTTTAAAAGGAAAAAAAAGTACAACTAGTTCCTAATAACTAATTTACTGTTTTAAAAATTTTCAGATTTTTAAATTAGTGCTTTAGAGTTATGCCCCACATCTTTGCCCCAATAAGCCTTTCTTACTGAAGACAGTGTCAGGCAAAGCAAGTCTGTACAATAATACTGCTTACAAATTTACCATCCACGTATTCTCTGTAATTATATAAAAAGACAAGAGACAATAACTATAGAAATTAAAAGGCTTTCTTCCTAGAGAGTCTTACAATGGAATGAATGACTTTACTGGAAGAGAATCAAATGGCATAGATGTTCTAAAGGCATCTTTCCTTTGTGTGGGACACAAAACTAAATGATTTCTAAAGAAGATTCCAATTCAGTTTCTAAACTGGCCCTATACCAAAAATTTTAGTACAGTCTAGTCTTTAACAACAAATAAATATGTTTTGTTGTTATGTATACACACATACAGATATATGTATACATATATGTATGTGTGTGTGTGTATGTATATATATATATATATATATATATATATATATATATATATATATATATATATATATAAAACCCTATCACTTATTGCTTCAAAGACTGAGAATTTATAGGCAAAATGAGATTTGGAAACTGCCCCCAGTGAGTAGTAAAGCAAAGAAGTTGCCACACCTCCCATTTAAACCACACACATTTCCTTCCTCCCATGATGCCTTGTATGACAGGGAACCATAGTCAACCCTTAACCACCCCTATGCAGCGCCAACTAGTCAGAAGGTGCTGAACAAAGGTAAGTAAAGAATCTGGCACCATGCTATGTAGGATGTAGCAAGGTACACAACTGAAAGTTCTATTTTAAATGGTGAATGCACAGTTTCCTGGCAAACAAGCATATTTTCAGATAACATCTGCAAAGAAGTCAAGAGAAGTTACTAGATTTCCTGTAAGCCTGGGAGAATATGACTAGGTATGATGGAACTAAGGATTGTGCTTTACAAACACACACACATATTATATTAAGCAATAAAGCAAAGTTTAAAATATTGCTAGAATTACAAAAAAAGGTAAATTAGGACAATTCTTGGTTTGAAAAAAGTATTCATCATAGGTTCACTTTACGTTATTTCACTATTCATTTAAATATTGATGTAATTTACAAACACCCTTTCCAGAAACAGATCTATTGAATGTGTTTAAATACATCTACTTTCAGAGGCCATGAACCAAAAAACAAAACAAAACAAAAACAAAAACAAAAAAACCCCATCAGCTTCCAACTAAAATGTTTTCTCAACGTTACTCTAAAAATTTCTAAGCTATCACAGCAAACTATCAATGTACCCTACAGCATTCCACAATAAATAACCCTCCTCTTCCTGTAAGGTAACATCTCCCCTTTTATACAACCAGTGCATGCCCATGAGTATCCTTCTTACATGTCAATTTGCATCTATGAGACTAAATCTAGTCTCCCACATCCATCCCTTGTTGTGCTGCAGGGCTTAAGACTGAACACTCCTCACCCAGAAACACATTCTTTCAGACCTCACTTAATACTCCCTTTTCATCTCTATTTTTTAATCTTATTCCTATCCATACTATCTCTGTCTTTTTTCACTTCTTGTTATTTTCTTTTTCAGGAATAATTGCCAATTTTTTGGATCCATGAAACAAGCAAAGACCTTTATAAATAAGAAATAGCATTTAAACAATTTTAAACTTGGTAATAAGAATAAAAATTGAAATCCATGGGTCAAAGAGGCACCTGAGGTAATAATCCATAACTAAGTTTCTCAAATGACCTAGAATTTTTTAGCATTTTGAAAATGGTACTTGATTCAGCAGACCTAGTTTTTAATCTTACCTTTGTCAATAACTAACTGTGACTTTGGCCAAACGATAACTTCCAGGAGTCTCATTTTCCACATAAGTATTTGCCTGTTAAGATTAAATGTTCACACTTCACTGAGGTATGAAGATAAAATTGAAGATCAGGTATTTTGGAAACTAAAGAATACTGTTCAGTAGTCTCTGCACTTATCTTAGAGATCATTTGACAATAAAAATTTATATAAAACATAATGAGTATGCTACAAAGAATTCAAGAATAAAAGTGATATGAAATCAAAGAAAGGGGTGGGGGCAAATGGAAAAGATGCTCCTGAAATCATGTGCTGTGTCATAGTTATCTGATAGGTATCTTCAATGAAGCATCTTTTATATGAAGAATGAAATAAAAACAGCAATATCACAAAACCAGGGTAAGAAACTTAGAATTCATCCTAATTGAACCCACATATACAATGTTAATTATCTTTAAATGTCCTCACATTTCCAGCCCCTGTTCTACCAATTGCAGGTAAGTATCTTACTTCTTTAGGTAATCATTTCATGATCTACATAAATGTAACCGATAGAGCTTATAAGTCTGTGCTCAAAATGTTTTCACTTAGAATAAAAGAAGCAAAAATATCTTGAATTGCATATCTAAATTTATCTACATCTTCCAAGACTATATATGCCACTATTGTTGCTTTGGGATCAGAGTCTTTGACCCTTAAATACAATAAAGATCTAAAATAAGATCTCTGGTTAAAAACAATTTTAGCACATTTGATTACCTCCTTGTCCAATTCCCAAAGGAATAAAAATAGAGAAACACTGTGAGTGCTGGAAACCAGGAATGGATATCAGCCACACTAAAACACAAAACAATTTCTCCAACATATAGTTCAAGCAAGACTGAGAGGAAGCTGGCCAACTACCTGCTGTGGAAAAGTGCAGTGAGAAAGAAAGCAGAAGGGAGGAACTTTAGTCTGGACTTCAGAAAATGTATTAGGTGCTAGAGCCTAAAGACAGCAAGAATTTCAGGATGAGTTCACACTCATCTAAGACTTTACATTAAACGGCTACTGAAGCTGGCTCCACATCACAGGGATTATTCAGTTAGAGATGGAGGAACATTCACAACTTTAGCTACTTCTGGGCTACCAAATACATAAAGGAAATTTGGCCAGTTTCTTAAAAGACATATCAAATACTACAGTTATCTCTCAGGGTTATTTTACAGTTATCTCTCAGGGTTATTTTACATTATTGTTTCATAACAACTGGAATAGAATATAGCAAACTAAAGTTCCTTCTGTCAGAATATACTTAGAATTTCCCCTCCTCCTTGCATTTGGACTTGCAAAGACCTGTTCTAAGGCTCACAGCGTCTTTGACAGAATTCATATTATTAACCCTAACCAGACCCCTATCAGAGCCCCTAACATCAGAGAAAAATCATCTGACCCCTATCAGAGAAAAATCATTAGACTTTCTGTGGAATAAGGACTAATATTATCCTGTGAAATCATATTAACTACAAAATACAGAGAAAACATTAGAATATTTCTTAGTTTTTACTAAGATTCAAGAATATAATACACTGCAAAGGAAAACTAGAGATTAGATAAACTTACTTTACATATACTTATTTTTACAGTTGTCCTGGCTATGATGTTTGCCTCCCCTACTAAACTATGACCTTCAATAGGTAGAAACTATTATTTAATTCAGCTCTGAATTCACAATACTTGACGTCTGAGATAGCAAAGTATTGGAATACAGTAAAGGTTTACTTAATGAATGAGCAAAGTCACAAATTGAGGTGATTCTATCAGAGCTTGCAATCTTCTCTTTTTAAAAATATTTTTGATGTTGATGGACCTTTATTTTATTCATTCATTTAAATGAGGTGCTGAGAATCAAACCCAGTGACTGACACATGCTAGGCAAGCACTCTACCACTGAGCCACAAACCCAACCTCAGAGCTTGCATTCTTAATATAATTATAATAGTTTTTATTTTTGATAGCCTTGATATTAAAATTCTTCTTTTTAAATCTTACATTTCTTTATTCTAATAACTATACTGTAAATTTTAGATTATTGGGGAGCTATAGATATTAAACTAACAATAGTTTACTGCTTCCTAAAATTACTGAGCTTTATTAAATCCCCAAAATATTTCCTTTTAAATAAATAAATAAATAATATTCAAGTAACAACTAATTTTATTGATACCATGTGGTTAATACAACAAAAACCTTCACAGAAACAGCATACAAGTGGTAATATAAAAACTGTTTTCCTATTTCCTACAAAAGAGCCCTTTGGAATGATCTTGTAAAAACTTGTTTGCCACATATCAGAAGAACCTGAACAGGGCATACTGACAGGAGAGTGCTCTTATTATTTGGAGAAAAGCACAAAGAGCAAAACTGGATTTTTAAAAGGAAGATTACTGATGTTTACTAGAGAGGCACTTTACCAGTTGCTGGCTTGTCAAAAGTTAAAATATAAAATATTATTTAAAAAATTCAGGCAGATCATTACATATCAATAAATTTATAACTTAATTTCAGTAAAGCCTGGTTTCACATACAGAAAACTTTAATTGGGAACCATAGATTTCAAGGTCAGTGACTGCACCACAAATTTAAGAGATGTGTTTGGCCCCTGTCACTGTCTAGAAACAATTTAACACATCATTACTCCATGTCGCTCCTGCTTTTCTGATAGAACACTCCACTCATTTTACAGAATTGATAACCAATGGTCAGAATGATTGAAAAAGAGAAATGAGATTCAAAAGTGTTATTGAATTCCAATAAGAGAAGTTTCTTAAGTTTTCAGAGGCCTTATTGTTCTACAAAGTATGAGAACTTAGTGCCCTAGACTGGTGGATTTTGATCCTCACAACTACTGCGTACTCACTATTTGAGGCACTGGGCATATAAAAATTAATAAAGAGTATCTTAAGAAGTTTACTGATTGGTGATGGACAGAGTTACATACTGGGGCATCTGTATTAGCAGCTAGTTATTCCTAGCCTGCAACACTTGATATGAAGAGGCAGTGGGAAACAAAAGCCAAACATTCAAAACTGCATATCTCAAAGGAAGCATTTACTGGTGGCTTATTTTACCATCTACTTTAGTAAATTGGGATGACTTGGGAGTCCATGTTTCTTCTCATTTGTTCATGATTTTTTGGTTATATCCCCAGCATATGTTGCTTCTGTTTTCCATCCAACAGGTTTAATTTTGTTTGGTGATACATGTGGTTCCTGGAAAGCTGACTCAACCCAATTCACTACTGGCTTTAATCCAGGCAAATCAGCACATTCCATGTCCCTGGCTACAATGACAGGTTTAGGGACAGGGAAGTATACAAAACTAATTAATGAGAGTGAATCTTTTGATTTTTCTGGGAATGTGGGGACAAAGATACATGAGACCAGGAATGGATAGCAGACATCTTAAAAGGAAGCTTATGTCAAGAGAAGAATAACAAAGACAAAAACCAACCAGTCCCTTAGAAATAGGCTTTTCAGTCGGGACAAGCAATGTATTCCCTCTATTCTATCAGTTTGAGTTGGGGTTTCTGGTACATGTAAATCCATACTTTACTGCTATACCTTCTGTCCCTAAATCCTTATTTAACATAACAATATATCATAACCAGGTTGGTTATATAATGAACTGGCATACCAGAAATTTATATAAAACAGAGAGCTTCAATTCCTTAGTCTACGGCCCTTCCAAGTCTAGCTGGCCTCTTTGCTTTCAGTGGACACTTGGGAGCTTGTAGTACTGTTGCATCAGGCAACTCTGATACATGTCTTTCCTGACACTATTGCAATTGACTAACTCTAACTATAGCTACAGAGAGGAGGAACTGTTTCCTATTCCTCATTTGACTTTGGAAGTAAGATGCCTCACTCAAATTTGACATATTTAGGAAAAACTATTGTGGTTTATTTTCTTACACTTAAAATATCATGTTGGCAAAAAAACTTAAAACTTTAAACATCTGGCAGGTGTGGGGGCACATGCCTATAATCCCAGTAGTTCTGGAGGCTGAGTCAGGAGGATTGCAAGTTCAAAGCCAGCCTTGGCGATTTAGCGAGACCCTGTCTCTAAATAAAATATAAAAAAAGGGTTGGGGATGTGACTCAGTGGTTAAGTGGTCCATACCAAAATCAAAACAAAATAAAATAAACATCTGTCCTACTTCCTTTATCATCCATATACATACGTATACAAAAATAATTGTGTGAGTTCACTTTTTTGACTAACTGTTTCAGTGTCTGTTACCTATAACAGACAATACAGTCTTATCTATAATAAGATTATTATAATCTTACCTATAAATATTTTAGCATGCATCTCCTTGGAATAGATTCCTCTATGGAACTACAATATTATTGCATGAACTCCATAATGTCAAATATGTAAGCTACATTAAAAATTTCCCAATTGTTTCAAAAACATCTCCTATAGCCAGTTCTTTGAACTATAATCAATGTTCATGCATTTTTATTTGCTTTTTATGTCTTTTTTGGTTTTGATATAGGACAAGAAAAAATTTAATGAAATTTACCTGGTAAGTGAGATGTTTTTCTCTAAGTTTTACTCCACAAACTTCTACCAGAAAACCCACCTGGGGGGCTGAGAAGCTGAAGAACTTCCATGTGTTCCATAGCCTGTAGGAAGTCACTCAATTCCGCTACTGTGCAACCTTTTTCACCCATTAGTTTTAGTAAACACAGGCTTGGGCTTCCTTCAGGCTCCAACACCTTAAGAGAACACTGCTCCAGGTCCAGACAACTGAAAATGACAAATTTATTCAAGTCAACAACCTCTTTTCAGAATGATACATCTACTAAATAGCTGAACCATTCCAGGTACTATAAGGGATTAATCACAAGTTGGTGTGTGCTGAGAAACTATTTACATTATCAGTGCTAGTGTTCTTTCCTCCTCCTTCTTTAGAATTTCCTCCTCCTCTTTATTCCCTTCACTCAATTCCCAGAGTTATTAAGGCAGGAGAGTTCAAGAGAAATCTTGCAGCAGGATGTGAGAGAAATTCAACCTTGATAGTGATCAAAATTTTTGTCTTTCATTTGAAAATAAGAACTAAGAAAACAGAAAAAAAATCTTTTTAACTTCTTCTTTGAAGATAATGAAGCGCAAGATGATCCAAAATGAAGGTGCTAAAAGGTTAAATTCTGCTGTTTTATGAAAGGAATATGCCTTCATTCCTTTGGGGAACTACAAATATCTGAAATAATGGCACATGAGCAAATACAAATAGTGCCAGTAGGGCTCTAGAGAAAAAGAGAAGCCAATGACTCAAAAATGTCAATAGATAAAACAATTAATGTTACAAAGTTAGCAATCGGAAAAGACTTAAAACACCCAAGTCAAGCCAAGGAACAAACATGGAAATAACATAAGGACTACTAGGCTTTTTTTTTTTAAACTTACAACATAATGAATGAGCTTATATTTAATATAATACTTCTCAACATGGGATGTTACTCAATTAATACAAAGGTTGTTTTGCTTACACTGAATCTCTTCCAATGTCAATATAAAGGGTTCTTTTTAACTTTAAATCTTTTTCCATTTCAATATAATATATATTAAAATACATTTTCCAAACCTTTTTCCCCCTATAGATAAATGTTTTAATTTTGGCTATTTGATATGTAAGTACAATATTAACTTGGTATATAAAGCAAACATATAATAAAAACATGGAGAAAAAGACTCCTTAAGGATTCAGGAGGCAGTGATAACTTGACAGTGGAGATCTGCCAGATTCTGGACAAGAGATTCTTCCTTCCTATTTCCTGTGCTTTGAGAATTCTGAAACTTTCAACTACTATTTACTTCATACCATCCCATTCTTTGGGATGGTATAAAGTAAATACAATTTATAGGCTGCAGTTTTCAGTACATTATTTGTTATAAAGAAAACATTTTTTCCATGTAACAAACATCTATTTGTTCTCATTTCATAAGAAACAACTATGAATAAGAAACCATTACCGTTCATTGGGAAGTTTACAGACTAAACTCAGGTTTATCCTCAATAACACAAAAGTTTTCAGGGCAAAGTTTGATTCAGGAGGCCCTTAAAGGTTACATCTGTCCATTCTGCTTTTGTGCATACACACCAAGGCAAGCACAAATGCCTGTAATGCTGAGAACCACATCTAACAAGGTAGCGATTGCGTCCCGGTTTCTAGTGTTTCAACAACTAGCAGAACCAAAAGCAATGAAATGAGGACTAATAACAATTGTGTTGAAACTGAGGTTACGATATTGGGATCTTGAAGGCTGAGAAATGGTACATATAAAAATCTATCTGGCTTGAAATATTCCCTTTTTGGAGCTCTGGATGCTGAGGCTAAGAGAGCACATGTGACACCGCTTCTGGGAACCAGCCATTACAAGAATCAGGATTACTAAGTTTTTAAATAATCAGAATAAGATTATTTTTAAATAAGAATACTATATGCTAAATAAACTTGTTTTATGAGAAGTTTGCCAGGATCTAATACATGAAATTAAGACGTCATCTCATTAAATCTGATACTTTAACTGTTTACATTGATATAGAAACCCTCTGACTTTTCTTTCCCAAAAGACCAAATTGAAGTAATCAATTTCTCTTCCTATACAGAGGCAAAGAAAAAAGCAAGATTCTGAATATTCTGCATGGGTACTGGCTTTCAGCTAAGGTGATGCATGAAACATACTCAAATTTTATCTTTCCTTCCTTAGTTATATTCCTGCTTCCTGAGTCCTAATTCAGAATTTTTGAATTACATTTAAAAATTGCTTTATTACTGAAACAAATGGGCTTTGCTTTTTATAAAATCAAATGGAACATATTATAATGGCATTTTGGGGGGTATAAACCACAGAATTGCTTTTAGGTCCTTCTGCTTCTTCTCTTGGTACATTTACTCTCTGGAATCTTCATTTATTAATTCAATTTATCTATCTATCTATTTATGTAATTAGTTTTAATTTATCAGCATCAAAATTATGCCGGAACCACTTATTTATTAATCACCCAAAATAGGTAAATTTTTTCTAGGTATTGAGAATAGATCAACAAATAATATTTGCTACCTTCCTGAATTTTTCACTTTAGAGGAGGATAGATAACACACAAACCTCTCTCTCTTTTTGGTACCGGGGATTGAACCTAGGGGCACTGAACCATTGAGTCACATCTCCTGTCCCCGCTGCCTTTTTTTTTGAGTTAGCGTCTTGCTAAGTTGCTTAGGGCCTTGTAAACTTACTGAGGCTGGTTTAGAACTCTCGATCCTCTGGCCTCAATCTCCTGAGTTGCTGGGATTACATGTGTGCACTGCCATTCCCGGCACATCTCCTGATATATATCCATCTCTCTAGTGTTTTGGAGAAAACTAAAGCAAAGCAAGGGGACAAGAAATACTGGAACAGATGTATGGGGTAATTCCAAATCTTATAATCCATAAAGTACTTATCCAGAGGATGGCTTTTAAGCAAACACTTGAAAAGTGGACAAGCAAATCATGTAGTTATTTGTGGAGACCACCTCATTCTGAATAAGCAGCAGGTACAAAGACGCTACTATATTCAGGGGGTATGACTAAAGTGGTGGTGGTGGAGAGAGATTGATTAACTGTAGGATGTAAAGTTCAAGTGTTAACTAGTATCTAAATAGCATTTTTACACTGAGATGGAAAAGCAACTAGAGGGTTTTGAAGAGAGGATAGACAAAATACGATTTAATGTTTTTAAAGAATCTTCTATGCTGAGAACAGACCAGAAATAGGGGCAAAGCAAAAGGAGGAAGAAGTTGAGTGGCTATTGGAATAATTCAGGTGAGAAATAATGGTAGCTTGGCCCAGTATGGTAGATGTGGAAGTTGGATTCCAGATATATACTGAGGATTTGAAGATAAAAACAATATATCTAGAAGCAGAATCAGAGAATGACTGATTTTTTTTTTGGCCTAGCAACTGGAAGGATAAAGTTGTCATTTATAGAGATGCAGAAAACTGAGAAAAAAGTTTGCGGGAGTGGACATGTTAAGATCAGACATGTTACATTTAAGATATCTAAAAGACAATCAAGAAGAGATGACAAATAGACATCTACACACACCTGGGGATTCAAAGCAGATATATTGGGAGTAATCAACTTAATGATATATAAAGTCAAATGACTGAAGAATACATCAGGAGACTAGGTTAACAAACAAAATAGAGAGATACAAAGCCTGAGCTCTAACCTACGATAAATTCAGAGACAGGAGATGGAGAGGAGGGAATCTTTGGCTAGAACTTTAACACATATTCTCATTCCTGTTATAAGCTGAGTGAAGGCAAGGTTTCTGTAGCTAAAGGAGCACCTTTTACATGCATGTATGCAATGACTGATGGTTTTTCCTTGGTGCGTGTTCCACAGTCCCATTTTTTAGCCTCATTTCTTAGCTTCTGACTGAGCAGAATTTAGGCATTTTAGAGCTCCCTCCCCACAAATCTTTGCAAATTCCTGAAGCTTATAATTTACACTATGGGCAAGACACTCAGACTCTGTGCCTATATACAGCAGTGTCCAATATTAGATCAGTTTGGAATTTAACCACGGTTGGTTTTCATGTAGGGCATTCATGGTTGTGGCAAACTAAACCATAAGTAAGCAATTATGCTGAGTCATCAACAACCGTGTGAAAATATTTACAAGTATTCCTAATTCCTGCTGGACAGCTTTGAATGGACTTTTCTTGTGGTTTATTGATTTATATTCTTAAGTAAATTCTTATCTAATTTGAGGAAAGATATAGAGTCAGGAAAAAAGTAAAGAGAGAAAAAACAACTTTCAAGATATTTGGGCCGTGAATCTAAGTAACTCTGAGGAAAACTCTTCACATTCTTTTGTGACTCATTGTTCACTTGAATCAGACTCTCACTACAAGTCTTGTCTAACACTAGAGAAAAACACTTTTAGGACCTTCAGATGCTCTTCTCCCAGCATGGTATGAAACCACTTTAACATAAGCTTTTTTTGGTCTTAAATGGACTAAGAATCACCAGCTATCCCAGACCCTTGCCTATCACTCTCCAGACCCAAGTTTCCCCTGCTAACTTTTATAATGGCAGCTTAACTCTTCTGATCTCAATAGACACAACCTTAAACATCCCAAATTCTCCAATTCTCCCCACCTCAACTAACCTACATGGAACTAATCTTCATCATCCTGGAAGACTGGTGTAACTCACCTGTCTTGTCAGGCTTCCCACCCAGAATTCCCAGATTTCACAAATGCATGCCCTTCCGTGCTTGTCACCTCTTACTAGGGGATGGCCCTCCTCTCTATATTACTCCACAGAAAAGTGGCCACAAAGCTTTCACCACACACAGGAGGGGGGGGTGCTAGGATCCCAACCAAGGGCTTCATTCATTCTAGGATAATTCTTAGGAGTGTAAAGGAGTCCTGAGACCAAAAACTTCAAATATCATTAATAGCATGGACCCTTTCCTTATCAGGAAGTTTCACTTATCAAGTTTATGCTCATGACGAAGTCAAGAAGAAAACCTGGTAACTTGATTTGATGGAGGAAGATGGTGAGTTTAGATTCAATTTCCCTCTTTCCTTTTCTCTGCACAAAAATCTTCAGGAATCCCTGCACCCCAGTCCTTGGCTTCACTCCCTCTTCACTGCACACCTGCCTCCTGACATTCCTTGGCCCCTCAAGGGCAGGGTCCACATAACTTTTTTCTGCATTTTAAGTTCTCTGGAATTACACTCGGAGAGAATTTCATTCTCTCAATATCTTCCCGGGTCAACCTGGACTTGTGGCTTTCAACTCCAGGGTCAGAGGGCAGGAAGAGGGTGCAGCGGCCGCGGGCCACTTCAGCCTCTCCCCTTCCCCAACGGGATCCCACCCCGCACCCCTCTCATTCCCAGGACTTTGTGGTTCCGGGTCTCGGAGACTCTGGGGAGGCTCTCGGTAGCAGTCCCCACCTGCGCTCTCTCCTCACCCCAGCGACGCGCTCCATCCCCCCGCCCCAGCCCACACACCCGCCCGGGCTCACCTGAGCCGGAGGCGCCCCGGACTGCCGGCCAGCTCGGCCAGCCGCCTCCAGCCCTGGCCAACGGGTGCGTGGTCCAAGGTCTCGACGAGCCTCCGCAGCAGCGGCTCCCCAAGGCGGAGGAGGGTCCCGCTGGCCAGGGAGGCTAGCGACTGCCCCAAGGGCGCGCCCCGAGGCGGCTGCAGGGCCGGGGACGGCGAGGCCTGCAGCGGCTCCCCCCTTGGCGACATGGCCCGCGCGGGCCGCGGCTCCGGTGCCCTTCCGCTAGCCCCTAGGCTCGCCTAGGAGTCCTGACACAGCGGCGGAAGGAGAATTCTGGCAGCGCAGCGAAGCCCTCAAGAAGGAAGCTCTGCTCCCCGCCCCGCCAGACAGGTTCTCCCGGGGACCCGCCCGGCGGGCTAAGGGGCGGGGCCTCTGCTGCGCGCGTGCGTGCGGCCGCGCCTCCCCGCCCTCCCCCACAGTCTCTGGGCTGCGCAGCGCCCGGCGCCCGCGGCGAACCCTTGGAGAGCGATGGCGCGGGTGGCTGGTGCTGCAGGAGGAAGCTGTGTAGGAACTGCGCCTCGGCCGCTCCTCCCCGGCGAGGAAGCATGCCGGGGAGGGGAGCACTCCCAGACTCCGGCCCCAACTCAATTTCAACTTTGGAATAGAGGCCAAGAGTCACACTAGTATTCCACACCCTACTTTAAGGATGAATCATCCAGACCTAAATACTTGATGTTGACCATGGCAAAGACTATATTTACTTGTCTAACTATATTATTTCATTAAATTATTAACAGATATGTACTGCGTGTGCCTACTTTGTGGCAGGCTGAAGGCCAAATGATGTTAAAGGATGGTTTTGAAAAAGAAAGTTAAAATCATGATTCCCAAGAAGTACACAATGAACACGTTAGAGGCTTTAATTCATTGAATTACAACCACTTCAGAGGAGAACCCAAAGATTTATTAAATATGTAATTTTGTCAAAAATGCCAAAGTATGTTTGATTCATAGATACAAAACTGGCTTCTTTCTCATCAGAGGAGGGAGAGCAATTGGACTGCCACTTTACAATTATTTATAAACAAGAATGATACGTACTACTAACAGTTTTCTACAAGTCAGTTTCTATTTCACTGAGTTGTTAAACAGCCTAGTCTGACCAAATGAGCTGGTCAAGATGCCAGTATATTTCAGCCTTCTAGCAGTGTTTTGTTTGAGTACAATGTTGACAAAATGCAAGGACAGAGAGTGGAGAGTACTCTGCTGATGGCAAAGGAAGTGTAAAAATGCTGAGGAGGGTCCTTCTGTCCACATGAGCAGATGAGAATAGATGCGTGGAGAGAAGGACTGGAAAGAAGAGCTATGTAATGATCACAAAACTTCATGGCAAGTTGGTGACCTGCAGTTGGTTCATGAGAGTTGGCAACACACATGAGAAAAGGGCAAGGACCAAAACCAAGAAGGCTGTGAAGATCCGATTGGGTCAGGCCAAAGGACCAGGTTTTTACCTTATAGGTCTGTGCCTTCCAGAGGATCATTTGTGCCTCTTTGGTGATACAATATACTTTGGAATAGCACATGGATGTTTTTGTCTTCATAGTTATACACTTATTTAATACAGAAAAGAAAAAAAATCTGCCAAAGTTGCCATTTCTCTGATAGTATTGATTAGGATGAGGCCAACTTCAAGTTAAAATGTGATTTCATTTAAAGAAAAATGAATCTATTAAATTTCCAAGACTATAGGTGAAACGTGAATATGTCAAAACTTAGAAAGCAGGTAAATGTTCAAAGTTTGAGAAATTCTGCTTTAAGTAAGTGATGGGGAGTAATGGAAAATTTTTAAAACTCACTTTGGCAGCATTGTAGGGAGGGACAAGTCTGGAGATTCAAGAAGTATTACAATATAGTATAGATGAGAAATAATGGCCTCTGCCAAGAGTCTTGATTCTGGGCATGAAAAGAGAGGACAGAGTGAAGAAATGTTGGGGGTTACTTTTTGCCAGTCCAGGGTAGTATTAGGCTGTATGAATCACTATGCTTTAAAGAATGTTTAGTTTAAACTTTCATAGCTTGTTTTAGCCAGCAGGAAATGAAACAAAACATTTCTAGTGTGTGGAATGTTGTAAAAGTACAATAGAGAGGGCAAAGGTATTAGAAGGTCCTGTCCTGTTGTTTTCCATTTTATTTATTTACTTCCTTTTTTCCCATGCTGGAGATTGAATCTAGGGCCTCAAACATGTTAGGCAAGTTCTCTAACACAGTGCTACACTCCAGCCCTAGCCCTGTTGTTGAATGAAGAAACTGGGAAAGGTAGAGAAGATGAATTATTCCCAAGAGGAGAATTGTGTATATATGTATCATCAGCAGGTTCTGTGTGATAATAAGTTTGAATACAGTGGGATTTAAATAACTGGTTATTCATAAGTATTTAATAAGTAATCAGCAAACACTTCCTGTAGGCAGAGTTTAGAGTTGAATATTGAAGGCAGGGATGAAAATGTTCCATGTGGGGAAATAAAGGCCAGAGGGATGAAGGTGGACTTCAACATTCAAGGGTTGGAATATACATTGTCTTGGAGAGAGAAGTGGATAGTAAAGGGAAATGAGAGCTGTGAAGGGCTGTGGTTGACAGCAGGTTTTGGATACCAAGAGGAGTGAGTAGGGTTTGAAGGGCCAGGCATACAATGGAGCACTGGAGTCAGAAGCAGCTACTTCTCTGGCTCTAGGGCAACATTTGCTAGGGATTCTTTAGGTTTTAGTGCCTTTACTACTTGAAATCAGCTGTGACATTACTAGTTCCTCAGTATGCTCAGGGGATTGATTCCAGGCTACCCTTCCCCACAGCTACCAAAATCCTCAGGTGCTCAAGTCCCTTATACAAAGTGGTGTATTTGCTTATATACTATGCAAATACATAGGTATATTTGTATATATCCTATGTACATCCTCCTGTGTACATAATAATCTCTAGATTTACTTATGATACCACATGTAAATGCTGTGTAAATATTTGTTACACTGTATTATTTAGAGAAGCATGACAAGAAAAAAGCCATACATGTTCAGAACAGATGCAAGTTTTTCCCAAATATTTTTAATCCTTGATTGGTAGAATCAGTGAATGTGGAACCTATATATAAGGAAAGCTGACTTTCCAGCATTTCTCCAAACATATCTGCTTATTGGGCCTAGTTTTACTAAACATATCCCAAAACTAGTGTTCTAGAGATATCCACAAGAACCTAGAACCATTCTAGAACCACCCAGATCTGAAGACACACAGCTGCTACATCTCCTCTCAACTGAGTGTCCAGGGAGCACTGAAGTGCCACTGATCCTCCTGCCCCACTCAATGACCACAGTGGATGACCTGGAACACTGTCCTTAACCTCACATTCAGTAGTGATTGTCCAAATTCAAACACGTTTTCAAAAATGATAAAACAAGACTCCTCTACCCCCAAAAAAGAGAGAGATTAATTTATTTGAGAATGGCAAGTCTGGAGGCCTTCACTCATTATTCCTTAGACCTGTTGTCCACATTTTCTTTCTCAAAGTTCACTGTGGGATTTCTGTTTTTACCCATGTTATGCATATATACATTCTTATGGACTTGTAACCTGTATACATTGAGGTCTGGGATTAAAAACTATAGGGAACCTACATGTATTTCCATCTCCCGCCATCCTTCTCTGTCTCCACATCCAGAATCCCAGTTGATTCCTTCATGGAAACAGAACCTGCAAATTCAGACAAATAGTCCAATCTGCAGATAGGGTAACAAAGCATTCCAAAAGGTAGTTGATATTTCAGAATAGACACCTGTTGGGGAGGAAGGACATATAATTGTGTAGTAAAGTATCCTTGCAGTTCATTTTTTAGGTACACATTTTTGTGCCTGATAGAAAAGAATAATTTAGCAATGCTTTATGAGATGGAAGACATGCACAGGAGCAACATCCCTCCAAGGATATTACCATCTTATCTTTCCTCTTTAAAATAACTTATCTGAGCATGAGTTTTATGACATGAGCAATATTAGGCATTATGATAGAATTGCCATTATTATAGGAAAAATATTGGATTTAATTGAATTTATTATCTACAAAGAAAAATGTCAGACATTTGGATACTTAAATTACCATAAGAAATACATTTCAACTGTAGGTAGGAATTATAATTGAGGTGTTATTTCTATTGAAAAATAAATACTTTCTTGGGTTTTCCACAGGGTAATAACCACATTAGTCCACACAACAGGTTTTTGAATTTATGACAATAACAAATGCAGTAGGTTACAGTGCAAATAGAATCTCTGAAGAAATTATTTTAACAATGAATTCATTCTTTAGTACCAACTGCCAATCAGTATACTCACTTTAGTTTTAAGAGTGATGCTGCCCATACTAATGTTTCTCTTTTTTTGATTCTTTTTTTATTATTAGTTGTTCAAAACATTACAAAGCTCTTGAAATATCATATTTCATACATTTGATTCAAGCAGATTATGAACTCCCATTTTTACCCCATATACATATTGCAGATTCAACTTGGCTACAAATTAGAATCAAATGAGGGAGCATGGTGGCACATACCTATAATCCTAGTTCCTTGGGAAGCTGAGGCAGGAGGGCCACAAGTTCAAAGCCAGCCTCAGCAACTTAGTGAAGCCCTAAACAATTTATTAAGACCCTAAATTTATTTTTAATAAAAAATTGAAAGAAAGGGATGGGGATGTGGGTTAGTGGTTAAGCACCTTTAGGTTTAATCCCTAGTACCTCCTCCTCCAAAAAAGGAGAATCACATGAGGGTATGTTAGTTCCTCAAAAAATTAAACATGGAATTGGCATACAATCCAACAATTCCTCTGCTAGGTATAAATCCCAAAGAATAGAAAGCAGAGACTTGGATCCTACTTAGGGTAAACATATCCCTCATGTAATGTTTAGAGTCGTATATTCATAAAAGCCAAAAGATGGAAACAATTCAAACATCCAGCTACTGATGAGTGAATAAACAAAAGGTGGTGCATATACACTATTGGAATGTTAGTTAGCCTTAAATAAGAATGACATCCCGACACATGCTATATCACGAGTGAACATAGGGGGCTTTGGGATAAGTGAAATAAGCCAGATGGAAAAAAAAACAAATATTGTATGATTTCACTTATGTGAAGTATATGGAGTAGTTACATTCACAGAGACAGAAAATAGAATGGTGGTTTCTAGGGGATGCAGGAGGAGAGAATGGAGGAGGACTTATTGTTTATTGGGTACAGAATTTCTGTTTGTGATGATGAAGAAGTTCTGGGAATGGGTAGTGGTGATTTTTGCACAAAATCATGAATTTACTTAATGCTACTGACTTAGATACAAAAATGGTAAGTTTTATGTTATACTGTTTCTCTCTCTCTCTCTCTCTCTCTCTCTCTCTCTCACACACACACACACACACACACACACACACACACACAAAGACACACACACACACACACACACAATCATCTGAAGAACCCTGAAACAGTACTCCATACCTGGGCCTCAATCCCCAGAGAATTAATTGGTCTGGAGAGGGATGTTTTTAAAAGCTTCTTAGGTATCTAAGATGCAGGCTGGCCTAAGAAGAGATGCATAATCTCCAGGGCAGTGGTGTTCAGTCTTGACTTGGAAATTTTAAAGTATACCAATGTCTGGATTTTATATGGTCCTGGGCCAACAGTATCACTATCTTTGGGGAACTTTTAGAAATGCAGATTCTCAGTCCCCAACTCAGACTGTTTGAATCAGAACATCTGGGGACAGACCCAACAGTATGTGGCTTCACAAGCCCTGTAGGTTATTCTGAGCTTGCTAGTGCTCCCCCAGCACCTCAGCTTCAAAATATCTTGGGGCAGTAACTTCTCTTAGAAGGCTTTCAGTCACAGAGAGAATTACTTCCTGTGTTATGTCTAAATTTATCTCCCTGAAGCTTTGAAGAGGAGAGCATAGTCTTCAAAAGTATAGGCACTTTTCTCATGTTCCTTTGTAGGTATCAGCAGAAAAGGAACCAAGCCGAAGGAGGAGATGAAGGCAGAACTGGCGCTGGGCAGGAATGTGGGGAAAACAGGGCTGATTTTTGCCACTTCTTTCCAACCATTGTTTGATAACTGGATACCTCAAGATCCACTCCAAAGAGGAGCATGGCATAGTCTGGCATGAGTCATGGGTACTTAAGATTAATAACACTAGTCAAAGGACTTGGGGAGAAACTTTGGAGCTATGTAGAGGAGATGATGAGAATCTTACATAATGGCTGACATTACTTCAGAAATTGTCTGAATAAAGCAATATAGAATAGAGAAGGGCAGAGCCTTCTGGGTGCTGAGCACAGAGAGGGAAACATATGGCCCCAGGTGACTGGTTGTGACTTAGAATGTGATGTTTATTTTAAGAAATTCAGGGAGAATTTTATTTTAGCATCCCGTTATTTGTATCTTCTGTAATGGTTTGGACCTTAAATGTCTTCCCAAACTCATATGTTGAAGGCTTGCTTCCCAGTGCAGCAATGTCCCTTGGGGAGGTAATTGATCATGCTGGCTCTGACTTCATGAATGGATAAATCTGTTAATGGACTATCAGGAGCTGGTAGAAGCTTTAGGAGCTGGGGTCTAGTTGGAGGAAGTAGGTCATTGGGGGCATGCTCTTGAAGGGTATGTTTTGTCTCCAATCCCTTACCCTTTCTCTGTGTGTGTCTCTCTCTCTCCCCGACCCCTTCCCAGCCATCATGCAGTGAACATCTTTGCTTTACCATATGTTCCCCACCATGATGTTCTGCCTTGTCATAGGCCCAGAAACAAAGCCAAGTGATCAAGGACCAATCCTCTGAAGCTGTGAGCCAACCTAAATCTTTCCTCCTTACAAGTTGATTATCTCAAGTATTTTGCTCTAGTGACAGAAAGCTGACTAACACATCTTTCTTAAATTGGCATTTCCCTAGGGTCATTGATACACTACCTAGTAAATTTTAAAGCTCACACATCTTTACTACATATAACAGTACTCTTGGAAGAACTACTACCTTCTTCCCATGAGAAGCATATTCCTTTGTGCTACCTTCACTTCCTGACATCAAGCCAGTGCCTAGCTGGGCATGGTGGTGCATGCGTAATCCCGGCTGCTCTGGAGACTGAAGCAGAAGGGTCCTTTGAGTTCAGGAGTTTGAGATCAGCAAACAAACACCACCAAGCAAATGCCTGAACCTTTCTTCACATGTTTTAATCCTATGTGTTAAGAAAAATTGGGGTTTTGGGGTTTGTTTTTTTGGTGGTCTTGGGGATAAAACTCAGGGCTTTGTGCATGCTAGGCAAGTGCTCTACCAATGAGCTATGTTCTTTAGTGCAAAATTTGCATTTTGTGTAGGACTTTTGATAAATAATTTTATCACTATAAATAATTTATGTCCCCTAATTTGCATAATATTAATCAATTATGTCTTCCTTTCTCTGGGTACCATGTTATTATTTACTTTGTGTATTGTTTGTGCATTTAGATTCCCCAATCTTTATTACAGATTCCATGATGTATTATTGGCAGTTTGACAGCTTCTAGTTCAGTGGTCACCTGCAACACCAGTTTGATTGATGGTCACTCAGTTTCATCTTCAGTGAATACAGCCCAGAATTTATTCTGGTGACTTAAAAAACTGAGTTTTCAACACCTCTTTTAAATTGAATGCTTCAAAATTATTTGCTTCAAAAGATACTTGGACAAGACTATTTCTAGAATAGAGAGCAAAGACAAAAGCAAAGAAAGTGTGCCCGTGCTGACTCTCTCCTTGCTGAATGCACATTTGCTCTGCATTAATCTACACAGATGGCAGCAACATGGACTATGCTTTGGTTGTAAACTTTTGGTTTCACCTTGTTAGGTCTCCTCCCTTTGTGGTTAACCACTTGGGAGGGGATTTCCGGAGATACAGGCTCTACAGATGGTTTCCCAAAATATTTTGCATTGTTGGGTGACAGAGTGGGTTGCCTACCCCATGATACCTAGGTCTTGGAGAGCTAATATGATTTATAAAGCATAATCACATGATCATAATTTATCCCACTGGTGAAGGAGGGAGTCTCTGTCAAAACGTGTTCTTTCATAAGAAAACTTTAAAAAAAATTTTTAATTGTGGTCAAATATAAACAACATAAAATTGGCCACTTAAACATTTTTAAGTGTATGATTCAGTGGTACTAAGTTCACAACGTTGTAAAACTTACCACTATCCATTCCTAAAACTTTTTTCATCATCCCATACAAAAACCCTGGTCCCATTAAACGATAACTCCCTATTGTTCCTCTGTCCAGTCTCTAGTAATTTCAATTCTACTTTCTATCTCTATGAATTTGACCATTCAGAAGGCCTTATAATTGAAATCACACAGCATTTGTCTTTTGTATCTGGCCTATTCCCATAGCACAAAGATTTCTAGGTTCATCCATGTTGTAGCATGTATCAGAATGTCATTACTTTTTAAGACCAAATAATATTCCATTGTGCATGTGTGTGTATGTATAATCACACCAAATCACAAATTCCAAGCTTATAAAATAGTTTTTTAATCCATTCATTCATTGATGGGCATTTGAGATATTTCTACCTTTTGGCTTTTGTGAATATGCTGTATTGTGTACAAGGATCTTTGGGATATATACCTAGCACTTGAATTATTGAATTGTATGGTAATTCTGTTTAACTCTTAGAGGAACTGAAGAAGGACAACTTTTGAAGTATATGTTTTCTTCACTAACCACCAGTTGACTTCCCAGGCCCCAAATGTGATATGAAAGAATATTTCAGAATATGCTGTTGCCATTTAGAATTATGGAGTTTGGGCCTGTCAACTTCCCTAGAAGCTGGTTTGGTGTTCCTGACAAAGAGCATGTTGAGGAAGGCAGTTCAGTCTAGGGTATCTTATCTGGACCCCATGATATTTCTATACAGAAAAATCCAGGTCTTTCCCCAGGAGGATACTGATTTTTAGGGCAACTCCAAAGGTAAGACTGCATCCTGAATGAAGCAAACTGGAGCTTTTACAGAACTGGACTAATCCTAGCATTGATTCAGGTAAGACTAACACTTTTATTTCCTAAACTGTCTAATCATATTCATCCATGTTCTGACAAATTCATTGCTACATTCTATTTTACTCCGTTTCTACTGCTGCAATCTGGTCTAACTTACCTTCAATTCCCTTGTGATCCCCTTTAGTAGTGTATCTTTGGCATGTACTGTTGTACTTCATACTGTAGCTAAAATGATTCTTTCAAAATTCTAATCTGATCATATTGCACTAGGATTTTGTGGCAGGGGGAACCAAGCAAAATAACTAAAAATTTCATATGGAAAAGTAAACAGAAAATAATCAAGAAGTTTTTGAAAAACAAGAGTAAGAAGAAGGGACCAGCCCCATCAAAAATCAAAATAGATGACAAAAGCCATAAATACTAAAATGGCTTCTCATCAGTACATAGACAAATTAATGGAACAGAATACAGAGCTATAAATGAGACCTGAGACCTAAAATAGATTTAATGAATTTAAATTAAAATAAAGATGCCATTTTGAATCAGTGGGGATTTTTTTTTGGGTGGGGTACTAAGTATTTAATGCAAGGGCAATTTACCACTGAGGTACATCCCCAGCACTTTTTATTTTTTGAGACAGGGTCTCACTAAGTTGCTTAGGGCCTTGCTAAATTGCTGAGGCTGGCGTTAAACTTGGAATCCTCCCGTCTCAACCTTCTGAATTGCTGAGATTACAGGCAAGCACCATTACTCAGCTGGTAGGGAGATTTTATTTTACATAATTAGGTGTTGAGAGGATTAGAAAAAAATTTCCTTAATTAATGCATCACACCAAAAGAATTCCAAGTATAGGAAATATTTCTTTTGTGTGTGTGTTGCTGGGGATCCCAACTCATGACCTTACACATGCTAGGCAAATATGCTACCACTTAGCTAGCTCCCAGCTCCTCTAAATACATGAAACATTTAAATAATATTTTCTTAAAAAATGAAAATATGAAAAACAAGAATTCAGGAAAATATCTTTATATTCAGAGTACAAAGGGTTTTTTGAAAATGGAAAGTCTCAAAAGCCTTCAAGAAATGATTCACAAATATTCTACATACAAATTAAGCTTTTTAAAAAATATTATAGGTTAGGTGAAAATGTATTGGACAAATTGTCAAGTATGTTAAGGACAAGGAGTAACATACTTTACTTTTTTTAATATTTATTTTTTAGTTGTAGTTGAACAAAATACCTTTATTTTATTTATTTATATGTGGTGCTGAGGATTGAGGCCTTGTACTTGCTAGGTGAGCACTCTACTGCTGAGCCACAACTCCAGCCCAAGGAGTAACATAAAGTACTCTTACAAGTCCATATAAAATCAATTATCAAAGAGAAGATGGGGGACTGGGGATGTGGCTCAAGAGGTAGCACGCTCACCTGGCATGCGTGGGGCGCTGGGTTCAATCCTCAGCACCACATAAAAATAAAATAAAGATGTTGTGTCCACTGAAAACTAAAAAATAAATATTAAAAAAATTCTCTCTCTCTCTTAAAAAAAAGAAGAAGATGGGCAAAGAACATGAACAGGCAGTTTGTGGACAAAAATCATTCAAATGGCTTTTGAAAATATACTTAGATTCTTTTTAAAAAACAGAAATGTAAGTAAATAATATGATAATACTAATTCCATTCATTAAATTGGCAAAAAATTCTGATATATTGTATCACCAAGAGTGTTTGAAATTCAGCATCTCAAATGTTAAGAATTTAAATTAGTATTATTCTTTAAAGGCAATTTAACAATAACTATCAAAATCAAAATGCATTTACTGTTTAACCTAGCAATTGCATTTCTAGGAAATTTTTTCTGAATTTTTTTCTTGCCAGGGGCCTAAGCCATGATAATAGATTATTAAACCTACACTTGAAATAGCATTGTATAGATAAACCTAAGGAAACAGACTTCTCTACCCAGGTAATTAACAGCTTCTTTATTTGATGGGTACAAGGCATGTTTGTATATTAAGGAGGGTATCTTCTTACTGTCCCCCATCCCATTGGTCTGATTTTCATCAATAACAATGATATCTTCAAATTAACCCTTTGGGTTTTTTGCTTTGAGGTAAACATTGCTTTCTTTGGGCATTCTATTTAAAGTACAAATATTCTCCAAAGTTAAGGCATGAAGTTTATTATGGCATTAATGTCACAGTCAGTATGAGTTTAATTCAGACAAATATTACCAGCCTACTGTGGGGTGGAAAAAATACTAGGTGAAACTGATGATGCAATTAGTGAAAAGTGGTTGATAGCTGATAAATGTCTGAAAGTAGTGATTCCATTGTGTTGTTCACTAGCTACTTGCTCTCAGAGAGTTTGTTGAAAATGCAGATTTCTGGCCTTGATAGCACTGAATAAGAATCTCTGGGTACCTAAAATCTGTATTAAACAAGAGTCCCAGGTAATTCTGATGCATACATAGGAAAAGTTCAAAACTAACTGGCTTAAAAGTCATTTATTTTATTTTATTTTTATTTTATTTTTTTAAATCAATGTTTTTTTTTTAATTTCAATGTTTATTTTTCAGTTTTCATACATCTTTGTTTATATGTGGTGCTGAGGATCGAACCCGGGCCGCATGCATGCCAGGCGAGCGCGCTACCGCTTGAGCCACATCCCCAGCCCCCTTAAAAGTCATTTAAACTTCAAATAAAATCAGATGAAAATGTCTTAGAGCCTGTATTTTGTTTTTATCTCTACTTTCAAATTTATGTTAAAATTGGGGAGTGAGTGGAATTCCACAACATTGCACGGTCAGAGCAGAGGGAAAACTGATGAGAGGGGTGAAGGACAGATAGTTGATCATCAAAGAAAAGGAAATGGGTAGATAGCACTAGGTTGCTAACAGCCTCCAGGGGAAGGGAAGGATACCACTTTCCAACACAAGCAATCACCCTTTGAAAGGAAACCTAAAATCTATAAAGGGGCAAGACATCCCCACTCCCTTGGGTACCGCTCAGGGTTCTCTCCTCTCTAAAGTCCTTCCCTGCCCCTTCTGTTCTATCCCTTAAATAAAAACTTATTTTCTTGCCTTGGCATTTCTCAGATATTTAATCTTCAACACCAGGGTAACGAGGACCAGATCCTAATTTTCAAGACCCATATTAATGAGATGGGGAGAAGATGGAGTGTAAAGAATAGGCCTGGGAAACGATGTTTCCAAAATTCCATCTTTCCTGCTGGGGTTGAGACTGGCCTGCTGAGGCTCCTCAGAATAACAACAATTGATTTTACCTTCCACTTTAATGAGTGCCATTTCATAAATTAGTTTTTTGAGAGTGAATGAGGAATGTACTGCTATGAGAAGACTATATGTTTAAGATCCTGCCATTCATTCACTGATTTGAGCCCGTTCCAGCCAGACACTATGTTAGGAAAGAAAGAGTGAGCAGTGCATCTCATAAAGCTTACAGACTGACTGGGGAGAGAGGTAACAAGAAAATGAAATCAATATTGACATTTGTTTCAAAACAAGTTTCTATGCTAATGGTAAAAATGGCAAGCTATCTTTGTTATTTTGTTTTACTGTAGGAGGAAAAGCTTAAATGGGAAAATCCATAGTGCTTACAGGCTTTATTTATTTATTTTTAATTTGTAACAAATGAGCTATCCAAACAAAAGTTAATAAAGCACCATGGCACAAGCAGTGATTTCAACAGCAATATAAATGCATCTCTCACCATCAGGAAATAATTTGTTTTAATGGGGTGGTTTTCACAATTACTGTCTGCTCTCCACTGCCACCAGATCTTTGGGTTTGTCTGAATCAGTCAGATGGTCGAAATGAGGAAATTGGATTAGGTAATTTTGAAAGGACCTTGAAATTGTACTTGTTCTTCCAGAAAAGAGATTTCCTCCACTCCTTTAAACTGGAAATGGAAACGGAGTGGGTTTAAAAAAAAGATCTAAGCTGTATCTTGGCTAAGGCTGGACAGATGTATCCAGATGAGGAATATTCACATAAATGCCCATTACAGGCACGATACTGTGCTAACCTGGGCCGGAAACCCAAAGAATGAAGACAGGTCAGCAGCCTGTAGGACTTAACAAATACAGCTGAGAAAATTGTACATACCAAGTGATGTTCCTCTGTAGTCAGAGGAAACAGCTAAATGTATTTGGTTGTGGCTGCCTTGTCTCCTCCTCTTGGCCAAGGGAGGAGGTAAGCTCCATCTTGCACTATCTTCCCACCACCAAGAATCTAGGGAACTCAAAGTGTCAAAATAAATGGGAGACAGATGAGTTCAGAGAAGGAGGATGCAGGAGTGGGGAATTGGAGCTAGCTGTAAGGGCACCCCTTTAGCTGAGCTTTGAAGGAGGTTGGAGGAGTGTGGTGCAGAGGTGAACGTGGGAAGCTTGGTCACAGGGAAGAGGTGGGCCTGGTTGATACAGAGTGCTGGGGAGTGGAGAGCAGAGTTCAGTGGAAGCAATTCTACCTAGGGCTCAATGTATTATGATGCTGGGAATAAGCCTCAGATGGTCCAGGTTCACATTAGCTTAATGCCAGTATAAAATATATTCTCTGAAAGATCTCCGAGATGCTAATGATAAATGCCACAGACAATCTGTTATGGACTAAATTCTGATCCATACGTATTACCAATCCACTGAGGAGACAGTATGGCTGACAATTGATACAGAAGTTGAGGAAATGTGGTAGGGAGAATGCCGTCACACTCCCTATGGGAGAGCAGACTGCAGAATCAGGGCTGCAGTAATTGATTCTTTGTTGACTTGACTGGGCCAGGGGGTGGCCAGATTGAAGATTATTTCTGGAAGTGTCTATGGGAGTATTTCCAGATGAGATTAGCATTTGAATCAGTGGACTCAGTAAAGCAGATGCCCCCCCCCCCCAAAGTGGGTGTCCAGGGCTGAAATAGAACAAAAGGTGAAAACAGAAGTAATTTACCCTTTCTGCTTCCTTCCTGCCTCCTTGAGCAGGGTCACTGGTCTTCTGTCTTGAACTAGGATTTACGCCATTGGTTGCCCTTGTTCTCAGGTCTTTAGACTTGGCCTAGAATTACCCCACCAGCTTCCTGGGTCTCCAGCTTGTAATTGGAAAAACATGGGCCTTTTCCACCTCCATAATCATGTGTGCCAACTCCTCATAACAAATCTCTTCGTATGTTTCCTATTGATTCTGTTTCTCTGGAGAACCCTGAGTACTTACTACAAGGACCTACTTTTTTTTTCAATTCATTTCTGGGTCAGCTTTATCATAGGACAATAGAGGACTCAAGAATGTTGGTCCAAGAGGTCTTAGATTTATGTCAAGCCTCAGGGAAGACTTAACAAAAAGAGAGAGATATGAAAAACCAGAGAGTTCTAGAGGACTGGCCCGATGGCTGTCTGCAGAGCAGCTGGCAGTGGCTGCAAGTGGTGGTGATGATGGTAGACCTGGACGGAGGAGGGTGGAGGCTACTGCTGTGGCCCTGTCTGTGTCAGGTCAGGGTGTTGGGTAGGAAAAAAATGGACTCATAACATGCTCATGAAGCAAATGAGCATGGATGAGTGCACATGGACCATGCACAGATATTAACTGCTTACATTATTGGTCACATGCAGACGCCTTGACAGGTTGGGATGATAGCTTTCACTTTGGAATAAAGTTCTATTTATTTATCAGGAAGACAGAACAGACAGGTTTGAAATACCTTAAGAGAGAGAGGGCTATGGAACAGAGAAGGGCCATGTTCTCAACAGTGCAGCCACAGCTTTGCCTCCCAAAGATGGGAGTTTGCAGGGCTGGCAAAAGAGCCCAGAACTCAGCCTCCTGAGCATTTTATACCAAGAGAAGTTTGACCAACTTGCACAAAACCTAGACAATACTTTGGAGTTCCAAAAAGGGCAATTGGGGTAAATTGTGCCTCAGAAAGCTATGACTTGGAGTGATTCTCTTTTGTGAAATTTTGCTCCAGGGAAGGAACTTAGACTTTTCCTAACCTTTGTTGTTGTTGTTAGATATTGTTAGATGCCTCGTATCAGGTTGAGAAAATTACCTTTTCTTTCTAGTTTGTTGAAATAAAAAAAAATTTAAATGGGGTCCAAGTTGCTCAGGCTGGCTCAAACTTGTGGTCCTCTGGCTGGGGTAACAGTTGAGTGCCAGTGTTGGCTATTGAGAATGTTTAATCATGATTGGCTGTTGTGTTTTCTTAAAAAATTAATTAATTAATTTATTTTAATTATATATATATATATATATATATATATATATATATATATATATATATATATATAACTGCAGAATGCATTTTGATTCATTGTACACAATTGCAGCACAACTTTTCATTCCTCTGGTTGTACATGATGTAGAGTCACACCATATGTGCAGTCATACATGTACCTAGGGTAATGATGTCCATCTCATTCCACCATCTTTCCTGCCCCATGCCTCCTCCCTCCTCTCCCTTTTGTCCAAAGTTCCTCCATTTTTCCCCACGCCCCCTTCTCCCATTATGGACCAGCATCCATTTATCAGAGAGAACATTTGGCCTTTGGTTGTTGTGTTTTGTCCTACTTTTTCTGCCTCTGTTGAGTGGATGATGTGGTTTTGTCTTTTATTCCATTAACAGAGCATTATATTGATTTTTAGATGTTAAAACATCCTTGCATTCCTAGCATCAATCCCAGTCAGTCATAGTGTATAATCCTTATGATATATTTCTGGATTCAATTTGGTAAATTTCATTAAGGATATTTGTATTTATGTTTCTGAAAGCTATTTTTTTTAGTTTCATTTTCTTGCAATATTTTTGTCTTGCTTTGATAGCAAGGTAATACCAAGAAACAGTTTCTATTGACAGTTTTTTTTTTCCTCTGTAAAAATATACTTTTCTGTTTCTTTACATGTATCGTAAATTTTTGTTGCAAACTTGTCATTTTAGATAGTATATTGTGGTAACTAAAATACCCTCTCCCTGCCAAAGGATGATGTTGCTTTTTGGTTTATTTGTTGGCTAGTTTAATAATTTGCCTAGAAAAAATCTATAAGATTTGTCTTCCCAAAGTGTGTGAAAATGGATCTCTCTGCTCAGTTATATGTATATATATATATATATATATAAAATCTTGATTTTATTGTTTGTTTTTGTTCTTTGAGATTGTATCTCATTATGTTGCCCAGGTTGGCTTTAATTCCTGCACTCAACTGATCCTCCTACCTCAGCCTCTCATGTGCTGGGACTATAGGTACATGGCACCATGCCTGACATACAAAAAAGCTTGACTTCCTGGGGGTGGCCCCCTTGTATGAATAACTTTGTGGTCAGCTAAGGATTGGACAGAGGTGGTGCCCAAATACCTTGAGCCATTAAATCTATCTTCTGCCAGTGAGTTAGTGTGTGGATATGGGAGTACATTCAAATATCTACCCTGATGTTTACTTTCTGCTGGGCCTTGTTGAATCTCCTCTAGATATGCTAAGGATGAGTAGATTGCTGGGTTCTCCAATGTGCATGTATGCAGCATCAATCTGTCAGATGTTTGTCTCAACCCAATCTCATCTTTGGCTAGTAGAGCTTTTGGTCCTATTTATTTGTGGCTGCCAAGGTCACATCCATCAGTAACACTTCTGGGCATAAGCATTTTCTAATGGCCCATATATAGTGAGCCTTCTTCGATCATGTCAATGAAAATGCCCATGCTCAGAGCTTGCCTATAGAACATCTCTGATATCAGAGTAAGAAAAGGGAATGAGAGCTGTTTCAGGCAAGAATATTGTACATTAATTGTTATTACCCAATGTCAAAAACTTTTTAAGCACAAATGCTTCTCAAAGTGTTGTATGTCTTCTGTTGAATTCCAGAGCACCAATATAGTGGTTTGTCTATATTGTCCATTTTATTATTGGTTTTTGGAAAGAAGGTTTTCTGAAATTCTGTTTTTAATGGAGGAAAAATCCCAAGTCCTAACTGTTATGTCTGTGTTAAACTCTTAGTTGCAAAACATTGAAAACCCCATAAAAGCAGAGAAAATTGATAATCTTAGATATCCAGGTTGAGAAAAAAGGCACAAACTGATCTAGTACATTAGCAAGTAACATGAAAAATTGGGGAAAAGGCTTGATTTGAACCTAACCTTACTCTTTACACTATAGCAGAATGACCAAAGAACCTCCTACAGGGCCCCCATTTAAAAAGTCTCACCACTCCCCAATAGCACCATCCTAGGGATCAAGCCTCCAAACATAAACCTTTGTGAGGGCACACAATTAAACAATATCCAAACCACAGCAAAACCGATCAAAAAATTTAAAAAGACAACCCATGTATGAAAAAGGGTTAAAGAACTTTTATAACCTCAATAATAGTGAAAGAAATGCATATTAAACCTGATACCAATTTTTATTTATATTTTTAGTGTTGAGAATTGAACCCAGGACTTGGCACATAACTTGGCAAGCATTTCACCACTGAGATACACCCCCATCAAGGTGCAAACATTTAAAGGACAGTGATCAGTGCCAAAATGTTAGAGCCTGTAAACAAGTCAGGATGGCACCTGGTATTTTGCCAGGGGCAGTGGTTTATGAGGTGGCGTCAGCAAGCCATTAAGTGTGGAGATTTCTTATTGATTGACTGCTGTATCTATTTTATGTTAATTAAGATAAGCTGTGTGGAATATATAAATACCTCTGTTGTCCTACAATAAACGGCTCCCACTCCTGCTGTATCAATGTACACAAGTTGCTTGTCACCCCCCGGTTAGTTTGCTGCAGCCGGACTGCGGCACCAAGATTACTTTCTTGGAGATGTGGGCCATCTTATAACTGGTGGTGGAAACATAATGCAGTACAACTGCTAGAGTTTTGTTTGGTAATATTTCTTAAACCTTGAAAACATTATTGGGCAAAGGGGAGGGAGGGGAGAGCATGGGGGCAGGAAAGATGGTGGGATGAGATGGACATCATTACCCTAGGTACATGTATGGCTGCACATATATTGCGACTCTACATCATGTACAGCCAGAGGAATGAAAAGTTGTGCTGTAATTGTGTACTATGAACTAAAATGCATTCTGCTGTCATATATACCTAATTAAAATGAATAAATAAATGAATAATTTAAAAAAGATATACCGATTCTGATAAAATTGTATTTTTTATTAATATTTTGCAAGTATTTTAGAACTTCATCTTCTCTTTAAGAATTTTATAGGAATCTATTAACTGGGATGAAAAATGTCACAACAGGACAGAGTATTGCTTATAATATTTTTTTACCATGGTAGTTGAGGGGGGAAACTGCCTGTTTCCTGGACCTACCTGAGTGACTGGCAGCGATTTTAAATAGGTGAGCTGAATGAAGGTTGCAAATGCATGTTTCAGGTCATGCCCACCCAGGAGAAGCCCTGGACCCCGGAGAAGGATGAATTGTTGGGAGGAAATTCTCTCAGAGCTGGGAGGACCCTGCCCCAATCATTGACTGCTCTGTGCAGCAGGAGTGACCTGCTTAGTTCTTGGCCGGAGGACCCTGGCAGGACCTCTCACCTGACATGTGATTGGTGTAAGTCTCAGCCAAGAATGTGCTCAGCTGGGAAGGGCATGACATCACTTGTGCCATTCTACACCAGCATTTAGGACTTTCTGTGCCAGGCAGACGAAAATGAGCAGATAAACTACTCACGTACCATGCTAACTTAAGTTATAGAAGAGAAGAGCAGCACAAGAAATTTATAAATTTGCTCTAAGTGTTTAGATTACACTAGGGATTGGAGATATAGCTCACTTGTTAGAGTGCTTGCCTTGCACGTACAAGGCCCTGGTTTCAATCCTCAGTACCAAAAAAAAAAAAAAAAAAAAAATCACATCGAGTCAGGAACTGATTATATTCCTGTCCCCAGCAAGCCTAAGGTGGCTGTGACTACAGTGGCTCCAATTCATTTGGGAACCCCAAAAAATAATAGTGGGAATTTTGGGGAAGCCCAAAAGAAACTCTCAAGAGTTCTAAGGTCCTTAGAAAGACAATACCTCTACAAATCGTTCTTTTCCCTTTTTTATAGGTTTAGGAAAATAGATTACTTAAAACATGTTTTTTTAATATTCCATACTGCTTGACTTGGAATTATACTCAAGTTTTTTTGTCTTTACATTTAATCACAAACTCATGTATTTTTTGGTGCAATAGAGGTGCACCAACTTAGGACTTCTTTTTTCTCTTCAACATCTTACTCCTTCCATCTCTCCTTTAATAATCACAAAAAATTCAAAGCAAGTGTCCTGAACTAATTGAACTTAATTTCAAGATCTCTGATTTTCTTCTATCCCTGCTCCCTAAAACCTAAGATTGAAATAAAAATTCCATGGCTGCAGGCTAACAAGATGATACTGAAGCAAATATGGTCAAATCAGTCAGTTATTCTATCAATCACCTATTTATTCTTCTTCTGCTCCATTATTTTTTGCGAGATAAATTCTAGAGATTGAAGGAGTTAGTTTTTCAACTTGTTTGTGAGAAGGAAAATTAAGTTTCACAGTGAAATACATTCTACTGTCATGTATAACTAAAAAAGAACAAATAAAATATTTTTTAAAAAGTTTCAAGGTTTAGATTAAAGTACTCCCAGGTAACTTGTCTTTCATAACCATATCAGATTCATATGTTGCTTTGGGGCATGTGTTCACTTTCAGCTTTGTCCTCTCCTGCTGTGTATGACATCTGTTTATTATTTACCATTACTCCTCCTCCTCTCTTTATTCCCATCCTCAAGTTGTCTCTCTTTGTCCAGAAAAGCTCCTGTGAAATGTTCAGCTTTACAGAAAACCAAAAAATATCCATAGTCAGTGATCCTTGGTAACTCGTGCATTCTGTTGCATTGCAAAGGTGTGATCTCAGGAGGCAGGTGTTATTTTATTTTATTTTTTATCTTTTTATGAGTTGCTCATGACAATGCAATGATTTTGACATTTCATACACTTGAATTAAATGGGGTATAATTTATCATTTTTCCAAGTGTATAGGTTGCAGAATCACATTGGTTATACAGCCATGTATATACATACAGCAATACTAGTGTTTATTTGACAGGTGTTATTTTAGATTCTTAGTGTTCAACGTCTATCTTCCCGTAAGAAGATAATATTCAGAAACAAATTGATTCTACAGTACACTTATTCATGTTTAACCATTTTAGATAATTGTTTTTGGTCTGCAAAACAACTTTGCTTTTGAGGATTATAGTGCTCATACCAGAGTGAAAATTTATAGTTATGTCCCTTTCAAAGTCACCCACTTGGAGCTGCTAATTTTAGCTGATTCTGGGTCTCACAAGAGGTTTCTATCTAAGCTGTCTGTATTAAGGTGCCATGCATTCAAATACTTTTGTCGTGAGACAAAATAGGTACAGAAGTATACATCTGGATTTTTTTTTTTTTTTTCTTGGAATTAGACAAAATTCAACCATAGAAATGCCCACAGTACAAGTTGACTTTGTCAACAGGAAGAGTTTCTGGCAATCTGAAGAAATAGAGTTCATGGTATTTCTTCTGTGACTTTCTTCTGATCTTTGTGCATTCTTTTATTTCTTACTAGTATAGTCAAAATAGGAAGAGGGTGTGGATGTGCGTGTGGAGGGGGGGGGCGGGTAGGGAGGGCAGGGGAGAATGGGTCCTGCCTTGTTTCTGTGGCTCAGAGAACTTCCGAGGATGACTATAGTGCCATTTCTAAATGAACAACACATGACTCTTATTTTCACCTCTTCTCTGCCCTCCCTTCAGGTTTCCTATGTACTTCAAGCGCCTGCTCCCTGTGGTACAAAACCCTGGTGTGTGTTACTCCAGCCTCCTGGAGCCGTTTTGCTTTCCTAAGAGAGGAGCCATTAACTCCTGCAGGGTCTGTGCAAGGAGCTGTTGGTGTCCCCATAGCAGCAGTCAGTGACAGCTCATCTGGGTTTCATCAGCTTTCTGGGGCAGCGTTTCACCAGGCCCCTTTGCCAGAGCCTCCCTGGCATCAACAAGTGTCGCACCTACTGCAGAAACAGCCCTCAAGTTTCATCACAGTGATGCTCAAAAATATTCTCTAGCTTCGGCAATGACCTAGTTCATTCAAGGGCAGGGAAAAAATGCCCTTCTTCCAGAACTTGCCTGGGCACAGAGTTTTCCTCTTAGGAAAACAGACTCCCAATTGTGCTCCCAGTTTTTGGAAAAGACCTTGAATTTGAATCCCTGTCCCAGAAACCGTGTCATCCTATCAATGTCTCAGATACAGCCTGGGGAGCCCACCATGGAGCCAGCCCTCCAATAACATCTCTTGGACAAACAGTACTGAAAAGTAAGTATGGAGACTGGTTCTTACTGAAGGGATGGCTGTGCTTTAAATACATAATCATTTAGCAGACTGCTTCCTTAAGAACTAAAACAAGATGAAGCAAGGGGTATCTGGGTGGGACGCTGGGACATATCACAGTTTTAATGTGGCCAAATTCTCTTGGTCTGGTAGTTTAAGTCCACTCTGACCTTTCTTTCCTTTTTCTTTTTCTTTCTTTCTTTCTTTTTTTTTTTTTTTGAAAATTATGATTATTTTAAAATGCTTTTTTTTTATTTTGGCTTGACAATAATTAAAATAGTTTCTTTCAAATTGTGTTTGTCTTAACAACTAGAAAAAACAGAGGATAACTCAAAGGAGTGGTCTGCAGGGGCTTTGCAAAGTAACATGAAAAATTGAGACAGTTATCTGGGTAATTCTGGCCCCAGATACTTCTGCCTAATATAAATGAGTATTTTAGTCAAAGGTTATTCCTCTTCCTTGGATTATCTGAACGATTGAAAATTTGAAAATTTGCCCTATCTGGAGGACACAGCAGTAGTTTTTCTGATAACAGGTAATGCAAGTTGCTGAAAAGATCTCTGATTATTTCAAAATAGCTCGATGGCTCATGCAAACATTCATCCAGTTGTTAAGTAGGTTGTTTTTTAATGTAAGGCAAAAAGTCAGTAAAAAAAAAAGTGCCTGCTGTTAAAAGGCACCACCATCATGTTACATTTTAATCAACACATCTAAACTTTAGAGCCACTGATTAAGGGTGTCAGTTACAGACATCTGACAATCATTTAAAAATAGATAAAAGCAAGAACAGCATTTAGAATTGCTTCTGCTTGAATTATTTCCTTTCCTCAACCTTCCCCTTGTGCAAAGGTAGCCCTCATTTTTGAAGAACAACTAATCAGGAATGGTAGTCATTCTTACTGCTCTGAAGGCATATGGTTTATTTCACAAAGAATGGGCCTGTCTGCTCTGAGCCTTCTCAGTTGGAACCCAGGATGTTGAGAGCTACCTTCTGAATTAGCAACTCTACAAATCCTGTACTAAAAGGTGCTGATGGCCAATAGACATATTCATATCTTGGAAACCAGGATTTGAAATCAACTAAATGTCTTCAGGCTCCCAAATAACATTCCTCTTTTAAAGTTTATATAAAACACTTGATCAAAATTTGAGGATGCTTTTAGGTAGGGCAGAATTCCTGTTTTATCACCTGACACCCTCCCACCCCTCCAAAAAAGAGACATTAGTTTTTTACAGCTCCATGCACACTTACATGTAGCTCTCAGCCTATGTGCAAGGGGAGGGCCATTGTGAGTAGTCTCATTTGGATGGAGCTGGGAACAAGGGGAGCCCAGGCATCACAGTCAACTTCTGACTCCAACACAGTTTTTCCAAATGTCTGAACCCCAGTTTTTTCATCTGTAAAGTGAAGAAAATGACATCCACTTTACCAGAATTGATGTGTGATTAGATGAATAAGTATATCTAATGTATCTGCCATATCTGAGTTTCTCAACAAAAGTTAGTTCATCACCTTTGTTCATTCAAAGCTTCTTTCTTTCTCTTTCTTGTTGCTAAGACTTCAGGATATGATCATAATAGTAACTCTATGAAGTAATAGAAACTATATCTTAGAGATATTGGTATAGGGTGATTAAACAAACAACATGGAAAATTAGACTGAGGAAAATTATGTATTTGGAAATAGTGCATTTGGAAATAAAATTAATTTTAAAAAAGAACTATGTATTGGAATGCATCTAATAAATAAGAAAAACATTTTACACAAAATCAATGCCATATGTTTACTATCTAAAAAGAGAGGTAGAGATTTATCAACTTCATCTTAGACTAATTTTATCTAGCAATACCATATTTAGATATGAGTGTTTGGGAATGGATTGGAATGGAAGATGGAGTGAATCTATATATAAGGTGATGTCCATGATTATTAAGGAAACTATGAAAACTGAGGCCTAAGTCCAGATTTTACTCAAAGATGATAGTTGAGACCTGCATTGATTAGATGTAGGTGCTGTGGAGTGGAGTGGATAGAAGTGGAGGTGATGACTCTGAAGAGGATTGTCAGTATGTGGGGGGCTGAGCAGAGATAGTACCTGGATTGGCTGCCTCAGGAGCAGTGCAGTTTCCAGTGCTAGGGACCACCCTTCGAGCTGAAATCGCAAGGTCCATGGTGAAAGTTCACAGTGAGCAAGGCGCTCTCTTGTTCTGAAGACAGGGTGAGTCAGGCACAGGAAGGGCAGGCGAGAATCACCAGCAGGACTTGTGAGATAACTCCAGAAAACTTTACAGATGTCATTCTTATTAGCCATTGTTTTTACCATCTTAGTCAAAAGTATCACTCCACAGCTTTCCCCAGACACGTCAGGGTGATTTTGATGGATTTTCTGTTGAGCTACTGACTGGTTCACATGGAAATGCCAAAAAGAAAAACTGGGATTGGAGAAATGTAAAAAACTTGGGAGAAAATGGTGTCATCTAGGGGCTAGAAAAAATGAGGGCATAAATACCCAGCCTACACAAGAGAAAAGAACATTTAAAAAAAGTTTAGAGTCTTTATTAGGATTTCTGCAGATGTGCGTCCTCCTGGCATGGTCTAAAATCGCACAACCAATCAGGGCATTGGACCTCAGATTGAAGAGACAGACAGCAGGTTAAAGAGAGGCTCAGTCCTGGAAAGCTCAGGGCTGGACACCCTGCACCTATCTCTCAAGGGCCAAACTCTGCATGGCTCCTAATGACACATCTGGGGTGGCACCAGTCACCTCCATCTTCAATTGATCCTCACTCAGCTCTTAGATAACCAGGCTCATTTCCCCCCTCAATCCTGGTCTAAGACATTTTCCTGAGTCCAGTTATTCTCACACTTTCAAGTGCATTCATTTAAAGTGAATGTTGTTAAAATACCAGTTGCTAGGCTCCACCCATCAGAGTCTCTGATTCTGAGGACCCCAAGAATTTGCATTTTTTCCTGGTGATGCTGATGGTGAGATGCCCTGCTTCAGACATTTCTTTGGCCTGCACTTCCTCAAGAAAACCTGCTTATGCTTCTTATTTTCAATCACTGAACTTGCCTTTCTTCTCAGAGACGCCCAGGTCACTGATACAATGTGCTAGTGCTGTAGTGAACACAAAAGAAAAATCAATTGGTATCCTGCAGGCAAACCCATTACAGTATGGCTGTGTATGAGGGATGCTTGGTGTGGGGACCATACACCCTGATAAGCAGTCCATTACTTGAAGGAGGCTACTTTTTCCAGCTGAAGATATAAGGGAAATCTTTAAAGGAAGCGAGCATTTGAACTTGGGCATTTATTTGAAAACAGGTGGGATTTGAACAGATGGAGGAGATCCTTTTATGTAAAGGAAACAAGAAAATATAGACAAAAATATGAAGGACAGAAAGATAATGAGTGTGGAGATGGGAGATTAGTTTGGTGGGTCCTGGCCTTTCCCAGCTCTCAGCACTTTCTTGGGGGAAGCATTCTTTAATTAAGCCAGCTTTGTTTCTATTTCCCTTTAAATCATGTACTTCTGATTATATTTTCCTTTTCTTTTTCATTTCTTTTAGGTTTGTTTCCTAAAAGTGTAGCATAGCTGAATTTAATTTTTATAACCTACTGAGAACCATGTTTTTTAACAGATATTTTATGCATTTTTCTTAGGTAAACACTTCAGAATACAATTATTGGTTCTTATGGTAATATAAGAAACAACCACACTGTTTTCTCAAAAAGGTTTTATCATTTTACATTATTGGCAATATGAGAAAGTTCTGACTAGTTTACATCTCAGCCACTGGTACTGCTCTTCTCAAATTTTTAATTTAAGCTATTCTAGTGAGAATACAACATTATCTTATTATTGTACTGATTTTTATTTTGTTGATATCTAATGAGGTTAAACACCTTTTCCTTTACTACATGAGCTATTTATAATCCATTTCAGTCTATTCTTTAATTAAGAGAGCTTCATTAATGAGCTGCAAGAGTTCTTTATGTGTTCTGGTTATAAGCCATTTTTCAAGTACATACTTTATGAAATGCAAAGGACTGCCTTTATACTTTCATACAGACTTGTACATAAATGCTTATGTAGTTAGAATAACTCTTATCTGAAAATTTGGGGATCAGAAGAATTTCAAAATTTTTTTTTAAAGTTGGAATATTTTTATAGACTTTACCAGTAGAGAGTCAGTAGCCTAAAAATCCAAATCTGAAATGCTCCAAGATTCCAAACTTTTTGAACATCATATTGGCATTCAATAAATTTTGGATTTTGGAACATTCAGGTTTGGGAAATTTTGATTAAGGATACTCAGCCCATAACAGCTTTAGTTAATAGCCCCAAATTGGAAACAGATGTTCATTAAGTAATGAATTAACAAATATGTGATATGTCTATGTGGTGGAATACTATTGAGTAGAAAAGAGAGTAAAGTACCGCATATGAAAAATAATATATATGTATCTCAGATACATGATGCTAATAGGCCAGACACAAAAGAATACCAACTGTGTGATTCCATTTACTGCTCAGATTAGTACATCAGAAATGCTAGAAAAGACATTTAATCTATGGGGACAAATGGGTAGACAGGTTGCCTAAAGCTTAGGGTGGGTTATAATGGACCTGCATGCAGTAGAAGGGAACTGTTTGGGATGATATATGTATTCTGTATTTTTTTGTTCTAATTATTTCTACATGCCAGGAGAATGCATTTTGGTGTAATGTACACAAATGGGGCACAAATGCTCATTCCTCTGGCTATATCCAATGCAGAATCACACAAGTTGAACAATCATCCTATATATATGGTAAGAGTGTCTTACTCACTCTACCATTTTTTTCACTCTCATTCCTCCACCCCTCCCCTGATTCCCCCTACACAAACCAAAGTTTCTTCATTCTTCCCTATTCCTTCCACCCATGGATTAGCATCTGATTATTAGAGAAAACATGTAGCCTTTGGTTTTCAGGATTTGCTTATTTTGCTTAGCATGATATTCTCCAGGTTCATCCATTTACAAGTAAATGCCACAATTTTATTCTTCTTTAAGTATGAGTAATATGTATTTGTAATGCATCTATCTATCTATCTATCCATCCATCTATCTATCCATCCATCCATCTATCTATCTAGATATCTAGATATCTCATTTTTTTATCCATTCATCTGTCATATGACACCTAGGTTGGTTCCACAATTTAGCTACTGTGAATTGAGCTTCTATAAACATTGATGTGGCTGAATCACTGTAATTTGCTGATTTTAAGTCCTTTGGATATGAAGCAAGGAGTGGGATAGCTGTGTGTCAAATGGTCGTTCTATTTTAAGTTTTCTAAGGAATCACCATACTACTTTCTATAATGTTTGAACCAGTTTGCAGCCCCACCAACAATGTATGAGTATGCCTTTTATTTCCACACCCATTTTAATATATGGTTGCTTGTATTCTTGTTAATTTCCATTCTGGCTGGAGGGAAATGGAATCTTAGAGTAGTTTTGATTTGAATTTCTCTAATTGCTAGAGATGTTGAACATTTTTTCATTTGTTTGTTGATGGATTGTATTTCTTCTTCTGTGACATGACTATTCAGTTCCTTAGGCCATTTATTGATAGGATTATGATGATGATGATGATGATGATGATAATGATGATGATGATGATGATGATGATGATGATGATTTTTGCTGTTAATATTTTTGAGTTCTTTATATATCCTGGAGATTATTTCTTATCCTGAAGTGCATGTGGTAATGATTTTTTCATTATGTAGACTCTCCCTTCTTATTGTTGATTTTTTTTCTCTTTTCTTTTTTTTTTGCTGAGAAAAAGCTTTTTAGTTTGTATTTTCAGTTTGTATTTGTATTAATCACTTTAATATGGCAGTGGTTACATGAGTGTATAAATTTGTGTAAACCATTAAAAAGTATACTTAATATTTGTGTGTGTTTGTGCATTACTGTTTGTGAATTATTCCATAGTAGCATTACTAAAAAAATTCCTTGTCCTCATATTTCAAAAGTGATTTTACTAGCAAAAGATTTACTTCTGTTTAAAGTTAGAAGACATTATGTAAAGACTGAAACTTAGTTGACCTAAAAAATCCATGTGGATAGATCAGTGTTAATATAAACAATACATGAATTAAATACCCTTAAACAAGGAAAAGGTAAATGAATTCTTCACATACATTCTAGCCTATGAATCAGTGTATTGGAATACAACTCAGACATCCTGAGAATGCATTGCTAGATTGATATTTGGTAGTTCTATTGACACTGAGAACCTTCCAATTAATGTGAAATAATTGCAAATAATCTGTTCTTGGTTTTATTGTTCTTTTTCTGATTAGTGAGTTGAATTTTATTCCATTTTTTTAGTGTGGAAACATGTGTGGAACATACACCAGTATTTCTGAGAGTCTCTTCTTTCTTTTAGAAGCAGAATCCCTAGATTTTAGTGTAAATACCATGTAGAGTCTGTGCTTCTCAGCTTCTCTTGAAGCAGGGGTGGAGGTGTGACCAATGAGAAAGGAATAGTAATGTGAGTAGGGTCACAGTAGGTCACATTAGGACTATTTCATAATCATTTATGGTAAAGTCATACTTTTTGGGGGGAGGAGGTATGGAGATTGAACTCAGGGGCACTCGGTCACTGAGCCATATCCCAGCATTCATTTTGTATTATATTTAGAGACAGGGTCTCAGAGAGTTGCTTACCACCTTGTTTTTCATGAGGCTGGCTTTGAACTTGGGATTCTCCTGTCTCTGCCTCCTGAGCTGCTGGGATTACAGGCAAGTGCCACACCACCTGGCTAGTTAGATATTTTTAATGTTGTAATTTTAAGATGCTAAATATGCTGTTCAACTTTGCTATAATTATTTTTGTCTGAGCAAAGGTTTAAAGTTATCCGTGATTACTTCCATAAATTTTGTTATATGTGTCAGTTTTTGTTTTAATGTATACTTTAATGTTATTTTTTGCCAATATCTCAATTGAGGATTATGCCTTTTATCTGAATAAGATAACTCTCTTCATGATTTTTAACATGTGCTTTGGGTATTGTTTCAGTTGATATTTACATTGCCAGCTTTGTTTCTATTTCCCTTTAAATCATGTACTTCTGATTATATTTTCCTTTTCTTTTTCATTTCTTTTAGGTTTGTTTCCTAAAAGTGTAGCACAGTTAAATTTAATTTTATAACCTACTGAGAACCTTGTTTTTTAACAGATATTTTATGCATTTGTATTTTTTTGTCAAAATTAATTTCATTAATCTTGTTTTAAGTCCTTCTTGGTTTTCATTGTTTTTAAGTGTTTTGCTATTCAATATAAAGCTTTGTTTAATTTAGTTTTGATTTTTTAAAACATAGCCTTTAAAAATTGGCTAAGGATTCTTTTTTAAATTTTTTAAAAAGTCAAAGTCTGTATAATACCTATGGTTCTTGGTAAGTCAAGAATCGGGGGCTCCCGGCTACAGGTGCTCTGCCTACAAACCCTCTGACCCAGCCTCCGTGTCTCCCTGGCCGGGCCTCAGCTTCAGCCTCTGTTGTGGCCCAGGGAACCCACAGGCAGCGGAGCCTCCAGCAGAGCTTCTGGTGCCCAGGAGGGGCCAAGGCGGGAGGTGGAGAAAGAGGAAGCCTGCGAGCAAGCAGAGCGGGAGGAGAAGGAGGACTTCCCCAGCTACCTCTTACTGGAGCGGTCAGTGCTGCTGGGTGACTCAGGCGGGGCGGACCGAACGGTGACTCAGAGATGCGAGAGGCTGCAGCTGGATGCGACTCCAGACAGTTGGGCCTCTCCTTCGGCCCTCGGGGCCACCACCGCAGCCCCCAGTGGTGCTGTCTGCAGACAAGGCCAGGTCTCTTGTTGTTCAACTGCTGCTGCTGCAGCCTGTGTTGTCACAAGCTTTTGGCTGCGCCCTCCAGAGCCCTACACTGCGCTGAGCACTTGGGTATCTTGGTGGCTTGTGGGATTGCGCTGCGCCCTATTGCGTTCTGGAGCTCCCCTCAGGCCCTAGTTCACTGCAGGAGTCCTGCAGGCGAGGATGGTTCTAGGGCGCCATTGCCTCAAGGTGCCAGCAACAGAAATGATGGACCCAAGCCAGAGCAGCTGCAGGTGTTCATGACCCCCACCGCCTTCTGCACAGTTCTTGCTGCTGGGAAACCTCATGAAGGAAGCATGAGGAGACTCCAGGGAGCCTTCCCTTAGGTTTCGGCCACCAGCCCCATGGGTGCCTCTGGGCCCGGTGGCAGATGCAGGGGACCGACCCCTTTGCCTTGCAGACCTCGAGCACCTTGCTCTGACCCTGTCCCCCCTGGAGAAGAAAGAGAACGCCACTGCTTAGAACTTGGCTTCCTGCCCCCATCAACCCTGATTTGAAGCCTCGCCTCTACTCCTGGGAGCGACAGCCTAGGTGCATGGAAAGCTTGGAAAGATTTTAAGCCCAGAAGTGGAACCAGCAGGGCAGTGATGTCCAAGAACTTAAAGTATGGTGAGATGCAGGGACTAAGGCATGTCCGCATGACCGTGTCCTATGAGAATTTCCCCATCAACCCTGGACCAAGGACCTGGGATAAACTGGGGCACCTACGGCAGCTACTTGCATCCACTTGTACTAGACCTATCACTTGTGGGCATTCTGTGCTTGGATTGTTTAAAGAAAGGGCTGGAAAGGGCGGGAATCGTGAGAGCTTTCTAACAATGCTTGAAAACGAGTGATAAGGATACATTTTCTCCTTACTTTCCGGTGGAGGAGCTTACTGAAAACGGTGCTATAACTGCTGTGCAGAGAAATTCTGGGTTGAAGAATGTAAAATCTTGGCATTGGGTGGGTTGGCATCGCCTCCTTTCTTCCACTTAATCAATGACAGGAGGAGGTGGGAGAGGAGAACTCCACTTAGGGAATGAGAGGGAGGTGCATAATTTTGAAAGTTGGGAGATTTAAATTTGATTGTGGACTTTTACATGACTTGACCTTGCCACCCGTGGTTGAAGGTCATATTTATGCTCTGAGTGAGAAGCAGTGGGGTTCCTGCAAGAGCTAACTCATCCTTGGTGTCTTTTTCTCTCCAAGAAGAGCTCTGACTTGCTTTGCCACCACTTGGAGCCTCCTGATGACACACTGGCTGGGAGGGATTTGTGAGAACAGTTGCTTTTTCTGTGTTTCCTCTTTCCAGAACTCCTTTTCTTGCAAGGCTACTCATGGCCATGTCGCTAGCTTTCTCAGAGAAGGTCATAAGGTCATAAACAATCTCTTGTCCTCTCAGCCGACCTTTCTTACTCTGCCCTTTCTGTGGGGATGGAGGAAGGCCCTCAATGCCTTTCTGCTCTGTTCTGGCCCTCTGGAGTGGTGGGCCTGAGCCTCTGCTGTTCCTCATGCACAGTTATTTTCCTCCTGCCTGCCAACTCTTCTTTGTGAGTGACTGAAAGTTTTTAAAATATAACTCTCCTCTAGAAGAAACCACTGGCTTTACCCATATAAAATTTGATGGTGCTTTAGTAAGGTGCCACCCCCAAGCTTGAAGGGTAGCTGAACCAGTTTTTAAAGATTCAATGGCTTCTTCATCCTCCAGATGTAGCTATTGACCATACACTTGCATCGGAGTGTCTGAACCTGTGGTGGTCCTGATTTATGTGATTTCTTAATTAAAATGTCTGCTAAATAAATTTTATTTTTGTTTTGGAAAAAAAATCAGATGATATTTCTTGATGTTCATGATCTAATGAGCAAATTTATGTTTTACTTATCTCCTCAGTTTTCATTAATATGATCTGAGGATTTATCTCAGATTATCATTAAATTGCTATTTAAATAACATAACATTTTCACTAACTTTTATGTCAGCTTATAGATTATGAAAATCCTAAGGTTGTCACAGCCTTAAATAATTTGGCACTTTTCTAATTATTTATCAAAATGATCCTTAATAAAGTCACTAAAATATACTCTTCTTAGTATTACTCATCATTTTCTTGATCTATTCCCATTTATTATCAAAAATAGCTATTTTTCTTTCCCTGTTGCTCACCTTCAAGGCGTTTGTTTGCTCACAAGATCACAAGGAAGAAGTATAAAAAGTCAGATTTTTAAATTTAAATATCAAATTTTACATTTGATATTTTCTATAGCAAAGTGTAGCACCTAGAATACATTCGGCATCATTGTATTAATGGATTTTGTGTTAGTGAATTTTATGACAGTTTAATTTAGTGAACTTGTAAGCTTGTTTTCTAAGCTATGCCTGTCAGTTGTTATATCAGGTTACATATGCCCTGATATTTATATTTCTGAATATTTGTTTTAAAATCAAAGCCATTCTCCTGCTGCTTTGAGTCTCTGATAGACTGTCCTGTGACCTCCACAAGTGAGCAACAGCTTCATTCTATCTATATAATAAAGGTGCTTGAGTGGGAATTCTTCAGTTTTTTCAGAACTTAGTTGAGGATCATTTGGGGGAACAGGGTCTTAGTGGACATGAAGGCTATTTTGAAACAGTGGGGAAGAAGTCAGTAGCAGATGCTAGGGATAATATCTTTTAGAAACCAATGTTGTTGCTAAGTTATTGGAAGTCTTTTCTATCTCAATTCTTTTTAATATTTTTTAGTTGTATATGGACATAATATCTTTTTTCAAAATATTTAATTTTTAGTCTTAGTTGTACAAAATACCATTATTTTATTCATTTATTTTTATGTGGTGCTAAGGATGGAACCGAGGGTCCCACACATGCTAGGTGAGCACTCTACCAGTGAGCCACAAACCCATCCCCCATGGACACAATATCTTTATTTCATTTGTATGTGGTGCTAAGGATCAAACCCAGTGTCTCACGTGTGCTGGACGAGCAGGGTTGTAGCAAATCCATGCCATGTTGTCTTGAGTTGAGGCCTGTGGTTCTCCCAGGCCTGAGCCAGGGGAGTATTCTGTTTGCCCACAGTGTCAACAGTCCACTCACTGGGGGCCACCCAGTCCCTTCCCACCCTGTGTGCTATCTGGGGCTCCCTGGTTCCTTCTGTCACTGCTGTTCTGAGCCAGCCCCATCTACCTTCAGAGTCTCTGCCTGACTCTCACTCACTCTCTGGACCTAATCCCCACTCTGCCTTCAGCTACCAGAGGGCAGCAGCGAGAGTCCTTTCTAAAGGTAGAGCTTTATTTTCTTCCTTCCTCTGGGCTCCTGGCCCCCTCCCTCCATCCATGTTAACAGCCCCCAGGGGTCAGCAAATGGCTTCACTTCACTCTGCAAACAGGCCACTGGTGTGCCTCCAATGTGAAGGAGGATGTGCTTCTAGATGACACTTGGGCATTAGTGAAGGCCATCAAGGTCTCAGGCTGGGGGTTGAGCCTGTCTTAGGACAGCTCAGGGCTTCATCAATGGCCCCAAAATAAGGTATCATGTTCTGCTGCAGCCTGGCTTGAGGACAAAACAAGGCAACTACAGCTATCATTTATGGTTTTCCATGGAAGCTTTCAGATGAAATTTGTGTTGCCTTTAGCTTGAGTTATAGGGAAAGGGGAGCTAAAAGCCAGCCTGTTATTGCAGGATGAATGTAAGTTTAAGTGACAGTAAAGAGAAAAGGTGCAGTCTTAAACTTCTTATAAATCAATTTTCAAGTGGTATCAAACTCCTACATATAAGATAAAGAAGAAGCCAGTCCCTGAGGAAAACAGAGCATGGTGAGATTCACAGTTATTTTAATTTCTTTCCAACATTTGTAAGTAAATCAGAGTTTAAGTCTGGCCTTGGACTTTCCTTAAGTTATTGAGAAGGTAAAATGGGAAGCTCAAGTCCAGCTCTGGTGGGCTAAAGATGACATGGTTACACATTGAAAGGAGAAACATGTGTGACCAGTAGCAAAATTGTTTTCCTTTTTGGTTTCATAGGCCAGGAGCCCAGAGGAAGGAAAAAAATGAAGCCCTACCAGAAAGGATTCTCACTACTCCTCTCAGGTAACATGAGTGCATATGCATTTAAATACATACGCATATAAATTACTTAAAAATTTTCCCAATTGAAATCATACGTGATTGTCTTAGTCGATTTTCTGTTACTATATTAGAGTACTTGAGATTGGGTGATTCATAAAAAATGGACATTATTCTGGCCCATGGTTCTGAGAGAATAGCATGGTTTTGACACCTGTTCATCTTCTGGTGCAGGCCTCCTGATGCTGTAATTCATGGCAGACTGTGGAAGGGCAAGTGGGTGCACCCAGAGAAGGAAAGGAAACTCAGCTCCTCTTTCTCTTAGGGAAGAGAATCATTTGTGATGCTCCCCCACAATGTAATAACCTCCCACAAGTCTCCACTGCCCAATTCTGCCATATGGTAAAGGTAAGGTTCCACATAGGAACTTCTGAGGGACACACTCAAGCAGTCATGATGACCAATTATAACTTGGTTTTTATATTTCATGACACACTGTGGACATCCCTCACGAGTATTAGTGACTCATTCAGTGTTTTGAACTTGTCTACAATAATAAATCTGGAAAACAAATAAAATATATAAATCAAATATCCATATGTGTTTAACATTTTATGGGTCATATTTGGTCACTGGGAGTAATTGTTGTGACATCTATTTTTATAAAAATGGCATATTCTAATTCTTATAACTTTATTTATAATAAGTGAATATATTATAAGTATATTTTTATATTGTAACTTTCAAAAGATCCATATTACCATGGAATAAATAACTTTAAAAATTGTATTAGAGTTGGCTCAGTGGCACAGGCTTGTCATCCCAGTGGATGTGGAGGCTGAGGCAGGAGTATTGGTAGTTCAATGCCAGCCTCATTAACTTGGTGATGTCATGAGAAACAATTTAACCCTGTCAAAAAAAAAAAAAAAAACCAAGAAAGTAAGAAAAGCGGAGCTATACACGGTGGCACACACCTGTAATCTGAGTGGCTCAGGATGCTGAGGTGGAAGATCATGAGTTCTTGGTCAGCATCAATAATGGTGATGAAATAAGCAAATTAGTGAGACTCTGTCTCTAAATAAAATACAAAATGGGTTTGGTGATTTTGCTCAGTGGTGGAGTATCCAAGAGTTCAATCGCAGAAGGGCCAAATAAAATAAATAAATAAATAAAAGGTGCTGGGGATGATGCTGGGCCTGTGGTTCAGTGGTAGCAAAATTTCATGGCATGTGTGAGGCACTGGGTTTGATTCTCAGAACCACATATAAATAAACAAAATAAAGATCTATCAACAATGAAAAAAATATTTAAAAAAAATAGGGATGTATCTCAGTGGGTAACCACCCAAATGCACTCACCCTCTACCCTCTATTCACCTGGGATTCCCACCCCAAAACTATGAAAGAATAATATCTCAGCCTGCCACCTATCCAGCAGTTCTTCTTTAACAGCCCATCAGAACCTAATCCTCACTTGATGCCCATCTTTTTATACCACCCTGTGACTATGCACTGGGCCTGCACTAAGCCACCCCAGCACAATTGGTTGCTAAGGTCCAGGTGGAAGTATCCCTCATTCATTCCACTAGGGCTTTATATTTTTAAAAATGGGTTGCTAATAATTCAAAATGACAGGTTTAAGGCTAAAAGTACAGCTCAGTAGTAAACAAGTTTCACATGTGCCTGGCTCTGGTTTCCAACTCCAGCACCTAAAATGAGCCAGGCAGGACTGAGGGCACATGCCTCTTATTCCAGTGACTATAGAGGCAGAGGCAAGAGGCTCATAAGTCTAAGGACAGCTTTAGCAATGTAGTGAGGCCCTAAAAATCTTACAGAGACTCTGTCTCTAAAATATACAAAGGGTTGGGGATGGGTTTTCAGTGCTTAAGCAATCCTAGATTCAGTCCCCACAACCAAATATAAAACCAAACCCAAACTAAAAGTGAAAACAAACTGTATTTCCCAACATCCTTTGCAGGTAGGGGTCTCTATGATTCTGTGCTGGCCAATGAAATATCATTGGAAGCCACTGGTCCTCTAGCTTTTTGTTTTTTTCTTCTTCCTTTCCTCCTGATTGCTGTATTGAATGGATGGCAGAATGAAAAACAAAAAGGGTCCTGGGGCATGATGGCATGGCTGGATAGTTATAGAAGGTAAGAATACCAACCACTGGGCTTTTTGATTGCATTAATTTTCCTCCTTGTTCTACTTTCTGTTCATTGTCCTCAGGTTCAGGAACAATGTAGGCCAAGAGAACCAGTCATCTTTGTCACCAATTGCTTTTCAGGTCTCTGGGGATGGAAGGAAAGTACAACACAAAACCTCTACAGTACCTAATCTGAGCCCTTGGAGTAGAGTTAGGCCTGAGTCATCTCCAGGACCCCTCACCTGCCCCAGAATGTTCACAGAGCATATTTTTTCCTCTTGATGCCAACAGTCAAGTCCAAAATCTCAGGGCTCTCATGGCTCTCCTGAGAACTGTTCCACAACAGGCTGACACTAGTCCCAATCTCAATTCCTTCACTGATGGGCCATTGGGAAAGTAATTTTAAGCATGCCTTACTGTTCCCAATTTTGAAGTGGGTCTTCTCCAAAAAAGACTTGAAAATAAATGAGCACAGAAGGAGGAAGCCAGGTTCCAAGGACTGAAGATGAACCCTGACTCCAGAGAAACCAAGGATCTGAAAAGATTTCCAATTAAAATGAGTTGGCAGATAAAGTATAAACCTTAACATAAAGCAATAACCTGACAGCAAAATATCAGGTGTGGGCATAGACATATGTGTGAGAGACTGACTTTTCACAGCTTCCACAACAGGTAAAAATTAATGCTAAATTTGTAATACATAACATAAGAAAAAGGAACCACATTTTTTTTCTTACTTTCCTCTTTTTCTTTCTTTTTTCTTTCTTTTATTTTTCTTTCTTTTTTTGTACAAGGGTTTGAAATTAGGGGTACATAACCACTGAGCCTCATCCTCAGGTTTTTTTAAAGTTTTTTTTTTTAACTTTTGAGATACACTGTTAATCACAATATTGAGGTATTCTTATATCAAACAAGCCATACTACAAAGGTTCCAGAGCTAGAGAGAAAAACCTGCAATCCCAGAGTGTAAAATATGTCAGTGGAGGACGAGCCATGTGGACAGAATGCAGAGGATCAAATGGGTGGAGTGGGCATTGCTCTGCAGAACAGTGCAGGCAAGAGGCCAGATGCTGGGTGGAGCCTATGAAAAAAAGTGGAGAGGACCTAGTGAGGCTTAGTTGTTTGGCAGAGCTGGTGAGGCAGAGTCAGGCTGAGTGAGTGGAGCCCAACCCATAAGAACAGTGGGCGAGGAGAAGACAGGAGAAGCACGTTGGTGGCAGCATCCCACCCAGGACCCCTTAGGTGAGCACAGCCTAGGAAGCAGGAGGTGCACTGATGCAGGAGCAGAGGACATTGTGGGTTCATTCACAGGAGGCAAAGGGAGTCAGAAGAGGCATCTGGTAATTCTGTCAGAAGTCACTGTTGACCCAGTGGGGAAGAAGTGTCTTTGGGCTCTGAGATAGAAATGTGACCTCAGGGTCTGCTCCACAAGGGGCCTCAGTTTCCCCTCTTACACACTGAGGCAAGGGAGGGAGGATGAAGATGCCACAGCACAGCCTTTCTTGGTTCTCCCCTCTAATGGGATTCTGTGTACTTTCCATATTTTCAGATTGATTGGGTTCCATGGGGTTTCTGGAAGGAATCCTGGGGATATCTTCTGAGACTCTTTGTTTTTGAGGAACAACAATTTTTCTGGCATGTTCATAGAGACTTCTCTTGGTGTCTGTTGTTTACATACTGAGACCCTGAAGTCCAGAGAGGGTAAGCCTGTGATGCAGCCATCACTTCCTGGAGCCTGATGTGGATCCCACAGTCCCGTTCACTCACTCACTCACAGGCAGGAGTTTCCTAGCACCTGGGCAATGAAAAAAGCATTGATGGGGAAAGAGGCCTTGACCCTTTCCAGGGGCAACTTGGGGAAACTCCCTATATTTGTAAAGTAGGACATGAAGTGATGCCTGCCTCTCAGACTGGTGTAAGGCCAAGCCCCAGCTTCATGATTCTCTAAAAGGCAGTTTGGCATGGATGGGGCAGGGGGGCTATTTTGACAGTATTATCATTTCGTATTTTTTTCTTTTAAACATTTATTTTTTAGTTGTAGGTGGACACAATACATTTATTTTATTTTTATGTGATGGTGAGGCTTGAACCCAATGTCTCATACATAATAGGCAAACAATCTACCTCTAGGCAAAACTACAGCCTTCATTTAGTTTTATATATGGAAACATAACCTCTTGAACACATACTAAGGTTTATCAAAGCAAAAAAACATTTTTCAACCACTGTGCTTTACTGCCCCCTGGGGCAGCCCTAGACAGTAGCAATGATCTCTTTCCAAATTGAAATTTGGCATATAGAAAATCGGAAATCTTTCCAAAGCCAGAAAGAACAGTATGACCTGCCCAATGAAACTCTTACCCAGCCTCAATAATTTTCAATAATTTATCAATTCTTTCTATTCCTCTATCCCCAACAGAATTCCTGCATCATTTCCAAATAAACCTCAGGCACTCTGTCACTTAATCTTTAAGTATTTTACTAGGCATCTTTCAAAAACAATTCGATTATCAAGCTGAAACTCTTCATAATTCCTGAATACCAACCAAGATCCAATTTAAGTATAAAGATACCTGATTGTCTCAAAGAGATTTTTTATCACTTAAAAACCAAGAAAGTTTATCTTTATCTCTTGTGATTTTCTAGGCAACCTCAGCAGATCAATGGTCCAGAAGATTGGTGTGACGGTTCTATAGAACAAATGGGAAGAAGAAAAACAACAGGGCAAAGAACAAAACTCTCTCTCTCTCTCTCTATCTCTCTCTCTCTCTCTCTCTCTCTCTCTCTCTCTCTCTGTGTGTGTGTGTGTGTGTGTGTGTGTGTGTGTGTGTGTTTAAATTCCAAGATTAAAGTTTTTTTATTCTTCAGGGTATAAAATATACATACACCAATAATAATGACATAAGGAAAAAAAGTTCTATATTCTATGTCTTTTTAATTATAGAACAATTTTATCTCACCAGAATATTAGAAATGGACAAATTGGCCTGACTTAAGAGAAGGGAGGTATCCAGAAGCAGAGACCTGACCAAGATTTTGCCCTGAGGTAGACTAGGCCAGTGTGGAAGGTGGCTGTAAGTGACATCATGAGGACTGGCAGAGTGAAGCAGAACAACAAAAAATAATGTACCAAAGGAAACCTTAGCTCAGTTGGCTAAAGTTTTGGTTCAAAGTCAAGTGACATGAATATCTTCAGGAAGTCCAACACTCCTCCCTACAGAAAACTCAATATTCATACTTGGGAAAATATCACCTTCTGGTTTTCTTTTCATCCCCCAAATGTTTTTTAAAGATCTTTTCTCAATGCTATTGTCCTCACAGCTGGTTTCCAAGCTCTCTTCTTTCTGCTCATCACCTTTTATACTTTTCATTTTCCTCCCTAAATAATACTATCACTCAGTTTTTAAATTTTGGCAAAATATGCATAACTTTATATATTTGATTATTTTGTTACAATTCTGACCACTTTTAAGTGTCCTTCCTGTGGCATTAAGATTTTTTAAATTGTTGTGCAAACATTGCTTCCATCCATCTTCAGAATTTTGTTGTCTTCCCCAACTAAAACTCTTTACCAATTAAACACTAGGGTTACTCCTTTCCCCTCCCCTCTACCCCACTAAATTAAGAGTTTTTACTGTGTCGGGCACCATTTTTGAATTTTTTACATATATGAACCAAGTTAATTCTCTTAAAAATTTAAGAGGTATTACTATCATTTCTTTCTACAGATTAGGTCCCAAACAAAGAAGTTGTATAAATCCCTATAATTTTATAACCAATTGTATTATTAGGCCCAAATATTTAATTCACCCTCCACTTCACTCTCCACTGCCCTATGACTACTAACAAAAGTGTGGGGTTCTCTCATACCTCATGGACATCAGGGTCTGTGTGATACTTTGGTCAACAGAATGTGAGCAGAAGTGACATCTGCACTGTCCAAGTAGTAGCTTTGACTCATGTTGTAAATTTATCATCATTCTTTTCCCTTAAAAAAACCTGAGATGGATGTTTTCTTTTTAGACTGGGTTGTAGAATAAAAAAAGATATTGGACAAAGCCAAATCTGATTCCATGACCTTTATATTGTCAGTGAGAATGTAAATGCTTGATTTTGTAGCCACTGGTATTTGGGGTCATGTGTCACTGATGCACAACCTCGTCAAGACTGAGTATTACAGTGATAAGACTTACCACTGGTCCAGGAACTTGAGGATATATATATATATATATATATATATATATTGCCTAGTGCTCTGTGCCACTTAGATGACTACAAGAACTTCCATCTTAGAATTCTGAGAGAGAATCCTCCATCTACCTCAATTGATCTGTCCCCTCTTGCCTATTCTCTGATTTTTCTATATTAGTTGGCAACACCAAACCCTACCCATTCTTCCATACTGTTCACATGGGACACATCATTGGTGCTAATCTTTTTGCTGTTCAGAACAAATCCATGGCCAGTTCTTTCTCATCTTACTTTCCATAGAGGTAGTTTTCCCACCCACATAATCCTCTGTCCCCATTCTTCTGCTGCCTTTGTTCAGACTGTCAACTTTTGCACACTTCCTGACTCCATCCTCAGTGTTTGCATTTTATTTACTTGTTCTGGTTGAATGGTAGCTGGGACCAGTTGGTAAAAAAACAAACAAACAAAAAAAAACAAACAAACAAAACAAAACAAAAAAAAAAAAAAACCACTATCTCTCCAGGGGAAAGAAGTGTAAATGAAGAAGGGTCACCCACTGGTAACTCCCTGATGGGAGCCACTGCTGACAGTATCCAGAGAGAGTGGCATGGTAGAAAATCAAACAACTGAGAATTTCCAGAAAGTAACTTTTCAGTAAAGAGTTAATCTCTTTTGGAGAAAGCATAAGGAACCAATGAGTGTGGGGCTGTCTACCCTTCCCAGAGAGGTGGAGAGAGAAGAGAAATATGAAGTGAGTAGAGAATTCATTTCCAAATGTTAAAGGCTGAAGGGGCTCTGAGCTGCAGAAATTTGCCTACAGCCTGGACCAAGACCTGATGCATTTCTGATAGCTCTTTTATTTTAAATGAAAACCAGTGTCATGTTCAGATCCACTCTTTTTTCAGGGTCCCCAAAGCTTTAGAGTGCCAGTAACCAGGTAAGCCTCTGTTATGAAGATTTATTTCTTTCCTTTCTCTATTAATAGCTGTATGTTCTCCAGTCAGGTAGAGGAGACTGTGCTAGCTAACCCCTTACAACCACCAATAAGGAAATTGCCAATTATGTACTCTCTTGGTCACTACAGCACTAGAATTCCACCATGTACCTTCTCTCACTGTTTATCCATTCTCAGTCACATTTCCCTGAAAACTCTGAACACCTGAACATTTTTGAAACCCCTTCAAGAATATTTCAAATTCATGCCCTTCTTTAATATCACCATTACCAATGTCTGCTACCATATATTTATCTCAGTCTTTGAATCTTGTGTCTGATCATTCTGGATGTGATCTCAACTTATGATTTCAGTTTCTGCAGATTTTCCTTTGTCTAATTGTAGTAAGATTTCCAAGCTGGAAGGAAGGGATGGGATGTGTTTCTGTAATGATTTTATTCCTAACTATTTTCATGAAGCCTGGAACATAATGAACACTAAATAAATGTTATTGGATGGATGGATGGGGAAATTTAAATCAGTGGTACCATCTGGATTCTAAGCTCCAAAAAACTCATTGCTGCACATATGAGCCATGTATGGGAAGCTTGGGACCAGAGGCTTGCTATATGGCTTTATTCAGACTAGCCCTTCAGAGACCACAAGGTCTAGCCAACTATCCTCTTGAAAAGGAAACACCTACCTTCTTTCTAATCACAAAGGAACTCCCACTGATTCTGTTGAACTTTTGCCCCAAATCTGAACCCTATCTTAAGTCTGGACAAGCCTGTCTTCTTTGACTAGAAATTGGAAAGCAAAACAGCTTTCAGCCCTGTCCTCTGACCACAGCAAGACTCAGAGGAGAGCCTAATAAGAGGCATAAAATCTACACATGTATGTCTCAGAGAGTGAAGCTTAATAGCCTGAAGGTGACAACAGGGTTTGGAGTAATATCTGATTAAACAAAGAGAGACATTAAATAATTGCCTGTCACCACAGGCCTAGCTGTGGGAGATTCTCTGTCTTTATTAGTTTCTTAACCAGAGCTGCTGGCTCAGGACACTGGGCTGTCCCTAGAGCTGGGAGCCATCAGCCAAGTAGGTATGACAATTTCCTTGCCAGCTACTCCCATGCTGTCTAGTGGAAGGACTCCTGAAAGGTGACCTTGCTCAAGGACCAGGGCGGATCCGTGTTTAGGGTGTTCCCGGTTTAGCATAATAGGAGATTAGGGCGTTCCCAGTTTAGAATAGGGTGTATCCTGCTGCCTGAGTTCCTCTTGAGTTCTCACGGGATTCAGAATATATTTGGGAGACAGAAGCCCAGTGGAGGTGGATTTGGGCAGAGAACGTGGATTTCTGCCACAGTCCGGCTGCAGCAGAATAACGCGGGGGGGGGGGGGGGGGGGGGTGTTGACGAATAACTTGTGTATGTTGATGCAGCAGGAATAGGAGCCATTTATTGTAGGATCTGAGCGATATTTATACATTTTACACAGCTTATCTAATTAGCATAAAATAGATACAGCAGTCAACCAATAAGGAATCTCCACACTTAATGGCTTGCTTTTGTTACTTCACAAACCACTCCCTCTGGCATTTGGCCAGGCGCCATCCAGACTTGTTTACAGACTTAAACATTTCTCTGGCAAAATAACAGGTGCCAATCTGACTTGTTTACAGACCTTAACAGGGCCCACTCCTTGCTTAACTCTAATGTGACTGGGAAGACAGCAGGCTTACCTTGGGTCTGAGCACCCCCATGAAGCAAATCCACCATTGAATCGGGGTTCTTCTAAGCCAGAGGTTCTCAGCCTGTAGTTGGCTTTCTCTGCACCAAGCAAATTAACCACTCTCTTTAATGTGGTGCTGGGGATTGAACCAAGAGCCTTTTGCAGGCAAGGCAAGCACTCTACCAAATGAGCTATCTCCCCAGTCTGCACTTACCTCTCTTTGAGAAGTTCTAACAAGGGCATATTCCAAGTCTTAAAAATTTCTCATGGTGCACAGGAAAACTTGCTGCAGACATTCATCATTCTTCAGACTTCCCTTGTGGCTACAAGGGGTGGTTTAATTTGTGTTTAAAAATATAATTTAAATCCAGTTTTCCAGGAATACAAATCCTGTCTAAGGTACAAAGAACACCTGTCTGTGTACCGCAGGCCTCTGTTTGACCTGGTATATCTCTAGTGCATAAGTTTCTCTAGGTCTATTTCTTTAATATTCTCTGCATTGCAGGGAAGAAATACCTCACTGCTTATCACCTTCCTCCCCAGCTTCTATTTCATAGCCAAGTGAACACACACTCATACACACACACACACACACACACACACACTTGCAGGCTTAGGGCCTAATATGAGTTCTGCCACACAGACTTACTATGTGGCTTTTGGAAGCCATCAACATTTACTGAGCCTCAGTTTTCATCCCAGTTACCTGCAGAAGTTGTGCTGATTACCTGTTACTTTGTAGCCTTTAATGGTATGACTTCATTGATTGATAATTTTAATGCCCAATTTATTAATTTGGTAACATTTTGTTTTGTGCAACTTTGAAAAGAAATAAGTTCCATATTGCTGTGTTGGTCTTATGATTGAAACAAAGGGTGCTGTTCTATTAAAAACTAAACCCCAGTCTTAATGTTATATGAGACAGAGTCTTGGTAAGTTTTTCATCCTCTTCTTGAAATGTCTTTTTTTTTCGTTATTATTGTTTTTTAAAAAATTTATATGTAATAGCAGAATGCATTGCACTGCTTATTACACATAAAGGGAACATGTTTTTATATCTCTGATTATATACAAAGTATATTTACATCAATTTTTTTCTTCATAAATATACTTTGAATAATAATCTCCAACATATTCAAACATTATTTCTACCCATTTGCCCTCCCCTCCAACCTTTATGCCTTTTTTAGAGTTTGTCTATTTCTTCCATGCTCCTCCTCCCTACCCCACTATGAATCAGCCTCTTCATATCAAAAAAGACATTCAGCATTCGTTTTGGGGGAATTAGTTTTGACATAACCTCTCAAGCAGTAAATATCATGATCATGTACCAACAAATTCACAATAAAACTTCCTTTTTTTATAAGTAACTATTGAATGTTTTATAGTTACATATTGTTTATCTCTGAAATATTTATTATGTTGAATTAAGCAATATTATAATCACTTTGTTTTTTTTTTTTCATACAGATACCCCATAGCTCCAGAAGCTTTCTTTAGAAGTAATAGATATTTTTTTACTCCTAATCAGTTGAAATTTTTATTTTTCATTGTCTAAATGTAAAGTGTGCGTGTGTGTGTGTGTGTGTGTGTGTGTGTGTGTGTGTGTGTGTTTAAGAATCTCTTTTTAGGAATGGGATTATGGCTCAATGGTAGAGTGCTTCCTTAGCACATGTGAAGCACTAGGTTTATCTTTAGCACCATATTAAAAGTATTTATAGATATTGTGTCCACCTACAACTAAAAAATAGTTAAAAAATAAGATTCTCTTTTTAGTTTCACAAATCTGTTTATTTATAACATTATGATGTGCACACTGATCGCTCTAAGTTTATAACATACAATACTGTGTAGCATATTTACCTTTTAATCAGTGATGGACATTATATACAACAATAGCTACAAAGTGTAGCCTAGCATTGTAGTAATATACAATCTAAATGTCAGTACACAGTACGATGTTGGCAAAAATGGCAAAATCACTTGGAGTGCATTCCTTAGAGTATATGCCTGTCATTTAATAAGACATTTTTGTACACATACTGTACATTACAAAAATAGATATAATTTTAATATGACTATTATATCTCAGATTTACCAGAGCATACTTGCAATTTTATTTGACAATCAAAGCACAAACATTTGAAACTACTGACACATTAATGCCCATTACTGGGGATTAGTTTATTTTGATTATTATTATTATTATTATTATCATTATATTGGGGATTGAACTCAAGGGAAGCAACCCTTGAATGACATCCCAAGCTTTTTTTAAAATTTTTATTGTTGGTTGTTCAAAACATTACATAGTTCTTGACATATCATATTTCACACTTTGATTCAAGTGGATAATGACATCCCCAGCTTTTATTTGCATTTTATTTAGAGACAGGCTTTCAGTGAATTGCTTAGTGCCTCACTTTTGCTGAGGCTGGCTTTGAACTTGTGGATCCTTCTGCCTTACCCATCTTGTAGTTTCACAAGATTTTTACCCCCTTTTCTCTTTGACATTAAGGCCCTGCTAACCTCGCATGGTGTCCATTGCTAGATTCAGCAGTTTTAGGTGTGCTTCCTCTAACTTTTTGTCACCATTGTTAGCAGATCCAAGATCCTAAAGTAGATAGTCCTTAATACACAGTTTCTCATTTTGACTTCTTGGTGTTCAAGTTCATGAAGAATTTGGAAAGTGTTTAATAGATAGCTAAAACTGATATAAAATGTGAAGGAAAAAAATGACCTATAAAAAGTTAAACCAATCTGAATTTTTATTTGGATAAATAATGAATTCTAAATTAAGGTAGCACCAGCACTAACTTTTGGAGCAAAGTAAGCATCTTCCAAGAAAGATAAGAAAAAAATGAGAAAAGCCATAGAATAAAAATCCATTTTGACTTTAAGAGTTGATCTTTGAGAACTTTCCAGCTAAATCTGGCACATAGTTTTAGAAGGTTCAGAGAAAACCATGAAATTGATGCCTCACACAGATCTAATTACTAATTGTAAGAAAATTTTTGAAAGTGATACCAATAAAACATGAGAATAAATTAAAAAGTGTGACCAATACTCCTCTGTAAAAGTGCATATAAAATAGAATTTTTTCATTGAAGCCTAATGTAAATGATTATTTGTATACATAGTGATTAGAAAGTACTTTCTTCAGATGTACAAACATGGTCAAATGCTGATTAAAGACACATCTTCCAGTAAAACAAACAAACAAAAAAAAACCTGAACATATATTTTAAAATTTAAATGAAGCAAGACTCATATTTCAAAAAAATTGAACAACTAAAATATAAGATCATAATTTCATGCAGAGCTATATGTAAATTATACAGTAGGTTGCACTAATTGACATCAATTTGAAATGATCCAAATGCTCATGAAAGTTAAATAATACACCATGTTCTAAAAGATAATCATTGCAAATCTAAAAATAAAAAATGCTCAGAAATTTGAATTATTATGAGAGGTAACATGATGCTGCATGTGGAAAGTTTCACATCAGACATTATATGATAGGTCACAGTCAAAACACAGGTGAACTAAAATATTTTATAAAATTACCTTCACACCATTTGTAAAAGCTATAAGCAAATTACAAATTTTTGAAAATTAGAATGCCATCCACAAGACATTCCTCTCTGTTGCTCGCTCTTCAAATAAAGTTACAATATCCAAATATCTTTGAAGAATTTTGGATAAAAAGTATTGACTCCTCACAAGTGAGGACTGAATTACACTACTAAAACACTCAGAAGATGGACACATATCAAAATAATTATACTAAATAAAATAAGTCAGACACTAAAAATAGTATCAAGTAGTTTGATTTATGTAAGTTCTTGATGATTTGAATTTAATATACAAGGACAGCAGGAGAAGAAGCTTGGTTGCCTGAGAATGTGAAAATGGATCCATTGGATAGAATAAATGTGTGTATATAATTTTAACTATATCCCAATGATGATATTAGAAAATTTCAGCTATTTAAACAATCTTTCACTTAGTGAACAACGACTACATTAGAAATGTAAGAGCTACCATTTAACATTTTTTCATGTTGCCAGCATGTCACACTGACTTAACTAAATAGAAAGGAGAAAAACACTCTTAAAATAAATTGGACACTCCAAACCTTGTGTTTATGAAACAGCAATGGCCACACTGAGCATCTCAATTAGGAGCCTGAGCTCTATGCAGAGCTACCTATGAACACCATCTTCACCACTACTTAAAAACCTTAGAGTGTTTTCTTGTGAAAGCAATTGTGGTGAGCAATAAACTGTTAGTGTCTCATACTGGTTTCTCTTATTTATTTATTTACTTTCTTATCATTTTTTGGCAGAAAACCTATTTAGTGTCTTCCATGTTTTGAGATTGTGGAACTGTCATTTTGGTAGGTCTTGGTTTTATTTGGAGGGGATGGGGATATAGAGCTTATATAATGCTCTTTGGAGCAGACAGGGGGAAGAATGGAAAGAGTCTCCCCACCCTGTGTTTTCAGGGATGTGCTCTAGGTTGAACCATAAAATTTCTGGGGGCCATGGTGAAGCTGAAACCTTTTAAAAATAACTTTGAATAATTGACAATATGCCTATGAAATTTTCCTGTGTAAATCTGAAATGCCTTAAAACTTGTCTCTGACATGAGGAGAAACAGGATGAAGCTGAAAAGCCAACATAAAAACCTGAACACTAAAGACAGTTTTAAGTGAGAAGATCCAGTTTTACAACTACTAATTTTCAACTGTATTGTCTAGAGCCAAGTTCAGTTGCCAACTCCTAGAGAACTTTTGAAAACAAGCACATGTAGATGATATAGCTAACTCTGAATATTTGGAAAGCACAAGGTTTGGAGTTCCTGGGCAGACAGAATATGTGTGTGTGTTCAGGCCTCCAAGGATTTGGGGGGAAAAAACATTCTCCAGGAAATCACTTCTTGCTACACTTCAGTTCCCGCTGCTTGCTAATGCCAGTAATGATACCAGTTTTAGTTTGCTGAAGAAATTTTATAATCACTTGGATTAAAGTCAACCTTATGTACTGAGAAACTTACACATTTGTGTGTTCTGGGATAGTTGATCCAAATTATCAGTTACTTCTTATTACTTTCCTTATTCCTTTGTTTTCAGTGGTGATTTTCACACTGTTAGGAATAGAATTCCAATTTCAAATTAAAGTCTAGAACTGTGTTGTCCAGTACAATAACTGCTGGCTCCACGTAGTTATTTCTGTTACAATTAAATTAAAATAGATTAAAATCTCAGTGTATTATTTGCACCATCCATTTCACATGCTGAACAGCCTCTTGGTGACCAGTGACTCTTGTACCGGGTGATGCAGATACAGGATATTCCATCATTACAGGAAGTTTTATTGAGCATTTCAGACCTTGAATGGAAACTCATAGTGTGATTCAGACAGAAGAGAAGCTTCTCAGGCTGAGAGGCTAGGTTCTGTCCCCAGGAATCTATTTCTGTCATCTCTCTATATCTATCTATACATACATATATAAATATACATACATGTATATGTGTGTGTGTGTGTGTGTGTGTGTGTGTGTGTGTATCTCCATTCAAGTACCAAACTAACAAAGCACTCTTGAAAAACTCTGGCTTATGTTTTGGGATGCTGAGGCAGGAGGATTGCAAGTTCAAAGACAGCCTCAGAAACTTAGCAAGTCCTACGCAATTTAGTGAGATTCTGTCTCAAAATAAAAACACAAAAGGGCTGGGGATTGGCTCAGTAGTTAAACATTCCTGTGTTCAATCCCCAGTACAAAAATAAATAAATAAAACCAAACCTAGAATACCCCACAAACGTATAGATTAACACAGGGTAACTACTTACGCTATTCATAATACACACACATTATGTGTGTGTGTGAGTGTGTATATAAACATTCAGTATGGCTAAAGAATGAAACTTTAAAATGAAATTCATCAAGATTTATAAAACATGCTTTTTGTTTGTGGGAGGTGTACTGGAGATTTAACCAGGAGGTACTGGGGATTTAACCCATGGATGCTTTACCACTGAAGCTACATCCCCAGACAATACTATTTGATTTTTTATTTTAATAGAGGGTCTTACTAAATGGCTGAGGCTACTCTCAAACTTGGAATCCTCCTGCCTCAGCCTCCCGAGTCACTGGGATCACAGGCATGCAAAACTGTCAGCAAAACATGCATTTTTTGTTTATTTCAAAATGGCTTACCTTAGGAAATTATACATTTTCCCCAAGAAATGCTATCATTTCAAACATCTTAAAACATTTTTTAGACTGTCTGCCAAAGTCAGTTTAAGAGATAAACAGTCCATTTTTACTATATATCATTTTGAATGCTATAATGAATTAATGAAAAGAATGCTGGATTACCTGTACATATGATCTAGTGTACTCATATCATAGCTATGAGTAACTCTTTGCTGTTGGAAAATTTTATCTCAGAGGATGAGAATATGTTACATTCAAGAAATATTTTGTTTTTATAAAAGAGTGCTCTGTCCTCTTGAAGGCATAACCTGAAGAATGCCAAATATTTAGGAGTTTCAAAATTTCATAAGCTTGCTAGGGTATCACAAGCTGAGGGGCTTCAGCAACTGAAGTTTAGTGCCTTGTAGTTCTGGAGGTTAAGAGTTCCAGGTCAGTGTGTCAGCAGGGTTGGTTTCTTCTGAGGGCTGGGAGGGAGAACCTGGTGCAGGCCTTTCTCCAGGGCTGGTGGCTTGCTGCCATCCTTCCCATCTGGTAGAAGCATGCCCCAACTGTGCCTTCATCTTCATATGGTAATCTTCTTGTGTGTGTGTGTGTCTTCAAACTTGCCCTGGGAGCCCACTTTTCTTCAGTTTGACTTCCTACTTTATCATGTCTGCAACAAACCTATTTCCATTTCACATTGTTTGGTTTGGAGATTAGGACTTAAACATGAATTTTGGGAAAATGCAATGTAACCCATGACAAGAATTATGGAAATAACTTGTTTATTTTAAAAGAATAATCAAAATTCCTTTTTTGTCTTTCCACACACAACTAAGAAGCATTGTGTTTGAATGCTGTGATTTTGAATGTGTTATGTTTGGCAACATTCGGCTTCTGTGAAAAGGAACACACGAGGTGTAGGTAATTGAACAAACCACTATTGGGTCATAATTTCTAGTTCCCTCTGATTTTGCCACATCTTTTGTTCTACATGTCAACTGAATACTGTGTTGATGTTGGTTAGTGTCTGTCATGGTAAAGTCAGTTAACAAATACAGTTAACAAATACAACAAAGTCATGATTGGTCCATAAAACAAAATAGTACTTAATTTTTCCAAGATAGTAGTAAGTGCAAACATAACTGTGGATATTCATATACATTATAATTTACTATTAGGTATTTAAAAACAGGTAATTACAGAATAGATATGTGTAGGACATGTGAATTGAAACCCATCAATTTCCTTAGTATGAATTTAATATGTTTTTTTTTTCTGCTTTTTAGAAGTATTAGATCAATATTGAAAATTATTGGGTTATAACACTATAGTACAACTTCTACTTTAGTGATTAATATTGATGATGTGATTATAGCCAACACTGAGCTCATGAGAAAGGCAAAACATGAACATGTTTACTGAATCTACCTGAAAAGTCTGAATGTGGATAAATTATCTTTATTTTTACCTTATTAGATAAAAATGTTTAAATTAGCATTTAATATACTGTTCTTGTTGTAAAAACAGTTCATTTTTACATTTGGATTAGCTTATTTTTCACTAATAGTACTTTATAATGGAACACTTTAATTTTAGAATGTCTATAATAGAAAGATGGAAAGCAGACACACTTGTGCATATGTGAATTGAAAACTCAGATTATTTTGAATATTTTTGTAGTTTTAGCAAAAGATTTCATCAGCTATCTGACATTGTATGTTATAAGATGTTCTTTAGACACAGAATTCTGGCCAAGGAGAAGGTTCATTATATCATAGTAATCTTATTTTGCATTTCACAATTAATAACAGACACTTACATTGGCAATGATATAGTACATAATTATATGCATAGTTGACTTACAAAAGTGGATCATTTAATAACTTCATGGCACAAGTACAATTAAATCCATAATTGAAAATAAAACTTCATTCTACTTTGCCCTGGAGGACATATGTTTCCTAATTGCAGTACGTCCACAGATCATCCAGTAGGAAGATGAGTGTGTGTGTGTCTAAAAGAAGAAACAAGTGAATAATAACTGGAGGTATTTGGGATGTTTATTGTGAAGTCTAGAATACTCAGGGGAGATATTTCAGATGTATTTAAATATTTCAAAGTTCATAATTCAGAACAGGTACTAGACTTATGTGTTGTTTCTCCAGGGGCCAGAAGTTACAGGAAGGAAATTCTGAATCAATAGAAGGAAGACCTTGCTCATCAAAATCTGTCCAATTGTGAGACAGGTTATCTTGTAAAACAGTGAGTATCTCATCACTAAAAATATTAATATCAAGGTCAGGCAACCATGTCATTGGTGGTATAGAAAGCATTTTTAAATTAAGAATGAATCCAGACTAGATGAACTTAAAGGCCCCTTTTATGGTAAAGTGATGTGTTTATTCTATAACTGAAGTTTTTGTATCCCACTCCTAGTGTTTCACTGCAAAACAAGATTTACAGCTGAATATGAATACACTTCTACTTTCTCTCAAATTAAAAAATAACATAAATATACAGAGGGACTCAATTTTTTTAATGTATTGCTCCATTGCAACTGAGAATATGGCTGAAAAAAACATGTCACTGACATCTCTGAAGTCACTTGTTCCTGTCTACCCAAGGGCACACATAGATAAGTACATTGTTTTTTCTTTGCATAACAAATTACTATTTTCGTTTCACCTGATCCCAACAGCTGGATCCTCCCCTGGAGCCTAGAACTCTGCTAATGGAAGTTCCTTCACTTGACCAGCTCTTCATTCAAAGAAGAAGTGATGCAGGTCAATCGATTCTCGGCAAGTCATATTCCATCAGGTAATAAAGGTCGGACAGTAAGCTTGTGTGTCTCCAGCATAGCTCCTGAGCCAAAGGCTTCTCCACTTGCACATTTTGGAAAACTTGACCTTTTTTATCCTTCTTAGTAAAAAAGGGTTCTTTTTTCTCTCAAAATCAAACCACCCAAATCCCCCAAACACTTGGCACAATAATGTGTCCATTTATTCTTTCATCAAATTTCTTTCTCTTTTTTAAGTTTCACTTTGAGACAGGGTCTCACCGAGTTGCCCAGGCTGGAATCCAGCTTGCAATCCTCCTGCCTCAGGCTCCCAAGAACTGGGGATGACAGGTGTGTGTGCCCATGTGCCTGTGAATGCTGATCAGTGAACACGGTGACAGCTGATGGATGTGATGGAATCACAGTGAGAAGAAACCTCTGTGGTCATGCCAGGGTCATGAATCTAGAGAGCAGCACAGTGTCCAGAAGGGGCCTGTGAGAGAGGACAGCCCAGCACTGTGGGGTGAAAGGAAAGCTGCAAAGGTCCCTCAGTGAGAAGGCTTGATTCAGCTCTGCCCATGGTCAGTCAGGGCAGGGACAGAAAGTCACACTCAGGATGCACAGGGCGACGGTCTACCTCCACAGTGGAGTCCTGCCCTGAGCCCAAGTCCTGCCCCGGACCCTGCTGCCCATGGGGTCTCTGCACCACATACCCTTGGGCCTGGGATTTACGTCAGTGAACAGAACCCCAGAGGAATAGAGTATCAGAGCATCAACGGCAGGTGAGAAAATGGGCGCTTTCCCTGTGGCCCATCTTCCTCCCCAGAGCAGTCCTGACTCTCCTGCTGAAGCCAACTCATGCCTAGGTGCCTCGCAAGGGCCCCAGACAGGGCCATGCAAGTCAGAATCCATGCCACCAACACAGGGGAGGACCTTTTCTCTTGTGGCTTTGAGGCTTTTAATAACCCACATTTTGTAAATATCATGATTCTAAGATTCCCTGTGTCCTCACCAGTTCTGTTGGCCAAGACAGTGTTCCTATCACTGTGCGGTATTGGTCACTGTCCCCCGTGAGCCTGCAGGTTTTGAGTATTTCTCCAGTGACTCCTCAGCATTACCGCCTGCTCTCCATCCCTGAAAACAAGACCCACATTCCAGAGCCTCTCGAGGGCACACAGGCCTATGACTGACCACCTTGTCGACTGACCAGGCCCTTTCACCGATTACCCTGCCCAGATTGACATGTTTTGATGGCTCTCCTCCCTTTCCTTCCCCTGTCCTGTGTTTTATTGCTTTCACTGCTTCATGTGTGTGACCACTCCATGTGCTCAAATCCCAAAGAATAGAGACACCTTTGGACTCCCTGCAGCGCCTGTCACAGTGCTGAGAGTGGAGATCTGAGCCATATTCATTGTGGTTGATTGACTTGAACTTCACCACAAGTGGGGAAAAGCAGCATGCAGCCAGTTACCAGCTGGATGCTGAATTTAGTGAAAAGGGCTTGAAACAACACACAGGAGTGAACTCACAACCCTAAATATTTGTCCCAGGATTTGCAAAACTATTTGTTTACAGTCTTGACTGTAGTAAATTAAAATTTGTATGCAATGAATATGAGTATATTTACCCATTAAAATGCAGCCCACGCCTCACCCTGCAAGGCACTTTGAGCTTTGTGACTTCAGTGGGAGGAACTGGAGTTAAATGCACCTGGACTCTCCCTTGGCAGACTGACCTGTCCTCCCAGGCCGTGGGCTCCATGAGGACAGTACCTGTTCACTGGGGTCCTTGGATGCAATAGGTAGATAAAGCAGTTCATGAATCTTCTAAATATGTGAGAAACAATGACTTCACCACGGGGTCACACTGAGGTGGTCATAATAAAGAATAGCTAACATGCAGCCTATGTGCCAAGTTTCCTGCTCAGAATTTTATAGTCACCACATAATTCTGTCCCCTTTAGGAGCCTGTGAGGGGGACGTCATCATCCCTACTTGGGAGATGAAGTAAACTGGCCAGCTGAGGTCACAGAGTCAGTAACTGTGAACGTGCCACGTGAACCCGGCTGAGACTCAGACATCTGAAGCACTGAGGAAAGAGGGAGACAGGCAGCGGTTCCTGGGGCCCAGGGTAATTCCTGGGGCTGGAGCTGAGGCTACAAAGGGAGGACCAGGGAGGAGTGAGAGGTTTCAGGAGGTCAGACCTGATTAACAGAACAGGTTAACAGAGAGGAACCAAAGGAAAAGTCTGGCAGGAGGAAGAGAGGGGCGACTTTAGGAATTTGGGGTTCTATGTTCCAAGGGAAAATCCATCTAGGGAATTTGAGTGTGTGGAACCCAGTGTGAGAGGAAGAAGGAGAGTCTGCAGAGGAAGACTTCAGGAGTGTGAACTTTGGAACTACTTCTCAGAGATCCATGCTGGGGCCGATGAGCAAAGGAAAGATGAACAGACAAGAACATAAAAACAACAAGAAGCAGCGTGCATTCATATGTGCGTGTACATGCATGTGCACAAAACACACACACAGACACACACACACACACACCATTCATTCCCTGAGGGCTTGTGTCACATAGTTCTGTTTCAGTGTGAATCTTAATCAAGTTCGATTTTCCTCTGACAGTTACTTTTCCCTGTTTCTGTGTTCTAGTTTAGGACTCAGTCTTCTTTTATGAAAAACCATATTCATACCAACAGGAAAGTTCTTGTTTTCCATATAGAAGGAAAATTAGAAAACAATAGAATTGTAAGAAACAGTTTCATTGTTAGGACTGATAAATCCTACAGTACCCATCAGTCCATCTATGGAGTAGCAGAATGTCACAGAGAAGTAGATCAATTGCATTTGAATATATAAGCAGCAGATCCTGTAAAAAAAAAAGATTCCATTTAGCAGGGATGCATGACCCTGGTATTTTGCGGGACCAAATTGGTCTTTAACCAGCATTGCTAGCTTAGGCTTCTGTTCTAGGTAACTCACTTGCTGGGAAAATAACATTGTCTACAGAGTCAAGGCTATTTAATAAATAACAGTAGAGGAGGATTTTTCATACTTGGGCTTAATGTCTTTGGGCAAATTATCTTCACCTGTGACTCACTTTCCTCATTCAGACATGGGGAGAATAAAGAGTTTGCTCCCAGTACTGTGGGGGGCAGTAAGTATGCTCCTCTGCTTCTAAGAGCAGAACTGAGGAGGTGTCAAGTGGATCTTGTGCTGCTGATTCTATTATCCATGGGACATTTGGCTACTCACCCTGGTCACAAATTTCCTGTGGACAAATCAGCACTCATGATAAGACTGATGCACAGCTGCTTCTGCCACACAAAACACGACAGAGTGCTTCAGGAAATTTTATTACCAAAGACGTTTCTTTGGTTTGCGGTGTGGGAATGCAAGTTCTGGAGAAAGTGACTGCACAGGACCTTCCCTCTCATCTCTCTTTGCCCTCCTTCTTCTTGTGAATCATGACTCCTCAAGCCCATGACCCCACACCCAATCCTCACCAAGGTCAGAAAATGTGAACATAGATGGTAATACAAACTCACCAATCTCACTGTTCAACAGGCAATTTGTCTATAATAACAAGTCTCAACTGTTCAAAAATACAGTTAAAATTGGCTAGTATTAGTCAATTGAAGTTTCACTTCTTTTTTTTCCCTAAATACACACTCGTAGTAGTAGGCTTTATCCCTCCTGCAAGCTGACTTAAAAGAATTTCAGTTGCATTTAGTATTTAGAGGTTAAGTGAGTACAAAGACACTAATACTTAAGGAACAGAGGAAGCCACCTGCAGCTCCCTGCAGCAGCCAGCAAGCCCTTCCACAGGGAGGGGAAGACACGGGCACCTCAGGAGCCCAAGGGGCACTGCTTGGATGTCTCGCTCACGGCAGGGCACAAGAGCGTCCCAGGCAAGCAAGAATCCCCTAGGAGGCAGTCTGAGCCCTGTGTAAAAACCCCTGATTCAACCCAGCTACAGGGCGCCTGGCTTACACTTCACTTGTTACACTTAATCTTTGCTGCAATAAGGAGATGAAATATTTTGTTTCCCTTTGGTGAAAGGAATAAAATCTGTAAAATGAGCAGTTAAAATAACATCTTGGGTGTCTGTGTGAAAGCCTCATGTTTGCAAATACAGCTGAAATGGTACATGTATCTCATTTAGATAGATGCTAGTGGACATACTAGTAAAATAATTATTATTAAAATTTCATTTACCCCTTCATTTTGTCATTATTATTTAAAGGGTCAAAGCTGTCTATGTAATGTCTGGATTAAGATACCAATCTGTACCAGCTCTTATTTCATAAGACTCTTTGCTCTGTAGAAATCTGTGTCAACTTAAGTGAACAAATGACAATTTTCTTATGGATCGAGAAAATGTACATCTGCTTAAATTTACCATCTATAATAGCTTTTTCAGACACATTTGTTCTCTAGAAACAAATTTGGCATTTGACTCTGATCTCCTGTGACCCCTGAGATGGTTAATGCTTCCTTTTGTTTAAGGTTCTCAGAAACACGGACAAGCACACGTGAATGATTTCATTCATGCAGAACTTGCTCTATATTGTACCGTGCATAATGTTATATGGCACATTCACTTTTATTTTGTGCATTTATAATTGCTATATGTTTTGTATGAAAAGAGTTAATTTGAACTGTTGAAGGAGCTATGGTGATATTATAAAATAGAACAGCAGATAGTCACACAGTCAAGGAATGTCATTTTTCACATTTTTAAACTCATGAGTGTTCAACATTAAACTAGTAGAGTTTTTTTTTTATTTTAATATTTATTTATTTAGTTAGTTTTTCGGGGACACAAAATCTTTGTTTGTATGTGGTGCTGAGGATCGAACCCGGGCCGCACACATGCCAGGCGAGCACGCTACCGCTAGAGCCACATCCCCAGCCCAAACTACTAGAGTTTTAGTACCATGTCCCATGATCTATTTTATAGTATATACTTATTGATATATTGACATCTATATCTATTATTATAATACTATGATATATATTATATATGTTATACATTGATATGGATATGATATCTACTGACATGCTTATCTATATAACATTCATCAGATATTCATTGTATTGGACTCAATTATATCTTGTAACTCAATACATCTTGCTAATATATTTGGTCACGTCACATGTATTACAAAGTCCCTTTGTAAGATAACTTTTTCATAGGACACTCAGAAATACACAAAGATGGTTCTTGACCCACAAATCACAAAACAGGAACAACAATACTTAGACCTACTTGTGGAGCAGAGTATTCTTACTACGATGGTTTTCTGCATGTGTACAAGACTTCTTTGTATATTACTGCAGCTAGGAGGGAAATAAAACCCTTTGGATTGTTTAAGTAAATACCAAGCTGTTACACATTAGTTCAAGTAACTGCATGAGATAAATATTGATTCAGACATGTAATAAATCTATGAAGATGACTTCTCCATGCTTACTTTAAAGAGAAATTACCCAGCATGGTAAGGATGTCATTTCCTTGATGGCAGATGCGGTTTTAAGACTTGTCAAGGAGGAAGCATGTCTTGTTTAGACACCTCTGCTCTTCTCCAGCTGAGGAATGCAAGCCAGGGTGCACTATTATTGTTAGACAGGTGATGCATGAAGAAGGGGCTGCTTTTATCAGCCTCCCACTCAGGGTATGTTCAGCCCATTGAGAAAAATACTTCTGATACACTGCTGACAGAAAACAAAACATGGCCCACACTGCAGGCTGCTGCCAAACAAGGCCTGCAGCTGTGATGAGGAGCATCCACTGACTCCACAGGCTTGCTGCAAGGACCTGTGCTTCACTTATCAGTGATCACAGATCTCCATTGTCCCTGAGCAAGGGGAGCCCCTAAAAACCCCTGGATCACCAATGCTTACTTGCATACATGGATGGATGGATGGATAGACAGACAGACAGGCAGAAATAAAGACAGGATGAATGAATATATGTATATATTCCTTTCCACAAAGCACATCTTTGCTCCCATTAGATTGAATCTAATGATTAGCAGAGTAAAAAAAGTTTGAGCTGCCAACTCCATATCACCCCATTGGAATAGCATCACTCAAGTCCAGACTCCTACTCTCTCTCCCTCGAGCTACCAGGGTGGCCCACCTGCCTCTATGGCCCCTCCAGGGAGTTTCTACTGTGCCACTCACCCTTCCCCAGGGACTCCAGCCATGTGTGGCTTTCCCCGGTAACCCTTACCAGACAGCTGCCCCAGCCTCCTTTGGCTGGTCTGCATACCCCTTCTCTCATGTACTTGGCTTCTCCTTGGTCTTCAAGGTTGAGTCACTTTCTATGGTCAAATCTTTATTAAATGCTGTCATGGCATTAGTGAGTCTTCTTCCATTGCACTTACTAATGTGTCAATAAGAAATGATAAACTCTAATTTTCTATGTTAGCAATTCTATCACTGTTTATCATACCAATGAGCACAGGGTATTGAAGTTATGTGTTTCCCATCCCAAATTGCCAAAACATCATGACTTAGGACCTACTGTGAGTACCATGCCAAGCTCTGGGTGTGTGTTGAAGACCAAAACTGCCTCAGTCCTGACCTGCTCTTGTAAATTTTTTGTGGTACTGGGGATGGAACCCAGGGCTTTGCGCATGCTAGGAGAGTGCTCTCCACTGAGCTCTAACATTGATCTCATGACCTTCCTACCTTAGCTCCCCAAGTAGCTGGAGTTACAGATGTGCTCTTTTGATGCTTATAGTTTAAAGAAAAAAAATGACATTAAGTAAGTTTCAAGTTACAAATCTAATAGGTGTGGGATGAGGTCAGGGGAACGGGGTGTGGAGGTTGAGGCTGGTGAGGTCAAAGCCAGGAGAGGGGTGAGGAGGAAGAGCAAGGGTCAAGGGTCAGGGCCCACAGGAAGGGAGAAGACAACCTAGTTAAGGCAACAGCATCTGCATAGGCTTGGAGAAATACCCTTGAGCAAAGTGTGGAAGAGCGAACTGTGGAAAAGAGTAAATGCTGGGCTTTGTGAGCTTTTTAATGAAGTGTGGACCTGACCCTGAGGGTTCTAGAGAGCCAATGCTGTACACTGGCAGGTTCCCAGCGCTCAAAACGGTCTTCACAAATCACTGACACTGTAGATCTGCATCATGAATGAAAAGTGCTGAGTAGAGAAGATGCTACTTTAATATTTTAAAACATTAGGTAAGTGCCAGGCATGGGGGCACACACCTATGATCCCAGCAGCTCAGAAGGCTGAGGCAGGAGGATCGTGAGTTCAGAGCCAGCCACAGGAACAGCCAAGCACTTCTCAACTTGGTGAGACCTCTCTCTACAAAAATACAAAATAGGGCAGGGGGTGTGGCTCGGTGGTCCAGTGCCGCTGAGTTCAATCCCAGGTACCCAAAAAATAAAAAAAAGCCTTTGATGAAAACTTTAGTAAACTCAGAATTCCCATGTTCAGGTCCCTCTCATTATTTCAAAGTCATGTATTTGGGAAAACTTAGACCAAGTAAAACAAGATCCACATTTCTATTCAATTTTATTTTATAATCTATAAAAAGAAAACTCCTCCAAAGTACACATTCATGAATAATGAATAACTTAGAAAGTCTAGAACAGATTTTTACATGTTGATATGTGTTTGTGTGTATACATATAATATTCCATTTGAAATAATGCAACAGTGTAGGTTATCAAACTCAGACAAAAATATCAATCAACATATTTAACAGCAGCAATATGTTAATGGGTCTGACTTAATACATATATTATTAAATATCTTTTAATGGAGCTTATGAATTTGTATACATCTTATTAAATATCTTATTAAAAAGCTCATTACTTTGAATATATCTTATTAAGTATCTTTCATTTCTCAGTTTCATTAATATTCAGCCTTATATTCTTAATATTTTCTTTCATTCAATTTCAAGTGCTTGAGTTAGATGTTCCTGCCTTGAGTCTGAGTGCTGACAAGCCCATAGGTGCCTTGCGACTCCAGACCAAGGCAGCCGAAAGCACAGAGGGAAATTCTGAAAGGAAATACATTATTGCTCTTTTTTTATTGATATGATGAATTTACTTACTGCCTTTTAAAAAGAGGCTAATTAGCTTTTTTAAAGCTGCTGGAAATAAATTATAAGGAATATACTAATAGATGATACATATTCAGATGGACAGGACAATAATCTTCTCGGAGTTCAAACTGTCATTGTGGAACTGCAGGTTTCCACACACACTCTGGGTCACCTCTCCAGGTATGGGGAACTAGAAAGACATTCCTCCTGGCTTCACAGCAAAGCAAGCTAGACAAGTCACAAGTTCAAGACTTTTTTGAATCTATCAGAGCGCTGTGGTCACAGGGCCACCATGAAGCCCAAAATCCAGGGAGAAAAACACAACTGCAGAGAAGCCAGCACTTGTCCTTGGGGCAGAGACCACAGCAATTGGGGGAGATACAGACTGGAGGAGGAAAAGCAGAGTGGAGCCCTGGGGGCCTTGGATAAAAGGGAGGCGCAGGGTTCCCATCCTCCATCTGACCTTCTCTACTGACCCTGCGGGTTTCATCTATGTCTTCATTGGTTAAACAGCAACAGTCCTGGCTGGGAAGCACTGGGAATGAGTTTCATCCTCAGACTCTTCCCCACCCACACCCCATGGAAAAGTCTTAGCGGGAAGGGGGAAGAAAACACTACTGCCCCAGGGAACCATCAAATAAGGGGCAGCCCACAGCAAGGGAGTGGGCAGGACCGCCAAGACCACGCACCCCCAAGAGCAAACGGTACAATGTTGGCTTACTGGGAAAGAAGCCCCCACCCTCTCCACCACCGCACTGAGGGGAGGTTTGAGGAAAAAAGTGTTTGAGAGCAGCTAGGAGACAGAGAAGGAGTAAAACCACCTGGAAATCCACCCCAAGCCAAGCACAAGGTATCACCAGAGGGGGCAGATGGCAACCATACCAACCCTCAAATCGCCTACCTCCCCCTTCATCCCCACACTGAAGGCCCCACAGGAAAATATGAGGGGCTCACCTGCAGGTTCAAGAATGACTTATTTCTACCTCGATTATTTCCATAACACATTCTGCTTTCAACAAGCAATCATAAAAATCTAAAATGATAAAAATTATTGCAAAAGGGGACCAAAATTGATGAATGTATACTACCCATTTTTGAGGTGTACGATAAATCTAGTGTGATCAAGACAGCCTGGTATTTGCTATAGACACACACAGACTGTAGAGACAGGTCAACATTAACACAGGAAGGTAATGTTATATGAAGCTACAAAGGTAGTCAATTGAATAAGGAGAAGTTTTTTCCACAAATAATAACAACTGGATGTCCAGATGCAAAAAAAAAAAAAAGATGAACCTGAATCCATATCTCACCCTTCATACAAAAATCAGCTCAAAATGGATCAAAACCTTCAGTGTTGAACTATAAAGCATCTAGGAAAATCATTTTGTGATTTTGAGTTAGGTAAACAGTTTTTAGACCCTACCCCAAAAGTAGGATCCACAAAAGAAAAATAAATTGAAAACTTTTATCTGAATCAAAATTAACTTTCAGACACTGATAGAATAAAAAGTTAAACAAAAGACTGACAGAATATATTTCAGAATGAAGACTTATATTCAGAATACATGAAGAACCCTCAAACAATAATAAAAAAAACTACTTTTTTTTTTAAATAGGAAGTAGACTGAAACAGACACTTCAGAAAATATACAGGGGTGTCATAAAACGCTCAGTGCTACACAAATTAAGGACAGTGTCACTCCCCTGAGTTCTGAGGAGGTTGACTCCTTGCTACACAGTAAGATGAAGGTTTGTTTTTTCAGAGGCAGATTAGGTTTACTTTATACTTGATATCCAGAACAGTGCTCATTCATTCCAGTGTTACATCTTTAAACCTAAAAATGTCCAACATTATTAATTAATTAGGGAAATTTATAATTAGGTAAATTTATAATTAGGGAAATTCAAATCAAAACTATCAGGAGATACCATAGACTCTCTGAACTGAATGAATCCTGAAAACAGCAAGGATCTGGGCCACTACAGAGCATGCACACAGCCACCTCCACCTGCACAATCACTTGTGAGGTTAGAGCTTCCTAACATGCACCTATCAGGGCTCAGCAATGCCCCTTCCTGGTATTACTAACTGAAACTTGCAACCACACATACTCACACATACAAATGTACATAAGTGTTAATAGTAGCTTTATTTATAATCCTCCAAACTGGGAACAACCCAGATTTTCTTCTGCTGGTGAATGGGTAAACAAACTAAGTATCCATACAAGAGAAAGCCACTCTGTCATTAAAGAAAAAAACCCAATACCTCATACAACGTGGATGAATCTTAAATGCATTCTGTAAATGAAAGGACCCACATTCAGAAGACTGCATGTAAGACTTCATGTATATGACATATAGACAAACAAAATTATAAGGACAGGTCAGTGGTTCCAAAGGTTGGCATGAGGGCAGGGTTCTACAAAAGAGAAGCAAATGCGAATGTGGGGGTGACAGCTGCTCTCTATCATCACTGGGAAGGATTCATGACTGTGTATCTGTCAAACTTACGGAAGTGTATTCCACAGAGAGTCAATTTCACTGAATGCAAATAAAACTGATAATTTACTACTGTTAATCTGTCTCTGAAAAAACAAAACCTGCAGCTCACTGCGGAGCAGCAAGAAGTCAGCCGAGTCAGAACTCAGGGGCTGACACTATCCTTAATTTGTATACCACTGAGCAATTCATTGAGAAAAGAAACTTGTTAATGGGATGTCTTCTTCCCAGTTGGTACCTGGAGGTTCCAATGCTCTTAGACCAGCTCATTTCCATGGAAGGTGCCATCTGCTCCTAGTAGCACATCGAGTCAAAACCCTGCATCTCTGTCTTCTAGGACAGAACCAGCCATCGGCTCTTGGTGAGCACACTCACCTCCTTGGAGAGCTCCTGGCTCTGGGCACAGAGCCCTTCACATGTAGGACCTGCCCAGCTGTCTGCTCCCTGCTACAGTGTTCACCCCTCTTCTCTACTCCCTGGAGCTCAGCCCAGGAGTCACTTACCAGGAAGGTCTTTGCGACACACTGCTCTAAAGCTACCAGGTAAGGATCTCAACATCTATACTGCTAGAACAGCCATCAAGGTTCATCACAACTGTAATTAACTAAGGAACCAAGGAACTGGGGAAGAAGGAGCCAACTACATATCACTGACCATTAGATTTTTAGCAGTTAGCAAAGGACCCTGAAAAAAGTGAGGATTGATAACTACTTACTGACTGAATTAATGAACAAGTAGGTTTATTTTAGTGTTGATATCCAGAACAGTGCTCATTCGTTCCAGGGTCACATTTTTAAAAGTAAATTCAACAGTTCATTGTTGGCTTACACTCAGCTCCAAGGGAGCTGTTTTAGTTAATTTCATGTGTTAATCTGACTGGGCCAGGGGGTGCTCAGGCACTGGTCAAACATTGCTCTGGGCATGTCAATGAGGATGTTTCTGAATCAGTGGACCAGTGAGCAGACTGCTCCCCTCCTGTGGGGGGAGTTGAAGCCCTGCCTAGAAGAGAGAGCTGATGTGGCCACCTGATGCCTGAGATGGGATACCAGCCTTTCCTGTCTTCAGACTCAAAAAACTCAGACCTTCTTGGGTTTAGAGAATGCCGACTTTCAGACTAACACTTCAACTACCAGCTCTGTGGATTCTTAGGCCTCTACATTCAGATTGGAACTATCTGTTGGTTTTCCAGGTCTGTAGCCTGCTAATGACAGAAGCTGGAACTTCTAACCCTCCATAACTGTCAGCTAATTCCTTATAATAATCTATTTGTTAGTGGTTTCTCAGGAGAACTCTAATATAGGACCTCCTATAAAATTTTTCCCTTACATTAGTTACTTTCTTAAATTCCTGACATACTTGGACTTTTTTAGGCACACTCTGTGTCTTGTACCCACAACACATCCATTTTGCTTCCTACCATCTTTGCAGTGCTGCCCCCACTTCACTGTGTCCAAGGACTGAATATGGCCCACTGTGTGACTTTGTGGTTTGGGTTCTAGGGAGAAACAAACTAAACTGCTCTCCAGGGACCTGCTAAACCTACACACAAACAAACAAAACAAAAAATGTGTCATCATTAGGAAAAGGGTTCTTTTCAAATATGGCAAAACCTAGTGTGGTCACTTCAGAGGAATAGTGGGGACTCAGTATTTTCTTTAGACTTCAGTGGTGCTCTAAAGAAACAACCCTGTACCGACCCGGTATTCCAATTCCGAGTGCAGGGGTCACACAGTTCCTTAGCTGCCATGCTCCTGGTGAGTATTTCAGCGTGTCACCATAAAAACCTCAAAGGCAAAGCTCCCTCCACACACCACCTCACCGTCACTGGCTCTGGCCCACTGTAATATCGAGGGAAGTGCACCTTCTGAGAAAAGTCTGTTTTTTTAATGTTCATAATAGTTCTATTTCATGCCAGCAAAAGCGTTTCCCCAAACCATGTATTTCCAACTAAAAAGTTAAAAATAATAGATATTGATAACTAAAACTTGAACAAAATGTGGCTCAGTACAGCCCTGGCCTACCATGTGAGGCCCTGGGTTTGTCCCCTAACAACACAAAGTAAATGATTTAAAAATTCTAAAAAAGTTGGACAATACAAAAAAACTAAAAATTTTGCAGCTATTTGAAATAAACAGCATTACTTCTTTAAACACTTTTTCAATTGAAGGTCACAGTTTACTCTAACTAACCACCATAGGCTCCCAACACTTCCCCAATCCTTGAATGCTGTTAGGTCCACTATTTTTGTTCAAATAGTAGTACCAGAGAACTCATTTTCAATTGAAGGCAAAGGTATATTTCATTAAATTCATTGATCTTTGAGAGAGAATGTGAAAGCAATAAAGAAATACAGATAGAAAGAATTCACTGAAGACCACACACCCTAAGCAAATGTGTGTCTCCAGCATGTTTTCTGAGATAAACTCTTCAATCATGTTTGTTATTAAATAGCACCAACATGCACTGACTCAACACAAAGCATTTCTTTGTTATGGACTTGGTAGAACACGGTGTAGGAATGTGAGGAGGGGCAACCAGACAGGACTCAGACAGGAGGACAAGCCAGGTGGAAAGGAGCAGAGAAAGGTTCTGGGACTCATACTCTGAACAGGAACGTAACTCTCCCACTGCACTGCACTTGAGACTCAGAACTCCTCAAGTTTCCTGCACGCACACACACGCACTGTGCCTTCCAGTGATTCTAAAAGTGAGAAGAATACTTCAATCTTTAACTCCCTGAATGCTAAAATTCCAGTTATTTCCCTGGCCTATGAGCAAAGCAATATTAATGTAATAATCATGGAATGTTACTGAAACACAGTTTTTAGGAGCGATTTCTCATTTTGCTCTAAATATACAAAGATTTTGATTTGTCATGCAATTGTTTACCCCTTCCTAAGTCTCCTAAATAGTGCAGTAAGAAGGAAAAATAGATTTTATCTGAAAAACTGTGTGCATATGGTGAAATTAAATGGGGGCAGAAGAGAAAACTTTGAATACAATAATAGCAAACCAAAATTACTGATCTACTTGAAAGCAGTATATTATTTCAAGCTTCTCTACTTCCAAAAGTGGATAAAGAACCAAAATTCTCAAGTAATAAACACAGGGAATCATATTCGAACCCTGAAAAGTATGTCTAAGGAGTGATATAACTGGCAGCTGTTTTTAGTCAGTGGCTTTCTCCTTGGATGTGATGGTTACAGGGATGTAATGTATTTGTCTCATAAATCAAATATATTTGGTGTATATGCTAATTCATTTTCTCCTTCAAACACACCTAAAACTTGAACATAAACAACCATCTAGCTATGGTCCAAATGTCTGCATTCCTCCCAAGATTCACAGATTTAATCCTAGCCTCCAACGTGTCAGGAGTGGCCTCTAGGCAGTGAGTGGGTAGAGGGGCAGAGCCCTCAGGAATGGGATATTAGTGCCCTTGTAAAGGAGACCTCATAAGCTGCCTCATCCTTTTGCTACCTTGTGAGGAGAGAGCAAGAAGATGTCAGCAATGATCTTCTGTGATTTATCAGAATGTGCCTTCAATACACAAAGACTGCTGTTTCAGGTTTCATCTTGTTGCTGCATGATACATGCTGGCTACTGCAAAGTCACCAAGGAGCACCCACCCAAAGTACCCTCAGATAAGACACTGTTTAAAGTATCTATACTTTTTTCTACATTCATCATCAATTACCTTGATTTTAAGAAGTTTTAAAAATCAGATTACACTTAGGCTATGTTTTGGATAAATGTCCCATAAAGGCCCATGTGATAAAGGTCAGGTCCCCAACTTGTTGTTACTGGGAAGTAACAGAATCTTAAATGGTGGGACCTACTTGGAGGTCTTCAGGTCACGAAGGGGGACTTTGAAGGAGACAGTGGGACCCTTGCCCCTTCCTCGTCCTCTTTTACTACCAGGCCATGAGGAGAGTCCTTCTACTTTGTCACTAGTCCCACCCGAGGCCTAAAGGCAATGGGTTCACCTCATCAGGGACTTGATCCTCTAAAACTGTGAACTAAAGTAAATCTTTTCAAAGTTGATTAGCTCAGACATTTGTTATAGTGACAGTTGACTGACACCAAGTAGCATTAGCAGTTTATCTATTTTGAATATTGGAGCTGAAATGTCATTATCATCTGGTGAAATTTAGCATCAAAACAGTATAAATCTAGGGGCTGTGCAGGGGGCTCAGTGGCAGAGTACTTGCCCAGAGCATGAGGTCCGCTTGCTCTAAAGAGCAATTCTGAGGACTGAGTACTTTCTGAAATCATTAACCATCTCTTCATTAACAATTGTTAAATTCTATAAAAAAACCCAGACTTTAAAAATTAAGTTCCTACAGAACATGAGAGTAAAGCAGAAAAATTAAAGTACTAGTAATTTTCCATCAATATATCATGTAATCTCTTGGAAAACAAACTTAGATCTATCTTCTTTTCTTAGAAACAAAATTATCCCAATCATTATCTAAAGCATGTGGAAAAAGAAGAAGAAAAAGAAGTATCATTAGTACTTTCAACCAGTTTGGGATGGAATATTACCTATTAGTTTAAAAGAAAAACAAAAAGAACCTAGTAAATGTACTAGAAAATTAAAATCAGGAAAAAAATTGCCCAAAAATGTGGGATAATATGTGTCCCTGAATTTTTGCCTAGTGACTACAATACTTTCACATTTTTTAAGAGAGAGACAGACAGAGAGAGAGAGAGAGAGAGAGAGAGAGAGAGAGAGAGAATTTTAATATTTATTTTTTAGTTATCGGCGGACACAATGTCTTTGTTTGTATGTGGTGCTGAGGATCGAACCCGGGCCACACGCATGCCAGGCGAGTGTGCTATCACTTGGGCCACATCCTCAGCCCAACTTTCACATTTTTTATGAACTGTCTAGTCCTTGCTAAAACATAGCCCAGAGATATGGAACATGAAAACAAAAAGAAAGATATAACAAAAGAGAAGAAGAGTCAGAAACAGAAAAGCCACATCCTTTGAGCCTTGCTTGCCCCAAAGCGTGCGGTGGCACCTGGGTGCTTGCTGGTGGGAGTGAAGGGACTAGGAGTCCCCAGCCTCCAGACTAGGTCTCACTGTCTGAAACCAGAGCTGGGACAGGGGCTGGGCCAATACAACAATAAAAGAAAGATGAAATTAAAATCGTGAAAAGTATGCTCAGTGGAGCACACAGAGCTAGCCGCAGTGGAGACAGCAAGTGACCACTTCAAGTCAATATTGAATCTAGAAGTCAGTAGCTTGAAGGAGGAACTTTACCTTCCCATTTGCAGCCCTCATAGTCGGTCACCCTGGGGACAGAATGGTAAGGTGATCAATAACCCCTGGAGTAAGAATAACAGAGTTCCAAGAGGGGGAATAAAACTCAGCACTCAGCGAGAAGGCAGCAAACCCGGAAGCGTGTACTCATGTCTAAGCTAAAGTAACTCAAAAAATTGCTAAGGGCTTAAAACATGCATTTGTATTGTTCAGAGAAATAAGGGCAGGGGCAAAATTGACTTTTTAAAAAGAAAATAACTTAATGAGAAGAGGTATAAATCCAGTAAAACAAGGAAAGTCAAGGGCCTTCTGCAGGGTGAAGCACAGTAGGCCCCAGCACCAAGCTCCCCTGTAGCAAGTGGCAACTGAGAGACAAAAATGACAACTGTATTTTTACCGACATGAGAGGGTTGCTAAAGCAAGAAAATGAGATGAACTGGAACTCCAGAGCAGGAGCTCTTTCAAAGTGAGGAACAAAGTGACTGCTGGTTTCTTCTCAGGGGTCATTTGTTGATTTGGGGACACATGCTAATTCTACAGGTGCAGACTAAGAATTGTGACTGGGCTGCCTTAAGGGACTCTACCAAGGGAGCAAAGCCAGCAAGGTTTGTAGGAGTCAGTGTGTCCCTTTTAAGAAGCAGAGTGCATGTGTGATGTGTCCTGAACACAAGGTTAATTTTTCCTAAGGGACTTTGCTAAATTGTGGGCTGTACTTAGAAGCCTGAGAGACCAGGCCAGGTGTGTCTAAAGCCACCTTGAGGGCTCCACTGGTGGCATGTGAGAGAAGAATTCTGCTAAGCCAGAATGCTTGCTTTAAACACAAAACTCCAGGATGTGTAAGGAATCAAGGCCAAAAGCACCACACATTAAGATCTCCCAGGGAAGTGAATTAGCAAGTCATCAGAGCTGAGCAGAGCTGACCAGCCAAACCATGCCAAGCACAGACAGGAAGCAGAGGCCTTTCCAAGGTCAGCAAGGAACCCAGCCCAGTTTGCTCTCACCTGCAACAGTTCTTCACCAGCCTGGCCAAGCAGGGAGGGGGAAAGCCTTCTCTGCCACCGTGATCATCTATCTCCATCTGGCATACAATTAAAAAATTGTTAGATAGGAAAAGGCAAAGAATAGGCGATTAGTAATCTAGAGAAAAAAGATAATTAATATAGGCTGAGAAATTACCCAGAGGTTAAAATAACTGTGATTAAAATATTGGAGAAATTAGATGTGTATAAAAGGGTGAAAGATGGAGATACAGAAACCAGCAATGAAAATTCCATAAGAGAACTAAAGAACATAATTATTAGGCATTAGGGATTCTGGATGCATTCACTACTATCCTGATTACAACACAGACAGAACAGAAACTCATGACACACAGAAACTGACAACAAAGCAAAAGCTGGTGGCCTAGTGGAAAAATGAAAATTCAATACACACTACTACAAGCCCATAAATGGACAGAAGTTCCAAGGGCAGTTGGAGGCATGTGGCAGAGTGGAAGATGAAAATGCACACCCCCACGGCCCAGCAACCTGGCCCCCAGCAAGTGGGCTGCAGTACCTCTCCCTCCTTTACTCCTAGTACAGGTTCAAAAGGATGCTTGAGAATGTTCTCAGCAGCACAGCACTGTTTCATGAAGTAAGACAGCTGTGCACATGAAGAGTTTGGGCATTCTTTCAGCTAGGCTGCGACAGTCTAGATGGGCAGCAGCATTGTGTGCAGCTCTCCCTCAGAGGACAGCTGGCATTATGGTATGTAAAGTGCCACACAAAGCACGAGGGTCCATATAAAAAATTCATCAGAAATGATGTCATAAAGAAGCATATGTCTAACAGAAGGGATACGAGATACAACATATGCCTAACAGAAGGGATGCGAGGACAACTCAAGGTAGAAGTCGAGAGAGAGAAAAAAGTGAAGAACTATCAATGCTACAGAAACAGATAAAAAGCTGGGAAAGAACAGTCCATCATTGAGGGACTCTTATTTGACACAACAACAAGTGTCAGGGTGGTCTCCCAGTTCGCCATCTTGTGTACCAAGCCACGCTGCCTTCCACCATGGACTCGAGTTTTTCTGCTGAACTCTCAAAACCTAGACAACTGATCTTAAATTGTCATCACAGTTTCATTCTGTCTATGCTTCATATGGTGTGCCTAGGAGACACTCTTTCTTCCTACTCCACAGGGCGACACAGGAAGCCATGCCACACACAGAACACTCACTCCTGTCCTGCAGATGTTGGCCTGAAATGAACACAGGCTCTAACATGACCAGGGTGAGGGTCGGGAGTTCGAGCTATGTGCCAGACACCTCCCACAAAGACCCCAGGGTTCAAGGCCCGAGAGTAGGTTTACCCGAAGCTCCAACCAGACCCAGCCTTCAGGCACCCTCCAGCCCCTCCCCAGGTCCTGGATACTGGAAGGCACCTTACAGTCCCAGGTCACCAGGGAGCTCCACTCTAAGCCACCTCTAGACAAGGGCCATCCAACAAGACACACAAGGCCCTAACAGAAGTGGAAGGGGCAAGAATGGAAGAAGCCAGTCCAAGAACGTGATCGTTTCAACTTAGTTCCACTAACAACAGAACTGGAAAAATCATCAAACTCCAAAATTAGTTAAAAATACAATGAAAAAGCAACAAGAGAAATTAATGTGTCTTATTTACCTCAGCTATTCTTGCTCTACAGAAATACGAATTCAAGCTTCATGAAGGTAGGACTCTGCCTACTCTGCTCACTGCTGGATCTCCCACAGACATCAAGCTAACACAGCTCACCTGATTTAGTAATAGATACTTTTTTAGCCATTTACTTTTTCTTCAGTTTTTCTTTCTATTTTTCCCTATATTTTACTCTTAATACTAGGTAAAACACATAATATTGAATGAAATTTTTTTATGAACTGTTCTTAAAAACACACAGCATTTGCTCTCAATATTTGTGGTTAAGAACTAATGATATTAGGGTTAGAGTTGTGGCTCAGTGGTAGAGCACGTGCCTAGCATGTGTGAAGCCCTGGGTTCGATTCTCAGCATTGCATATAAACAAATAAAGGTCCATTAACAACTAAAAAAATATTTGGGCTGGGGCTCAGTGGTAGAGCACTAACCTAGCACATATGAGGGCCTGGGTTTGATCCACAGCACCACAAAAAGGTAAATAAATAAAATAAAAGTATTGTGTCCATCTACAACTAAAAATGTTTTAAAAAATAATAATTGAAATTAAAAAATTTCATGACAACTAAATCTAAGAAATGACATACTGTGCCAAGTCATAAGGGAACATGACACTATGGAACTAGATTAATATGAAATTCCTTTTACCTCTCTTTGTTATTCAGGAAGATGGAACTCTTCAAATTGGTACTTAATGTTAATACACAGTCATATCATTGCATGTAAGAAGTCAGCATACAATATTATGTGTTTCACCTAGTATTAAGAGTAAAATATAGGGAAAAACAGAAAGAAAAACTGAAGACAAAATAAGTGGCTAAAAAAGCATCTATTACTAAATCACTTCGCTGAAAGTTCCCCAGCTTAGTGGATCTGAGAATAAGGGTTTTTTCTTTATCAATTTCTCACTACTAATAAATTGTTTCACATGACTATGTGGAACTATCAACATTATCATATTTTAAATGTTAAGAAAATAACAATATAAAAGCTGGTTTTGGATTTTGTTTTTGTTTAAAGTGAAAAACAGATTTTGCATATCTTTGCTTATATTTATATTTCATCTCATCACATAGCTACTTCTATCTCCCTCAAAATACACAACTCCTTGAAAATAATGGTCCTCTGTCCCACTGTCTGGCTATTAAATTACAACTCTACATGCCCTGATAGAATATGTTCCTATTAAAATTCCTTGAAGGACCTATTTAAGAAGTCAGTTGACTTAGTCAATTTTCTGCTTCTGCAACAAAATATCAGAGAATGGGGACTTTATAAACAAGAGGGGTTTATTCAGTTCTCCATTCTGTAGGGTGAGAAATCCAGGATGGAGGGGCAGCATCCACTGAGGGATTTATTACTGGTTAATGTGGTAAAGGGGCAAGCAAGTGTAGACACAGGAAATATAGGATGGAAACACAAAGTGATTAGCACCCACTATCAAGAATAGCACCTACTGTCAATCAGAAAAGCAGTGCTGGTGCGGTTTTCACACACAGCTCTAAATGCTTCTTTCTTCCCTTCGATTAGATAATAACTGTAAATTACACAAGAAAAAGAAAATATGAGGAACAACTGAGTAAGAGAAAAATTTCTTTTAGAAAAATCAATGATTCTATAGTGAGAGGTATGCTTAAGTATTACAACATCAAAAATATATAGTTATCAGGATTTTAAACATTTAGGTGTTAGAAATTTATATATGCATTCCAATAAATTACAAAATCATATAATTTTAATTAATTAGGGTCTTCTTGAATTCTTTGAAAGTAATTGTTTTAGGTGTCATCCAAATAGTTTATGAACTTACTGATGACAAAGAGATTAAAACTCAGGTCTTCACTATTGATGGTTATCTTGAGAAAAAGTTATAAAAGATGTTTTTGTGTAGAGATCATTGTCTCCTAAAAGGGAAAGTTTCATTTTCAAGACTCCCTCACTGGCTCAATCACAGTGACTGCAGAATGGACCTGCTCCATTACACCTGCCATCTCCCATCCGTGCCACAAGTATTAACTCAGACATCCTCATAGACTGGTGAATGATGTAACAGTTTTAAGCCTGATTCTGATGACCAAAGGACGCACCCTGACTTCCACTGAACTGCACTGACAGATTAAAAGGCCCCAAGAGTCCTATACTTCTCAAAAGCAAGACTCTGTGTGCCGAAGTCCAGCTGCAGCAAAATAACCGGGGGGTGATGAACAACTGTGTACATTGATACAGCAGGAGTATGAGCCGTTTATTGTAGGACAGGAGGGGTATATATACATTCCACACAGCATATCTTAATTAACATAAACTAGATACAGCAGTCAACCAATAAGGAATCTCCACACTTAATGGCTCGCTGGTGTTACTTCACAAACCATTCCTTCTGCAAAATGCCAGGTGCCATTCTGACTTGTTCACAGACGCTAACATCTGTGAGTTTAATAACCCCTCACAAGTTTAAGTTCTACACTATCATTCCTCATTTTTAGCCACACCGTGAACCAGCCGTCACTCTCCAACTTCACTGCACACCAACTTCTACATCACTCCTCTTTTCATCAAGTCCTTAAAAGAAACCTATTATTACACATATGGAGAGAGATACTTCAAATGCCACTTAACTAGCTTGGACAGTTTACTTCACTTTCCAACCCTCAGTATCCACATACATAAATGGGAATGACCTCACAGAACATTATGAAGATGAAATGGTTTAATATTTAGAAAACTCTTAGAACAATGACTAACACTGTTTGCTATAATTACTAAATATTATCAGTATGCCTTCAAACTTTATAGATTTCATGACACTAGATTTGAGGAGACCATAAAAACAAGCATCCCTGTTTTCAGAGCTACTTAAAACTGTTCCAATTGTCCTGGAGACACACTCATACAAACCTCCCATGCACAGTGTTCCATAATCCTTGGGGCACAAACTTTTACCTGCTAAAGCCTAGTTAATATGGGGAGAAAAAGGTATGTGGCAAAATGAGTCATTCAAGTAGAAGGGAGTCAACAGCCAGCACACAATAACCAATTGCCACTTTACCATGACCAAGGAAGTGACAGGCAAAAATCATATTTTCAAGAAATTATGTTTTCTTGAGCAGATTTTGAATCTGCAGCCACTTCAAAAAGCAAATTGCTTAGATCAGTCCACTCACCATGAACAAATGCTTAACTAAAACTAGGGGGGAAAAATGTTCTCTGCACCACTCACTAAAAGCACTAAAATAATCCCAAATTTTCACTATGTTATAAATATCACATAAACTTATAATTCAACTTTTCAATAAGTTAATATGGAAATAATCCCAAAAACACATTAGCAAATTTTCTTCAGATTCTCAATGCCTATAATGCCTTTTAAGGAGAAATTTTCATGTAAAAAATAATATGCTATAAACAAAAAGGTACTGGCTTCTACACTGAGAGTTCTTCTACTTCAGCTCATAGTATAGATAGTTCATCCTCCCTGAAAATGAGGCCTGGTTTCCAGGCAGCTAACTGTTCTTCTTTATCATAAGAACAGACTCCCCTTACCACTGACAGTTACTGTTAGAAATGGAACATTCTGTTATTAAACTACAATAGTTAAGACTTACTTTTAATCTATATATTGTGCATTACAAAGTTCTGTTTCTTCCCATACTAAAATAAACAGTTATACTCATAACCACCGATTAAGCCCAACTGCACAGCACTAGTAAAAGTACCTCAAAAAAAAAACTAGCTAAAAATCACTAATTGTTGCACAGAAACCTAAACACTATGACATTCTTTGCTGTTACCTTTTGAATGCTTCTGCTGGGTTCCTCTCCCATTCCCCAGGCTGTAAGCGGCTTTGAATGTCTGGATCTCATAGCTTGTTCTCATATCCTTGGTGTAGTCCACTGTGGCATATCTGGGCAACCAAACCTCTAATGAACCCTACAACACACAAAGTATTAGAGTCCTGGGCTTTGAAGAAATGAAAGGCCAAAGCCTAGCGTTATAAACCTCTCTGCAAGCTTGTAAGTGAACTTGGCCATAAGAGTTCAGTACACAGGGCTGTCTTGCCACTACCAGGCCCTCCTACCAACAACACACCCCAGGCAGCTGCCTTCCCTGAGACAGCACCAGCATTATTCCCAGAATTCATCACAACCAATGGTGTGTTGACAGCACTACTGCAGCAGCTGGATTTCTCCTGGAGGCAATGCTGAAGCTTGTGGAAAACCCACTCCCTACAGTAAAACTGCTTCCCGTGCAGTAAACTCGTTTGGGGCATTTTGCAGACTTTTTCTTCCCAAGGATTAGTCATAATAGGTTTTCTATCTTCAACACTGGCTAGGAGCTAGGTACACCAACATAGTCTTTATATCCATTTGGACATAACTGGCATTTGAATGACAAAAGTAACGAGTTACAGAAAAATTCAACAGTCACAATTTATCAATACAATGTGCATGACTGTAGTTGCTTCCATATTCTTGATTAGCAGAGAATATATTAATTGTGAACAGATGCAAAAACAACTGGTTCCAAAGCTTGCCAATAGTTTTTGTATATTTTGATGGGTCATATAGCTCCATCGTTATGTCTGGAGTTTATGTGACTGTGGAGATTTAAAGCATACAGATGAAATAATCTGGAAAACTCAAAAAGAGAAAACTCAGTCTTTCAATATATAACCAATGCTTCTCCAAATTTCAGTGTTAATTGTGTGTATGAAAATCAGATGTAGAAAAGCTGTCCATTATCTTAAACGTCATCAAAGAGATAGCATTTATATAGTACATAGGTAGCTCTGTATTTCCTGTTGAAGGATGACCACTCCAAGTACTAGTTCTTGCCAGTTTTAGGCATCTGGGCAACTGTGAGGGAACTGATTCAGATTATCTTTTATGTGGCAGACAACACAAACCACTGTTTACACCTCCTTAATCCAAAGCATTCATAAAATGCAATTTTCAAGACAGTAGATTCTTAATAAACGGGTTCCTGGGTCTTAAGATGTCCAGGTAATCCACAATTTCTGTAAGTACCTAAAACGAAACAAACAAAAATATCTTAGTGCAAAATGCCATATATTAAAAGCTTATTTACAGTTCACCCATCAATCTCAAAAATCCATACACCTCATCTCTGGCACTTTCAAGAAGTTGGGACACTTACCCCTCAAATATACTCGTTCTATTTCCCTTTTGCATTATTTTCTTCTATGGTTGTAATTCCTAAGCAGCCAGATTTTAATAATTTAATATCGATTTTTGAAACCTTTTCACCCTAGAAAGGGAGAGAAAGAGACTTGACGCACTTGATGGAGTGCCACCCTTCATTTTGGCCAGAAGGCTCTGAGGCTAGCTTGGAGGAACAGCGCCTCCAAGGAAGCGCTCTCAGCCCGCCCTGCACTGCAGTCAGGGGCTGTCGACTGGGGCTGTCCACTGGACTCCCGCACTTCTTTGTTGGTAGTTTGCAAAATCTAGGAAAAGAACACCAGGGTTGCTGCTGGATGGGAACCGGTTAACAGAAAAGGGAAGGCGAGGATCCCTTCCATGAATGATGAATCAAACACACTACAGCGTGACTCCTTCCCCAGGCTGCACCAAGGGCGACGCGCAGGACGGGGTCAGACGCCACCTCCCGCTCCGCCCAGCGGCGAACTCTTCCTGAGCACGGCGCGGGCGGGGCAGCCCAAGTCAGGCTCAGCCGGGAGACCAAAGGGTCTGGATCCGGCGCTGCCTGGCAGAGACCGCGCCCTGCACCACGGTCCCCTGGTCCGGCGCGCCCACCGCCGCCCGCCCCGCCCCTGGGGTGTGTCCAAGGGAGGGTGGGGGGTCCTCGGAGCCCCTGTGAGGGCCGCCAGCATCCAGCACGGCGCCCCCAACCCTCCTGGCCCGCGGCTAGAGGCGCGCCAGAGCGGAGGTGGCGGAGGGGAGGCGGGTCTCCGCCAGCCCCACTGCAGCCTCACGCTTCGGACCAAGGGAGGGCCTCGCTCCCGCAGCCACCGCCGCCCCTGGGTACCTGGGGCCCCACTGCCACCGCCGCCTCAGGCACTGGCTGCGTGACACACCGCCGCAAGCAGCGCTCCCGGATCCCGCAGCAGCCGCCTCCTCTGCTGGCCTGGGGTGCGCTCCCAGCTGCAGATCCGCCTGTTGGCTCCCGGCGACGGCCAGCTCAGGCTGTCCCAGCAGCCCGGGCCTTGCAGCTCCTCAACCCCACCTGCCAGCGGCCGCCACCGCCGCCATCAGGGCAGTGACTGTCTGAGGCAGCCTGGATCCTCCAGCTCCGCTGCGCCGCCGAATCCCCGCCCCTAGGCCCCGCCCCGCCCCTTCTTCGCCCGCCCAGGCCCCGCCCGCCCTGGAGGCCCCGCCTCCGCTGTCTGACTGGCCTCACCCACCCGACAGGCCACACCCCTGGCGTCGGCCCTTTCTAACTCGCCGAGGAGCGCTTTGCCCCCTGCTAGCTTCGCTTGCCCAGGGAAGGTCCCCTTGGGCGCACAGACCCCGCCCCTGAGGCCTTTCCCGCTTCCCTGGCGGCCCAGGCCGGCGCATGCTGGGCCGCTAGGGACCCGCTTATTCGTGGCATGAGGCTTGATTTTTAGCTTTAACTTATGTACCCTTAATTTACTGGTTCTTTTTCCAGAACACAACCAAAATGAAAGTCAAGTTTAATTTTTCCATAATTAGATGAAAGTTGATTTTATGAAAGTTGATTTTATGAAACTATAAATTATGATTTAACCAGACAAAGACACATCAAAGAAAGAAAAATTCAGACCAATATCCCTGATGAACATAAATGCAAAAATTCTCAATAAAATTCTGGTAAACTGCATACAAAAGCATATTAAGAAGATAATGCACCACAACCAAGTGGGATTCATCCCAAGGATGCAGGGTTGATTCAACATATGGAAATCAAAAAACATAATTCATCAAATTAAGACTAAGAAACAAGAGGGGCTGGGCATGGGGCTCAAGTGGTAGCGCTCTCGCCTGGCATGCGTGTGGCCCAGGTTCGATTCTCAGCACCACGTACAAACAAAGATGTTGTGTCCGCCGATAAATAAAAAATAAATATCAAAAAAAAATTTTTTAAAAATGCCCATACTAGCTGGACAAAATAGACATTCACAGTGATAACAATAATGTAATTTACTAATGGATGAAAAGTCTTAAGATTCTATAATTCTATAATTATTTAAAAAAATAGTAAATTTAAAAATATCAATATTAAGTACAGAATGGTAACTAGAGCCCAGGTCACAACAACACCCTCTCCTGGAACTGGACCCTTTACCCAGGGTAGGTTTCTACTAGCTGCACCCACATTTGATGAATATGACCCAAAGCTTTGAATTAGCCAAAAACCTGACCTAACCCAGGCCAGTTCCTCTCATGTAGAAGACTTGAACTATGAACTGCAAAACACACAAAATAGGAGATGCTGATGCTAAAT